>NC_072834.1:9263750-10485000 GCF_027744805.1 Dunckerocampus dactyliophorus | reverse complement strand
AACTCTGAAACTCTCACGTCAGTTCCTGTCCGTCACTCCTCTCCCCTAGGGAACATTTTTGTTGCAACACACATGAGTGCATGTCTTATTTATGTTTTGAATGGCTTATTTACTCTTATTATGGCTACTATATTGGGTAATACTACTATATTGGGTAATACAAGTGTAAAAGTGACTATCGGGGTGTCGGTTCATGTCTAAGCTCTAATGTTAAAAAACATATTTAGACCTTCGTAAACAGGTTTTCTTTGTTCTAGCTATGAACATATTTTATTTGCGGAAATTCATTTATCTGTGTCTGGAACCAGTTAACCACAATAAACGAGGGATTACCGAGCTGACTCATCAGAAGACACCGCCCCTAGCAATACGGGGGAGAATGGCGTAGCTCACGTTCAACTCCAACGCGGAACCTTGACGAGCTCATGACGGCATAGTGACGACACAAAAGCTTAAACCAGCTGGAGCCTCCGCAGAAGGATCAAATAGCCGGATGCAGCTCCGGAGCTGCGGGTTGCAGACCCCTGCACTATACTATAGCCAAGACAGCGTGCAAAAAAAACAGGCTTGTTTGGCAAGAATTTTGGGTAAAAACCAGGATGTACGAAAACTGAGGTAGCTTAGATGCTTGGGTGCCAGCAATTCATACCTCACATTCATACCTATGGACAATTTAGAGTCGCCAATGAACCTAACATGCATGTTTTTGGAATGTGGGAGGAAACCGGAGTACTCGGAGAAAACCCACGCTCGGGGAGAACATGCAAACTCCACACAGAGATGCCCAGCGGAGATTCAAACCCCCGATCTGCTGACTGTGTGGCCACTTGGATGTCACATGGAATACACAATGTGTTGAGATATGAGAAATTAACCAGAAACCTACAAATGGTTATAAAAATAATATATATACCTTATAAATTAACATGTGACCTAAGCTATACCTGTAAATTACATTCCTCCATCAAATGTCTAAAGGCATTAAAGGCATTCACTCACCCTAAACTAACTTGACATTACTTCGCAATTTACAAGTGTGAACGCTTAACGTACATTGCACTTTGCGTCTTAGAGGCCATTTAAAGGATTTGTGATCAAGAGTGATTGCTATTAAGGAGAGCATACTGTGTGTGACAGAGAAAGTCTGGCTCTCTCAGCGGTATCATTTCACGCTCTCCAGCATCGGCTTTAGTGCAGCATGCAAATTGCTGTATTAATTGAACGTTTTTTTTTTTTTTTACCTGGATAGACGTCAGTAGCAATACTGTAATCATCTAGCACTTACATGTTCGGGGAAAGGGGATTATTTATTTCTATTTCCTGGGTCAAATCCTGCTTGCTTAATAACACATAATGATACATCTAAGCTTACAGCAGTTACACATCCCATGAGAAATTCCAGCCCCCGGTGGTACACTAAACACACGAAAAGACCTCTGATAGTAATTCAAATGACTTGTGTACTTACTGGCTAGTCGTTGTTGTAAAAGGTCATCTTCTAACTGATACCTCATTCATTAGTATTTACTTTTCACTAGAGTAAGAACCCCCCCCCCCCCCTCCTGGTAGAGGCTTTGCTCACAGCGTGTTACGGTAATCACCTCCAAAGTTAATTAAAAGCTCTGCATTTATTTGGCGCTCATGCATTACAACGTGCATGTCATTCATCCTCCCTGGCACACTCCAGTGCTTGCATAGCTTGAGGGCACGTAAGCATATGGACAGGAGTACGAAGGTTTCAATCCTCAAACTATGCCAATCTATCTATATCGGCAATAAAATAGAGAGAACACCTGAATTTAAAATTGGCCGTACCGTAAGACCGATTTTTAAAGTAGATCTGTGGCGTGCGCTTAGGGTCATTACAATCCACCAGCGACCTGTCGTTTTTCAATTCTGTCACTTGGAATTCATGTTTCCCTCCACAATGCTGGCGCCATTCATGCAGCCCCAGACCATGACATGATCGCTGTCATCATTTCTTCATTTTTATATTGTCCTTTGAGAAGATATAATAAAATGGATGCTAAAATCTGAGGGGCGCCCTCGGCCCAGATAGAGATCCACTGATGGCCCTTTACGGACCCGTGACCAATTAAAGTGAATGGGAAATTTAAAATAACAATACTAACATCTAATCATGCTCACAGAGAGATCGCAGTGGCAGTTTGCGTGCATACCGTAATTTCCGCTGTAGAAAACGAACCCACTAAATTTAGAAAGACAGTGGTGTGAAAAATTGTTTTCCCCCTTCCTGATTTCTTTTTTTTTTTTGTCACACTTAAATGTGTCAGATCATCAAACAAATTTAAATATTAGTCCGTGACAACACACCTGAACACAAAATGAAGTTTATAAATGTTTTATTATTAAGGGAGTAAAAAAATCCAAATCCAACCCCCCCCACTCCCCGTTAAAACATAACTTACCTGAGATCTATCAGTCTGGAAAAGCTTTGGGACTCCAGTAAACCACAGTGAGAGCCATTATCTACAAATGGTGAAAACATGGAACAGTGGTGAACCTTTCCAGGAGTGGCCGGCCAACCGAAATTACCCCAAGAGCGCAGCGATGACTCATCCAAGAGGTCGCAAAAGACCCCACAACAAAATGAAAAATTTGGAGTGGCCTAGTCAAAGTCCTGACCTGAATCCTACTGAGATGCTGTGGCATGACCTTAAAAAGGTGGTTCATGCTGGAAAACCCTCCAATGTGGCTGAATTACAACAATTCTGCAAAGATGAGTGGGACTAAATTCCTCCACAGTAAGTGCAAGTGGCAAAACACTTGATTGCAGTTGTTGCTGCTAAGGGTGGCCCAACCAGTTATTAGGTTTAGGGGGCAATCACTTTTTCACACAAGGCCATGTAAGTTTCAATTGTTTCTCCCTTAATAATAAAAAGTTTGATTAGAAAGTTTGGTCAAAGTTTGATAGAGTTCTATAATTTCTGCACTTTCTGACGGTCTACAACAGGGGTGTCCAAACTTTTTCCACCGATAGCCATATACTGAAGAATTAAAGAATGCAAGGGCCACATTGATATTTTGTACACCAGTGTAGACATGCAAAGAAGTTATATGTATTTCTTGAAAATAAATTGCTTCTCAGCTTTGTGATATCAGTGAAAAAGCGTATTAATAGTATGAACTTCGGTCTTTGCTCTTATTTTGCATTTTTGCAGTGGTTTTCTTTTTTTATTTTAAAAATATAACTTTCTTCTTAAGTAATCTTCTTAAAGGCACTTTTTGTAATTTTATGACTTCATTCTCATAATATTTTTACATCATTCCCACAATATTATCACTTTTTTACCACCCTGATTTTTATTTTTATATATTTTAATATTTCAACTTTATGCTACTAAAATGGCGTTATTTTTCTTCATAATATTTCTTACTTTTCTCTTCATATTTTCACTTTATTCTTTTTTATTTGTCCATTTATGCTGTTGTTTTGGTTTTGTTTTGTTTTTAGTTTTCTTGTTCTTCTATAAACTCCACTTTTAGAATGTGCCGTGGGTCGCAAATGACCCCAAGCCACACTTTGGACAGCCCTGGTCTATGAGATCATGAATATGTCCAGGATGAGTCCTGAGTGGTGTGTGCGGGTTGGAGGATGCGGCTGCATGTTAAGTCAGTTAAGACAGTTAAGTCTGCGGATGTTATTTGGTGTAACCCGTTTGTTACGATAAAGAGATTTTTAATTGACCACTTCCTGTCATCGTTTGAACATCCGGGTAGACACTACAATAGTAATGATCAATTTAGCACCAAAATGAGGCACTGATATTCGTTTTTCGGTTTTTCTGGTTTATGCCGTTCACGTCGGCACCGGTGCTTTAATGCCATCAGCCCTGGCACATGATTATCCCTACTTGTCCTGCAGTAAAACACCAACCAATAGCACATAACCCAGCACAGGTCAACATCTCCGAGCACTTTTACAGCTTCTCAGCCTGTTAGGCTGGAGAGTAAAAGTTGTGACATTTACATAGATGTGAAAAGAGAAGAAGCACCTGAGGCAAATCACGTCTCTTTGACTTACTTTTGCCGGCTTGTCCTCGCTTCTCACATTAAAAATGTCTCTCTTATGTGTTGCGCTTCTGAGGCTCTAAGGAATAGCTTGCATGCGTGTTCTACAAAACAGGTTGTGTTTAATTCTAGTGCGGCCGTATTTGGATTTTGGTTCATGTGGGCCACTTTTTTGTGTGAGTAGCAAGTAGTGGGAGGGTGCTATGATGGAGAAAAGGATTAATGGCAAAAAAAACTACGTCTCATCAATTTACTCAAAGCGAATGATCCAATTCACTGGCATGCGTGCTTGATGGAAATAACGCCACATTCTTCACTTTTTTGTCAGCTGATAAAACTCTAAAAATGAAAGATGACAATGTTATATAATTAGAAGGTGATGCCACAGAATTAAAAGAAGCACCTCAGACCAGATGAGATCCCGGCGATTTCTTTAAGCAGCACTCATGCTTTGCTGTTAATCTCGTTGTTCTTCAGAATTAACATATTGTCCTGCAAGGTACCTTATTTGCCAATTTAACCATGGTAACCCACATGCCTAAAAATTAGAAGGTCGAACCATCTGATTTATCCCGGCCAATCAGAGAAGAGAAATGACAACAATGAGAATTTTATAGTGAAATAATGATGAACTGATGAACCACGTTAGAGAAGGTAGAAACTGCGTCAATTGATGTTCTTCAAATTCCGGATTAAATTCAAGCTTTTTAATTTGCTACCCCCACAAGTTCCACACGGCAGACATGATTGCTTTTGGTCGCTGCTGGCTGCAATAGTGCTAGCCACAGGTGATCGGCTTTTACGACGTTGAAAGGCATTTGTCGGCATATGCCGATCACGCAATTTTTTTTATAGGGAAATCGGCCAGTACTGATCGGTGGCCGATCTGTGGCAGCAACCCTAATATATATGTTCCAAAAAGAAAGAAAAACCATACATTTGGAGAACATCTCATTTCTTAAAGGTGCTAGCTGCCTTGGTGACGTCCTGCATGGGGGCCGCTAACTTTCCAATGTGTATATTCCGACCTCTGACTGCGCCGACATTAGACGCCAAGTCCCACGTAACACACATGCATTAGTCATGTTAGTTGTCAGCAGGTTTAGCCACTAACGTTAGCTATCACTGAATGTTTAATGAATGTGAGTCTCTGAGACGGCGTTTGTGTGACAGACATGTACGCGTTTACGAGATGGCAATCATTTTATTCGGGTTGAACAAAATATTTACAGAGTTTAAGTGCGAATTGTGACAAATATCGACATTTATTGGTTGAATGTGTTCTTTTAAACCACTATTGGTAACATCTGTTAACCGGTGGGAATGTTCTTATATTTTTGGTTGGGAAAAAAGGGACAGCACATTTAATATTTATTATAACTATTATTAGGTTAATTAGCGACTCTAAATTGTCCATAGGTATGAATGTGAGTGTGAATGGTTGTTTGTCTATATGTGCCCTGCGATTGGCTAGCGACCAGTCCAGGGTGTACCCCGCCTGTCGCCCGAAGTCAGCTGGGATAGGCTCCAGCATACCCTAGCGACCCTAAAGAAGAGAAGCGGTATAGAAAATGGATGGATGGATGGATTACTAACTATTTTGTTGACCAGCTTTTATTCATCAGTCTTTATTACATATCTAATTAACTAATAATTATTTCAGCGTTGTTTGGGTTTTTTTTCACGTTTGGCTTTGCTTTGTCAGGGGTCGGTCGCCACAGCGAGTCAATTGCATGAATGGTTCTGCCTTTTTTTTTTTTTTTTTGCTGTTTCTCCGACTTATTGCAACCTTTGGGCATCATGTCCCATATCATCGCAGATCGATAGCTCATTAGAAAGCCAACAGCTCACAGGGGGTGCTATGCATATTTAATACATTGATAAATACTAGTCACGGCAGCGCTCACATATGCAACAGGTTATCTAATGATTAGTCACGCTGTTACGTGACTGAGCCTGCAAACAGACAGCTGGAGTGGGAGTCTTTAAACAGTGCTTGAAGAAATAGCCAAACTCTTCTCCTTAAGATACGCCGTCATTCAAGGTGGCTTTGTCTAAGATTAGATACACGCTGACGTCTGTTGGTGATCAATTTTGACTTCGTCAGTCCTCTTTACTATAAATTTTGTTTTAGTCACAGTTTTTTCACTAAACAATATTTTAGTCATATTGTAGTCATCTAAATTGATTTTGTTTTAGACTAATTTTAGTCGACTAAATGTCAGCACATTACAAATGTAGTTCTATTCAATAACCCTAGCTCCATATCTGTACTAAAATGCAAAAAGTGTTGCAAAAATAAGTCTGTTAGGGATATTAAAAACTATATCTAATACCAGATGGCAGGGGTGCCCATTACGTCGATCGCGAGCTACCGTTGGATTGTTTGGGCCGATCGCATAAACGTCACTTTGTAGATGTCATATGACATCAGTCAGCTGATATTACGTTCCCCTCCTGATTCGCTCTTGCTCCCCCGCGGCAATGGGAACAGATGTCTCAAGCTACACACAAAGATGCAATTTTCATCTTGCGATTATGGATAAACTAACCGGGAGGTAAGATGTCTACATCTATGACTAAAGTTATCCGTTCACTCGTTATGCAAACTGCATGCATGTTCGAAATAAATTGAACCATGACCATAAGTAGAAAAAAAGTAAATTGTTTGAGGGCTGTGCTTCGCGTCATGAAATCCACTCCAGAAATGTGTGCTTTTCTACTCTTCCCTTTCTGAAATTTCATGACGAATTGGAAAATGTGCCCGTTGCTGAAAGCTTTTTAATATGTTCCCTTGACTTCGACTGCATTGTCTTTCGCATAATCATTTTCATTTCTTGTACTGTATATCAGGAATGTTGGATAGCAAATGCTAACTGGACGTAATACATGAAGGGAGTGTCTCATGGACGTTATGTAGCTATTTTGACTGACATATTACGTCCTTATGTACACAACTATTGAGGAATAATGTGTAGTTATCTTTATTCCCGTATTGAATTGAACTGTGAATTATTTGTGAATGATATCAATTACTTTGATTACCTGTAAACTTTGAAACTGTGAATGTGAAATATTAGTCATTAGTATATAGTGTAGTAGTTTAAAAGTTTTCCGCTTAGATTTTATACATATGTTATGTATTTTATAGTAAATACAGTAAATATACATTTTTTATATTTATAGTATAGTATATGTATCTTTGAGACTTGGTCATTTTAATAGTAGCTGGCAGGCTGAAAAAGTTTGAGCACCCCAGCCATAATGGTATCATGATATCGTGGTACAGTGGAACCTTGGTTTTCGTCATTAATCCATTCCAAAAGGTCAGACGAAAGCCGGAACGTACAAAAACGGAATAATTGTTTCCTTTGAGAAATAATGTCAATTAATCTGCTACAGATACGCAAAACATTTAACGCAGAACACATTTTATAGAGAATAATTGTAGTTTTACATGCAGAAAACAATGCGAAACCCGTAGAAATGACAAATGAAATGGATAAATGAACATTTAACATCACTTTTACTTTTATGGAAGACTTGTTGGTGAACACAGAGATGAGTTTCTCATCTCATACTTGCTCACTTGAACTTTACTGTGACTTCAGCAGCAGGTACGATCATTCATCATCGTTACACATATTGGACTGGCTCAATATCTGCAATGTGTCTACAATCTCTTTTGTAACAGGCGCTACCTTTGTACTTTGCAGCGACTTCTTTCTTGAATTCAATACTGTCTCTCACTTTCTTTATCATGGTTCTGGCACCTGCAACTTTTTTTCAACCGTAAAAAGCACAAACTGTCCAACACTCAGTAATAGCCAGTGTGCTTGAACGCCTCATCCGCACAGGGCACACAGAGCTTCATAGCAGGAAGAAAGGAGACAGATTGGAGTTGTTCATCATTCTGTGTGAGTTCTATGAGCAAATAAACCACCCACACACACATAATAAAAATGATTAAAGGATTCCGTGGCCGGAATGTGTTGATAGTGCCCCAACTCTGAAAGAACCAACCAAGAATCTTCACAGAGACTGAATCACCAGTTCCCATTGTTTGGGCACTTGATTCCGTGGAATGATATCAAGGAAAATGAACAAGATTGTTAGGTGCACTGTTTGGCCATACGATAATCGAGACTTTGTATGAAAACCAAGACATTTTTGGAAATCATTTTTGTTGAAGAATGATGCCGAACCAGAAACTAGAAGATGCTACTGTCACACGTTGTCTTATGCAGGGATCATATTTTCATCTGACAAATCTTAAGTAAGTTTAATCAAGCGTAGAATTACAGCTTTTGCTTGGACATTTATACCACGGCAGCTGTTGAAAAGTGGTGGGAAAAATGTGCCGCCCACCGCGCAAACAAGTGACGCTGGGATTGCAAGTCCAGTTTGGATTGCAAGGTTTAGAATGTGGGTAAAGCAATTCATGCGCGGTTCAGGTCCTGCCTCTTGCACCGCCACTTTCATACTACGTGTCTTATCATGCACAGTCTGACAGATGTCTAACTGCGATGTAGATATCATCACGTTTTACTGTAATCTCGTGACACCCCTAGTACATAGTCAAGCTCTGTTCTCATAAAAATGACCAATATCCTGTCGTCTTTATAATATACACTGGATCAGGTATCATGATGGCTACATGGGAAATTATATTTTCTTATGTCAAAGAAAACCGCGGCGCAGCACTCCGCCAAGTAGATGGCACTATCTTCCATCTTCGAAAACTATGTAGAATTTGTTGACAATTCATTCATGATTTTATATTGGGGTGAATGTGTTCTAGTATGGATGTGTATGACGTGCAGACTGATGCATGGTCCTGATTCTTCTGCAATGTCACATCTTCATGTTGCACAATGCAGCTTGAAGACTTACACAAAAATTCTCCATCCAGCAGAGAGGTGTGAGAGCCTTGAAACAAGCTCCTGTTGAGAGCACTAATTAAAAGACTTGCTCATTTCGTGCCTGCGATTTGAGTGTCCATTCACTCATCAGACGAAACGCTCGAGTTGCTGAATGTAACTGACTGCTTTGCGGGTATCACGTGATTTATTGTCAACATCCACTCTGGAAATACTTATGATAGAGCGGAGCCGGTGTAATTACCTTGGCAAACACAGGATGCTTTATCTGCATTCCCATAGAAGCAGGAATTGTGTTACTCTGACAGAGATGTTGACTTGTGACGATAAACTCCCACCGTGTCTCATTTTCCAGCAAAAATCACCGCTACAGATTGCGCTCAACAGTTCCCCAATGTTCTCGATGACATGCAGTGTGTTGGAACATAAACAAAACTTGTTTAGGAATTTCTTGTGGACAACAGAGCAGAAACAATATGAGAGCCTTTTGTGGTGTTTGTTTTAAAATACAGTGTTCCCTCGCTCTACTGCAGTTTGTGCACCTTTCACGGATTCGCTGTTTCGCGGAATTTTTTTAATGCTTCCTTTTTTTTCATTACAGCGTATGAACGCTGTTACAGACCGAGGCCGGCCCTTTAAGAAAAATTGCATTATGGGAAGTTGTGTATCTCTCTTCCCTCGCTGGTCTGTCTGCACCGCGTCCTGATTGGCTGTAGACCAATGTCAATCAATCTCTTTCGTGCTGCCCCGCGTGTCTCCTTTGTCATCGCTAGCTTGCTTGCTTGCTAGCTTGTAGATAAAAATGCTGCAGTATAGCGGAACAGCGCCAGGCACGAAAAGGCACGGTCAGAGGAGAAAAATACGCGTGACTCACTCATAATTTCTTGTGTCCGACCTGTAGGTTGATCATTAAATTTCAAACGAAGATTTGAACTTCTTCGAGAGTGTTTAAACAAGAGATAAATGTGATAAAAAGTTCATGCCTGTCTGAGAGAAGTGTATAAAGTATACGGTGAGGGGTTTTACAGCCTTCAAACATATATAATCATTGTAAAAAGAAATGAAGTTGGCTACTTCACGGATTTCACTTATTGCGGGCTATTTTGGGAACCTATCCCCCGCGATAACAAGGGAACACCGTATAGTAGTTTGACACTGTTTTCAGAGAATGTGCTTTTACTGCCACCTAGTGTCTTCTTGTAAGGTAGCTGTCGTTCCTCTGTAAAACGAGTGAAACATCAGTACAGTAATCCCTTGATTATCGTGGTTAATTGGTCCCAGACCCGTTCATGATAAGTGAATTTCTGCAAAGTAGGATTCCTTATATACAAATGGAATATTTTTGTAGTTAGAGCATACCAAACCTGTTTACGACCTTCTCAATACGAGTTGTAACATTATCAGAGCCCACTAGACACCCCTAAAGTCACCTTTACGCTCCTATTACCCAAATAAATAAGCCTTTTAAGACGTAAATAAAACATTTGCTCATGTGTGTTACAATAAATGTGTTCCGGCTGTGTGGACAGGAAGTGATGATGGGGGTTCAGAGTTGAGTTTTAGCTGGATTATGGGGACAGCGGCCCGTGTTATTGTTATGATTTTTATGTTATGTATTATTATTGTGCCTGTTGTTAGATAATCAAAGCTGCAATAAAATCCTGTTGTTCCGATGATTAAATCTGCCGATTGTGTACGCCTGACCAAAATTTTAAGACCAGTTGAAAAATTGCAAGAATTTACTTTTTGCACTTTTGCATTTTGGATCTTAAGGAGTTTCAAAATGAAAAAAGCAGAAATGGGAATGAGACAAATGTGTTTTACGTGAGCAACTTATTGCAAACAACCATTTAACCGAAATAGGCTGTTCATCAACTGATCTAAAGTTTAAGACCATACCTCAGAAAACCCCCCAAAAAACCCTTAAAATGGAAATAAAATGTTCAAAAATGGGTGGCTTCATGGAGGGCATCCATTGTCTGGAACTGATGTCCACTTTAAACATCGATAACAAATACAGTATATCAAATCACAATCTGATGCAATGTTGAAAAAAAAATAAGCCTAAAACCATCGCAACTTTTTGAAAAACCTGCATCGAAATCAGGCATTTTAGGCCGCAACAATCCCAAAAACGGAGGGACTGCGGAAGCAGGGAAAATAGCCTGCACAAGAGCTGAGTATCTATCTTAATGAGATTATGTTTAAAATTTACTTTCATGCTTTTTAATTACATGGATTTTGTTCAGATTGTGTAATATCATTATTCATATTTTATTTTATTTAACAGAGAAAAATCCCTGACATACGAAGCTATACCTCAGTTAATGTGTCAAGTAAATAATTCATTCAAAAGCCATTAAAAACAAGTCCATTTGCAAAGTGGGCTCAGTTTATGCGATGCACACAAGACAGTTGCGTGCCACTAAAATGCAGGATTAAGGAGATGACGTTAGTAATTTTTATTCTCCTCCTACTAGCAGCCTCCTTTGATCTATCTTCCTTCCTCGCTTCTTTAAGTCCTACCTCTTATCTTATTATTTCTTTGTCCTCCTATTGGTTTTTTTGACCCGCTCTTTTTATTTTGGATTTTACACAAATAATCTCTTTACCAGCATCCCTTATATTTACCAAAGGAAAGGTGTTATCCTCATTCGTACAGGGCTTCTTTTATTTCTTTCGTTTTTCATATTAGTGAGTTCCACAACACATTCTGAGCCATTTAGACAAGATGTCTTATTATAATAAAAGGCCTTAATTGAAGTGTTTTATTCCGTTAGAATCCAAATGATACTGTGCATATTCACTGATACAGTATGTCTCCATAGCGTATTTATCTGCCTGAGGAGCATGTGGTCTTCATTTATCTTTGTGCCCCCGATGTTTCCAGTCACCGTGATTTATCAGCCTTCCTCTTCTTCCCCAATACAAATGAACTCATCTTTTTCTCACGCCGATGCAATGTTAAATATTCAAGAAAAATGGATGTGCTACAGAATAAAGTTTGCTTAGTTTAGCCTAAGATTATTAATGTAATTGTATTATTTATAGTTTATTCATAAATCATGTTTTGCTCATCTTCTTTTTTTTTTTTTATTATGGGCCTGCTTGCGGAGCAATGCACCCACTCACTGCATATTAATTTCCCTTCAGGGGGTAACAATTATTTTACTAAAATAGTCCAAAAGGAAGCGTGCCTCTCCACAATAAATACAGTATCATTATTGTTATTAGTGGTAGTAGTAATAGTCGTAGTAGTACTCATAGTTGTAGTGTAGTCTAGTACAGAGATATCCAAAGTGCGGCCCGGGGGTCATTTACGGACCGCGACGGCTTTTTTATTGGCCCTCAGCACATAAAAATCCAATTAAACAATAAAATGTAAAAAACAACAGCAAAAAATGGAAAAAAAAATGTAATTTTACAAGAATAAAGACAAAATATTAAGGGAGTAAGTCCTTATATTAACAAAAAAAATAGTTGAAAAATATATGAAAAAAAAGTAATATAAGAAACAAACCAAACAAAGAATTAAGTTGAAATTTTAGGAAAATTTGTTTGTGTAAATGCTATAATGTTATGATCATAAAGTCAAAATACTATGACAATAAGTCATATTGGTATGAGGGGACAAAAAAGTAAAACGTTAATATTTGTAAAAATGAAATAAAAAACAGGCAAAAAGTAATGTAAGGAGAAACGGTGCATAATAATAATAATACGTGAAGTCACTGATAAAATTAATAAATATATTTTATATGTGTAAATATATATTTACATTATATTAAATATTTTATTTGGGTTGGTTTAAAAATTTTTAAAAAGTAAAAGCGGCACCCGCATCTTTTGATTTTTCAGTATGCGGCCCTTGGTGGAAATATAATGGACACCCCTGGTTTAGTAGTACAGTATAAGTCAAATATAGCACAAAAATATGATCGAAATTGGTTAAATAGAGCTTGTGTGCTAAAAATGTACACGGCAGGCCAAAAGTAGGTAGACCGTTATACACATTTACACTTATTCCTTACAATTTCATTCATTAAAATTGGTTAAAAATGATTGAAATGACCTCCATCAACATTGCAACATTTCTCAAACCTTTCCACACGGCACACGGCACAAATTCCGATTCCACTATTGGCCCGCCCTGTATTATTTGTGAACAAAAATAGAGTGAGCGTCCCTATATTGGATTTATACCAAAAAAACCCTTTATAGCATATATTTTATAGACTTGTGCCAACAAAGTTATATAAACAGTTTGATATTAATAATGCAAGAGTGCTGCTCAAAGTAGAGTTGTGACATTGTTCACAAATGCATGCAACAAGATGGGACTACGGCGGACAGAAAATGTATAAAAGCTTTCCAAATTAATCTCTGATATTTAGTTCAAAATGCAAGTGAAAGCAGTTTTTTTAACAAGGCTTGGCAAACTCCATCTCCCTGCTCAAAGATGCCCCTGGTATTTTGTGATTGAAAATCACTTTTTTTTTTTTCCTATTCCAAGAAGAAAGCGTGAATATATAATGTAGGCTTTGATAAATGGACACACTTACTGTAAGTGTGGGTTTCCATTGGTTGGAGGTTGTGTACTGTACTCAATGAATGCAATCCCTCACAATGAATGCTCATCTCTCAGCATTCGCACAATAAATCGTTTTCACACACAACAGCGTTAGTCTCTCAGCATTCACGTAATACATATTTTGTGATGTTCGATATCCTCAGTGTCTCTCAGCATGCACACATAAAGTATTGTTGACACATAATTGCATTAGAGTGGATGCTCGTCTCTCAGCATGCGTGCAATACATTTAATTGATGTCCCGTAGCGTTAGTGTGAACGAAGGGCTGTCGATATTGGCATAATATGAAATATCGGATCATATCGGTATCGGTTTTTCTGACAATATTGATATCGGCATGTGAGTGAGACCTCATTAAACTGCACCGTGCTCCGCAGAGCAACCAAGCTCGGTGTGTCTGCAGCCTGGAATTATTTCCAAGTTTCGCCTTCGGATTGTAAATATGCAATTTGCAATGATTGCAAAGAGCTACTTATGCGAGGGGGGGGGTAAGGCATCTTCCCTCAATACTTCTTATCTAATATCACACCTCTGGAAAATCACTCAGAGTCACGCAGCGTGATGCAGCGTGATAATAAGAAGCTTCCAAACGTACTGAAAAAAAAACCAGCCAACTATAACCAGCATATAATTTCACTGATTGTATTAGTCCAGAGTTTTCTACTTTGCACTTGTACAGATGTTTGTGCCGCATAAAAGTGTGCAACCTTCCAAATTGTATAGTTGCTGTTGATAGTAGGAGGACATGATATTTTATTCGAATGACTATTTTGTTGAGACAAAATGTTTCCAATAAATCTGGCCCTTTTTCTATAACTTACTGTACATTACATATTGTAGCATTTGTCTTATTTTGCACAAACGGTGTTTATTTGTGAAATGCATTCAGTGACATCACAGGAAAAGAAGCATCATTCCTAAGATGTGGTCTGACGTTAGTTTGAGGGAAGAGCTGCTGCATTGATGGACATCAGTTGATATCGGTATCAGTACGCGCAGCATAGCATTAGTGTGAAGCTCTTGTCTTTCAGCGTTTACATATGCATGAAAATGCTTTTTCACCATACAGTAGCATTCATATGAACGCTTATCTACCGGCATTGAAACAATAGTGGTTAAGGCTTAATTGGATAATGCTTCTCTCGCAGCACTCGTATGTGAATAGAAATACTTTCAGCGCATGCTAGTCTCTCAGCATGCCCATAACAATATGACAAGTACGTTTCATGTACATTAGCATTGATACTCTCAGCATTCGGGCAAAACATACTGTTGACGCTGTTGTGAAGGCTTGTCTCACAGTGTTCCCACAATAAATATTTGTGACACGCAGTAGCTGGCCTGAATGTCTTGTCGCACTCACATCCATTTTCGATGCCGCTTCTCCTGTCGCTCTCACATATTAATACAAATATTTTCAACGTACGCTGGCATATTAGTGTGAATACTCGCCTCTCAGCAGTCACATAATAATACACACTGCGTGTCTGATGCACAGGCACGGGCACGTGTGAAAGCTCGTGTGTCAGCAGTAAATACATAAATATAATCGACGCACAAGTAGCCTGGGTTAAAGGGATGTCTCTCAGCATTCACACAACGATGTCAACTTAAACGAATGGGGTCAAGCATCACCACAAGGCTCAGTGAGTACTGTGGCTGTTTCGAAATACAAAATAAGCTAAAAACTGTCTCGCCGTAGGCAGTAATTGCCTCAGTTTACTCTCCCGTGTCCTAAATAAGATCCACCAATTCCTTCCCCAAATAGCCGCTATGCGGTTGAGGAAGCACTAACCAGGTGGATGCACCCTCCACCCTGCTCTGACTTGTCCCTCTGTGCCTCCATCTCTGTGGGAACATGGCGCTTTTTACTTGACACCCAAACCACGCAGCAGCAGAACCTCCGATAAACGGCGGTCTATGCCAAAGCCTCGCCGCCGACGCCCCCCACCCCCAGGGAGACCAGGGCTTCCCAGTCGGTCCTGCAGGGGCTGCGTGGAAGGGGAGAAAGGTTACATTCAGTTTACATCATAAAGAGCAGACAGTGTGCACACACAGAGGCCTTCAGATTCCCAGCCCCGCATCTGCTCGTCCGTCTGTCCGTCCATCTTTGTCCCAACACCGGCAAGACAAACCAGACGCACGCTTATATATCATTTACTCACTGTTTTCCTTGCGTCCTCATCTTCACGCTGTTTGCCGCCAAAATTATAAGTACAGCGCTCTTGATGAAGAATTTAGGCACGCGATGCAGCAACACTCCGCAATATCACTTTTAATTTCATACGTAATTTATCAAATATAGTCCTCATTGGGTTATATGTTTCCTCTACAGGACATAAACCAGTGCATTTTTATCCAAATACAGCCAGGCCCCACAATGAGAGCCTCTTTTAAGGCAACCTAGTTTCCCCCTTATTGCCATGGCAACCCTAACTGAGGCTCTGCATACCTTCCAAACACCAAACATTATTGCAAATCAAACATGTTGCTTTTAGGCTAGCATGTGTTCTTGCAACCTCAAATTCCTGCTTTAGGAGTTATTTTCCTCATCTACAGCAGGCCCTTTTTTTTTTTTTTTTTTTTTTAGCGTTGTTTTGAACAAATGGAGTTTCCGTGACCGCTTTTGTGAACCAGCGGAGGTGAAAAGGTAACCTCCTCTGCAGGTATAAAACATTTACGCACCATATTAAGATTTTATAAGTAGCAGCGGCATAGAGCGTATAGTATTCTTTTTTTGTCGGTGTCACCTTGCGTTATTGCTTTACAAACAAAGGGTTTCCAAAAAAAGACTCTCTTGCTTGTCAATACAAGGGGAGTGTGCCGACTCGACTATTCATCACTTTTGAAATGATGGATTTCTGTGCAGGAGGTCACAACTGTCAATTTTCCCTACAGACAGTTCAGTTTACACGCGAGCAAGTAGCCTGCTTTCCTTTGTATACTAAACACACAAAAACGCACAAAAGACGTGCTGTATAACGGTCTATTTATGCAGGGTATGAGAAGAAATCATATAGCTCCAAGGTCAACACTAATGAAGGCAGCTAATAATGGACGTGTTGCCGGCACGTGTTGCGGAGACAGCGAGGAGGGGAAGGGATATTATCTTTCTACTTTGCGATGCGTTCTTTCTTGAATCCAATAGTGTTTCTCACCTTCTTTATCAAAGTTCTGGCACTTGTCAAACACAGTGGGTTATTTTGCAGCCATATTCAAAAAAAAAAAAAAAAGCACACTGTCTGAACTCTCAGGAATATGCAATGCACTTGAACGCCTCGTCAACGTTGGCCACACAATGCTTTACAAAGGTAGAGAGGAAGCAGAAACGGAGTTGTTCATCATTCTGTATGCGGTCTACACACAAATAAAACACCCACACACACATAATAAAGATGATTAAAGGATTCCCTGGATGGAATCTGTCCGTAGTGTCTCAACTCTAAAAGAACTACAATCCATTCTCCACAGAGGCTGAGTCACCATTGTGCGAATGCTTTATTTGGGCACTCGATTCCATGGAATGATACGCAGGCGAACTAGTTTGACTAGTTTGTGAGTTGCATTGTTTGGTTGTATGAAAAACGAGGCATATTTTTGGCAACATTTTTCATGTATATAAATGTTGCTGTATAAATATTGTTATTTTAGATCCGATACATTTCTTGGTGGAGAACAATAACAGCTCATCTGTGCCAATCAAGATGGAGGTTTTGTTTGAGAGAGAGAGAGAGAGAGTTTGAGAGAGAGAGTGACATGAAGAAAAGCTCTGACTCGCTTAGGGAGAAGATAGTTGGTCACCTGTTGGTTTGCATGTATAAAATGCTAGACCTTGAATATCAGATGGCCCGCCTTTGTTTTTTAATGCATTTTACTTCATTTGGGACAATCTGCGACAACATTTCAGTCCAAATTAATACATTTTGCCGTCAAAATGTCCTTGCGAGGACTGTTTGTACAATGCCCCCACCCAAACGAAACCAAAAACACTGAAAATCATGATGCAACGGGGTTGTGCTCAAACCAAAAAAACAGCAACATTGCATGCACACTGTACACTTGGCCTCTGTGGTGCCTGTTTCGCTTACCAAAAAAAGATAGATTATCTGCTTGTTTCTCAGAATTTGTGCAATAAATCCAGTGAACGTTTCAATTTGAACTAAAGTGACCATGGACGTTAAAGTCACAACAAAAACACAGCATGTGAACTTGGTGGTTTGTCAGCAAGGCAACGAGCTTTGCATTGAATATATCGCCCAATATAATATAATATACAGTATATCCTCGCTCTTTTCCTCTCTATTTATCATTCCCACTCCCTTTTTCTGTTCCTGCCTCCCTTCCTGGCCATCTTACAACAAATGCTCAGCACAGCAAAGCCAAGCTCAGCAAAGCAAACCTGCACATTTTCCATCTTTGCTCCTATTTCTTTTTGATCCGCTCACGTTCAGCTGTGTTCAAAGAATAACATAACATAATAACTTTTTATTCATGTCGGACTTAATGTCATTTCCACTTGGATTTTCAAACAGCTGTCCCCAATAAACAATGAGAGCTTTTGTTGATTGAGGACTGATACTTGATTTAACATCTTCCAAAAGGCAGCTGGGTTAACAAACAGTAAAGATAGCAACCTTTTACAGGAGGCTTCCCGCAGAAACGCTTAAATTTGTGGATTTCTTGTCTATTTTCGGCCGTGCTGTTTATGCGGTGCATCATTACGACTTGTATTGAAATGGTGTCCACAGTGTGTTTGGACATCTGGCCAAGAAGAACCGCCTCGGTGCTTTTCCTCTGCACGCTGAAGACGGTGTTTGTCGATGCTGCTGCAAGTGAAACCGTACGCTGATGCTGGCCAGCTGCCATCACTCTTATTCATACCGAGCTTGTTAAGGGGTATTAATCTCTCAGGGCTCATATGACCATGTGTAGGTAGTAAACATGCACACCAGTCTATGACAGGTGCCTTTGCTTTGAAAGTAGTTTTTACACGCCTGTATACTCCTACGCACATATACTGTGCTGGTAGTGTCTTAGTTTTCACTGTTCTAATCTTGCCTTTGTGATGCATGTTTGTTTTCTGAAATGTTGAAGCGTTCCACAGTTTGTTAAAATCTACACTTCCCAGCCACCAACAAAACAGAATGGGAATGTACTAAATCCCTCCATTGGATTGGTGGAAACGACATCACTTCCTGTAAATCCGGGATTTGGTACGTTCATTTGAAATTAGTTTCGCTGTTTAAGTGTTTTGCACTTCTCAGCCACTGTAGACTGACACGACACGTCGACATGTGTTTGCTTCTTGGCAACAACACAAGGTACAAAAATCAATTGATGGGCCATCATGTGCTCATTATCTGGCTGGCTCACATTGTCTACATAATGTGATGTGGACCACATGCACGCTGCTAATGAATATTTTTATGCTGTCTTTTTTTCGAGGATATTTCTGATCCCGATTACACCCCACAACATGAAACACCACCCCATCTTTGTGGTATCGGAAGAGCACGAGGCCATGATAAATGAGGCCCGGGGCAGAGGAAGAGGTGTTGCAATTTTTACTAGTAAACACTGAAAGACATTTGAACATGGGTGTAATGCGTGATTGCACTTTGGCTGTAACAAACCTCAAATGAGGTTAAAATTAGATATGTTTGTTTGTGTTTGTTTACCCGGCGACCCTAGTGTGGATAAGCGGCATAGAAAATGGGTGGATGGATGGGTTTGTACAGGGTCAGGCAAAATGATCTGACACATTTGTAGGTTAAATAAAAGGCAAATAAAGTAAAGAAACAAGAACGTGTTTTTATTTTCAAAAAGTACATACTGTATAATGCCATTCTGTTTCATCATGTTTTAAAAATTAAATCAGTCAAATGGGATCCATTATTGTCCGCACACTCAATGCAGATCCAGCAGCTCCGAAGTTGGTAACCCATAACAAGATGGTGTTTGGAGCTGGTACGGGATCATGTCTACCGAGATTGAAGTGCAAACGGAACGCTCGTTGTGTTGCAGTTACAGATTCGTTTGTTTTGATAAACGTTTCCACAATGAAAGCGCGATGCTCACCAGTCCAATTCATGGCAGCAACTGAAAAAGAAACGAAAAACAATGGCAATATAAAGAAACAAAGCAAAATGGCATCATATGAAAAAAAAAATGGCATTATATGTACTTTTCGAAAATAAAAACACTTTTTTGTTTCTTTACTTTATTTGCTTTTTATTTAACCTACAAATGTGTCAGATCATTTTGCCTGACCCTGTACGTTTAGCTAACCTTAGCTCTCGTTGAATGTACAGTCGTTCCTCGCTACGTTGAGGTTCGAACATCGCTCCCTCACTCTATCACGCTATAAAAAAGATGCATATTAAGCAAATTCAATGTACTCTTAATTAAGTAACTTAAAGTAACTCTTAATTGTGTGACTGCTTATTAACTCTAAATGAAGCTTTTTCAAGCATAAAAATGACTAAATGAAGGAAAATACAAATAGGATTTAAGGGAATAAAGGACGTAAATGAACTGTAGTCTACCCTGACCACTGGGTGCCACACGTAACAGGCATCAGACTTGATCCCCGTCAACAACAACTATTGCAGGTCTCACAGCAGGCACCATAACAAGAATAATAATCATCATCATCACCATTTTAATCATAGAAATAAAATGAGGTACTGTCGTTGCCGTGCTCCAGCTAAAACTCAACTCTGAATCCCCAACGTCACTTCCTGTCCACACGTCTGCAAGACGTTTACTGAAACACACACGAGCATGAGTCTTATTATGTCTTGGATGGCTTATTGTCTGATTGTATCTACTATAATGGGTGACATGGGTGTAAAGGTGACTATAAGGGGTTTATTCTATGTCTATATTCTGTATCTAATATTAACAACCATATGCAGAAGGTCGTAAACAGACTTTCTATGCTCTAACTGCCAAAATAATTGACTTAGAAATAAGGAATCCTACTGCGTGGAAATTTGTTGATCTCAGTCAGGCCAGGAAGCAATTAAGTGCGATAAACGAGGTATAACCTACTTTATAGCCTATCGTAACAACAGCAAAGAAGTCTTTAGTCATAATGTTAGCTCAGTGACAGTATAACGTTATGCTACGAAAGCAGTGTTTGGAAAAGTCTATTATTTTACTCACCGGTTCAACGGGAATATGGAAACCACAGCAGCCGAGGTTAAATCTGTGGTTGTCGAAGATATCGGCGCTGCTCGAAAGCAACTCCGATATTTACTGGAGTTTTACTTCTCTTTTAGTCTGGTTGTTTTTTATGCCGGCTTTCTCTTGTATGGTTTTTCTTTTCCAAGTTCTTAGGCATGACTGCAAATTGTTGGTGTCTTCTCGGGAACAGCCATGAACTCCAGTTTTTATTCAATTCATTTGTAATTGTGAAAAATATAGACATTTTTTTTGTTGTCGTTCTTTTAAACCGTTCATGTTAACATATGCTAGCCGGTGGTGTTCTTTTGACATTTTTTGGTTTAAAAAAATTGGCATTCGCAAGCTTTACGTACGGAAACAAGCTTTCTCAGTAGTTTAGCATGCCTGTCTTTTCTATGAGACATGCTCAGGCTAGGCGATTGGAATTAACAAGCAAATGGAGTCTATTCATGTGCGGCCAACAATGCAGTGCGCTGTCACATGCAGTAGCTTTTTAAGTAGAAATGTGGGCCATGCGAGGGGAAAGGCGAAATATCCTTTTAAATAAGGTGGAAAGGAGAGCATGGCGTTGGGCATTGGCAGGTCTACACCAAACATTTCATATTGATAGAAGTGAATTGTCCCTGATCTGTCCTTGTTTACTTTTCATATGATGCAACTTTTTGTGTACATGTGTTCAACTTCATACGACAAGATTGTTTCACGTGTGGAATTGATTCGCTTCCCAGCGCTTTCACGTTTCTTTTTTCCTCCTCTCTCAGCACGACTTATTTTAGGTGTTGTCGCTTTGAGCCTAATGAAATCAACCAAACATCGCAACTGCAGGCTATGCCTTTCAGAGCGTGCTTGCATTATGAGTAATTAATCTGAAAGTGCTATGATTAATCCTGCTACTTTACCGCCTCGGGTAAGGCTGGATGTCTCCGAAATATCTTTTCTCACATATCCTCCTGAGAACAAACAGCGCAATTTAGGTTCCCTAAGTCTGTGTTACATGTCGTCTCACATTATATCATTTGCATGTGTGCAAAAGAGGATCTGTTTGTTTATGCGTACATCCTGATTCCGAAAAGGTTGAGAGACTTTAAAGTGACAATGCAATGATGTGCGATTAATAATAATAGCAGTATATTTTATTTATACTGTAGATGCAGAAGACATACTGCATACTGCCTGGCCACTTCATTAGGTAACCCTGCACAATATGATGAGATGTATTTTAATGCTTTATTAGATATTCCCCTTACACAAGGATAATAATGCTCAAAGAGGTTTAAAAATACAGTAATCCCTCGTTTATTGCAGTTAATTGGTTCCAAACCCGACCGTGACAAGTGAATTTCCGCACAGTTGGATTCTTTCGTTATAAATGAAATATTTTCATATTTAGAGCATAGAAAACCTGTTTAGAATCTTTTAAATACATTTTTTAACATTATTAGAGCCCGCTAAAAGTGAAATAACACCCCTATAGTTCACCTTTACACTCATATTACCAGGGTTGTTCCCTGCAATAGGCGAACTAGGCGACTGCCTAGGGCCCTCAAGGCAACAGGGGCCTCAACGCTGCACGTTCAGGCTCATCTGAGGAGAATGAATACGTCCTGTCTTCATCTGTAGCTGTCTCGTGCCTTTATTATCTATCCATTATATGCTTTGTCCCCCAAAAAGTCAAAAAAATTGCAAGGAGGCAACAGCAAGGAAACATAGAGCAACACATGCAAAATAACTATTTTTAACAACTCTAAAAATAAATGCAGCTCACATACATTTGTACTCCCAATCTCCCAATTAATTCACAATAGAGTAATTCATTATCAATCCAGAAAAGGCCAAACCTTATCCAAGATTCTTTTATCATCATTATCAATAATGTAACTTTTCCATTTCACCAACGACTAGCAATTTCAAAATTTACCGTAAATTTCAGTGTATAAGACGCACCGGTGTTTAAGCCGAACCCTCTAAATTTAGAGGGAAAAACAGACTTGTACATATATAAGCCGCACCGGACTATAAGCCGCACATGTCCACGTCATAAAAAAACATATTGTGGCACGCACAGCTCCTTATTTGACAGGAGCCAATCATGAGCTATGAGAAAAGGCACAACGACCTTAACAACCCATTGGAAATCGCAGGAGGTCAGTACTCAGTATTTAACAGTATGACTCACGGTGTCATCTTTACAAAGAACGCTAAAATCATCACACAGCAACTTCACACTCAAAAGGTAGCTAGCAAATATACAAGACAAGTACCAGTACAAGTTTAAAATAAAGAAGCAGCTATTTTAACTTCTTCCCATAATGCATTATTCCCAGCAGAGCGGTTCATTGGCCAACAGCTGCCAATTCATGAGCTCCCTTCCCTGCTCTGCTGGGAACAATGCATTATAGGAAGAAGTTAAAATAGCTGTTTTTTTTAAACTCGTATTGGTACTCATATTGGTACTTGGTGTTAAGTTGTTGTGTGATGATTTTAGCATTCTTTGTAAGATGACACCGTGAGTCAAACTCTTATATTGAGTAATAACCTCCTGCAATTTCCAATGAAGCTCGCCGTGGGTTCCCTTATAGCTTGTGATTGGCTCCTGCTAAAAAAAGAGCTACCGCCTCCTCACTGACTCGCTAGCGGCACATTTTTTAAAGAATTAGTAGTAGTTCTGAAGTATAGCAGATGTCACAAGATTAGAACATGGTCAGAAATTAGCCACACCGCTGTGTAAGCCGCAGGGTTCAAAGTTTAAGAAAAAAGTAGTGGCTTACACACCAGAAATGACGGTACATACATTAGGCAAGGAAAACTTGCCTTACATACAATAGAAGTGTCACGTTTTGGCATGTTGCTGTGTTGGCGATGACCTCAGGATGCAGAGACGGGACCCAGTGCAGGTAAAGAGGCTTTTAATACTTCAAAAGCAGAACATAAAGCAGGGAACCTTGCAGTAGGCTTGTGAACGAGATGCAGGCAGGCAACAGACGTGTAGCAAGCTAACAACAACATGCAACAAGCATGACCCAAAAAAGCTCATAATGGCTAAACCAAGGACACACGCCGACAGCTGAACTAAATAAAGCAGACACAAATTAGCAGCAGGTGTGTCAAAACCGGGAAGTAAAGGCGCCAGAGAGCGAGGCGGAGCAAAACAGGAAGAATTACCAAATAAGAACATGGAAACCGGAACTAAGGAAGAAACACAACCCAGAGGCCAAACTGTCACGCAGGCTAGCAGGCAGGGCGTGACAAGAACATCCTTGTAGAGATCTCTGCAGGTTCGGAGAGCGTGTCATGTATGCATGAAGACAGTACGAATTGCAGGTCTGTTATGTAAAACTTCGAGCTCTCCTGCGAGCATTTTCCCAATTCGAATGTACAGAGTGTATACCTTCCCTATATGCGCAAATAATTTGATTATGTAAATTAGCGGGGACCTGCCAAGCTGATTTATTTGTACATTTTTAACAGCCTTCCGGATAAATTCTACTGAAAATGGTTTCATTATGTGGAACTGCAAAGATGGTTAATGCTGAACAATGTCACACGTTCCAAATTTCATCAGTAATCAATTGGAATTCCTTGAAAAAAATCACACATCAAGTAAGTGTTGATGCATGACTGTGTAAGGCTTGTGTTGATTGGCTGCTTTGGTGAGAATTTAAATGAATTTAAATGACGACACAAGGTTAAACTCACCACTGCTTTAACCAAGCCCCCCCCCCCCCCCCCCCCCCGCACCCGCACCCCTTGTTGTACAGATAGCTGCGGCTTTCATCGCCTTGCTCTGGCCTGGAGCGCGTCCACTGATTAATGCAAACCTCTCATGCTAGACAGCTCTCACCGAGACATCATCACTGCCTAGAAAGATGCTCATGAGCTTGGAGAGCAGTCCGTGTTGCGGCCCATAAATCATCTCGCTCAACTTCTGCAACACAGCCCTGCTGGAAACATTGTCTCGTCATTGTTTTATTCTGGGAGTTGAGGCTTTGGTTGTAATTGAAACTGCCTTTTCCCTTGACCTCATTAGAGGGTTATTCTCTATGCTTGTGTCGTTACATTTCCACACTAAAAAGTCAGTGCTGTAAGACTGGGTTAACATTTGCTGTGCTACTCACACTAGGAGCTACAATGTCACACAGTTGCACACGGACTTGCATCAAGGTTCTCCAAAAAAGTGGGAAAAAACCCAACAGTATTTACCATTTCACATGTTTGTTTGTCAATTTGGGTGTTAGTAGGCTGCTTCTAGTTCAGAGAGCATGACAAGATGATTCATTGTCGAAAACGACTGGGCAAGTTTATTGGAACGCCAGTTAATTCAATTTCATGGCGGCATCCATGTCGACACACTGCTGTACTAATTAGAGCTGAGCATTTATCTACCAATACCACCGAAAGAAGACGGGGCATTAATTGGAAGCAGATGATAATTGGAGCGAGGCTGTCATTTCCGAAAGCCATGACATATAACAACTTAATTGTTTAACTTTGATAATAATTCGGGGTGCATGAGAAAGTAGAAAGGAAAACATAGCTGTCTTTGACCAGCATGTGTTCATCTGCTACGTGTGCTGAAGCTATTTGTCGAGCGGGTCCAGTGTTTACGGCCAAAATTAATTGATGAATTTATGAGAGTGCATACGTAACCATGAAACTGTGGAATTCTGAACTCTGTAACCCAAGTACAGTCTGTAGTCACAAACAAAACTACTAGATACTAGTTTAACATGGTCTTCAGTCATCTTTTGCTTATATCTGACTGGAACATTTTGGGGTCAGACTGCATAAGCTCAACAAAAATCCCAGCGTCCGAGCAGTCACAAATGCAGCAGCCCATACAATTTTTTTTTTCATTTGACGTCACGGAGAGTGGTCTTATGATAAATGACAAAAAATAAAAACGCATAGCGTTGCATTTGTTTGTTTGGTGAGCAGGCTATTCAGTGGCGCATGGAGTACAGACGGACAGGACTCTGCCACATCAAAGTCATAACAGAAGATCTTGCATATATTCGCATCTGCCTTTTAAACATAAACATAACTCGCAATCAGACAGATGACGTCAGACAATTGATTTCAACACAACAAGGAGGAGAAATGTCAGGTGTTAGGTGTCCCGGCATTGTGGTATCCCCTTACATACTTCTCTTCTCTGTTACTGCTTCTGTACCTCGGAAAAAACGCCAGAAAATTGACAGGTTGACCTTGTCCTCCCATTTAATGTCGGTGGCAGGCAGTTAACGCCCCCACAGTGCTTCATGGAATTGTCTTTTCTAGTTCATTGTTAATCCTGCTCACTAACGAATGGCAACCAAAACCAAACGGCTTGCCTTTGCGCTGGACAGAGATCGAGACACATTTTTACAGACAAATGTGTTCAAAATCAAGCCTTAATCCAAATGATCTGGTAGTAATGCAAGCAGATGAATTTGAAACAGGCTCTTGTCATCACATAGTGTGAAGCACATACCCCTCCTCTTTTCTTTTTTGTTCCATCAGCCTATCCAGCTCACATTGCCCCACCCCCTCCCCAGCGTGAGTAATGGCCTGCGTCGACTTCGTGTCACCGCAAGAGGAGGTGCCGCATGGCTCGCCTCTGTCCTCCTGTTTCCATGCGTGTCCTTTCAAGCGACTAGGCAATCCCAAGCTGATATCTATATCGACCGTGATTTAGCTGATACAGCTGCAGTCCCTCTTCCCTCTCTCAATCCACCCTGGCTCCATCTCCTCCTCTCCAATTTTGTCTTTTTCTCGATAATGTTCATCCTCTCCATTGTCAGTGTCTTCCAATTCATTCTATATTCATATTCTTCACTTCCAACATTGAACCCAAGAAAAAAAAACAAAAAAAACTGGCTCCTGAAAGTGTCTGGATGTGTCTGAACTGGGATCAGTCATTGCTAAGAATACGTTCTGCATGGTTGAGCAGCATGAGAGCTGCTGAGCTCTCTTTCAGAGGGCTGACTTGTACTGATAGGAGGTGAACATGAGGGGAAACATTTGCAGCTAATTTATTTGGAGAGCTCAGGCAGCAAATGTGTGGTGAACACAATACTGGGAAAATATTTATACTGCTGTCACCAACAGGGGAACAAATGGGTGTGCATTTCTGTTCCTCAGGGTATAATATACATGTATCACGCTGGGATAATTAGTAGACTCCAAGGAAACTGTATGAACCTTTTTTCTCCAAATGCACATAGGAAACAATTGTGATAATTGGCCATTTGGTGTTTCAAGGGTTTCTGGAAAGATTTTCTGCAAGATGGTGGAGTGTGGTTGTGGGAATTTTGTCCATTTGTGTTGGACTTGGGAGAGGGCGAGCGCATCTCTGTTCCATTCATCCGAAAAGTGTTTGAAGGGGTTGCGATAAAGTCTTATGCCAGTTTTTCTGTGCCTTTAAGTTGAGTAAATGTCCTTCCTCAAACTGTCACCACACGACCGGAAGCATATGATTGTCCAAAATGTCGTGTTACGATAAAAAGAAGTGGTGATTTTACAATAAAGGGCAAGTGAAGATGTGCCTTACTCCATCCAGCAGATGTCACTGTGGTAAAACAGGCTTGCTGCTATTTTGTTTGAAGGCATGTTTGATGTTTACATTATGGCATTAATGTCTTACTGTATATACTGTAATAGTATTTGCCTTCTATTTGTCTTTGTGTTACTGCCGTCTCTTCCTGTCCTTTATCTGCTGTGTGGTGTGGTGGGCCCCTCCGCCTCAATTTACCAAGAGTATAATGATGGATACCGAATTATTCCCTTGGACTTTGGAGCCACTATGATTGTCCCCGACGAATTCTGCTTAGCAACAAGAGATGCAACCAAGAACAATGATTGATTATGTTATCGGATCTCGCTTTAATCACAAACAGGCTATTTAGGGCCCTATGATTTCCGCGGTAACAGGATCGCGAAATTGGCCAATAAAAACAAAATTTACTGGTAAATGCGGAATCCCGCAGAAACGGACATAATGTGAATGAAATGCTGTCATCGTGAGGAGAAGGAAAGATCCTGTGGGTAGGTATTTCCCCGGCGGACCGCTCAATCGTGGCGGAATCACATCACAAACAATAAACCGCCCTCCCCCGAACCAAACATGTTGAAATGGCGACCTAAAACACAGGCGGAAGTTGCACGCCACTGTGCCTGTGTGTGTGCAACTCAGACTGGATGAGTACATTTTCTCTGTGTTATGTTTTACTGCTTTAATGTAAGGAGCCTTTTACAAAGCCCGCTGACGACGTGCAAGTTCTGAGTGGAAAAAAGAGAGCGTGTCGGTTTATTGTTGCACTCAGCTCGCCTACCCGTAAATAGACATTCTCAACACACACAGAACACACTTTCGGCCTTCAAAATTAGAGTGCTGTCTTCCACATCTCATCTAATTGTGTAAACAAAATAAGGGTGTCATTAAAAATGTCTTGCAGTAACGATGCAATTGGAACTGCATCGGTGACTCTAAATCTTCCTTAATCACACGCACGGGCATTACAATTTGTTGAAAATTTTGTAGCAATGTGGGCATAGGCTAGCATCCCATTCGAAAAATGTCTCAGTTACTGGCAAAATTGGCCAATGATGTATTGCATCAATAAATGTAAGGATTTTTGAATTTAATTACTGGAGATTTTATTCACTAACACTAAAAGCACACACTCTATGCTGGTAAAATAAGTGTAAAATGTAAAAAAAAAATAAAATAAAATAAATTCTAAAAAAAAAAAAAACTGAATTTGGTGAAAAATAAAATAAAACGGATTTCATCGGGCCCTAGCTATTTTTTGTCTGAGGGAAGTTCAAGAGCCCCTATTATGCAAAAGTGACGTTTTAATGATGATGTAACAGTAATACGTGTCCCTAGAACCTGTTTATGAGCACCAAACGTGAGAAAATCTATTTTCTTCACTTGTTACTCCATTTTTGAGAGAAGAGGCTCTCACACGGTCGCTTTTGGAAGTTCTGGGTTCCATGAGATCACAGACAAAACCCTTCTTCTTCTTCATGGACATGAAACCTCCTCTGACCCGCCCATAGCTTGATGAGCCAGCCCGGTGCATACGCCCACCACTTCATGCTAGCAGCTTTGGGGGAAAAAAGGCTTTGCTACAGATCTTTAAATAAGGCGTGCATCTTTGTCAACTATCTGTCAGTCAGCTACACATGTGGAAGTTTGATCATTTTGTATTTCTTCAGCAAATACGCTAACCTAGCCTTAACCTAACCTTATTGTTGCATTGCTGAAAATGTATACTGTAGATTATGTATATCTAAAATGTGGATGAAGTGCAAAGCCGCGCTTCTTGGAGCCACACACTCTGACGGAGACAGGCGTGGACAGATAGAGCTGACTAGCATTAAAGCTACAAACACACAAAACAACGTGTTCCGACTAGGCCTAAATTCTAGCAAGGCCAGATTTGGGAAAATACTTTTCAAAAACACTATTGTAAAATCTGTAAGACATATTTAAAACAACAAATAAGTAATAATAATCAATAAGTAATAAATACACCAGCCCAGAGTGTACCCTGCCTCTCAGCTGGGATAGGCTCCAGCATACCAACGACACCATTGAGGATAAGTGGCATAGAAGATGAATGGGTGGATGGAAGTCATAAATACTATAAGCACTTAAATAAGATGAAACAAAAGTACATTACACAGTAAGAGAGAGCACTGGAGTTACCATGCTATGAAGGGGTTAACCAAACTACAGTATGATTAATTAATTAGTTGATTAAGAGATTTTTGTCCATTTGGTGTATTCCCAAACAGTTGATGTTTTGCACAAATTTCTCCACCACGGATGATTTAGAACCCCCGGGTTACTTTATATGTTGTATGGTATCAGATCGGTCAGGCCCATTGTATCTCTTGATGTTCGCAGCATGTCCATATCAGTAGCCTCGTGTTCGTTTCTGTAACAGCACTGACAGCTCACCTAAATCAAGCTCCTCCTCTGCAGTATGATTCCTGCGTGTTACTGCCAGGACCTGCCAGCTGTGTATTTATTCACACAACCCATTTTCTTGCTTCACTATCCTCCACCCTCCCTCTTCCCTGCCTTTCACCCAATATTGGCGATGTGGCCGCCCCTCTCTTCCTGCCTCTCCCTCCCCTCTTGCTATATCGCTCATCCTTTGCCCCCCACCCCCGGGGGCCCATCCCTCCCTCCCATCCTCTGCTCATTTGCTCACAGACTTGCTTTCTCAGACACACACACACACACACACACACACACACACGCGCTGACAACAGTATGCCTCAAGAAGACGCTCTTGTGTGACGTTATTATTAGAGCAGAGCGCAGCGCCAACAGTTTTTTTTTTTTTTTTTTGTGGTTGAAGCTTCAGGCTGTCCTGGAGTTTGGTTCATGTTGGATTGGCGATGATACATGAGTGATTTTAATTAGCAGCATCTTGGGTGTGCTACAGCAGTGTTGGAGGAGGCTCCTGCAGAGGCACATGCAGTTGTCAGGTTAAACGCGAGGCAGCGCCGCAGAACCTGCATGCTGGATGAGGTAACGGTAGAGGGAAGCGGAGCAGCAGCATTATCTTGAGGGGAATGCAGCAGTAATCTTGCTGCATGAGCAGGTGGAGCGCCACAGTAGGAAGGGAAAGCAGCATCACCACGAATCTCGCTGGGAATTCCGCCGCATCCTCCGAGGAAGCCGCTAAGAGAGAGCGATAGGAGATCATTTATTTAATTTTCTGGATTTTGCTTCCTTTGCTGCAGACGCTGCTTGCGCTCTCGCAGCCCTCCCCTCCCTCCTCCTCCTCCCCAGCCTCCTCCCTCCCTCGCTCTTCCCCTTCCCTGGCTAAAGGGGAGCAAAAGCACTGATTCCTGCATCGCCTCTAATCGCCAGCATCTTCTTCACTCATGCACTTATTTTTATCCACTTGTCCATTCGGCTTAGTGAAATGATCAGCTTTCTCACGGACGCGCGTGATGTCTGCGGTGGAGGGGCGCTCGTCTTAGTGGGCAGGCTCAACTGCCCTCCAGCTCTACCTGTGGGTGATGGAGACTTTAATCACAATTCTCATCACATGAAGCTCCATCCTGCTGCCACCATTCATGTCTAAATGCGCCTTTTTCCAAGGCGGCCTGCCTCTCTGAAGTTGGATCTGTTTTTACCCTGTATTTGGATGTGCACTTGGATACCCCACTCTCTAAAAGGTCCTCATGGATGCTTTTTAATGCTGCGCAGAAGACACCTTGCTGTGGGGAAATGTTAGGATAAGTTTGCAGGCAGTTGGATTTGCTTTGATTCATCCATTCATTTTTCGGTTATTCTATCACACGTTCGAGGGATTTTTCTGTTTTGCCAAGCAACGGGATTATAAAAGCAATGTCCTCGATTCACTGAGATGCCCTGTGGTCTTCCAGTGGAAATCCAAGAAACCCAATCTTGGTTGAGTAGCCCGTCCCATTCAGCTCATGTGGAAGTGATGTGTAGACTCTCTGCAGCCACCCTTGGGAGGACCTGGGAGGGCTGGAGCCTCAGCATGGGCCTGAGTTACTGTTCGAGACTCGCCCTTTGGCTCGCCTTGATTATAGTGCTGCCCATCCAAACTGGAACGGCACGAGTGTCTTCTAGTCTCAGCACCACACACCACGTCCACCATTTCCACAACAAACATGGCACTGTTCCTATTGCCATCAACAGGATGCCTTTTCTCACCAGAGGGGGCCATGGTAAGAACAAATTGACACTCTCGTGAATGCATCTAGAGTTAGAATGAGGTAATTTAGCACGTCTTTTCAGCATTCCAAGGGAAAAAAAATGTCTTGAAATGTTTTTGTCCCCCTCTCTAACTATGCATGCGCTGCAGCTTGTGCATCATTAAACACTCTGTAAGCACATCAGCATCACATCAGTCGTGCTTCCCCTTCTCCCTATGCTGCCTTTCACCACAGCACAATCAGACGCGCACTCTGTATTCATTTGAAAAATGTACCCAAGGTAGAGTGTGTTGCTGAAGGATGGAAAGTAATGACTACTCCTCGACAATTAACATCAATGCTTCTTAAACGGGTCGTCTCAAAGCGCTGACACCAGAGCTCCCTTTGAAATTCCAGTCCTAACGCTCACTCTTATGTCCTATAAAATAAGACCCTGGTGGATTTGTCATCTTTTTCAACACAGCAGTTTTGTGAGCCTTCAGAAAAAATCGGTGCTATTATAGCCAGGACGGAGTTTTTCCAGTGCAAGGGGATCAAACAGACGTATTAAAAAACACACTTCAAAGAATGCGCTGATAAATTTTCAATTAGCCTTATAGTAGGGTTCGTGTGCTGCTGCTTGCTCTGAAGTGCATGCTTCATGGCTACGATTTTGACATAAATGCCTTACTTAGAATTCACAGCTCACCATCATGTTGTGTGGATGTTTACATGCAGAGTTTTTAACATGTGACTGAGGGACAAGACTGCTGCAGTGTCTCCGTACTGGAGACCGACTGCATGTTTTCCAGGGTCCATTGCTTACACTCGGTGTGGAAGGTGTTAGACACAATAAAAAGATGACTATGTATGAAAATTCTCGGTTTATGGGGTCAGTGAACACAGACGAGATTTGAGGAAATTGCACAGCAATGAGCCGTTCCACTGCACTTGTTAAATGGATGTAAATTACCTTTAAAAATACACATAAGTGTTTCAATTGTTCTTCACAAAGGGCTTTATTAACTGGAAGGAGCCTGACAGTTTGACGGAAGCATGACAGCACTAAAGGCTTATACAATTGGACAATTACTTCAAAATGACCTGAAGTTGAAGAAAATACCAGCGAGAGCCTGAAATGATTTCACCATACACCAACCGTTAGAAGCTGTTGCCAGCTATAATGTTGGTCTATAAAGGTTAAAATACCACATCTGGCTGGTAATTGGGGGTAAGAAATATACCTCCATTTGTTGAAAAAGTGCACTACTTGAGTGAACCAGGTAATAAAAGGTCCATTGAGGTTACCATGATAACTGGAGGTTGACTCAAAACAGGCACGCCAAATTTGCTTTTTTATGGCAGCTTGTGAGAATAGAGCCGTGTCACCCCGAAGATTCATCTTGATATCATTGTAGTTAGTCAATAAGAATGGAAGCAATCGGCATTCTTTGAGGAGACACCAGTGACAAAAGCAAAAAGGTTTCCAAAGTAGAGTCCTATGATGCTCACATAGCAGCAATTTCATCACAACCAAACAGCATTTCTTCTTTAAAGGATAACTGCACTTTTTGGGGGGAATTTTACCCATCATCCACAATCCTTCTGTGAGACATGAACACGCATTTCTCTTTTCTTCGCGTTCTAAAGCTATAAAAATGTCTAAAAAGACGCAGCTGAGAATGGGAACCACTTATTCCGCCTCTAAAGCCTTCTGAAAAAAACTCTGAAAAGTGCCAACGATGCTCCATTTACAATACATATAATGTGACGTGTATATTAACCGAGCTAAAACGACATTTTTATTATTATTATTAACATTGTTACGCCGTTAAACTACGTTGCTGGCGTATTGACATAACACACCAGCTAGCTCCTAGAAGGCTAGCAATAGCTTCACCACACACTCGCCCACAGCGCGTCAGCGCCACGCTCGCAATGCCTCATGCCGCTATCAAAAAGGTAACCCTACATATTGGAGCTGTCGCCGCTTTTGCTGCTGTTTTTGTTTGGAAAAGTTAATGCTAGGTGTAGGTGTTCGTTTCTGTGTTGCTGTGTGAAATCAATGCGCCCAGGAAGGAAGTTCCGGTAATGCTTAAAAGGACCAAAATACAGTAAGTATTACATGTTATCATAAATGTACTTGTTACTACATGGTTACAGCATGTACATAAAACCATAAAACCTTGTTGGAGGTTTTTGGGGGTGTTTTAATAGCGGCATAGGTGTGTCCCATTACGTGCACTATCTTTAGAATGCACAGAAAAGAGAAACACATGTGTGTTCATGTCTCACATTGGGGCTGATGGCCAACATTTTTTTTAAAAAGTGCAGTTTTCCTTTAAGAGGAGAGCGAAGAAGGCTTTACTTGATGGAACTGGCATTCACGTTCATCGAGGCTCCTTGCGATGGTTTTAAATGCTGGCCCTTTTACAAACAGTTTTTATAAGCTCTCTTAAATCAGCTCTCTTAATTTCTTCAACAATCCAGGTAGACGTAGTGTCAAGTATACGATAGCATACGTACTGTAGCTTCCTCTGTTTTTCTCTCTTTTTTACTTCTATCAAGATCATGTTTTTATTGCTATTTAAACAAGAAAATGTATTCAATTATATCCCAATTATAAGGTTACAATGTTTTCCTCTTAACATTCTAAAAGATTCTCTATATTGGTGTCATCTGATGTCTACAGGGCTCTAATAATGATACAAGAAAAAGAAAGTCATAAATAGGTTTTCAATGCTCTCATTACGAAAATATTGCATTTATTAATATTGAATCCTACTTCTCAGAAATGTACTTATTGCACGCGGGTCTGGAACCAATTAACTGCGATAAACAATATAGGGACTAAAGAGTTTCTCTATTGCTGTCTTTCTTCTAGACCATTATCCCCGAGCATTCTAGAATGTTTTTCTCCCTACATTCTAGCGTACTCCGCCATTCTAAAACATTTTCTGTTTTGTTTGGACATCATGAGGTGTTCTAAAAGCTTTCCTTTAACATTGTAGAGTATTTATATCATCCTTATTTTGAAAAAAGGTTCCCCAAAGCTTTCAACTCTTTTTCCTTTAATGATCCAGAATGTTTTCCTCACGCATTGTGTTCCATTTTTCTCTCAAATTCTCGAGCAGAATGTTCTCCCTTAACATTCAGAACATTTTTGTCTCAATATTCATATATTCTATTTTATTCACGTATATAGTGTAATTTCCGGTGTATAACACACACCGGTGTTTAAGCTGCACCCACTAAATTTAGAGAGAAAAATATATAAGGCACATGTCCATCACATAAAATGGCATATTGTGGCACGCATGAGCCTATGAGAACCAGACAGGTCTTTATTTGACATGATCCAGTCATGAGCTATGAGAAATCGCAGGGGGTCATGACTCAATATAACAGTCTGACTCACGGCGTCATCTTAGATAGAAGGCTAAAATCATCACACAGCAACTTAACGCTTTAGGCCTCGGAGTTTTTTTTCGGTTTTCACATTACTATTTCAAAAGGTTGTAGCTTGAAAATGGTTAGAGATAAAAGCATACTGTAAATTTGAAAAAACATCAGTATGACCCAAAGTTTGTGATGGGAGTGAAGTTATTCATCTAATGTGCATGTTATGACACCACCAGGCTCAGCATTTGTCAGATCCCTGTTTCCACGCTACTGGCTCATCAACAGGATCATCAAAATGTCTGATCCCCATGTCATACTCCTCCTCATCTCTCAAGCAAACCCAGCCATCATCATCGTCATTTACAGCGAGATCTTGAACACCACTGCTGCCTCAACAGCTATTATTACTTCTATGATTACATTGATAGATATAAAGTATCTGTCTATTATGCCTGTAAATATTGTCATTCATCCAGTTCATGTTTACTACTAGCAGTGTATTTTTTGCCGAGGAGTGTCCCGCGGATTGTACAGCGTTTGCTGCTATTTCCGCATTTACGTTCCCGCCATATTTTCGTCTGGCATTGTAAAATATTTTTTGCGGTTAAAGGGACTGTATGCAGCGCTTTCCTCCAGCTGCCTAGAGGGTGCCAACATTCGAACGTACGACATTGTGGCAGTATTCCCACCTCTTCCTGCTTTAAGTACATAAGATACAGCTGACCTTAGCAGCATTCTAAAACTTCAACATTCTAGAATGCTTTGCTTTGGCATTCTGGAACATTTTCCTTTGGCCTTTTTTTAAGAGCTTCTGTCAAAGAGTTTAGAATGTTTTCCTCTACCGTTCTAAATGTTTCCATTAAATATTGTACAACTCTGCAACCTAACATTCGAAACACATTCATCTTGATCGTTGATTTATTTGTTGTCTTTCATTTCTTGGTGAGCCATGCAGCAAGTTTAAGATCAAAAGGAAGTGGGTATCTCTCAATGTCTTCACTTGATTGCTGATCCAGATGATGATTGTTTGGCCTTGGCTGAGGTCTTTTCCCTGCTGACTGCTATTCTAGTTTTTGTGTTCCCATGCTCCAGTAGTTGTTACCCAGCTGTTGTTATTATGCAGTGGTCAGCTGATCTAACCCCTTCCCCCTTCGACTGTGAGAGACTTGGCCGTATTATGACCCCCTGTGCTGCAGACCTTGTACGCACTCAAGAAGGCTTGGCCTGTAGCTGACCTCATCTTCATGCCTTCAGCACCCCCAATGCTCAACACATTCCGTGGAATTATTCTCCACTTCATTCTCCCATGTTGCTGAGCTGTCTAGTTGTGGTTGACTCAGGGGAAATGGCTTTTTGAGAGCTTTTCGGTGTTTGCTACATGTGTTGTCCGTTTACAATTGGGTATCACAAACTGAATTGAACAGAAAGCATCCCATGCTCCAAGCTATTTACTTTCTTGTCACAGATAGATGCAGAAAACAAAATCAGTTGTGGACAGGGGCGGTAAAAGATCTGCCAAAGAGAGTTACATTTTCTGCAGGTCATATTTTACATTACCATGAGGGGAGGCGCACATACACCATCACGTGTACTTATGTTCCCAGTATCAATACATGCCAGTAGCAAATGGTAGCAGCAATAATATCATGTTTACAACACATTTTGTCATCATCCTCTTGAGAAACATGGCTGCTCTGCATCAGGTAGCTTGCTTTTATGAGATGTTCTTGACGAGACACAGAAGATAAAGTTGGAGCAGAATGAATAGGTGTTATGACGTGCAGTAGTAGAGTAGAAAAAAATGCCTAGGTTCCTAAAGTGGGGTACGCGTACCCACCAGTTGTCAGAGTGAATAAAAATGAAAAACAATTAGTGCCTTAAACTCACAATTACGAATGAGCCCGAACGCCTCATGGCGCAATGAGAACGGAGCGGAAAGACAGACAGAACATGAAGTTGGTCACTGCTCTGTGTGCATTATATGAACAAATAAGTACGTTTGATTATTATTTTTTGCATTAAGAGCGTTTAATCTTGAAGATTTCACTTATATTGGTGTTCCAATCCCCGCACGGCGCCCCATGTGAAGAAGTAGGGGGTACATGGCTTCAGGTCTGAAGGGGTACACGACTAAAAAGTTTGGGAACCACTGGTCTAATGAGTCTCATGTTAAACCTAATTACTGAATTACGTTGGAAAAGCGAATAAGAATTGTTTTTTAAAAAAAAAAAAACATTTGACCAGAGTAGTATAGCACGGTGGCCTAGTGATTAGCATGTTGGCCACACAGCCAGGAAGAACTGGGTTCGAATCTCCATTGGCCATCTCTGTGTGGAGTTGGCATGTTCTCCACGTGCGTGCGTGCGTGCGTGGGTTTTCTCCGGGTACTTCGGTTTCGTCTAAAACCATACATGTTAGGTCAACTGGCGACTAAATTGTCCATAGGTATGAATGTGAGTGTGAATGGTTGTTTGTCTATATGTGCCGTGCGATTGGCTGGCGACCAGTCCAGGGTGTACCTCAAGTGTGTCGCCCGAAATCAGCTGGGATAGGCTCCAGCATACCCGCGACCCTAGTGGGGATAGCGGCATAGAAGATGCATGGATGGATGGATGGTTTACTGGCTAAGAAATCAAGCTAAATCAATGCCAGAACTGCGTTCAAGAAAACCATGTCACTTATAAACAACAAGCTTGAAATGTAGAAGCATTGCTTCCGCAGTGCAACGGCTCTTGAGTGTGAAATGAGTTCCTCCAAACGATAAAAAAAAGATAACGGCAACCCATTGTGAAAAAGCGGCATCTGCAAATTGGTTGCAAAAGACTCGACAAGGTCGCTGAAAACAAAGGCGACACCGTCTCGTGTTTTTAATTGTGAGGGTTACGTTTTGTTTGTTTTCTCTTCTTCTAAAGAATTGATAGGCCGCGTCTAACTGCCTTGCAGGCTGCACCCTCTCAGCAGACGTGTGGGGGATGGCTTTAAAGCTGCCTGTATGAATATATCTGAGCACATGTACAACTGCCTTGAGATGTGTTGCATACAGATACTTTACACCAGCAGAGTGAAGGCATTTATGGGGTTCTATTTAAAGGAGTGTGGGCATGTTGCGTGGGCATGATTCAGGTCTGTTTGGATCCAATTTGTTCCACAATTTCATCAATCAATAAAAAGGAAAACAATGCTTTCATATTGAAGAGCGGCTGTTATTTCCAAAATGTTAAAACGAATTTTACAGTTTAACGTATAACAACTTATTTTAACTTTAATAATGATTTGGAGTGCATTAGAAAGTGAAAATGAAAACATGGCTCTCTTTGACCACAAGATCATTTATTAACAAGTATGTTGCACAACACAGCAGCAACTGATTCTGTGCAAATCAGAGAAATCTTTTGTTTTGTAGACCACGCACCCGAAGACTATCGCTCAAAGTCTCGACTATCTCTTGGTGAACTGAGGGGTTAATTGAAACATTTATTGTATTTCTAATATCGGTATCAAAATGTAATATAAAAAATCATATTATTGCTGAGATTAGATTGAGACATTTGGCATACATTTAAAAAAAACTCGTAAAGTCAGTATAATTATTAAATTATACTCACATCCTGCAAAGCCCTGTATTTTGTCATTGTTTTATAAATAAAAAGGGAAATAAAATCCTGATTAGTGCCTTTTATACAGTTCTGCACCAAAAGAAAGCAATCCATTTCCAATTTTGTGCTAAATAACATGTCAAAAACATCCTTGTCGGCTGATGTAGTTAACCCAAAAAGACCTAAGTAAAGGAGAAGGTTAAAGCTTTTTTAGTTGTGTCATAAACATTAGCACTCCTTTTTTAGGTATACCTGCATATTCAATACATGTAAGGCTCCTTCTATAAGAACGATTATGATATGATATTAGAATTTTTACATCGGTTTGGGCCCAAGCACTACAAGTCACGACTCGTCAAGCGATCGTATTCAAGCTTTTAGAGATGATTGACGGAAGAACATTATTCAGTTGGAATGACATCAACAAAGATACCTGAGGTGAACAAGCTTCTCTTAAGCTTCGCAAACACACAGTTTTACAAACCATCTTCATACCTTTCCGGCACAAAACAACACATTTTGTACAATATAGAACCTGTGTGGCTCAGGTCAGTGGTCAATGTGGTAGTTACGTTTTCCTTTTCACTATTTGTCTGCTGGGTGCAATTCCAAAGCAATTTTTATTTGACAGCTTAATGACAGAGTGAGAACCCTACTGATCACAAATTGCTTTTTAATCTAATATACAGAAGACACTCATTACTGTATAATAATAAGGAAGCTCGTGATGTTGCGTGATGGAGATATTGATCTTCTGCAGGAAAATGGCTATGTTGCAATACTAATAAGGCACAAGACAAAAATAAGAAAATAGTAAGAATAAAATGCTATAGCAAACATTTTATTATGACTTCTCAAGCGGCAATACTATACAAATGAAACTTGTAATACAGTAGACGCCCCTACAACGTAAATAATCCGTTCCGAGAACGTTTACTTTATAGAGTTATGTTATACGAAGTGTAAAATACATGTAAATAGCCTAATCTGTTCCAAGATCTTCCCAAACTCACCACCTTTGGACCTTCAAAATATTCAAAGTCCACTAAATATGGTGGGAAAATATAAGAAAACGTTAGCATAAACATAGTAGAGTAACATTCCAATATAAAATAAGGTAATAAATAAGATTACTGTAAATAAATAAAACTGAAAAACAAAAACAATCCTACCGTTCATGAGATTTCGTGATCAGGAGCACGCAAGTGGAGAGTAGGAGGAGGAGGAGGAGGACTAGCCTGAGTCGAAACGCCCATGATTACGGTAATTTTACGTTAAGTTAACACAAAGAAAAGTTAAAAAAAATTAAGAAGAGATTTCAATGCGTGCGAACTAGTTTAAGGGCGACTACGAAGAGAAAGGGAGGTTGAAGGGAGAAGCATGTCTCTCACACAAAGTCACGTACGCACTGTATAAGTTAGCCAATGACATGAGAGCGTAGGCGGTGCCCCGATAATCAGCCAATGAGAGCGTGAAGCGTCTTGACGACTTGACGCTTTACGTTCTATGGAATTTCTTATGTAATACGGTGCAAAAACTTTACATAAATTCTTTACGTTCGGTGGAATTTACGTAAAAGGAGGTTTACGTGATGCGAGGTACTACTGTACATTAGAGTATTCGCTGTACCGTACGGCTTGTATAGTTTCGTCAGCTGTTTAGACAATAATGGCTGGGTGTTGGGTGTTACTTTGAGTGGATAGTAAATCTATACTGCTATTCACGCTATCAAGTGACTACTCTAAACTATGTCTGTGGTTCATTTCTGTATTCCCTTGGGAAAATATCATTTTTTAAAAGTTGCTGAAGTTGTGAGAGCTGTCCCCAGTTTTGTGTTGTATATGAAAAATGTGTATATATTTTGCGGCAAGCGTGCTTTCTCATAAATACAATAAAATATTAGATCCAAACGGCCTTTTATCAATCCCAACACAGCTTCTTCAAACTAAAAGTTAAGTGGAGGAGTATGTTAACGTGGTTATAGAAAGAGAGATCGTTCGAGGGGCACCTACACCTTTCGAGACCTCACAGTCTGAATGATATGAGCACAAACAATAATTCCACCGTAATGCATCTGAGGCACTTTCGTGAGGCCCTTAATTGATAGAAAACATCTACTGTGCGCTCGATGCCGCCACGCTCTTACTTGAACATCATTATTTAAAGTGAATAGCATATGTCCTCTCAGTCAAGCTTCAGGCTAAACTATTCATTTTCATCATTTCACTGAGTGCAATTTAATAGAGCGTGGAAGGAGTGGGCTTCAAATGTCATAAGTCAGACGACAAATACAGACTTAATATTGCTCCATAAAACTCAGCGGCAGGCAAAATTGCTCACAGTTTTGGTGCTTAATGTGGGTTTATGTTCTTAATCGATCAGCTTCGTATTTTCCAATTAAAGTGTGTGTTGCTGGGTTTTTTCGAATAATGATTCCACGGCATACTGTAAGTTCTTCTATCATTCTAACCCTGCTGACGGCTGGCAGGTCATTAGAGGATTTATCGAATGGCAGAACGAATGTCTTTTTAAACCTTAGTGCACTCTGATATGAATATACAGTGGAACCTAACTATGGCGCTGGTCAACCTCGGATTTGCTTGCAACTTTCCAATTTTCTAAATAATCACAGTAGTCGTGACTACTGATCACCATGTACAACCATGTCTGAAATATGTCAATTTTTACTGTATTTTAAATGACAGGACATATTATGGATGATATGTATTTGTATGTACTAACAGCCCAAAATGAAGCGAAAAGATAAATCCAACAAAAAACTACCACAGGTCTTGACACAAATCTCTTTAATAGTAGCAGAATATTTGGATCACATTTTAACCTTGTTATTATGTGCAATTAGGGCGGCATGGCTCAGGTCATTTCCCAACCTGAAGGTTGCGGGTTCGATCCTCCGTCCTCCCGTGATCATGTTGAAGTATCCTGGGGCGAGATGCTGAACCCCCTGTTGTTCCTGATGCTGCGTGATCAGTAGGTTAATGTGCTAACAGTGTCAAAGCACTTTGAGTGCCTTGGATGTGGAAAAGCGCTATACAAGTGAAAGACCAAGACCATTTGTGTTCAAAGAATTGAAGTTGAATTCATGTTTTGACTCTATATCCTGGGATTTCTGAGCTTAAATGCACTTAAATGCTGATAAGAATATCCACTTTCCACTTCATCCACGTTTTTTCTTTATCTTTCTGTTTATTTAGACAACACATACCAGCATAATAAATGTGTGATGTTCGGAGTTCGGAGTGTCAATGAATGCACCTCACGGTAGTGTGGTGAGAACGAGGAAGTGTTTGAGCTGTGTTTGCAATTTGGACACAAAATTACACTAAATAGTTTAACGTAATTAACTCAAGAAATTAGTTACCGTATCATTTTTGACAGCCCTAGAAAATCACATGGTTTTATGGACTTATTAATGGCACATGCAGGTCTTTGCGCGTTTGCCCATTCAATTGCCTGTTGTTAGAATTTAAAAAAAATAATAATTACTAAGGGATTTTTTTCGTTATGACGATGTATGGCTATAGGTATAGTAACAATGACTTGATTATTATTGATACAGCACAATCGCCAGAACCTCGTTGTCCCGGGTACCAGGGTATTTAAAAATCCTCACTCATTCGTCTCTAATGATATAAAATGTTAGCTTCTCAAAAACCACTATAAAAAAACAGCTGACTTCGGACGATAGGTGGGGTACACCCTGGACTGGTCGCCTGCCAATCACAGGGCACATATAGACAAACCATTCATACAATTTAGAGTCACCAATTAACGTAACATGCATGTTTTTGGAATGTGGGAGAAAACCGGAGAACCCAAAGAACATGCAAACTCCACACAGAAATGCCCAACGGAGATTCAAACCCAGGTCTTCCTGATTTCCCGATTGTGCTTGTGTGGCCAACATGCTAACCACTAGACCACCGTGCGGCCGCCATATTTTATCATAGTTTCTATCAATTATATTGCACACAGTATTTGCTTATTTTGGGCCTGCATGTGTGGCGATGCAGTCAGTCTTAGCATTCTTCTTATTGATTCTGATCATTTTTGTTGCGATTAATTCAGAGCAAACCACGCGAAGAAGCCCCACACATGTTATATTGCTGGGTTTGTGTTGTTGATGAGCAGAGCTGTATTTATATTTGGCAACCTACCGTGTAACCATGGCGAGTTTATTTACGAACAAAGTCGAAGATGGGCCAGTAGATTAGGAACGCATCCTGAGGGGAAAAAACAGGAGGATGTGCCTCTTTTCCAGACTCGGTCGGTCAGGAGTATGGTCACGCAGCAACATGTGTAATATCACATTTTGTTCACACACTTCTGTACTTTCTCTCTGGCTGAAAGATGTTATGGTCAAATGTTTTGTTTTGGCGATGTCACCATCAGACGAAGGTGAGTGAAATCTGGTTTTCAGAGCCTTCTCCATTATTGCTTCAGGTAGTAGGGAGTGGAAGAGCTGGAAGACACAAGTTTTATTTTGTGATTAAATCTTCACCCTGGCCACATCTTTCACACCAGCTTTGTAGATTCTTACACTTTTTTTACATCGTGCTTGTGTGGCCATTTTTAACTGATTTATAAAACGAGCACGTTATCCAAAGCCTTGGGCCGCTCATACCTGTAGTTCATCATCTTTATCTCGAACCGTTTGGCCATGAGAAGCATTTGTTTGACATTAAAGTTTTGACTAGTCGTTGTAAAGATGGCAAACATCAGGTGCAGTTAATTAGAGTCATCGACTTGACACACTTTTTTCATATCTTTATTTAATCAAGCATGTTTACACATGAAATGTCTCACACAAAAGCTGTGTCCCAATTCAGGGTCTGCATCCTCCGACAGGCTGGATTTTTCGGAGAGTCCTCCAGCCGCAGCTGGAGCGACGTGAATTGAGATAGGCCAGCCTTCAGAATACTTCCTGGTTGCATCACGTGTTCACATCCTCGCACTTCTTGCGATACTGCCGTCAGGTCCGCAAGGTTGACAGAAAAAGGAGAAAGAAAGCTCTAACAAAAATATGACAAAAAATGGAGCCAAAATTGTTTTACACTTGATTCGAATGTGTGTGTTGCTGGAAAGAGAAGAGAGGCCATCTGTCAACAGATTTATCTTCAGCTCAGAGAAACGAGAAGGTGTGAAATTTTGCGGCTGCATGCTGGTAATGGCAAAAGGTAGCATCAGCATCATCTGGTGGACAAATTTACAAATCAAAAATTGAAAGTCAGTAGTCTCACGCCACTCCAGGGGTGCACTTTCCACTATTTGAGAAGCACTGGTTTGTGTCGGGGCTGCACGGTGGCCTACTGGTGAACATGCTGGCCACAGAGTATGAGATGTGGGTTCCTATCTCCCCGTGCATGGGTTTTCTCTGGGTACTCCTGCAATTGGCTGGCGATCAGTCCAGGGTGTATTCCGTCTCTTGCCCGAAGTCAGCTGGAATAGGCTTCAGCTTACCCGTGACCCTGATGAGGACAAGTTGTATGTGGATGGATGGGTGGATGGATGGATGGATGGATGGATGGATGGATGGATGGAAAATTGCATTTTCAGTGGTTTTCAATAAGACATTTTTTTGTCATTAGGGAAAAATGTGTCAATTTTTCTGTAGCTTTAGTAAGTTTGACCTATATTCATTCAACACAGCCGAAATGGCTTAAAAATACCAAATGTCGGTCAGATGCACAATCCAAAACAAAGTCCTTTGTCCACTAAAAGCTCATGCGCTTGGGAATGGGAACAAAGAAGTAACGTTATGAAAACAACACTTCACTTTATGGCTTGCAGGACAGTCGCACATGATGACAGCTCAATGTACAAAATTTCAGACCTATTGTCGAAGGTTACAGTGGAAGCTCAATTCTAAAGCCTTTTAAAGCTTGTAAAATCCAGAGTTCAACCCAAATTTTCAACGTATTTTTCCTGCACATTTGAGTTGAACTCTGAATTTTAAAAGCTTTAAAAGGCTTTAGAATTGAGCTTCCACCGTAACCTTCCACATTAAAATGCAGCTCTTAACGTAGCGTCCTTTTTTTATATCTTTGTCTCTTTCTTTAAGAACCGGAGCTCCTTCTTCTCAAATCATCTGACTCTTTGCTTTAGCCAGCTTGAGGACCTTGCTTGTCTTTTACTGAAACGAGTTCACCACGGTAAGGTGTGATGCAAATTACTAACAGCGTGCACGCAGCCTATCGCTCGTTGCCTGCATCTGCTGTGCACTCAGTAGGCTGAGAGCACAAAGGAAAAAAGACAGAATGTTTTTGAGTGGGTAGTCAATGCATCGTGGCAGAGAAAATTATCCATAATGCTACACTGGTTACGCACGTAGCCACCAAGACGTACATTAGCAGCCGTGCGTGGTTTGAGGGATTCATTTTAGACCGTGGAAATGCAGTTGAATGTATCACTTGATGAGTCTTCTGACCTTCATGACGTAGTGTATGACAGTAATGAAAACATGTTCAGCAGCTCGCACAAGTATTACACAACCAATTTCCATGAAACTTTGTGTGACGCCAAGCCATATAAATGCCAGTAGAGGGGTTTATTTTGGGGGACTCCCACACCAGGAGCTACCTAAGATAAAACAAACACTAAGATCAGTACTCCAAGATTTATTTCAAGTTTGTTTGTTTTGATTGAAATTTACTCTTTCTTTCTCCTTTCGCCTTTTGTAGATAGGATTGAATCATAGCCTGACCCCAGCATGTAAACAGTAGAGTCTTGCGTCCACCTCCATTAACCAGGAAGTAGCCTGCTAGCTAACATATGGCCACATAAACAGACGAAGATCTAGGATTTTTTCGCTTTATTCGATTTTTTTTGTATTTTTTTCATTCAAGATTAAATTCTGTCATTTTCCCAGCCTGGCATGCAAATTCTGGTGTGTTTAATCTAACCTCTATGAACCAGGAAGTATCTTGAAAGCTAACATATGGTCAGAAAAACAAACAAAAGCTACCCAAAAATGTCATACAATACTTTTTTACAAGAGAGGAGAAATATGATCTAAGGGAAAAACTCAACTTAAAACACTTATATTCGAGAATAGCACTAAAAACCCACAGCATTACAGTATGTGGAATCAAATAATGGAACGGACCGAGTAAGGAACTCAAGCAAAGCACCAAGATGAGTGATTTCAACAAACAGTAACAAGCAGTTGATTTTTGCAAAATGCAAGGAAGAAGAGTCTTGAATTTTTTATGTTTTGTTTATTATTATTTATTTATGATTATATTGATTATGATATCTGGTCACTAGGTGTCAGTAATGTTACTGTAACTTTCGGTGAGAAACACGAGCGTCAGACTTGATTGCCGGAACAGCAGGCTTTTATTGCAGGTTTGAATTGTCTCAAAACACGAGCTACTGTTGCGGCCATCTGAACCCCCGACGTCACATTTACAACAGCACGCATTTATATTTACAGCAACACACACGAGGATGTGTCTTCTTTATGTCTTACACGGCGTATTTTCTGTTAATATGTCTACCACATTGGGTGATACGAGTGTAAAGGTGACTATATGGCTGTTAAATATTGCATTTATCAAGAAGGAATCCTATTCACTTATCAAGTCTGGAACCAATTCACTGCAATAAACGAGGGATTACTATAGTCTTAATATAATAATAATAATAATGATAAATAACCGCAATTGGCTGACGACCAGTCCACGGTCTACCCGCCTCTCACCCGAAGTCAGCTGGGATAGGCTCCAGCATGCCCCCGCAACGCTAATGAGGATAAGCGACATATAAAATGGATGGATGGATGATAAATGATAAGTTATAATAATAACGGATTTACCTTCAGCTGGATGGGGTACATGTTTACTATAGATGGAGACACAACAATACGGCAGTAAGGACTTTGCAACGCTGTGCATATAAAGTTAAGACTTTTGAAAATGCTTTGTGCTAACAACCTGCTGTCTCTGTCCATTGCTTTATCACCAGTTTTGGGCAAATTACTTAAAAAAAGGCATTCAATTACTGATAGAATTACTACTTCATAAATGTAATTAGCTACCTGGGAGAGTAATTTGTGCGTTACTTTTTTGGAAAACTTTCAACCTTCATAAGCAAAATAATTCAGATTTAGTTTTGCAGTGGCGCATGCCTTTAAAAGATGTTTCGTGAGTGACTTGCGACAGACACTTTGCACGTATGTTTTTGCCTTTTACGTCCCTTACGTTGACGTCGTGCCTGTACATACATCCTGAAAACGCTAGTTTTAACTGGACAGACTCGTCATTGTTGCATCATCTCTTGTGTGGCTGTGGCGCGTTGAGGTATGTAACAACATCATCCACCTACCTTGCCTCTGGCACTGATTGGCTTACCATGAAATCATGATTATGTATGTGTCTGTCACCTCTCCCCGCTCACCAAAGAAGGTCAATCAGAAAATAAAACACCTTTTATTTGCAGCTCCGCTTTTGTGCCTGGCTGAGCGAGGCGGCGAGCGGAGTGAAGCTGTTAGATATCAGTACATAATAACGCGCCACATTTCACTGTCGGTAACGGTTAACAGCGTTGTAACGCTTGAAATACTAATAAATTAGATTACCTGTTTCTGGAAAAAATGTTAACACCAAGTGTTTATCACTTTTTAAATGAGCAGAAATGAAAGTGATTGTCGTTCTACACGTACAATAGCATTACAATGTGCCATCGATACCAACAGTATGAAAGTGCTCCTGCAGTGTCTGCAAATTGTCATAGCCATCCATCCTTTTTCTTTGCCACTTATCCTCTGCATGAATTCAAATTTGCCCCAATACGTTACTAGAAGGGTAGTAATTTAGTGGACGTTTACAGGAAAATGTGGTGCTACTCTAACAGAGTGACAATAAGCAATAGAGTTTGCAGGAGCATCATTTTCAATTGTAAGATTGATATTTTTATCCTCCTTGCAAACCAAGTGAGTCTTTGTCATGTCGCACTGTATTAGTACCTTGTATTGAGATAACACACTGTTCAGGGACGCCGATGTCTTTGTCTTGAAGCAGTTTTTCCCCACAGGAAATAGTGCAATTCGAAATAATCCGTTCCAGGGTCAGGCTGCCCCCATCATAACATTTTGCATGATATGCCAACATGTGTTGCGCCTTCAGACAGTTTAATCCACTTTAAAAACATGTTTTCCTCGGAATTTTTGGTTCACTTCTGACATGTTTGAAAAATGGAAGGATGTATATTTCAAGAATAAACTGCATCTCAGCTTTGTGATACACTAAGTCCCCAACTAACGAACACAATTGGTTCCAGACGACCGTTCTTAAGTCGAGGAAAAGGTAATATTACCAATGATATAGGTACTACATGTACGTGTACACATATACAGTATATGTGTATGTATGTAAATATGAGTTTGGATGTAGTAGTAATATTAAACGAGGATAATTAATGAAAAAAAACAATACTAAAAATGATATAATAATACGTAATAATAAATGTTATTTACCTTTGAAGAGGAGTGGTCGAGCATACGTCGTTGTGGTGGAGGAGGAGGAGGAGTTATTGAAAAACAGGACAAATAGTCTTCGTTAGACTCTCGTAAATCAGTTTATTCCCATAATATTTTGACTTTATTCCCATAAAATTATAACTTTTTCCCCAACCTAATTTTCCAAAAATAAATTGAAGTGTACCTCCTAGTGTTAGGTCCATGGTGAATAATGGAGCATTTGCCCCATAAGAAATGTGAAGTTGTGTAAATTGAAAGAAGTGTGAAGTGAAAAAGGGTGAAAAGTGATTTGAGTGAATCGAAAGGAGGTCAGAGCGAGGCCAGATAGAGATAACATTCAGTCCACGAAAGAAAGCAATAAAGCTCACTTACTGCGAGACTTCGTCATGTAACTAATGTCATAGACTCACATTTGACTGCAAATCCCTGATATTAATTAAGATTAGCATGGCAAGAAAAAAATCCACACAGTCTGAGAACCTGCCCTTTAATTAAATTCAAAGTCAGCACAAAGTAATTTCGAGCCTTTGGAGGTCTTTAAGTATCATTCAGCAGTTAGCTGCTATCAATAAGGAACCTCTGTAGCGAGTGGCCATTACACCGCGCTGAATGCTACTTAACTCTTCTTACAGCCTATGAATTGAGGCTTCAATTAGGTCTTGAGTGTTCCTCCGTGCCTGGCTTTATTGATTCACGTGTTGAAAGACAACCGTCCTAGAGGCACAAATACTTGGATTAAGAGCCGCACCGTAATAGCAAACATTTCTGCTGTACTATCAGAGGTAATTGTTGTTTCTGCAGTGCACTGCTTTCACATCACACCGCCACAGTGAGGACATCCATGTCGCTCCGTGTTTGCCGCCAGTCGCTCAAATCTGAACTCTCCCGAAAGTGCACCGCTCCCCCGCCTGACTCTGTCCTCCTGAAAAAAAAGTCACTTCACTCTACTGAGCAAAAGTTGGACTATCTTTAAAAGTGACAATTTAGCGGCGCTCCAATGACCATACATGACCATTCGTCAGTGCATTTATTGTAATGCAATAAGAAAACGCAAAAAAATGAAGAAAATGATCAAAGTAGAAAGTATTCAGTGTGTCCTCCTCTTACACTGTACTGGTGGTAGTACTTGAATAGCGTGAAGTTACAGTAAATGCACCTTAGAACCAATCGTAAGCCTGTGCGTGATACTTTTTTGCATGAACACAACTCTTTCTGTGATGCTGGTTGACTTCCAAGTGGTTCTAATTTCAAAACAAATACATTAAATTCACAAATTAATAGATTTTTCAAAGCCAAAATCAAGTCAAGCTACTGCCTAGAAACAGGATGGAACTGTCACCTTTGAGTAAGTGAAGTGGACTTAATTTAACACATACTTGGTGTTTTGTAATTGATGTATGTCATTTATGTAATTAATTATGTTACTATTACTGTAACAGCAGTCAGATGCTGTGTTATGTTGTCGTTAAGTTCCATTTTTGATTCAGTGGTTATCATCTCATAATCCCCAATGACTCGAGGCAGTTGGACTCCTCTTGTTTGTTGAAGGCCTTTCACCTTCAGTTTTACAGCATGTTTGAAGTGTGGAGTCTCCCTATTTATGTGTGTGGTGGGTGTGTCCCCTGGCGGTGGTCACAGTAGGGTTGTTGGTGTTGTGGTTGTTGCCAGGTGTGGCTGGTAACAAACAGAAAAATAGCCTATTGGTGGCCACTCTCCATGAGTTAATCTTTTGGGGGAGCGATGTTAGGACGTTGTTGTAAGCAGACGCAAACCTCCTCCTCAGTTTGGAGAGGGCTTTTCCAGCTTTTTCTAACTTATAAATAGCTTCTTTCACACCTATTTCCTCCCGATCCAGAATTTAGACATTGTTGTCTTCAAAGGAATCTCCCTTCTTTTTGAAATGCAGATGAACTGCTAACTCTGGGCTTGAAGAAACTGTCACAAAACTTCCACCAGGTAGGCAAACGATCCAACCATAACAACAGCAATCCTATTGTGATCAGCCACCAGAGACATAAATAGACTTTTCAACTGAAGAAGCCTTTTGGATGAGAGGTGAAAGGCCTTCGACGACACTGTGACTGTTTTGCCCAGTGGCGTCAACAAAAAAGCCAAACAAGGAGTTCATCATTGAGATGTGTGTCACACATGATCATGGTTTGAACTCTCAATTAAAGCCAAAAACAAAAGTTAAGGTCAAAATATACAGCAATGTAAACTTGCAAGAAACGTACGCCGAAATGGAATGGAACATGTTGTGGAACATCAAGTAACTGCACTCAGATGCAGCTTGACGGTGAGAGAGAAGAGTAGGTCATATTTTATTGTACATTTGCTCTGAGCGCATAATAGTGTCATTCTTGATCATTCATGACATAAAACTCATAACAAATAACAATGACTTATTACTATGGTGGCCGAGTGGTTAGCATGTTGGCCACACAGTCAGGAGATCGGGAAGATATGGGTTTGAATTTCCATTGGGCATCCCTGTGTGGGGTTTGCATGTTCTCTGGGTACGCGCCGGGTTTTCTCCGGGTACTCCGGTTTCCTCCCACATTCCTAAAAACATGCATGTTAGGTCAATTGGAGGCTCTAAATTGTCCATAGGTATGAATGTGAGTGGTTGATTGTCTATATGTGCCCTGCGATTGGCTGTCGACCAGTCCAGGGTGTACCCCGCCTCTCGCCTGAAGTCAGCTGGGATAGGCTCCAGCATGCCCGCGACCCAAGTGAGGATAAGCGGCATAGAAAATGAATGGTGGATGGCATCATATTATGTCAAAATAGCTGTCTCATTTAGGCTTTTGCATGGTACTGCACTCAAATTAGCTAGTGAAGAAATGACGTTTCCGTCTCACACAGTTCGCCAAATTCCTCACCACCATATATATCTCATTAAAAACCTCGGCGGTGTGGCATTAACAACAAATTGATCAGGGCGCTTAATATGGGCAGCTGTGTTGCAGCCCAATCTGCATGATCTGTAAACACTCATTTGAAGAAGATATGAGTCCTGTTGAGTGTGAAGGAATAGCTTTCATGGTGAAAGGTGGGATTTTTTTGTCGTTTTTGTCATTGTGTTGTGTTGGCAAGATGGCTATATCACACGCATATTCTGCAGTTGCACCCGGATGTTCATACATACATGTAATTAACTGGACAACTATAAATGTGTGTTCATTCAATAATTTAGCACATTTTTTCTAGTATGGTACCGTGGGAAAAAAGAGCACAGTTCATTTAAAAATACCTCTCTGTTAGCGTCCCTGCTGGAGTCAGCCTCTGTATTATGCTTTTGTTTTTGCAAGAAACCCAGAATGTACAAATAGATGTCCTCGAGCATGTCAGACTAAAGCACACAAACAAAGCCAAAGCGATCGTGTTTAGAAAAAAAATGTGCTTACGCGTCTCTCTCTCTCCCCCTCACCCCCCCCGCAGCGGGAACCACATACATCTTTGGGAAAGGAGGCGCTCTCATCACGTTCACCTGGGCCCCCAACGAGCGGCCGAGCACCCGAGCCGACCGGCTGGCCGTGGGCTTCAGCAGCCTGCAGAGGGACGCCATCTTGGTACGGGTGGAGAGCACCCACGGCCTTGGAGACTATCTTCAGCTGCACATAGTGAGTATTTGAATGAGATTCTTTCTCCGCAAGGTCAAATTTCTTCATCCTGATTCTATGTATTGGAAACGTGTATAGAAGAAGTCTATAGATAAATAATAAGTAAAAACATTCTTTAGATTTCCAATAAAAGCACCTCCTGTAGCTCATCTAGAACTGAAACCCTTATAAACATCCTACTATACAGAGGAAATAATGTAATGTAATGTAATATTACTTGGCACTTGAAGCAGGCCTCCATTAACGGAGTGGCACTCAGCAAGCCCAGACTGAGCAATAATGCCATACGGTGTTTTTCTAATGTTTTGTTTATGACTTCTCTGTTCTTTATAATTACATTTTGTTGCTGTAACTTCATTTGGACTCAGTCATGTGTTTTGTACTGCATATAATCAAGATACTCAAATGTACTAACAACAAACAAAACCGTATTGACAAATCAATGAATGTTTGTAAAATTGTTGTAATGGACACTAATGTCACACACGTGAGTGCACGGCTCACATTTCAGCAACCATTTTGTCATATCTTCTCAAGCGACAACACTATAGAAATGAACCTTGGATATACTTTAGAGTAGTCCGTGTACAGCAGTTGGGTCTGGGACTCTCAGGGTATCTCACGTTGCAAAACGATTTTGCACTACATGGCTCACAATAACAGACAATACAGCGATAGGGTGGAAAAAAAAAGAAAAAAACTCTTTTATAGTTTATATTTTGCTGCATAATTTAACAAGCGCACTGACAGCAATAGTGCAAAAACAATGACACCGTTTTAGTGCAACATAACTGCAAACAGGATTGTTTTGTTTAGATGTCTGACAAACAGTGACATCATTTCAAACTCATTCAAAAAAAAAAAACACATCTTATGTCTCTCAAGTAGATCAAATATATTCAGTAGAAGTACAACAAGAAACAAATATTTATTGAAGTATAGTAGTAGAAAAGACAGAGAGTGACCCGGATAAGCACAACGACTGACAATAAAAGTAGTAAACAAAACACACGTCTCTTGATTGAACAACACAACATTTAGCATATGAATGGAACAATCAACATTTTGTTTACTAGGCACAGTTTTCCCTGCAAGCTCACGAAGGGCGGCGGCGAACAAGGTGGCTGTGCATATCTGTTGTGCCACCTGTGTCTTGGCCATGTGTGTTTCAAAAACGCACATTTGCCCCTCTCTGGTGTTAAAAAAAGTGTCCATCCACGCAGTGGCATTTTAAAACTATGTCTGTCCACACAAATATGCATTCACAGGCTGTCATGCGCATGCGCCGAGTAATGCCGGCGCTGCAGCCATGGGCTGTTAAGGCAATATCAGCCAACCGGAAGCGTCGATGACGTCATTTCTGTAGACGACATAATAACAAACATGGCGATACGCAGGAGAAGATACATGTGGGCTGAAGAAGAAGAAGAAAGCAGGCATATATAACAGGGAAGCTTTCAATGTGCGGGCAAAGCAGCTCAGTCAAACGCAATCACAGCGTCCTTGCCAGGCGAACGTTCTCACGCCATTCTTCCAAAATAACAGCATGTTTTACCGATTGGGTCTTGTCCCAAATCGCTGTCGATGGTGGGAGTGTGGTATTATCCATTTTAGTCTTAGAGAGCAAAACAGCAGCGTCCTGCAAAGCCCATAACAAAAAATCAATGTTCGCAAAGTTTTGTCCCATCCGCACTATAAAAGTCCCCACTTTTGATTTAAGCTATGCTGTTTCAGCTTTCCGCTTAACTTCACCGCCCAAGTTCACCATGGCGCCTCCTGGATGACATGTAAAATGGTGACTCGACTCACTGAGTAGGAACAGTGAAAGGAGTTTCTTGCAGCTATATATTAGTAATAATTTTTTTCAACGATATGCGGGAAAGATCTTATCTGTAATCCATCGTAAGGTTAAAGGGATAGTTCGGATTTCTACACGTGAAGTTGTATGACATCCCCATCAGCGTTGTAGTCCAATAACAGCGACTTACCCCCCCACTTGGTCTCCTAAGTCCAGTTCTGGTCAGATCTCTGTGATGAAGAATGTAGTTCCGCTTAGTTGCTCTATATCTCTATATTCTCTATATTCTTTTTGAGAAATGTCAAACAGCTCTGGGAAATTTGACACAGCAAGTATTTTTTTCCTCCGTGTTTTTACTGAATGGCATCCTGTCCGCTCATTGGTCGGTCAATGAAACTCCCGCTGATTGGTTTTCGTCTGGACGACAGCGATAAAAAATTTAAAATTTTTCAACTTTCTAGGATCACCTCGCAAGCCAGCATGAGCATGATGACACGCACAAAAAATTTAACATGCACAAATTTTGCGTGTCGCTTGGCTGGATAGAGACTCGCAATAATTGCCCTGTCGTGCAGGATGCAATGAAAATGAATAGACTAGAGGCGACGTCTGTCGAGCCGTGATCCGAAACTTTATCCAAATCCAGAATGTAATGTCACATGCTTCTACACAAAATAGGTTGTATGGTTTTGGGGTAATGTTGATAACACATAAACATGGAAACCAAGTATTGGGACAAAATATTGATATTGCGATGTGATGTATCGTTATCAGTCTCGATAGACCACTGTCAAATATCACCATTGCTGTTGTACGATGAAATGCTAGCACTGCAAAACGACCAATACAAACGCGTTCCGTCATCCAATTTTATTGTCTGTGCTTATTATGAATATGAACAAGAAAGGTGAAGAAGCGGTGTGCCTTCTCTCATGATAAAGCAGTGCGTCTGTTGGCAAAAGAAGCGACACCTCAGCAGCTGTCATCAAGTGTGTCTGTTCTGTGGGGAAATCAGCCTTTTTAGTACATCGCTGCAGGACAGATGTGCCGTGATGAAAAGCAGAGCTGTCAAATGTCTGCGAGTGGTGTAATAATTAAAATCACAGCTGCTTAATGTGTCTTTCAGTCCAGTGCATATTTTTAATATTGGATGTTGTTATTGAGTCCCCTTCACACTTTCATGCTCTGTGTTTTACGACACCAATTTGTGGTCCAGAAACGAGTCAGAAAATTCTCAATGATGTCCTCAAATAGTTGTGAACTGAGAGTTCAAAGTGTTGCCTCTGACGTGCTTTTCTCACTTGGGTGCGTTTCAAGCGTGTATTTTTATTTTAATTTATTTTTTATTTTTTTGCCAGGAATTAGATCTCTCTTCTCAGCGACACGCACAGCTTACTGCTTGTATTTTTTTCCCCCTCGTGGCTGACAACTTGCTGCAGAGTTTGACACATTGACACTTTATTAATGCTCAGACATGCGGAGTTCACAGGGTGTGGATGGCTCTTTCTGTGCTCCTCTCACGTAACACATTAGATCTCCTTCATTGGCTCTGTATTGTCTTAGTTACTTCGGACTCAGTAAATCAGCTACAAGCAAAGGAAACAGTTAAGGCCAAAATGATTCATACCGGGAGGGGGGGGTCGTACATTCTAGCGATCTAATTTATCTTATTTATTCATGTAAAACTAAGACATGAATAATATCAAATTAAAAGCACAAAATGAATGCCGACCCACCATCCACCAGTTCAAGCCTGGAGTTTTTCCAGAGAGATGATTACATCTCTGTTTGACGTGTGTGGTAAAAGGCAGTGTGCTAGCATGAATTAACTTGAGACAAATGTGCACATTAGCACTCAATAAGTCATCAAAACTTACCTTTATGCATTCCCACATAGTATCAGCATTTGAGACCAAATATGAGGTGAAAGAAAAATGGTAAAAATACAGTAGTAGTCTATCTGTGCGGCATGAGATAAAGTTAGCACACGCACAATGGACATGCGTCAAGTGAGACGGATGTAACAGAGAGAATCCGGCCACTTTTCAAAATAAAGCATCCAAAAAATAAAAAAAATAAAATAATGGAAATAATTTTTTCTTTCTGTGTGGCCCGGTACCAAATGACCCACGGCCCGGGGGTTGGGGATCACTGCTGTAGATCAGTGGGAGGCGCCAGAAGATGAATCAGCTTAAGTAAAAGAATGAAAAAGCATCTTATTCAAATCTACTAAGATAATTCAGTGTCTTTGAAGGCAAAATGGACATATTTTTAGGTACGACAGATGAACGAGTCTTGGGTGAGCGGAACACTCAACACAAAATATCCACCCAAGCATCCATCTTCTTTGGCTTATCTGAGGTCGGGTTGCAGTTGCAGCATCCTAAGACGAGAAGCCCACCCAAGCCTCCCTCACTGTTGCTGCTTCATCCAAAGGTGTTCCCAGCTGAGAGACATAGTCTCTCCAACGTGTTCTGGGTCTTCCCCGAGGCTTCCAGTCCAACATGCCCTGAACACCTCCCCAGGGAGGCGTCCGGGAGCATCCTAACCAGATCCTAACCTCAACATAAAATATGCTCCAGAATTTTTTTCTTTCTCACTCACCAAATAAAAAAATATCACCTTAAATCAAAGGTTTTGTGCCATGGGTCAACTGTATTAAACAGCATGCCAGTGGACTTTTGTTGTAAAATTATACAGTAGGATGTTCCAAAAGTACAATAGCATCAATGTAGGATAGTCGCAATAAAGAAATTCAGCATAAACTAGACAGAATCTTTTTTTGTTGTTGCATCATAGAAATAAAAAGTGAGCAGAAAAGAAATGTATATGTAAGCGACATTTATATCCCTTTGTATAAAAAAATAGAAAGCCTGGATGATCACAAAAATTGGAAAGTGGTGCAAAAATGTAAATATGGCAAAGTATGGTAGTTTTGTGACAAAATATAGTATTTCTACAACAGCGTTAAGCCATATTTCTGAAGGGTGTTGTAGCAAGACTCACTATTTATTACAGTGATCTTATTTTTAATATTTGCACACAAAGCACACATCGGTGTAGTTACTGATGAATAATGTCCGAAAATGAATTTGATGCAGTGCGTCACTATGCTGTATAACACCTTCCAGCTCAGGCATGCCCTCACCCATTCAGGATGAGGAGAGTACCGCAAGCCTCCTGTATAACATTTCTCTGTATTTTATTGTCTGATTAGCAAAAATAATCACACTGACATTAAATACGTTTCAAGGGCTGTAGAAAGTCACGGTGTATAATAAATGTTTCTGCAACTTTGTATTACTGGCGACATGCTGACAAACAGAAACTGGCAGGCGCCATGATCCAACTCAGTGCATGAGTGCACTCGGTAGGCTGGGCTTGCGCACTAAGGCAAGACGAGACGCTCACGGAAGCCTCATCTTAGGTTTCTGCCCTGTATTTGATGTGCAAATTCAGCTCATTTTACTTAAGAAGGTCTTACAAACGATAGGAATCATACAGAACATATATTTTTAAGAACGCTCAATGGACAAGGCTCTGCCTCACCTGCCTCCCCTGACCATACATCGCTATTCGGAATTCTGGGTCTCATCACAAAATCACAATGAGCCCACCCTGGGAAGCTGTAGTCACCACAATTCTATCAGGGTCCCTTGGCATTGGACACACCACCTTCGCAAGCGCCGTCTCCTCCTATTTTGGTTGAACATTTACAATGAAAATGACTGTTTGAACACATCAATTAGTTCCAACTGCAGTAACACTCCCCTTCTCGCTTGATTTACCATTGTACGCGCACAACGCAGAAAGCTAACAAGCTAAATAGTCAAGGAGAGTAGTGGTTGGTACAGGTGCAGCCTAGGGACCATTTTTGGCCCGTGGCTTGCACGTTATTGGCCCATAACACATTGTAGAAATGAAATGACATTTAAAAAAAACAGCAAAAATGGGCAAAATGAACAATATAAAGAGAAAAGGCTTACATGTCTGTAATAATAACTAATAATAACACAAAGCTTTGTCTTTAAATATTGATCACGTTTTTTAAGCCTTTTTACAAAATAAAAAAAAAATCCCATCTGACAGCTCCAACTCCAATTTTTCAAACATTTCTTCAAGGTTGGCAGGTTTGATGGTGTAAAAATCTCAAGTTACGCAACCACTTGTTGTCCATTTTCACTTTCATAATGCAGCATTTCTCTCATGATATCTTGCGTTTAACCAGTCGTTTGCTTCAGAACAGAATAAAATAGCCTTGCGTAAACAACAACTTTGAATGCAACCATTAATGATGCCGCACTAAAAATAAATACTTCTAAAAAAGAATACACATAAGCACTACTATTATAAGCACTACTTATAATAAATGATAAACATACAAAAGGCCACACACATTCTGCTGCGGGTGGTGCATATTAGTCAGTCTGCAAAGTGGACCCCCACACTTATTTAGATTTGTCATTTCCAACTGAAGAAGTTATGTAGCGATGCAATGTTACGTAAACCTAATGAGACAGAAATAAATGTTACACTGCCTAATATCTTCAGATAGAACTCTCTTTAGAGGAAGTCGACTGCTTTGATCATTTGGGAGAAGAGTGACAGCGCAAGGATATTAGAACAGAGCGGTGCATGTGGAATTTTTGTATTTTAAAGATTTTACATTGAGCTGCCATTTCCTCTGAGAAATGAGCTTTGGATTGCTTCACAATTGGGATTAGAAGAACATTTTCGGTTGCTTTTATTTACCGGCTCCCTTGCCATATTATTACAATGTTGAGTATGAAGAGTTATTTTAGTGGACCGTTGGGATTAAAGATAAGACAGCTATGAATTGCCTACACCATTGATGCAAAGTCCCACTTGGCTTTAAATATGCACGAAGAAAAATAGTCACTGGCCTTCTATCTGTTTAAAAGATGTCCTGACAAATGCTCTGTGCCATATCAACGCTAGGCCAATAAGCAGGCTGTTGGCAAGGTGAGTTTTTCAAAGGAAATAGAAGGACATACCTTCTCCACAAGAGCCAACGTCCTTGTGGAAGAGGAGACATCACATGGCTTCGTCACACCTCCTAACGGCTGATACAAGCAGCTTCTTCAATCGAACAAATGGAGTTTCATGCAAAAAGGAACTCGAGTGTGGTAGTTTGCTTTGCCAGCGCTCAAAAGGTCCTCGGGGACATGTTTTATAATCATGTTGTATGAAGCAGAAAAGAAAAATGATGATGCCGTGTGAAGCCTTTGGCAGTCTGCTCGGACTTAGGAGATATTATTATGGGCCGAATTTGACCATGAGCTAAATGAATACACACCAATTTGCTTCTTGACTCATGTAAACAGTCCAATATTTGCATATTCCAACCAGAAAGGCACCCAGTAGAACACAAACCTCCAACAAGGCTGTTATAGTGGGAAATCAGATTGTGCAAGGTCTTACTGTTCAACTCCTGCTGGATCTCGTCGGTCACTGCCTCACTTAACCCCCGATACAAGTGGACTGTAACAACCCACTGAGGTTTAACTCTAAACCTCAATTTAACTCTGTGAATAAGCTCACATGAGACATATGGGTTTGCTTACGCGCTTTACGCTTAATATGACTTTCCATGCATTTTCTTCTTCTCTTCTGCTCTTAAACAAGATGGTCCAATGTCGTTGGAATAAGTTTAGAAAAAAAGACAAAGAAAAGGCAAATAAAACAACACGTGCACAGTTAATACGAAGGTGTTCACTGGCCTGACCTCCAGTATACATGCAACACTGCGTGTGACATCATTCACGATAAAGGTTTAGCCTTGGGAATGTTGAAAGAAAAACCAAAACACACGCCCATATTTAATCTTTTTATGCATCTCAAAAATATTCCTAAAATAAATTTTTAAAAGTATGCTTTTTTTAAAGACATACTGAAAAAAAAAAAAAAAAAAAACGCTAGTCAAAAGATATTCTACCCGACAGGAGCGTTCGATTGTTTTTGAAGACTTGCTGTCAGAGATCCTCTATATCACAGTGCTCTGGCGCTTTTAGGAATCTGCTGCAAAAATGTTAGTCACTCCCAAGTTTAGAACTAGAACTGATGGCATTCCAGGGCAGGATTTAACCTGCTGGCTGCCAGTTAACAAGCCCTGCTTTCGGGGTTGCACAGTTGTTTAATAAAATGGCAATATAGTGGATCCCATGCATTCATGATTCAGCATTCACAGCCTCATTTTGGTTTGAAAATAAGATGTTTTTCCCACCGAAAACACGTCTCATTCACAGTAAGTCGATAATAAGTATATAAATATGTGATAATACAGGGAAAATGTGCAGCGTACATGTACAGCTGTTTAAAAAAATTCAACCATTTTTACATGTTTATGTTTTAATGCTTTACTGTTAATGTTTTTTTATCAAGCGTTGAGGTTTTGCACTTTATTTGGCTGTCCTCAAATGCACCGTACTTGCTGTGAGATGCAAAAGTGAAGCATATATAACAATCAGGTCTCAAAACTTGCAGGGAGATGAACAAAAGTGAATATATGATGGTAAGCAGCTACTGGAATTACAACAGGCAAGCGGTGTGGATTATGTCGGCTTGGAGAGACGCCTACAAACACCTGGGCCGTCTCGCCTGCAGAGCAGGGGAGCCTCGTACTACCGCTAGCGGCTTCAGAGTGAGGTGGTCGCACTAGACCGTGACACCGATTCCGTCAAACATAACTATCATTCATTACATTTTATAATTTAAAATCCGTTTAAAACCTGGTTTCTGCATTTAGGATTTAGCTTGTTAGCTTCCGTCGCCAGTGAACAATGGCAGCAGAAGAGAGGGTTCTGGAGCTGAATCTAATCTAATAATTCCAACTTTTATTGCAAATGTTGATCGGACATCGGAGGAGGACGTCACCGTAAAGCTAGGAGGAGCTCAGGAACGAGCCGTGTGTAAAAAATAGAAATTTTTAAGGGCGTATCCATTACTCATGGATATTCAGCATTCGCTGGTAGGCGTGGAATCAAGGAATGTAATCTAGGATCTACTGTAATACAGAATTCTAAACTGGGCCCCCCCAGGTACAAAAAGAAAAAGCAAACTTGTAATGTACTTTCAAATGCAGGCAGAAAAAGGGGTTAAATAGTTGTCACTGGCTTTAATCTTCTTCATGACATGTATTGAGTCAGTGTTAATGCCACATCGTTGGACAGGGCAAATGGCTTCGGTTAGAGCCCTCTCAGGCTCCCTTATATGGAATAAGCCCAGAGCCGACTGTTCCAGCTTTAAATATCCTTAGTTGGATGCTGGAGGTCTCTGAACACTTCCATATGTAACACCAGCCGTGTCAGCATGAATAATTATTTCACGTCCAAAAGGATTCCAGCAGGATTTTACATATGATTATAGGTTGAGTGCAAAGCTCTGAGACAGCTTTTACATCACACAGCAGCAGCCACCTTGGAGGCAAGATGAGGCACATTTCTGTCTACATAGTCAGCTAGTCATTCAATTTTGGGGCGTTTGAGGGAGGGGGAGCGATCTAATATGGCACAAATCAAGGAATAAGCTGTGGAAGAAGTGCACAAGCTTGACACGCCAAATATAAAGCACTATGCAGTGTTTAAGATATTTACACCTTGTCTGTAAATCCAGTAAATATTGTGCTCTTTATGTGCCACAGAGGACTAGCACATTCTTATTTCAACTCAACACTACACCCACCCTATTTGCCTTCCAACCGCTTTGTTGAAGGTGCCATACTGCAGCTGGAGTTGGAATAAAAACCCTGCAGCGTCTGCATATCTTATTTCACTCTGCTAAGAGACAAAAGACTTAAGCACGCTGAAACTTCCATATTGTAACGTCTATCAAACATATGCACCGCAGCTGACATTCTTTTTATAGTCATGCCTGTCAAAGATCCTCTCTCATTAACTCATACCATATTACTAGGATTTTGCCATATGCCACGAAACATAACCAATGGCCACTTTATTAGGTACACGTGACCTGTTTTTCCTCATTGATAGACAAATTGGTAGATGTCCTCATCATTACTATGCAGGCAATGGTTTAAGTAACATTTTTAACTGTCTTACGATATATAAGGAGACGTTAATATATACACACATACATACCTGTATATGTATGTATATCATATAGAGTCTATATGATATACACACAACCACACACATATACACTACATGCAGTCATGGAAAAAATGATTAGACCAGCCTTGTTTCTTCAGTTTATTGATCCATTTTAATGCCTGGTACAACTAAAGGTACATTTGTTGGGACAGATATACCGTAAAGCACCGTGTATAAACCGCACCCCCATTTTCAGGCTCACAGCGGGGAAAAAAAAAATGTTAGTTCATAAATGCTTGCCAACTCTTTCATCTCAAATCGACATGTGTAAATGTACTAAGCAATTTCAAAAAGAAGAAAGGAGAAATCTGCCGTTCATCAATTCATCTGCAATGGAATTCATGTAAGAAAAGTTTGCCGTCAACTTGCCGATGATGTCCGCTCTCCAACGCCGGATGACTGACTCGTCCACACCGTGCTGCCGTCCTGCTGCCCGGTTCCCAAACTCTTCTGCATACCGGCAGACGGAGAGTTTGAACGTGAATGATCGTCGTGGCATTTTGAGAGGGTACAGGCCCGGTCACACCACCCGAACTTTGCTGTAGCATCCCTTGAACGGTAGGAAGAGGGGGCCGAATTTCGACAACGCTCGTCACAAAATGGGAAAAAACAAAATAGAAAACACGTGTTGTCCTAGCGGTGCACCGCTGAAGCCAGCGTTGCTTTAGCCTTGATTTAACGGTAGCGAATGTTGGTTTAGCGGTAACGCGAGCGGTGATAGAGCGGCGTTCTGCGCATGCGGATCAGTTATCCATGTATTGTACATACACACAGCATTGCTTCAGTGTGAATTTGAATAAACTCCAACGTTGTATTGTATTTTACATTTGCAATGTTTAAATGGAAGCTTAGGTTAGCTTCAGTGTATATAGAAATCGTTTCACTGTGTGAAAATACAGACAGCCGTCAGATAAGTTAGTTGCATACACTAGCATTTTCAGCAACTGTACAGCAGAGGGCGCTAAAGTCAATGCAACTGTCTGACCCACAGACGGCTATTCTAAAATGGACTTGTAGTCAATTTCTTCGTCTGGTCACAGACCTGTCATCATGTATAAACCGCACCCCACACAGTGTACAGTACATACAACCCTGAATGTAAGGCTACCACTCCACATGTGTTACTATAGTGCATGTACTGTAAGTTAGCATACAGTTACATTGCTTATATACATAGTTCATATTTCATGATTCAACTGTATTTTGCTGAGCACCCTTTCCTATGTGACAGGTAGTTACAGCTCTTGTTCTACGGTTATCATCACACATTTTTTTCATGGGACTATTTGCCATCGTTGGTACCTCTATGCGGTGACATCACCAAAAAAGCCACTGCACTGGATTTCATTAGATGTGCAAGTCGTGCATAGACCAGTCCATCTAATTAGGATGCAGTTTCCCCAGTTCCTTGTCTGCAGAGTAGTCTGCAGTTTCTTGTACTGCCATCAATAGTTTGACCTTGTGTGGCAGTCAGAGGATGCACAGGACACAAGCCACAAAGGTTTGCTACCAGTGCCCCCCAAAGGCTATCTCGGGAAGCAGCTTTGACCTTTGCGGAAGGTTGTCAGCAGCAGACTGAGGCAGACATAGGGAGGGTGGGTGTGGGAGAAGTTGGTCAAGCAAAGGAACAGCAGGATTGTGTCAGGAGTGATCCACATCAGGCAACCTGAGCTGGCGGCTGAGAGGAAATGATGCTGAACCCTAAAGAAAGAGCTTAACATCCTGGCCATGTCACAAAAGATCTACTTTCACTGGGCAAACAGCGTTTCGGTCTCGACACCCTTGATGTAGCCAAAGGTAGCTTTTCCCTTCTACACATGATTTCATCTGCTCTTTTGGAGCTAAAAAGGATAGAAAATATCCAACAGGGTTGTCGTCACATTTCAGGTTTACATAAAAAACACTGGACCAATTTGAATTAGAGTGCGTGGAAAGATAAATTGTAGCTTAAAGTAGAAGTCAGGAACAATTGCGGGTTTTGCTCCAGGGCTCCCCCAGTACATGTGAGGTGTAATTAACTTTAAGAAACTGCTGTGAATAATGTGTGCTAAATCAGTTACCAAAGACATGGGTAGAAGCTAAAGAAGCATGCAGTGGAAGTGCAAGAGATGAGACCTTGGAGCTAAGTGGGTCCATGACTCTCACTCTACCACCGCATACAGCACTGGAGTAGAACAGCATCGCCAGGAACCTCCAAAATTTTTAAAAGATGAAACAGGTCAGACAGACATGAAGGAAAACGCCATTGCTTCGTGCATCAATTATTTTGATTCTAACATTAACAAGTCATCACAAGTCATCACCCAATTTTCACCCAAGATGTTTTCTTGACTCCCTAGTACGTACGTGTTGCGTTTATTGGAGACTAAATTGTACATAGGTGTGACTGTGAGTGTGAATGATTGTTTGTCTGTGTGTCCTGTGGTTGATCAATGGTGACCAGGATGTACCCGCCTCTCACCTAGCGTCAGATGGGATTGGCTCCAGCGCACCTGTTAAGGATAAGCACTAGAAAATGAACGAATGATACAACATCACCTCCCCGATATGTGGTCTGGCGACGGTGGTGTTCCTTACTTATTCTTTGTCACCTGCAGGATGAAGGCAAAATTGGCGTCATCTTCAATGTAGGCACAGATGACATCACTATTGACGAGCCAGCTGTCATGGTAAACGACGGCAAGTACCACGTGGTACGCTTCACACGCAGCGGGGGCAATGCCACTCTCCAGGTGGACAACCATCCGGTCATTGAGCGCTACCCTCCAGGTAAGACCAATGCCTGAGAATGTGTGCCATTTGAAGGCATGTTTACTTCAATCTCTGAATGACTGGATGTTGTAATTCACCTCTGTCACTTGTGCGTCACTCTCTAAAGCTATCTATTAAGTTGCCACCCACATACCCATTATGGACTTTCCATGTTGCATAAACAATCTAATAATGTGACACTGATACACTTGCCTAAAGCTGTCTGGCTAGGTACAGTATATCTGGCAGTGAAAGGACTTTCATTAGTAGCTCTCATTCCTGCAAACTGCGAACATCCTTATGTGCAGTACAATGTAAAAAAAAAACATCTACAGTGGAAACTCGGTTAGAATCCGCCCTGGTTCGCGTGTTTTTCGGTTGACATTGAATATTATGCCAAAATTTGGCCTCGGTTTGCGTACATTTTGCGGTTAGCACACAATATTTTGCGCATCTTGTCGTGTTATTAATACGCTGCGTGAGTCCAAATGTGTTCTTAATGTGCTTTTATCACAAAATGTCCTGTTAGCATCCGGAAGTCAGCGATGTCGTGCGTCTATGATGTCATCAGCGGTTGACTGTAAAAAGTGTTCACACAAAACACGTTTCTATAGTTTTACAATTATAGTTTTATGCATAAAACGATTCTAGATGCAATTACAAAGGGCACTTACACAGGCTGGGTGTTTGTAGGCCCTATTAAAGACGAATGGAAGCGCTAAATGAACATTTAAGGTGACTTTTACCTTCATTGAAGATGTGACTGTTCCCAAAGACATGATGTGGCAGTGAGATCACCTCCTCTCCTCCCAATTCCTCTTCAACACCACCTGCCTGTTTTGTCATGAGTTATTTCTTGAATTGGTTAGCATGTTGGCCACACATTTTGCTTTTCGGACAAATGGCGCTGGTATTGGGCCGCACGGTGGACGAGTGGTTAGCATGTTGGCCACAGTCAGGAAATCGAGGTTAATTGGCGACTGTAAATAGTCCATAGGTGTGAATGTGAGAGTGAATGGTTGTTTGTCTACATGTGCCCTGCGATTGACTGGCGACCAGTCAGTCTCACCCAAAGTCAGCTGTCCAGCATACCCGTGACCCTCGTGGGATAAGCGACATAGAAAATGGATGGATGGGGGTGAGAAACACAATTGAATTCAGGAAATTACTCATGGCGTGGAAGAGGAAGGGCTTGATTTCGCCTCCACATCGTGTTTTTGGGAAGAGTCACATCAAGAATAACATCTTTAATAAAAATAAGCTTAAATGTTCATTTATCCCTTTCATTCATCATTAATATGTATTTAAACGCATTTTGAATTATTTTCTGCATGTAAAACTATCATTTTGTGTTGACAGTTTTGGCTTTCTGGAACAGATTGGATTTACATTATTTCTTCTGGAAATTTTGATTCAGGTAGCATCCCTTTTGGTTAGAGTGGAACCTTCTGGCACAAATTAATGACGCTAACCGACGTTCCACAGCATTCTAAAAATGAAGTTTCATGTTTCCACCAACATGAGGTGCCACAGACTTGTTAACGTCATCTACTATTGTTTGTGGACAAAAAACGTATTACATAAATTCTTACAAAGACTGAAGGGCATCCAGAGGAAATAATGTGATGAGTGGCACCGCACACTGTTATTGACTCCATGCAAACACAGGCAACAAACCCGGAGATGAAATATTGGTCGAAACCTCATTTTAAACCGAAAAGGGATTAAGTCTCGCCCGCCTCTGTACTCGCGTGCCTAATTTTCATGCAGATTGAAAAGGAAAACTCAAACTAGCGTTGTGTAATTACGATGGGCTGCTCTTTAACCTGCTCTGAACCCAGCCAACCTCCTTCTGAGCAGGTGCAGCGGCATGCACGGCTGCAGGAAGTTCCGACTCCTGCCTCCAGCTGCTACTGAGACTGCAAACAAAACCAAAATTGTTCGTTCGCTCCTGCATTTATACACTCGTCGCTCCCGCTTTTGCAATCAGTGCCTTCATCACATCATTGAAAGGTGTCTACAATATGAAGGCAATATTCATCACTTGCTGTGAAGCTTGAACATGGTCTAAGTGACTTAAGCTGTCATGTATGATGCCTCCTCTTCCATGTTACAACATAATCCTAATCCTATTTATACATGCATTACTAGCCCACCACTAAAAACACTGTCTGACATTGAGATGTTTACTTTTACTTTATTGGATATGCATGTATCGATGCCATGCATATTCCCCGGCTTTTTAATGAAGTACATTGATGAAGAAAGAACTGTGTTCATCCAGAACATATCATTATACTGCTTATGTATATGTACACTGTATGTATACATAAAGTTTTAACCAGACATTGTCTTAGTTCCATGAAAAGCCTGTTTCTCTTCAATATATGGACACACGTCATTTGAAAATGCAGACTTTTCATTGGGCAGCGACAATGATATCTACGTATCAACTGTTGGACCTTTGGAGGGTCCATGTTTAACATTTCATTCTTTATTCACACGTCATGATTCTAACATATAATGTGAATAGTGTGAATTTAGTAGGATTTTGTACGTAAACATAATATGCTGTAATTGGTCGAAAATGGTTTAACTCCCATTACATTTTTCTGTATATATTATTATTAAATGATTTTTCATGAACCAATTATTTTTGAAGGATTTGCAGGTCGCTGGATGTATTGAATGACCCGTACTCTCCGTACGATTTCCTACTAAATTGATCAATATGAAGTGTCACCAATAATGTTTCTGTTTCTGCATATTATCTATTTAGATTGTCCTGATTGCTTTTTGTTTTTCATGCTGCTAACTGAATTAACCTGTTTCTTTTTTGTATGAAGTACAAAGTATAAACCAGCCTTTATAATACTAACTAGTGTAGCTATAAATAGCCTAAACTGGACATCTCTAATTATAAAAAAAGAAATAAACCTCAGTAAGGATTTAACATTTAACTGGCAGTTGATAACTTGTTAAAGCTGTTAGCCTTTATTATAACTCTGTTTCTAACTCTGTGATCTTTCAGCTTGCAGACTTTAACCTTTAACCTGTCTCTCCAAATTCTCTGAAGGACACTTTGATAATGAGCGACTGGCTATTGCTAGGCAAAGAATCCCGTACCGACTCGGTCGGGTAGTTGACGAGTGGCTACTCGATAAAGGTAAAAACCAAAATAATTGATTGGTTAATTAATCCTTGAACTAACTAGTGAATAACCTTTCCCCACCACGAGAGGTGCAGCACCACAAGACAAGCATGACAAGGATGGTCTCATACAAATGTGCACCACCCACCATTTTAATTGGACTTTATAGTGCCTGTCACTGATGATGGCCGCAAATTCACTCACTACTAAAAAGTCGCCAATTTCTGGAAGTCTTTCTTCCTTGTCACCCTTCCACCTTGTGGACAAGCTGCACCCTTAACAAGATTTTAAACAAATGAACTAAAAACACATAACCCATGCCTAACCCTCCATCGCCCCTCTTAACCACTGCTTTAACTTACGAGGGAGTATTAGGGCCACACTGAAGAGAATAAAAATGAATAATAAAACTTTGACGAACAAGTGATAGAATTTGTGAGAATAAAGGTTACATTTTCCTAGAAAAAAGTGGGAATATTACAAGACTGTGTAGTTTTATGTTATGAGAATACATTTGTTAAATTGTGAGAAAAAAGTCAAACTTTTGCAAGAAAAAAGTTATAATATTATGAGAAAAACGTGTTTATTTACTATTTTTAAAAAAAGAAGTTATAGAATCGTAAAATAGTCATAATTGTACAAGAATAATGAGACGAAAGTCATAAAATGACATGAAGAAAGGTGTTGCGCAAATAAAGTCGATATATTATGAAAAAATATAGATATATGTATATATATTTGTAAGACAATAACAGTGTAATATTACAGGAAAAAAATGTGATTTTATGTGAAGTGGTAATATTACGTGGAAAAATTCTGAAAAAAAATCATATTTTACAATAATACCGTTGCAATTCTCCAGGAAAATAATTATATTACAAGAATAAAATACAGTGTATAAGCAATAATATAAAATATTTCAATAAAAAATGTCATTTTAGGAGAATAATATTATGTGGCAAAAAAAAAGGTAATATTTTGTTTTAATAGTATGAGAAAAATGTTTTACTATATGAGAAAAAAAAATTGATTTAACGAGAGGAAAGTCATAATATTACATGAAAAAAGGTGTTGTTTTATAGGAATAAAGTCGATATATTATGAGAAAAATATGTATAATTGTAAGCCAATAAAACTATAATATTACGGGAAAGAACATGTAATTTTATGTGAATTTTATGTGAAAATTCAGAGAAAAAAATCATAGTTTTACAGTAATACCATTGCAATAGTCCAAGAAATAATTATTTTCCAAGAATAAAATACAGTAATATGAAATATTTCAATTAAAAATGTCATTTTACGAGAGTAATATTATGTGGCAAAATGTCATAAGAGTACGAGATTAACACAAAAGTATACCTGCTTTAAGATGAGGACTGTTGAGGATGTTGCCAAGTTAGACTTTAGTATAAGTGTGGCAAACAATGAAGGAGCAACACCACCATCAGTACGATCATTTAGCGTGATTGGACTTGTCTATTCTTGAGAAAGAAGTACAAGCACTGAAATCACCTTTCTAAAACCACAAATATTGAATACTCTTACCTGATTAATACTGTATATAGAATGGCTGTTGCCTTCGTTTGGGAAATGCATATTAAGATGACGACATTCTTCTCATGATATTTCAACCTTTTCTTGTTATTTTAATGTTTTTTCCGTTTCAATGTGGCCATAATACTCCTTCGTATTAACTAGATGTGTAACTGTGTGCAATAAATTGTTTTATAATCTTTTAAAATGTTGTGCTACACTTTGACTCGTGACAGTAAAATGTGAAATAAACTCCCGATGAAATCCAAACTTCTGGATGTGATGGCCCTAAGTGAACCGTTCCCCTCCCCGTGTTCCCAGAGGCCTCGTGTTGTTGGCTTCCTGTGTGACCATGTCACAGTCCCCCAGCTCCACTATAGCCTGTGACAAAAGAGCCCTGACAGGCTGCTGAAATGGATCACTGTTTGCAGCCCTTTTGCTAATAAGTATTCTCCTGAAACGGGCCCATTACTGCAGTCCTCTCTCTGATGTAGCTTATCAGTGTAGCTGCTGTCAGTGGTGCTGTTACAAGACATTGTCCCTCTCTGGAGGTAAAACAATCGGACTGGAGGGGAACTCACAGCGCTTCGTGTTTTTAATAGCTGCTGAAGTCACTAGTCAGTGGAGTTTAGCCTCCACTGTTTGGCTTTTTCACTGTGCTGAAGTCTATAAAATGACTTCAGTTTTCATGGTAAAGGTTACAACATAAATACCCTGCCCTTTACATACAGTGAGAATTATAAATATACTTTATCAAAACACATAAATAGGGATTTAAATATAACCACCGACCCGTTTATTGTAACCTGCATGATCCAAGTTATAAACCCTAAATCACTAAATATCACTTAGACTCACCTATGGGGTGCAACTCTCATGACATGACTTTTTCATATCTGCTTTACCTGTTTCTGCCCCTTTCTATCAACCTCTGTCTGCCTGGCTTGTAGGGAGACAGCTGACCATCTTTAACAGCCAAGCCGCTATTAAAATCGGCGGCCAGGACAAGGGTCGGCCCTTCCAGGGTCAGATCTCCGGCCTGTACTACAACGGGCTGCAGGTGCTCAAACTGGCAGCTGAGAACGACCCCAGCGTGCAGGTGGAGGGCAACCTGCGTCTAGTGGGCGATGCGCTCTCCGTGTTGACCACCGACACCACCTCCGCCACACCGTTGGCGGTCTCCGACATGTCCACCACCATCATGGAGACCACCACCACAATGGCGACCACCACCACCCGTAGGCAGCGGTCACCCAGCTTGAGGGAGAGCATCTCTAAGGTCAGACTTTCAGTAGTTCAGTGAGCATACTGTGCATTCAAAGCCATGGTACCTATTTGGCTCACCACGGCTCTACTGCCAAACCCGGTAGCAACATTGTAACATTTTAGAACACACAACAAAAAATGGCCAAACTAAACAAGCACATGCTAATAACTCTACATTAAACTAACTATATGCTGCAGTCTAATACTCCAGTCTCCACTTCTTCGCGCCTCCACTGTTGTTGTTTCATAGTGTGTCACGTTCCGACTGACCAGTATTTGCACTTTTCATAGCAAAACTGCTCAGTAGTTACTTAAGCAATGTTTACACTTGCACACATTTTGCATCCGCATTGTCCCGCAACTCACCGTGGCAATGCATGTCATTTAGGTGGCACGCCTGAAAAGGTTGAAGACTAGTTTAAGCACTGTTTACGCACTTGGCACTCAATTCATGACCGAGAGTGATGCGCATTGGCACGAATTGCCACACCCCCGCATGACTTATACATACACCTAAGCCAAGTACTGTTTATGTCTGGTGTACGACGCATTGTTCTCGCATGGGTATGCATTGTCACACCATATCCCGCATCCGTGAAGCAGCCGTGGCATTATTTGGTCCCGCTTTGTCTCGCGTGACGCAACAGCAGGCACCACCCCTAGCTTCATTTGCAAGGGACCTACAAGATGTTGAACTCCAGAGAAGAACTTCTCATTTCAGAAAAGAAAGGTAAGTCGATGTTATCTCGTAGTTGCAGAAAGACAATGTACACCGAGCAGGAAGAAGGCATAGAAAAAAGAAGGTACGGACAGTGTGGGGGAGGGAATTGCTGAATAGAATGGTTCACGACCACTTCACTCATTGGCACGTCATTGCAAAATGCATGCAAGTGTAGACTCGGCTTTACTTTTTTATTTTTGTGTCACGTGTGGGCATGCCCACCAGTTGCTAGGTAGCATTCATGGTCTGTCATCATTTGTGCCGCCGAGCCCAGTAAAACAATACAGTACAAAAAAAATTGCACACCAATCATGCCCACTACTGTACGTCATTTCCTTGGCAACGGGGGCGCAGTGGACTTCATTGCCAAATCAGCAGAGAACAGACCGGGAGATGTGGCAGAAACAGAGCCATATTCAGATTGGTAGCTTGATTAGATCGACACGAAAGGCCTTTATTTCAAAGACAGCAGCACGAGGCACCTTTTTTACTATGGAATTACTAGTTTGTATTGTTTTGGTGTCATTTATGTATAATTTGTTTTCAATGTCCCTTTTATGCCGTGCGCTCAGACATTCCTTGAAATTCATGGAAACACAATGGCGCTGTAATAATGTGAGGTTTTAGAATCAGGGCACATTATGCAGAGAAATATTCAGAGGGAAAGTCAAATTTTAAAAAAATCCCTCATTGTGGGACTCAAGTATTATGACTAATTCAAATTTCAGGGTCTGAGGGCTCACAGGAGGATTAACGGTGTGGTCTATTGTGTGTGGGTTCCACTGCGCATGAACACTTGCAGTGTTTAACGGGAGCTGGAGGCCAAAGGTGCCGCTAAAGCTTGAAATTGACCTCTAACTTACAAAGAAAAACTCGGGCACTGATAACCTTAGAGTTGTCCAGCATCTATTGTGTGATGTGTGTGTGTGTGCGTGTGTGTGTGTGTTTGTGCGTGTGCATATGCGTCCGTGTGCGTGCCTGTGTGTGTGTGCTACACTAGGGTGACCAAACATCCTGTTTTCACAGGACATGTCCTGTTTTCACATCCTGTCCAGGCTATCCTGGGGTTTTTTAGAAAGTGATGAAAATGTCCGGCTTTTCATTGTTTTTCATTGGGCATTAAATTGAACAGCATGAGGGCACTGTGACGTAACTGCTGAGAGACAGCCATGCGAGCGGCTTTTTGAATTAGTGTTGCCGAAAAGCAGCAAAAAGTCAAAGAAAAAGCAAAACATATGCACCGGGTTAATCCTCTGACGCTTCCTGAGTTAAAGTCCTTTAAAATTGGGGACATCATGCAAAACGGTGGTTCAAATTCCCAAGTTCTTGTGACTTTAGAGTGCACATTTTTAATTTTTCAAATATTTGACCTCAGGTTCCTGTGTCATTCTGTTATACAGCAATCCCTCGTTCATCGCGATTCATTGGTTCCAGACCCGACGGTGATTCCTTCTTTATAAATGGAGTATATTTTTAGTTATGGCATAAAAAACCTGTTTACAACCTTCTAAATACGTTTTTTTAACACTAGAGCCCTCTAGACATGAATAACACCCATATAGTCACTTTTACATTTGTATTACCCAATATAGTAGCACTAATCAGAGAAAATAAGCCATTTAAGACAGAAATAAAACTGGTGCTCATGGGCTTTGCAATCGATGTGTTCCAGTGTTAGTAGGGGGAGCAGAATGGGTGACGGACAGGAAGTGACACAACAATAGCCCATGTTATTATTATTATTATTATTATTATTATTATTATTATTATTATTATTATTATTATTATTATTATTATTATTGTGCCTGTTGTGAGATAATTTAAACCTGCAATAAAAGCCTGTTGATCAAGTCTGGTGCTTGTCTCATTGAACAATTACCAACACCGAGTGAACAATGTACGGTGGAATACTACATTGACAATTTGAATCACCTTCTTAATGGTTTATACGGGATTTGTATTTTAGTATATTCATAGTAGACATTGTTAGGCTTTAGGCTTTAAGCAAACAATATGTAAATATTGCTTAAATATGCATGTTTTTTAATGCATAAAACAGCATGATGTATTAATTAATATATGTTTGAAAAATCATGATAGAGTGAAGCTGCAAAATTGGAACCGCCATGTGGCAAGGGATGACTGTATAACACTTTTCTGTCCATACAGTGAAGGCATACGTTAAATGTATTGAAATTATAAGGCATCTTTGAGGAAACTTTGAGTGTCATTTCAGTATGTCGTTACTGGGCCAAGTGTCCTGGTTTTCGGTAATCAAAATATGGTCACCCTACGCTACAGTAAAGACATACCCATTTTCATTGTACAGGACCTCTTTGAATGGAATGTAGTAGATCTACCTTAACAGTAAAGATGTTTGTAGTCATTACTGGATTCATTTTTTCAGCGTATTTTGAAATGCTAACAACACGAATGATTTTAAGTAGTGCTTCAAAGCTGCTGCTACTGGATTTCAGCAGGTTTCATTTGCATTTTTCTTGTCTGGTGCCCCTTTTACCTTTAAATTGCCTTTCATATATTTTCAATTTATCCAAGTGAACCGGCTATTCACTGCTCAGCTCAGGTTTGTACTCAGTCTCTGTGCGCCCAAAGCCCCTTTCTGCGCAAAACGAACAACATCGATTTAGCGTGAGGTAATTTGTTATTGCAGTATTGAAGTACCAGTAAGAGATGTACGGATGCAGGCTTCATAGAAGCAAACCATAAGCTCTGTTTAGCTGAGCACTAATTTCCTTTCGTGGAGCTCTTCCTTTTGTTTATGAACACAAAACGTCCACCGTGGGGGCAACGAATGAAAAGCAGCTGAATATGCGCACATTATCTATTTGTTCTCTCACCAGCATTGCTCCGAGCTAAAAACACTGAAGTGGCACATTCTAAGACACTGCAGTGTTTCTTCTTCATAAGCCACATGCCCGCAGAGTGCAGCTAGCGGTGGGACTGAGAGTTTGTTAAATCAGCTTTTTTTGTGCTTTTTTTTTCCACACAGCCTCAAAACTCAGATGATATTCTGGTGGCATCAGCCGAGTGTCCAAGTGATGATGAAGACCTGGAAGAGTGTGAACCAGGAACAGGTGGGTCTTCTATGGTAACAATAGATGTGTCAAAGTCAGGGACGTAGGTATATCATGGCGCACCTCATTCAAAGCCTTCAAGTGTGTAAAACTGTATTTTCTTCCATGTTGTTGCCAGGTGCAAATAACACCAGGGTGTGCAATTAGCACCAGGTCCAAAAACATTGGCATCAGCAGCTGTGGCTGTAGGAAACCTCCTGATGTAGTGTTTATTAACTCCCCAAAAGGCAGAAGCTGCATTTTTGATCATGAGTGGTCAGCATCCAGCAAAGTGATCTACCTCTGCATGCACTGGTACTCCGGTGTTGGTGTGAAACTGCATCTTACACTTGTGATACTGTTGTTAACAATGAACTCATCAGCAGTATTAATGCTCGCTTAGCATTTTGCGCCTTAGTGTTATTACACCATTGGTTGTGTTGCTGCTCAATGTTATTTTGCACGGCAAAAATAACTAGATTAACATGTATTTTGGTGTCATGAGCGCTTTAAGGTTGTGTCACAACCCTTCCTTACTATTACTATGACTATTACTATAGTTCTATTAATTGCATCACAGTGCAGTGCAAAACAAATCCTAAATTCTCATGAGCACGACCTCCAGTGTTATGGAGTCATTCAGAGTGAACGACAGAGAGGAGAGCAGCAAGTGTTGGGAATGAAGGAGTCTTCCCATATTATTAATATGACTTCAGCAATATTTTGTTGTCGACTCAGACTTTGATAAAAGCACCTCAAAGACTGAAATACCAAAACTGAGATGGTGGTGACTGTGCAAAGCACAGCATGGCATGACCCGTGTGGATAATAAAACATCTGTGTACATACAGCAGATACATGGGCATTGAGATTTATTGCATGGGAGATACACTATCTATATTTTTGGTTCCTCCTTAAAATAGAGTGTCGGTGATGTCGGTCCTTCCCTTTAAGTGCGACCTGCACACGTGTATAAACCACATGGTAATACAGTATAGTTCTGCTTGTTGTGCGTTATGTGCTTCTGTCATTTGTTATCTGCTTTCAGGGGTTGTCTTGTGTGTTTGTGTCCTTGCTGCACACCCACACATTGACTCTGCATAAGACCCACATACTTATACAGCCAAGCGGTGGCTTTCGTTTGTTGCAGTAAATGTTGAATAGCCTCATAATGTCAAATGATCATTATAAAGAAACTATCACTTAATTGTAATTTATTCTTGGCTGATATTCTACTTAATGAGCAGATTGTGCCTCAAACATAATGAGCGCAACTGTTCAGGCAGAATTTGAATGTTGTTCTAATTTAGGATCCCCCTACCTTTTCTGTTTCCCTTTTAGGAGGTGAATTAGTGTTGCCTATTATAACAGTGGATTCCCTTGAGCCCCCATCCATCGCCACCCGTTACCCTGTCATCCCTCCTCCCCCTACCCTCCTATCCCCCTTCGAAACCACCAAAGAGTCCGTGATACTACCCCCTCACCCCTCCTGCCCCCCGGACCAGGAGGACTGTGGCGAGCCGGTGGAGGTCTCGGCCTTCGGCTCCGGGGAGATGACGGAATCAGATGACGAGGACTTTTACAATAATAACAACTCCCCTTTGGTCACTGACAGGACAGTCCTTCCGCCACCTCCTGCCGCAGGCGAGGGCGGCGTACAGAAACCCCGCCCCTTACCCCCTTATGTTCCCACCACCAACCCTGACCAGCTCCACATCCCCGCAGGCAAAATGAACACCCGTGACCAGGTGCTTCTGCCCCCTGCTCCCCCATCCTCCCGAAACACACCGGGACTAACTTACCCCCCCAATTTTCCCCATGTGCCCACAGCCGACCCCACAGCCTCCGACGAAAAGAGCCAACCGGGCGCCGTGGAGGTGATCAGGGAGTCGAGTAGCACCACGGGGATGGTGGTTGGTATCGTGGCTGCTGCTGCTCTCTGCATTCTAATCCTCCTCTATGCCATGTACAAGTACCGCAACCGGGACGAGGGCTCCTACCCAGCAGACCAGAGCCACAATTTTGCCAACAATTTTGCGGTGGAAGGCAACGGCACGGTGGTCAAAGACAAAAGCACAGCAACGGCCTCTGTGGCCAAGGCAATCACAAAGGGCAAAAAGAACAAGGACAAAGAATATTACGTATGAATAGGCGGGCGAGGACTGAGAGGATAAGAGGGTACTCCACTTTCAACTCACTTGTATTTCTTGTTTTTTTATTCTGGTTGACCATCAAAGACATTTCACAGGTCACTTAAGGCAACCGTGCAATGTAGGCTGCAGCTAACACTAACATTTCCCTCACAGCTCCAATAATGCTCTCATTCGGCATCCACTTCTTGTTACTGCATCATTTTTATGTGTTAACAAGCTAGACAGAGACAGACTGCATATCTAGTGTTGCTGTCTGCACTAGTATGCAGTAGCAGATATGATGCAGTGAAAGGAAGGGAGCTGGATTTGCCTTAGTGTTTTGTAAACTGTCTTAAGTCTTAATGTCCCCCATTATGATACAGTGGCAAGTGAACACAGCCCTGTTAAAATAGAAGATTTCAGTGTGCAATAAGTGGTTGCGTAATAGATCAGAATGGCACATCTGGATTTGTCAAAAGTGCTCCGGATCTTTTATATCAGTGGTTCGCAACTGTTTTGGCAGCGGGACCCACCATCACCCTCAGTGACAAGCAGTGATCCGAATTGAGGACACTTTTTAAGTCAAACATTTCAAATATTTTATATGTAAAGGGACTCGTGCTTTTTGGGGGGGGCTGCCTCGGCTGGCTGCCCAAGTGCAGAGCAGAGGCAAGAACGCAAGGTGTGTTCGGTGGGTCATTATATTTGATTTATTTATTCATCTTTTGCCCAGGCAAGGCTCCATGAGCCAGTTTTGGGTCTTGACCCACCAGTTGAGAATCGCTGTTCTAGATGAGGCGGGCCTGTCTTGTGCACTGCCCCTTAAGATCATCCTATTGGATTTACGCCTGTGCTTTGGCTTTCATTTCCTTTGGATGATTTGGATGTATGCTTGGGCTCATTGTCATGCTGAAACGTGAAATTCCTTTTGAGCAGTGGACATATAGTAAGTGCTTTCCACTCAGCTGATTTGGTTTTGGTGGCAATTGGCCTAAGGTCGCCGAAGATCAAAGCTGATCAGTAACAAGGTCAAAAATGTATTTGCAGCAAACCACATTGAGTGGTATGTCAAATTAAAGCCCTTGATGAGGGCTTTCCAGATATGCAATCATTTTGTTAATATACCCTTATATTGAAACATAATCACCAAAAACATATATTATAACTCAAATAGCTTACCAAAATCCACCACAAAACCACTTGATGATCACCATGTATGTACAGTATATTGGCTTTGGAGCTTTTTAAGTGTTATCATGGTTAGGATAAAAGTCAGGGCTGCCCCTGGCCAAACTGGGGCCCAAAGCAAAATTTTAGTTTTTTTCTCTCCTGCCTCGGGCTGACTAGGTGCTCAGTGCCTCACGGCAGCGATGCACATCCTTTACACATGCAGAGAATAGACCCCCTTGTCCCTAGTGCATATTCTGCGTGGTGCCAGGGGTATCCCTGATCTAATGTCAGTCCAAAGTCAACTTACATTTTGGATAACCTATGGTCTCCACACTTGGTGGACATATAGTAACTAGATAGCTCAGCAGATTAGTTTTGGGTTGCAATTGACCTTAACCTTAGGGAGTTGCCTAAGGTTAACGTTTACTAGTAACTAGGTCAAAAATGGGCCGCACAGTGGCCTAGTGGTTAGCATGTTGGCCAACACAGTAACCATCTGGAGATCGGGTTTGATTCTCCCTTGGGCATTTCTGTGTGGAGTGTGCATGTTCTCCCCGTGTGTGCGTGGGTTTTCTCCGGGTACTCTGGTTTCCTCCCACATCCACAAAAAAAAACCATGCAGGTGAGGTTAATTGGCGACTCTAAAATTGTCCATAGGTATGAATGTGAGTGTGAATGGTTGTTTGTCTATATGTGCCCTGCGATTGGCTGGCGACCAGTCCAGGGTGTACCCCGCCTGTCGCCCGAAGTCAGCTGGGATAGGCTCCAGCATACCCCCGCGACCCTAAAGAGGAGAAGCGGTATAGAAAATGGATGGATGGATAGGTCAAAAATGTACTTACGGCAACCCACCAGACTCCATCGTTTACCGTAGTAAACTCACTCTACTTTTTCTACATGACATGACCGGTATTGTAACAGGGGTGTGTTCACTTACTATATCCACTGTACATGAAGCAGAACATGAAGCTGACTTCCTGTAGAAGAAGAGCAGAATGCAGAATTTGTGAACAGACTCAAAAAAAGGGAAGCCTTTTATTAAAAAAGACATCATCTCTTCAGCCTCCATGTATGCATAATGCATAATGTGGGTTTAAAGCCCCCCACCCCACCCCCAGCCTGCCCTGCCTCTGTCCGCAAGAGATGATACTTGGATGAAAAATACAGGATTTTTTTAAAAAGGGAAGTGAACATGCACTCTGGCTGGTGAACCTTACACTAAGACGGATGGAAACCATTTATTTGTGTGTGGTCGGTGTCGCGTTTCATTCCAATTAGGGGTAAATGTGGCAGGTATATCTCTGTAAACATTGCTTGTATGTATATATAGAGCCTAACACACTCAAGAAGAGTTGCGGATGCAAAGGTATGGAGAAGAATCAGCATCCGAGATGCTTCCCCACCCCCGTTCACTCACAGCTTTCATAAAACGATGTGACCCACAAATTCGGGGCTGCGTGGGAGAACATTTTCCCATCCTGGCTTATCGGAAAGTGACAGTGAAGCCAGCTCACTCTCCACCTTCCTTAAAAAACTGTCAAGAGATGATCCAAAAGCACACAGGAAATGTAAACATATCGTGGAGACATAGATATTTCTTGTAAAGCAGCCAAACATGTATTGTTTTCTTTTCTATCAGTGACTTAAAGACTATTCCATGAGATAAATAATTAATGATGTGTGAACTGTATTGCTATTTCTCTGATATTTCGATGTACCTTGTCACTGCTCCTCCTAACACGTTCCATCTTAGATTGCCTTTGACTCAAACAAAAAGCACACTCTCCTCTGATAGCTGCAAACATCTCGTGTCCCTGCATTATTCATGGCTTCAATTAAGCTGAGAAAACACAAGGATGGGACAAAGAAATGTTTTTTTTTGTTGTTTTGTTTTATTGCATTGTGCATTTTATATGTGCTGAATCTGTTACTCAATGGATCTAATAATATAAAGCCATCTCCTCTGTTGGGTTCTGTCTACACTGACTTATTATTCATGCTATGTGGTTACCTGTTACTTTTTTATGAAAAGTGCCATTCGACGTGAGCTGCTCTGTGCTCGGAAAATACTCCATTCCTCACTCATTGCTATTGTATAGTGTTCATGTGAAATGGGTCTCAATATGTGTACAGAACGTGCATAAAGATAAAAAATACACTTGATGATATACTTTGTACACACTTGTGTTATGTGTGCTGCTTCTTGGACAAAATGCACTTTTTATTGACGGTAATGGCATTTTCTTTTTGTTTATTTATTTCAAACACCCTTGACATGAATGTACAGTACATCACGTTTACACATCTACACAAAATTCTACATGTCTGAAAAGGAAGACGCAGGGTTTATTCAAGTCTACCCCTTCCCAAGTCATTTTTTAATGAATTCGGAGAAAATAGCTAGAGAATGTGTAACGATGGATAAATATCTTATGCAGTGAAAAATAATAATAAATACATATAAAATAAATCCAATGAATTTATGAATGATAAATACAGGGGTGGAAAACCTGCCTAAAACATTGTATAATGTATGCAGGATATAGCAGTAGACTAGACAAAAACGTATTGAATAATGATAAACGAATGAAATCGGGATACGTTAATGAATGCACAGGCCTTCAAAGAACTAAAACATGATTTATGATTGAAATAAGTAAAGCAATTATGGATTTAATTAAAGCGTAAATCACGTGACCGCTACATAGTACATCATGGTGAGCGCTAAAAGGTTACACTCTTTCTACATGCAGGTTAAATCCATTCAATAAATTCCCACTAGTCGTCTTCCGCAGTGCTCACAGTTTGCCAGCGAGGCGTTCAACACAGAAGAACAGCATTTCACGCAAGTTGCAGGTCATGATATCTTTCACAAACGTCTCTTACACTTGAGTTTCATCATCATCCTCTCTCGCTCTCTTTTCCTTCTCCTCCTACCCTCCCCTTCAGGCGACGCCTCAGTCTGGCTGCTTAATGCTGTGATGTCCAATATTTATTATACGACTGAAATGCTGTAGTGGAGGTTTTTGTCCCATATATAAGCACAAAACACTTATAGTGTGGAGGATATACATTTTCAACAGTGGGTAGTAGAGGAATAGATGGGGTGGGTGTGGAGGGTATGCATTACAGGAAATAGAAAGAAAAATACATATTTAAATAAATATATCTTCAGAATATATTGCATAATATATGATAGGTACGTTCTACATGTGGATTTGCCCTCAGAGTGAGCATTTACACAGAACATATCATGTGCATATCAATAATGTCTGTTAATATTGTTGCATCTATCAATCACAGATGTGATGTATGACACGTCTACACTACACATGAGAAAAACCCTCAAAAGTGGAGTAATAATTCATTAGTCCGGTCTTCCGTCATTGTAATGGACGCCTTCTGTATGAGTTTCAAACATGGTGAGGGGGGGGTGAAAAAACAATGCTCATCTGTGTGTTCAGCAGCAGTGATGGCTTTTGTGTTGTTGGACTACCCCCTGCTGAAAAAACAAAGAACTGTAGGATGAGGAGACATCTTATTAGCGCCACAAAGAGGATTGTTTTCAGAGCTGTTGATTATTTTTGACAAAGGCAAGCATGGAAATCTGTGGGCTTGTTTGTTTGTCTTACTTCAAATCTCTCCCGTGGCCCTGCAAAGATGTTCTGCACGATGCCAATTTTTCTACCAATCTTGCTCAAATTTTGAAGACGTGTTCGGCAGTCAGTTCTGTGGCGATTGGAATGTACACCCTGAAATTTTTGGTATTGTTTTTTTGTAGAGCGCATTGAGCCGTGCGAGAAATTTCAAGTCACTCCAACGTTTGGGGGTGAACTTTGGTGTTTAATGCCATCCTCTTTTTATGCCGCTTATCCTCACTAGGGTCGCCGGGATGCTGGAGCCTATCCCAGCTGACTTCGGGCACATATAGACAAACAACCATTCACACTCACATTCATACCTATGGACAATTTAGAGTCGCCAGTTGACCTAACATGCATGTTTTTGGAATGTGGGAGGAAACCGGAGTACCCGGAGAAAACCCACGCACGAGGAGAACATGCAAACTCCACACAGAGATGCCCGAGCGAAATTCCAACCCAGGTCTTCTCGATTTCCTGACTGTGTGGCCCACATGCTAACCACTCGGCCACCAGCGCCATTTGTCCGAAAAGCAATAACACAGATAATACAGCAGGGGTGCATTGTTTTCACAAAAAAAGAAGAGTAGAAGAGTTGAGAGCTGAAATGATGATGGAAATTATCCTCTTTGTAATTATGCCACAGAAGCCTAAAACACCCAAATCAAACCAAAGCAAAGGTATACATTTTTTAAGCACATTTGTTATTGGGCCTTTTTGCACAAATACGTTGAGCATGGTCAAAGGTTCAAGACCATGGGCCAAGGAAGAACTATTTTCCCACCCAAACTTTCTGGTGCAGATCCAGCATTTTTCCCACATTTTTGATCATTGAAAGGGCATTTGGGGGTTTTTGGGGGGGCATTTTTGTGTACTGCACATGAGGAGTATTCCTAATCTCTTGGTTCTTTTAGAAACATAGGAACGCAACATGTTAAACATCAGCCACATTAACAAACACACAGTTACATTAAATTAAATTAAATTCAATATAAGATCTTTAAATGTAAATATAATATTAAATATACCATTTTGGCTACCTTAGCAACATGGGTGGGACAAAATATAAAACAGCAGCCACATTAATAAATGTACTGTTAATTGACATACAAAAAAAAATCATTAAATATTGTTACCATCCATCCATCCATTTTCCTCCGCTTATCTGGGAACACCGAGGAGTTCCCAGGCCAGCTGTGAGACATAATCCCTCCAGCCTGTCCTAGGTCTGCCCCAGGGCCTCCTCCCAGCCAGGCATGCCCAGAGCACCTCACCAGGGAGTCATCCAGGAGGCATCTGGACTCTGAGTCACCTCAACTGGCTCCTCTTGATGTGAAGGAGCAGCGGCTCTAAACTTGAGGGGACGAAGGCCAAGCAGCATATCGTTACATTCAATTTGGTTTTTTAAATTTAATTAAAATTCTGGTTATCTTAGCAACATGGTAGGGGGGAAATATGAAACGGCAGCTACATTAATAAACAAATGGTTCAATTCAATAACATCCAAAAATATGTTTAATTAAATGTAATAAAAAAATGAAACTGTGGTTGTCCAAGCAACATGGGTGGGGCGACATTAATAATATTGTTAAATTAAATTCAATACAAAAAACGAATAATTCAATATTGTTAAATTAAATGAAATTACAAATAAATAAAATACATTTGTGGTTATCTTAGCAACACAAAAGAGGCACCATATTAAACTGCAGCCATATTAATAAACACACTGTTAAATTAAATACAATACGAATTATACAATTTTGTTAAATTGAATTACATTAAAAATAAGTAAAATAAAATTGTGGTTATCTTAGCAACATGAGAGGGGCAAAATATTACACTTTAGCCAAACGTATTGTTAAATAAATAATGTACATGTAATGTTCTTGTAATTTAATTTATACTGCGCATATTTAAAATTACATTTTGTTTATGCCAGCAACATGGGAGGGGGCACATTAGTAAATATATTGTTTCTAAAAAAAAAAAAAAAAAAAAAAAAGCATTATCCCATATACGAATGAAACGACCGTCCATCGCTGATAACTCAACTTGTCATGTTGGAGCATTTTAAATGTAAGGCGTGAAGCCCCGCCCAGTGACGTCACCCCGAGCGTCCAATCAACACCATGGAAATACTTCGCAGATTACTCACTTGAGTTTGCGTGCGTGCGCGCGCATGTGTGAGCCAACTAGTTGTTGGCTAGTAGCATTAGCTTCCACAGTTAGCACTGCTTTTGGAAACATTGTCAAACACAGTCTTACCAAAGTTGCCCACCATTAGAGGGGCCCCCCGTTAAAGAAGCACGTCTGTCCGTCTGAAATGTCAAAGAAGGCCCTCGGGAAATGAGAACTTAGCCCCTCGTTAGTGGGGGCAAGTCCGGCTACATCTTTTGGCCATCGCCTACTGCTTGCTAGCATCCTGGGAAGGAAAGCTCTGAGATTTTGCAAGGACTGGATGCGGAAGAAGGATATGAGGCAAGCTGGACGGCTAAACCTAACTGATCGCTGTGACTGGATCAAAATGTGAGTACAATTACTCAGCACGGTTCTTAGCTAACTGTAGCAACTAAGCGTTTATGTGGCGGTCATGTTTTTACTTGGTCTTTACCCAGCTCACGAGCTTGACAGCGAGCAGCTACAGCAGGCAGGCCTAGCATTAGCCTACCATCTACTTACCTTTTTATATCACCTAATGTTAACACAAAATGTCAGCGCGTGTGCTACTTTTTACTGCTAATGGTTGTGTCTACACACACATCGAGATCACTGCCAGTGCTTCGATCTACTGCAGGTTGTCCCGATCATAACAAACATTAATCACAAGCTAGGCCAAATTGTTTGTTAGCCTGCTAATGCTTGTTGGAAAATGTCATAATAGGCCGTGAAACATAAACTAAACTGTATCATTTGGTAGCATCATTTAACATGACAAAGGTTAGTTAATGAGATTGTAGAGTATATAATAATAATTTACAGTGGCGTGGTACTGCACTGAGAGATGTTCCAGACATATTGCTCCTCTATTTTATTATATATACAGTATATATATATATATTTACCTTAATAGAGAACGGAGCTTGCTGAAGGCAAGCAGCCTAGCATTAAGATGTCATGCATTTTGCTTTTTTATGTTATTAACTGTCATGCAAGTGTAAAAATAAGTTAATCGCTATATGGTAAAGCTCGAAAGCAAAAGATGTTGTACTTGTCCCCATAAGAGTAAATTGGAAAGTGGGGAGGGAGGATTGGTGAAGGTGAGCCGCCGAGCATTAAGATGTCATAAATACTGTACTGCCTGTTTTATTTTCTGAACTGCAAAAAGAAGTAAAGCGCTCTATCGTAAAACGTTTGTACTTGCCTGTGTAACATCAAATAGGGAAGGGAAAACATCATTCTTAAATGTTGGTCCTCTATTTTAGCCGAATGTCTGAATAAAAATCAGAGAACTGCTTCTCATGACGCAGTGAAGACATTCATAACTTCTGATACAGTCCTTGTATTGGATTCCATTACAATAGCTCTTTTATGCATGTTTTGCAGCCAGAAAATGCATTCTGACACTTGCTTATTTTCACTCACAGTATGCTGTTGTAGCTTAAATCAGGGGCCTGTTGACTCCCTCGCTGTAGTAACCACAAATCAATTCATTTTGTCTTTGATGTTGGTTTAGATGGATGGAAAAGATGTTTTTCTTGATATTTCTCAAGCTGCTGAATCCCCTCGACATTTGTGTTGTCATAGTTAAGTGTGCTGATTAGCTAGCTATGTCAGAAACTCATCAAGGTGTTCCTCAAGATAAAAAGCATACTCTAATTTATTATTTTTAAAATATAAAGTTGCTCTGACAAACTACATAGAAATGTCTTAACTTGAATTCTAATCTCTCCTGCAGATGAGTGTTTTGTCACACACTCTAAGGGCTGCCAATGTGCCGCAAAGTCTCTCACCTGATTACCCATCAAGGATTAAGCTGGAGCGTGGCATCGTTTGTGCAGGGAGGGAGCACACACCAGTGCCAGCATGTGCAAAGACTCCTGACCTTTACTGAAGTGTACACACACCCGAGACACAGAACTGTTGTCCTCTATGAGACAGTCCTGCTTGATCTGCCATCCCCAATGGAAGTGCCATCATAGACTGAAGACACTGTGGCTCCAACTCCACAGTTTTGTCAGCGACAGTGTTGGAGCGACTATTTCAGCTCTGTGTTCCCCCTGAAGGAGGAGAGATGGGCTCCCAAGCGCTTCAGATATTGCGACAGGGCGTGTGGGCCTCGCTCACTGGGGGGTGGTATGTGGACCCTCATCAGAGCACCTTCTCCAACTGCTTCCATCTCTACCTGTGGATATTTCTGCTGGCCTTCCCCTTTCTGCTGTACATGGTGAGTGTTTTTTTTTTTTTCCACCAAGGTCCAGTCTCACTCCTACTGTGAAATGATTTGTTCACACTGAGAATCCATTTTTAACCATTGCAAATAATGGAAATTGAATTAATCTGTTCCAGAGTCAAATTGTGACCATCATAAAGCCTTTAATTTACAGACAGTAACATTGTTAATTGTGATACAAGTGTAAAAAGAAGTTAACCACAATATTGTAAATCTTAAACACAACAAATGTGCTTAATCACAATCAGCTGACCAATACTATAGGCCGATATTGGATCATGTCATCAGATCATATCGGTATCGTGTTTTCTGCTGATATTGATATCTGCACGCAAGTCAGACCTCATCAAACTGCACCGTGCTCCACAGTGCAACAAACACTGCTAGCTCAGTGTGACCGCAGTCTGGAATTATTTCCAAGTTTTGCCTTTGGATTGTAAATAAGCAATTTGCAACTACCCAGCTATACCCAGTTTATAATTTCACTGATTGCAGTAGTCCAGGGCGTCATACTTTGCACTTTACTTTCTTCCTACACGGATGTGTGTGCCACATAGAAACGTGCAGCTTCCCTATTGTATCATCGCTGTTGATAGCAGGAGGACATGTCGTGATAGTTGACTGTCGGTCATGATTTTTTTCAGGATTATTTTGTTCAGACAAAATGTTTAATGTAAATATGGCACTTTTCTATAACTTACATTGCATATTGCAGTATTTGTCTTATTTTGCACAAACTGTCTTTTTTTTGTGAAATGCATCCAGTGGCATCACAGGAGAAGAAGCACAATGTGTTCATTCATTACACAACACTAGTTTGAGGGAATAGCTGCTGCCAGTATCGGTATTGATTGATATCGGTATTTGTAATGAAGTGCTGGACAGTATCGGTATGTCGGATATCAGTGTGAAAGCCATTATCAAGCTTCCTACTGAAAACAAATTGCGTACTGACCTGCGCCCTCACTCTATCATGTTTTTCAAAAATGTATTAATAAATTATTGCTGTTTTGTGGTTGAATATGGTCTATTATTAGTTTATAGCATATTTAAGCAAATTGGACATATTCATGGCTTAAGTGAAGTATTTTCAAGCATAAAAATGACTAAATTAAGAAAAATATAAATATAAGGCATTCAAAAGAAAGTGAAATACAGTATCTGTCACTTGTTGTTGTGCGCCTTGGAAGTCACATGTGTGACGTCAGCTAGGTAGAGTTGACTGTTGGCTGAGTGCTAGCAGCAGGTTAGCAGTAGGCCTGCCATGGTAAAAAATTTTGCTGGATTTTTGTCCTACAAATTATTGCCGATAAACAATATTATTGTCAGCATTATTTTGAGACATTTTTTTCATGACCTTAATGATAATATAGGGCATAACAACGCGAGTACACTGTATCAAAAGCAACAGACTTTCATTTCTCAAGAGTATTTAACATTTGTAATTGGAATGTCAAGAGATTTCAAGTAAAATAAATTAAACAACATAATGAATTAAACAAAAAACAATGAAAATAAAATGGACTGTCAGTCTCTCTTAGCAAAGGACGCTAACAACGATTAACCATATACAAAATTAGTTGCAGGTCTAATTTGCTTTCATATAATGCTTGCTTTCATTCATCACTGACACCGCTCTTTGATGGCCTAAAATAATTTTTAAAAACCCTCAAAAAAGCAAAATATACTTGAGTTGTCACACAACACATGCGTACGTGTCGCCTGACGTTATTGTATTAGAATTAAAATGTAGTTTTGTTAATAAAAGCTTTTTTCCTCCCCCACAGGCTCTTCCCGCCAGCTTGGTGGTAGCAGGCTTGTACTCTGCCGCGGTGGCCATCTTTTTCACCGCCATCAAAGTTGTCAACTACCGTCTTCACGCCATGTTCGACCTCGGGGAGATTATCGAGAAGAAGCAGGCCTCCCTCACCACCGATGCTCCAAGGACAGAAGAAGGGGATGAAGGCTCGGGTGCCCATGATGGGAATCAACCCAGGTGAGGACCGTGTGCTTTTAGACAAAATTATCAACTTGTTTTAATTTGTGTGTCTCCCTCACAGGGATATCCACGCTGGTGTGGAGATGACTGTATTTCGGAAGGTCAACTCAACGCCTCCAGTGCGATGCAGCTCTCAGCACTCACTGTTTGGACTCAACCAGGTGTCGGTGAGGAACATCCCCCAAAGCTTATGACCGAGCCTTTTGAACGGATCATTGATTAAACTTTTTTGTTTTTTACTGTCTAGGAGTTCTTACCACAGCTTGAGGATACAGGGGGGACAAAGGGTCAGTGTTTTATCCTTCCAGAGATACCTCAATTATTTGTGTATGCTGTGTAGTTAAACCATGTTTGCTTACTTCAGATATCAAAGAGTTATTGCGAGAACAGGGAAGCAATAACGTGATTGTTACCTCGGCTCATCGGGAGATGCTGCGGCAAAGTTCTCAGGACACCATCAGTAAGTCGGCTCATGGCTGTAGAGTCACAATGTGTCTTCATTGTGCTTACCAGCACCATGACTGGATGTGGGATTAGTGTTTAATGCTGCATAATTTAATGTATAAATCATTTTAATCAGGATTCTTGTCTGTGTCTTTCAGGAGCTCCCAGCATGGTTCAGTCCTGCATTGCTGCTGCTCTGGGAGGTAACTTCCCAGGTCTCCTGGGACTCTCCGGAATGGCCTCCGGATTTGGAGAACCAGGAGAATATCTGTCTGTACCCCCTTCACCTTCCAGTCAAGAAGACGGAGGCGAGAAAGAGCCATTGCAGGATGTGGAGGCGCCTCAAAGGATCCCTGAGGACAACGGGTTAGCTTATTCTCCCCTCGCTCCCTCTGCTGAGTCTGAGAGTCTAGGGGAGACCCCCCTTAGTCCTCTTATAAAGAGTAGCTTAAGTGAGGAGCTGAGTGAAAATCTTTTGGGTTTGGGCCTTGATCCAGTGGTCTTTGTGCCTGGGACTGAGCACCCGGGTTGCCGTAGTGGAGTGGCACTAGCTGCTGGATCCACAGACAGCTGCTTCAGTGGAGGTGGAGCCACCACTGACCGTGAGACGCTGAGCACAGTAAGCAGCTATCGCAGTGAAAAGACGGACTCCACTCAGCTTGAAAGTCCATCTCTCAGCCAACCCAAGCTCCCAGATGGACAGATGTCGGCTTTTGCGGCGGGGGATAATGTCCCCAAGGCTACCGAGGTCCCAGCAGGACAGGATGGCAGTGACACAGATAACCTGTCTGACAGTGTGCTGCTGCGCTCCCCTTCCAAAGAGCTCTCCCCCAGCCAGGCCCTCGACAGGACACTTGTTGAAGGGGATGATTTACCGCCTGCACCTTCTGACATTGCACAAGCCCCCATTTTCCACAACTCTTCCCCTTCGAGTAGCGGTCACTCAGATGTTTGTGATTTAGATAGAACCGCCCCTGTGCCTCCCCTACCTCCACCAAGGCAAGCTACTTCTGTGCCCTCAGGGCTGGCCCTGGGTTCAGTGAGCTCCGAGCCCGCTTTGCCCATATCCTCAACCCCCTTCCTGCTGTCGGACCAGTCTGCCCAGCAGGTTGTGCGACCCAAAGACTTGAAGCTACTGCGGGCCAGTGGCAGCAGTGTGGGCCACAGGCCAGGCCGACGGAAAGCTCCTCGAAGGCGAGCTGGGGCAGGAAGTAGTAGTTTTGACTGCGGTTCTTACAGTCGTCACCACAATCATAGACAACACAGAGATTACATCCCTGTACGCAACCGGCTTGGCGCCAAGGCTTACAGTGAAAGTCTCTTTGAGGATTCCAGCGATGAGGACGACGGCAGCGACATGAGCGCCGCATCCAGTCTGGGCTCTCAGCGCCGCTACAGCTCAGATGAAGACGACTCCAGCTCCTCTACCTCCTGCTACTCTCCAGAACTCGCTAATGCCGGCGCCGCACTACCACTCCCCGCGGCCACTTTACCACCCACTCCACTCGAAAAGGATTTAGCAGAACCTGGTGGCGGCTCACATTCCCATGCTGCTCAGCGCTCGTCGAGTACAGCCAGCGCTAAGACTCACGCGCGGGTTCTCAGTATGGACGGAGCAGGTTCAAGTCAAAACAACGCAACAGCTCCACCTTCTACACTACATACCATGCCTTCCACTTCCACCCCTGCACCTCACACTCTCACCATGTCCAAGTCTGACTTGGAGGCTCGAACCATTCACATGGACAGCTTCCCGGGACCTCATCATCATCGCCTGGATTCTCTTGGAGGCTCTTGGACTGGCAACCAGATGGGTTGGCGAGCAGGGGAATTGACTGAGGAGGGGGCAGTGGGAGGAGGTGAGCTGATGTAACTTAGTATTGCCTCATGTTGTTTGTTGTCAACATAGCCAAATGAAGATTAAAAATGTATAAGCCATGTTTCCACTAGGGGTGTCTCGATGCAATATGATATTGGATTTCCGGCCGATATCGGCAAAAAAAATGAGAATCAGATGATATCTGCATTTAAAATCCCCGATATTGGCACTCCGATACAAGCAGTCGATCCCAGACTCAGAAAGAGCCCACGTAATCACAACAACAGCATGTGCTAATGTGTTAAGCATGGAATAGGAGTGATGTCGGCCGTGTGTATTTTTCTTTAAAGTTCGAAAAAGACGTTGCAGCTGCAACGCTTGTCATGCACAAGTTTTCCATGGTGGCACAGAACCGGGGAAGTTTAATGTGACCAACCTCATTGCGCTTTTTAAGCAACGTTACATGGGAAACTCCCACGGGACGAAAATAAGTCATGAGTTATAGCAGAAAAGATGACCGGCCCCTATCGGTGGTGAGTAAAGTCGGGTTTAAATGCTTAATTGAGCACCTATGTTATGCCTAGCCGACGCTACATTGTGCATAAAACTCTACCCCAGATGCGTAAAGAATTAAATGAGTCCGCACCTTTTGTAGCACAGTGTTCTGCTTGGTACTGAACATTACAATCTGCAGCCCTGGTGCCAGAGGAAGGAGGCAAGCACGACTCTGTCAGCAGTGTAAAGAGGACCCAGGCCATCCGCAGGCGACACAATGCTGGGACCAACCCAACACCCCCTCCCTCCACCATGGGATCCCCACCCAGGTCAGCCCCCCTAATTAAAAAGTTGCTAATGTGTGTTTTTATCATAGAACACATAATAACCAAGTGGCTTTGCTTAAGAGGTGTGAAGGCTGCATTTGTTCATTTTATCGTCCTATTTCTTATTTAAACTGGTTCTATTAGCCTCCAGGACCTACAAAGAGCTCGGACCTCCTCCCACTCGCGGACACGCACCCTTCCATCCGCCTTACAGTTCGCCTCATCACTCCTGCTCCCCCGCAGCGGTATCCACGAGGCCTCCACCTTTGACGACACATCAGAGGGCGCCGTGCACTACTTTTTTGATGAGAGCGGTGAGTTTCTGGCTTTCAAGGAATAAGCTGGACAGCCTCAGAATAAAAGCAGCTTTGCTAATTTTGTATCTGGAATTAAATGAGAAGATCCATGCAGCTCTTATGTCTGTCATTTAAAAAGGAAGAGTGAAGAGTGAAGTTCGCTAACTTTCGCTAACAGCTGGAAATGGATTTAAATGATTCTGTCTGTTGTTTATCAGGAGTGAAGAGATCTTACACATTCGGACCTGCTGGAGGAGGTTACGAGGACCCCGTTCAGTAAGTTTAGTTTATTTTTCTGCTTTGAAAATTAGCATTGCTGAAAGCTAAAGTGCTTGCTTGCAGGGAAAGGGAGAGGCAGTCCCAGTCCTCAAGCTTCACCTCCACGGAGGTCCAGGAAGGCGCACCGGTCCTGTCCATGCTGCAGCCCAGACCTGTGGTCCTACAGGGCATGCAGGTGCGCAGGGTGCCTGTGGAAATGCCTGAGGTTAGCGTTCATTTTCTTGTTGTTGCATTTCTCCTTCAGTGTTAGCACCTTTTTAAAACCCATCTCAACATGTCTGCAGTTTGACCTGGATCACGAGTCTCTGCAGGAGTCCCAAGAGAACACGCTGATGATTGAAGAGAAGGTCAAACCCAAACAGTACTATCGCTTTTGGGTGCTGCCTGGGAAGTGGTTAAGGGTCCGCTATGATAGATTAGCTCTTCTGGCCTTGCTGGACAGGTAAGCTAGACCAGTATAAGAGACATGTTGCTAAATCTGACACCTTGGTCAGCAGTTTGTATCAGAATGCATCCGGAACTGTTAATATTTAGAGACATATTTTATTGTGTTGCCAGGAACCGACGTGTGGGAGAAAATGTGTTTGCTGTTGTGCTGGCCAGTTTGGTGGCCTTTCTGGGGTTCCAACTGCTGCTCCAGGGCTTTTTCAGGGACATCTGGGTTTTCCAGTTCTGCCTGGTCATTGCAAGCTGCCAGTACTCCTTACTCAAGGTATAAACTGTGTCACACATACAGGCATCTTGTGCCAAATCCATGGGACATTTCTAAAGCGTCTAAACATTCTTTCTCTGTTTCAGAGCGTACAACCAGATGCAGCTTCTCCCATGCACGTGAGTTCCATGCTCACCCTCATGTGTTGAGGAACCTTCCTTTCTTATAACTTTATGTAACATGCAGTTGCACCCTTTGTTGTGAACAGGGTCATAACTGGATCATCGTGTACAGTCGTCCTGTTTACTTCTGCTTGTGCTGCATGTTGATCTGGGTCTTTGACTTGTCCGGCCGCTCTGGCAGCCTGCAACCAGTCTCCTTGTACGGCGTCACCTTCTTCTCTGCACACTTCCTGCTCTGTGTGAGAGATATGCTCCTAGGTAAATCTGCATGTTTGCCTTGTATTAAATGTCAAGTTAATCTTATAAGGGTTATACAGGATATGCATCACATATTGTCTTTTTATCACCCTGACAGTGTTGGCCTTGTGTTTCCCGGTCGTCTTCCTGTTTGGCTTGCTACCTCAGGTCAATACATTTCTCATGTGTCTGTTGGAACAGATCGACATGCACGTTTTTGGTGGAACGGGTAAGAGAGCGTGTAGCATGTGTAGCCGGTAATTAAAGAGCATACTTGCGTCTTGTTGGCACTGCATTGATCCACTCTTCTTTTTCCTCCCTAGCCACCACCAGCCCCCTCTCATCTCTGTTTAGCCTCATACGCAGCATTCTGGTGGCTGCTTTGCTGTATGGATTTTGCTTGGGTGCCATCAATGTAAGTGCAACACTTTGCTGCGGTTGAAGAAGCTTCATGGTTGAAAGCTACATTTGTGTTTTTCTCGCCTCAAAGGCGCCGTGGGGGGACGCCCATGTGCCAGTACTGTTCTCTGTCTTTTGTGGCTTGCTGCTGGCCTTGTCTTACCACCTGAGCCGTCAAAGCAGCGATCCCACCATCCTGTGGTCAGTATATTGCTTCACGGGGTCCTTTTTGCCTCTCACCCAAAAAAACATAAAAGACGTATAAATATGTCTTTGGGATCTGACTTATATTATATTTAGTCATTTTAGTTTCTGAAATATCCCTAACTTCTTCTGAGTAGTATAATATCATTAAAAAGTCAATTTAGCAGAATAGGTGAGCTTTAAAAGCAGTTATTTCAGGCTTTGCGCCCACTACTGGGTGCTGTCATATAGCAAAATCCCTTATGTCTACAGTATACCTGTACAGTAAGCTGGCTGCTACATGAAGGGATGTTGATAACATGTTAGGTTAAATCAAACAATTTAATATACATAATTCGAAGTAATCATTCATTAATTTGACTTTGTCTCACATATGAGTGGTCATTATCCTTAAATTCTCTTTTTCAGGTCATTGGTGCGGTCCAAATTATTCCCCGAATTGGAGAACCGTACACCAGAAGAACCCCCTGTGGAGATCAAGGACCCTCTGCCAGAGAAGCTGCGTAACTCTGTGGTACAAATCAAAACTGACACATCTGTTCTCTGAAATATTTTGACATCATTTTAAAAAACACTTTTCCTCCCAATAGAAAGAGATTCTTCATTCAGACCTTGTCATGTGTCCCCTCATGGCTGTGATCACCTTTGCCATCAGTGCCAGCACAGTGTTCATTGCGCTACAAGTTAGTACGAGTTTAGGGTGTTTTTTTTTTTTTTTTTGGACACTTTTTCTCCTCAAGACACTTTGTTGCAAATGATCACTTCTTCCACTTTTGTGCTCTTGCCCCGCAGCCTGCTCTCAGCGTTGTGTTGTACATCCTTGCGGGAGTCATCGGCTTCATTACCCACTATCTTTTGCCTCAGCTCCGCAAACAGCTGCCTTGGTTTTGCCTGGCTCACCCTGTGCTCCGGTCCAAAGAGTACAGTCAGTTCGAGGTCCGAGGTGAGTGTCTCATTGTTCTCGTTATCCGCCTGCACTCAAGTCACTGGAAAATATAAGGAGCTTTATCAGCTTCTCCCCCTGGAAGCATCACTGTGGATTAAATGAAAACCAGCAAGGTCTCAAGTTGAAGTGCTGCTGAGAAATGCATTTAACCTCCATCATCTCTAAGGGATTTTCACAGAGTGTGCCAGCACCACATTCTGATAATCTTTTTTTTTTTTTTTTTTAACTGTTGAGCAGCTTCACATTTTTAGCAATCTACTAGAGCTTACTGTGTTGGATCACTTGAAATGTGTAAGTCTAAAATAACATCACACTATTTATTATTATTTAAGAATATTTTTTTGATTATCGTCTGTGCTGAACTGCAAAGCATTTTTTGATACAATAGTGAATATTTTATTTAATAGTTTTGATACAGCTCTTGTATTGAATTGAATATATTTTGTCACCTTTGTTATTTTTGTATAATAAGATAAGAACAATAGCAATGCTGATTGTTATTTTACATACATTTTACAAGTTATTTGTGTTTGTCACCAGATGCTGCTCAGTTGATGTGGTTTGAGAAGCTATATGCATGGCTTCAGTGTGTGGAGAAGTACTTCATCTACCCAGCCGTCGTGCTCAACTCCCTCACGACAGAGGCATGCACTGTGGGCCAGAACCATAAAGAGCTGGATATCTAGTAAGTCACAACAACAAAGTTCTGCACCACTGTTCTGCAAAAAATGTGTGGTTTGTGTAAGCGAAAGACATGGACAGCATCAGACTGAGACGTGTTTCTACTGTATTGTTCATTTAGCTATTAAAGTGGCAAAATATGTGAAAATGGTGTGGGTTGTACCCCATGAAGTGAGTTTAAAGCACATCTAATCATGTCCATCTTGACTCCTCCAGCAGCCGAGCGCTCTTCATCTCAGTGGCTGGCATGAAGTTGCTGCGTTCGTCCTTCTGTGCCCCGTCGCAGCAGTACGTCACGCTGTGCTTCACCACGCTATTCTTCCACTTCGACTACCCGCACTTTTCAGAGACCTTCCTGATTGACTACTACTTCATGTCTATTCTTTTCAGCAAGGTTAGGACACACGTCGTCAGTCATGCCAGACTTTTTTTTTTTGTTAGGAGTAGTGTTGTGATGATACTGCATCTTCTTCTGACTTCTCAGATGTGGGACCTGCTGTATAAATTACGATTTGTTTTGACGTACATCGCTCCCTGGCAGATCACGTGGGGCTCGGCCTTCCATGCCTTCGCTCAGCCCTTTGCTGTGCCACGTATCCTTTAACAATTCTGTGAAACACCTCAGTGATTGTTCTGTTACGTCATTACATGCCCTTAACTCTGCATTTCTCTGCAGACTCTGCCGTACTATTTGTGCAGGCCATCTTTTCTGCCATCTTTTCCACCCCTCTCAATCCTGTCCTAGGTAGTGCTGTGTTTGTCACCTCATACACCAGACCTGTTAAGTTCTGGGAGCGGGACTACAAGTATGTTTTTTTTTTTTTTTTTCTACATATGCAGCTATAACTCCCTGAAGTAATCCACACAATTAGTGCTAATGCCAGTCTATGTTCCTAACAGCACCAAGCGGGTCGACCACTCCAACACCAGACTTGCCACTCAGCTTGACCGTAACCCAGGTACGCTTATTTATTTACCTCCATCTTGTGTGCATGAACATGGCTGTTGTGATGTGTAACTGTTGCTCTGGTGCGTTGTTTTCATCCAAGGTGCCGACGACAACAACCTGAACTCCATCTTCTACGAGCACCTGACACGCTCGCTGCAGCACAGCTTGTGTGGAGACCTGCTGCTCGGCCGTTGGGGCAACTACAACACTGGCGACTGCTTCATCCTCGCCTCCGACTACCTCAATGCTCTGGTGCACATCATCGAGATCGGCAACGGCCTGGTTACCTTCCAGCTCAGGGGTCTGGAGTTCAGAGGTGTGTTCTCAAATTGAAGGAATATCTAAGAAAAGCTAGATAATTACGTGACAATTGTAAAAATAAATCATTTAGGCTGAAGCTCTTGTAGGAATCAACCCAGTTGAATCTCTGCCAAGCAGCATGTTCTGGTGTCGCTTTTATTTATGAAGTGTTCTCATCCAGAAGCCACTATTTGGAGAACCAGGCCATGTCATGTTAGTTATTAATGAGCTGATAAGGTCATCTGGAGTTTTGCATTTTTTTAAGAGAGGCCAGTTAAAAGATATGGATTTATTGAAATTAGATTTTATTTTGCTTTCAAAAATATGCATTTGCAGTATTACAGTGATACCTCAGTCTTTGTTATTAATTTGTTCTAAAAGTTCAGACAAAAACTGAAACAAAAAACAAAGCGATTTTTCTCATAAAAAATAATGTAAATTCAGTTAATCTGTTCCAGACAGCCAAAAATATTAATAAAAAATATATTTTCAATGAATGATTATAGTTTTATTTATATATATTTATATGTATTTCTTTTGAAATGGACAAACGAACATTTTACAATTTTTACCTTTTAAATGAAGACTTGTGAGGAGGGTAGGGGACGCCATCTTCATACTTTGCAATGAGTTCTTCCTTGAATTCGGTGGTGTTTCTCGCCTTCGTTATCAAATTGCCGGCACTCACAACATCCTTTGGCCCCATGGCCATGGTTACTTAGCAGTCTCACTCAGTAAAAAAGACACTGACAGTGAGTCAGCAAACTATAGAGGGCTTTGTTTGGACACTCAATTTTGTGTGATGATGCAGTGCAGGGCAAACGGACTAGTATGTTATGCGCAAAATTTTATGATAACGGAGATGGTGTAAAAAACTGAAGCAATATTTTCACAGAAATCTTTGCTGAAAACCGAATCATACAAAGACTGCGGCGTACCAAAACCGAGGTTTGACTGTATTTTACATTGTTTGCAGTGGTATAGATTTCCAGTCCATCATATTGAGGTGTTTCTAATATTTTGCCTCTGTCATCTGACTCAAGCATGAAACAAAGATATTATTTACGATACAGAAGACTACAATCTACAAAAAGAAACTTGTTAAATAAATACCATCTTTTCTGCTCCCCACAGGAACCTACTGTCAGCAGAGGGAGGTAGAGGCCATCACGGAGGGCGTGGAAGAGGATGAGGGATGCTGCTGCTGCGAGCCCGGTCACTTGCCTCACATGCTGTCGTTCAATGCCGCCTTCGGACAGCGCTGGCTCGCCTGGGAGGTGGCGGCCACCAAGTACGTGCTGGAGGGTTATAGCATCAGCGACAACAACGCCGCCTCCATGTTGCAAGTGTTTGACCTCCGCAAGATCCTTATCACGTACTACGTCAAGGTGAGATGTCCACTTTAGCGACAAGAACGGCAAGGAAAACTCCTTTGAAGGAAGAAACCTTCAATAGAACAGTTTTAGATAAAAGTAGTCCCACATCAAACCTTATTCCCTACTTGTCGACTTCCTGTTTTGATTTCTACATTAATCGACAATGCTTGGCCCAAATGAAATTGAATTCTCTGGTTGCAGCCAAGTCGTCAAATCCATTATGCTTCAGCGCATTCAAGATCAAGTTTACCAGGAAACATAAACTCAATAAAATGCCACAAATAACAGAATTCTTATGGATACAAAAATGTCCTTTGTTGAACAGAGCATCATTTACTACGTGAGCCGGTCACCCAAGCTGGAGGAGTGGTTGGCCAATGAGACCATTCAGGAGGCACTACGGCCATGTCTCGGGCCCAATTATGTTGACAGTGACCCCACCTTCAACCTGAATATAGACGAGGACTACGATCACAGGGCCTCCGGCATCACTCCCTCCTCCTTTTGCATGGTTTACGTGGACTGGATTCAGTATTGCAACAGCAGGCGTCAAACGGTATGACTTCACACGACAGTATTTGTACTTCTAAATAACAGAAATGCATAGTTTTAAATCTCTACTTCCGTTGTCTTGCAGCCTGTGACCAGTGAAAAAGATTCTCCACTAGTCACTTTGTGTTTTGGGTTGTGTATTCTGGGAAGAAGAGCGCTGGGCACTGCCTCCCACAGCATGTCTGCAAGGTCAGACCAGGTTTTTATGCTTCTAACATGCAAGAGTTTGTTGTCTATACCTTATTTTGTTTTGTTCAGCTTGGAGCCATTCCTTTACGGCCTCCACGCACTCTTCAAGGGAGACTTTCGGATTACGTCTCCTCGGGATGAGTGGGTCTTTGCAGATATGGACCTTTTGAATCGAGTCGTGGCGCCTGGAGTGCGGATGTCCCTCAAGTTGCATCAGGTATCACTCCTCTGACCGGCAGGATACCTCTTCACAAGAGGCAAACCCCCAGTTGAGAATAATGCCCCCTGTCGCGCCCCCTTCAGGACCACTTTACATCTCCGGATGAGTACGAGGACCCCACAGTGCTGTATGATGCCATCACCGCCAATGAGGAGAAGATGTTGATATCGCACGAGGGTGACCCCGTTTGGCGCAGCGCCATCCTAGCAAACATGCCCTCGCTGCTGGCGCTGCGTCACATCATGGACGATGGCAGCGACGAGTACAAGATCATCATGTTGAACAAGAGGTTCCTCAGTTTCCGGGTCATCAAGGTAACCATCTCCTCCATCTTTTAGTGGTTGTTTAGTCTCAGGCTACTTCCCCACAAACCTGACCACCTTTGTGCTCCCTCCACAGGTGAACAGAGAGTGCGTGCGTGGGCTATGGGCGGGCCAACAGCAGGAGCTGGTCTTCCTGCGCAACCGTAACCCAGAGCGCGGCAGCATTCAGAACGCCAAGCAGGCTCTGAGGAATATGATCAACTCATCATGTGACCAGCCGATTGGCTACCCCATCTATGTGTCCCCCCTCACCACATCTTACGCAGGGAGTCACGGTCAGCTGCGCTCTGTGTGGGGTGGGCCTGTGAGCCCGCACAACATTTACAACTGGCTCATCAGTAGTTGGGACAGGTACAAAGTCTTGGACATGGGATTCTCATGTTCAGGGGTTACAAGTGTGACAGTTTATCTCTCTTCAGGATGCAAAAAGGATGTGGCGCCGGTTGCAACAGCGGAGGTAACATTGAGGACTCTGACTGCGGCGGTGGCTCAACATCCATCAATACCAACACCGCCATCCACACCACACAAAGCACACCAGCCTCCAGCCTTCCCCAGCCACACATCACCACACTGCAGCCCTCTTTGGGTAAGCTCTCTTCTCACTCCCTCTAGGGAAGGAAAAAAATCCAAGAAAGAAATCAGGAAGCAGACAAACACTTTTTCACACCACTGTCTTTACACGTAAATAAGGCATGAATATGCCAGCATTTGTTTTTTTTTCGACTTTTGGCAATTGGGAGAAAATGAAGTAAATGAGATAAAACCAGGATAAAAATATCAATAAATCCAGTGACATTCTAAACAAAGTGAATAATTGCAGTTGTTTCATTTAGTAATTAAATGAATGTTAAGCTCTTTTTAAGTAAAGGAAGAAAAATGGAGGACATCTGCATTTTGTCTCTTTTCTTTTTTATATGTTTCTGTTCAGGAAAAATACAATAAAGTCAAAATGTAAATAAAACATAAAAATATACAAATGTAAATATACATGCTAATCAAAATGAATACATTAAATTATTCCAATTATTGTTATTTTTATCAGTGGACAGCAATGTGTCTAGCCCATATCAGTGGGGTTGGGATCCTAACAAATGGGTACTGCCACATAAAGGCCATAAGTGTTTGTTTTTTGCCTCTCAGGTACAGACAACCCAGTAGGTCCAACCCAGAACTGGCCTCACCACCCCCAACCACTCCCACTGGCTCTTCTCAGCCAATCAGAGGGCAGGATGGAAGCGGGGCTGCTCTCATCCCTCCAGCGTACATCCTCCATCCAGGGCTTGCTGGGTCAACAACTGTCCAACTCCTTGCTTTCCTTCAGTGGCTCAGTGGCTCCACCCCCTCTGCCGGTGCCTGAACGTTTCTGCGCTGCCAGCTTCCTGGAGAACTCGGGTCACAGGGCAGGCCAGCGGGCTGGCCTCGCCCAGGGCAACGTTCTCCACTTTGAGAGCCATTTCGGAAAGTGGAGTTTTTCTGGCAAGAAGGGCTTTAACGGGCCGGCAGCAGCGGAGGGTGATGGAGGAAGCGTCCACGGCATACGCACACAGGTGACGAGCACAAACACGCATTGATTGTACTGTTGTCGTTTCATCCCATGCAGCTGGAATATTGGTGGCCACATTCTCCTGCAAAAATCCCTCATATTCCCCCACCTAAAGCACCAAGTTGCTACAAGTTGTGGAACTTTGGAAGCACGCGTTCTCCCACTAAAATCCCAAGTAGCTAGAACATTGTTAGCCCACATTCTCCTACTAAAATCCCAAGTAGATGGAACATTGTTAGCCCACATTCTCCTGCAAAAAATCCCAAGTAGGTGGAACATTGTTAGCCCACATTCTCCTACTAAAATCCTAAGTATATGGAAAATTGTTAGCCCACATTCTCCTACTAAAATCCCAAGTATATAACATTGTTAGCCCACATTATCCTGCTAAAATCACACTAAAATCCCAGTTAGTTGGAACATTGTTTGCCCACATTCTCCTGCTACAATCACACTAAAATCCCAAGTAGATGAAATATTGTTAGCTCATATTTTCCTGCTAAAACCCACACTATATGTAAAATTGTTAGCCAACATTCTCCTACTAAAATCCTAAGTACAGTCAAACTTGTCTATAGCGGCCACTAGAGGGAGTCTGCAAAAGTGGCCGCTATAGACAGGTGGCCTCTATAGACAGGTTGGTGTCCAGTTTGAATGTTGACCAGTAGAGGAAAAAAATAATAATAATAATGTTGACCAGTAGAGGGCACTGCGGACTGCGGATAAAAGTTGTACAGCACTACTAGGCTTGTTATTATCATGGTTCATGGTTTTAATCCTGAACATGCATGAGTCAAACAGTAGCACATCACAAAGGACAATTTTGCATGTCCAAAAAGGAGTAGGAAGAAGCAAAGCTTATTTAATCCTACCCCTCATCAGTTTCACATCAGTTGCAATACATTTATTCACCTCTTGTTCTTCCAAGTGTACTTTGTAGGTCTACATTACAATGTAGTGCAATCATAGCCAAGGTTTTTACTTACTAAAAGGAAGCAAGAGGCTTAATAATAACTGATAGAATATATCCATGACCCACAGAACAAAGCTGTGCTAGTAATGTCTTACGCTTGTTTTTAATATTTTACTTTTTATACGGCAGAGTGTCATTACAGCTTTAGTTCATCAGGAAGTGACGGGAAGTGACGGTGGGCGTCCCGAGCAGGAGAGCTAGGCTCAGTGCTAGCTGTGAGTTTGGAGAGAGTTGGGAAGTGTGTTTATGTTAGCGTGGATGTAAAGTCCTGCAGTGTTCTCCGCTGTTAATAAAGCCATTAAAGTGTATCGGCGACGTGAGTCTCTCCTTCCCCACAACAAGCGGCATTACAGTATTGACCAGTGCACACCAGGAAATAAACGGTGTCATTTCTTACAGGCATTGGCTGGACAGCTATGTAGTGGGGCTTGTTTAACTTTTGCCTTGTGGGCAAGCAGGAAGTAGAGACGATGCTGAGAGATGTGTGTGTGTTCTGAGCTGCTGTCTGGTGGCCGCGTTCAATAAACAAAGTTGGCAGAAGCAACAGGAGAAGTTTCCTTCTTTGCTTCGGAGCTAAATAACACTGACAAGTTAACAGACTAGTAGCGAACGGAAAAGAAGACAGCTTTTTTGTGTCGAATACAGAAGATGAGGACTTTGATGGATTTGTGGATGAGGATTGATGAAAAATAACGTGAGTACATTCTAAAATACTTCAATTAAGTACAACCAAACTCAGTTTTGCTCCCGCTGCCGCATGCATGCTAGCGTATGTTTTTTTTTTTTTTTATTGTAGTGTCGCTGGGAGCACGTCCTGTTCCCAGCCTACTTTGCGGTAATGTTTTGGTGCAAATGCTCTTCAAGTTACATGTTTGACCAGGAAATAGCAAGCTCAAAAGAAGATGGCTTTTTTATGTGGAACAACTGACAGTTTGTGTGGATCTTGTGAATGATTGTGACTGAGCTAGGACTCAGTAATTAAAGTCTACACACGACGGCTTCATTGATTGAAAAGCGAAACTTTTTCGTGCATGAAGCTTCTACTTGAGTTGGTAATTTGGCTGCTATATGCAGGTCAGATATTGACCAAGGGAGACAAAATGGGTGGCCGCTGGCCGCGTTGGACAGGTGACTGCTATACACAGGGTCTATAACATGTAAATTTGCTGGGGGGATTTTTCAGTGGCTGCTATAGGCAGGTGGCCCTTCTATAAAGGTGGCCGCTAAGACAGGTTTGACTGTATATGGAAAATTGTTAGCCCTCATTCTCCTACTAAAATCCCAAGTAGCTAGAACATTGTTAGCCCACATTGTCTTGCTAAAATCCCAAGTAACTAGAACATTGATAGCCCACATTCTCCTACTAAAATCCTAAGTATATGGAAAATTGTTAGCCCACATTCTCCTACTAAAATCCTAAGTATATGGAAAATTGTTAGCCCACATTCTCCTACTAAAATCCTAAGTATATGGAAAATTGTTAGCCCTCATTCTCCTACTAAAATCCCAAGTAGCTAGAACATTGTTAGCCCACATTGTCTTGCTGAAATCCCAAGTAACTAGAACATTGATAGCCCACATTCTCCTACTAAAATCCTAAGTATATGGAAAATTGTTAGCCCACATTCTCCTACTAAAATCCTAAGTATATGGAAAATTGTTAGCCCACATTCTCCTACTAAAATCCCAAGTAGCTAGAACATTGTTTGCCCACATTGTCCTGCTAAAATCCCAAGTAGCTAGAACATTGTTAGCCCACATTGTCCTGCTAAAATCCTAAGTAACTAAAACATTGATAGCCCACATTCTCCTACTAAAATCCTAAGTATATGGAAAATTGTTAGCCCGCATTCTCCTGCTAAAATCCTAAGTATATGGAAAATTGTTAGCCCGCATTCTCCTACTAAAATCCCAAGTAGCTGGAACATTGATAGCCCACATTCTCCTGCTAAAATCCCAAGTATTTTTGCTGTTTTGCTTCATATTTGCTTCACATACTCTTTTTGCAGCCGCCCCCGCCGGCCCCCCCACAGGAAGCCAGTCCGACACAAGATCCACTCGGAGCGACTCGGGCGATAGATTCCTGCGTGCTGAATGCGGGAGACGCCCCCGCCCCGCCAGATGAATCCACAGAGCTGCCTTTACTTGAGCACCTGCGCTGATGATTGACCCACCCCCACGCCCCCGCACACTGGATGGCGCCCCCTTCAGGACTCATTCCATAAAACCTTGTAAATCCAGTGGAGAATCAATACACAGGGATATGCTTTTTTTTTTTTTCAATCATCCCACTAAACTACACTTTCCCTCCCCAGCCTGAAAGTCTGTTTGCCCAAAGTCACCTTCATGAGGATCCTGTGAGGCGCTGTGTGCGTGTGCGTGTGCGTGTGCGTGCGTGTGTGTGTGTGTGTGTGAGTCTGTTTGCGTGTGTGTGCTTACAGGCCAGGAAGGCCAGTGCAATTATAAGGGATCTTTTTTTTTATTTGTTTTTTTTTTTTTTTGCTTGAGGATTGTTCATGTTTCTAAACTGGAACATAGAAGATCAGCTCCAGACGTTTGAGTTTCTCTTCACTCAGTCCTCCTCCCTCCACTGTGCTTTCGGTAGGCAAATGTCACCCAGCCATCACGTGGTGCTTGTTTACAATCTATCCATGGACGCAGCGAGTCCGATCTGGGACAGATTAGGAGTGAAGCATTTTTTTTCTATTCTTTTTTTTTGTTAAACTTGAATATCACATCTGACATGGAGTTGGGGGGGTCTGGGGGGGCTGCTTTCTGCTCACTCCTCACTACTGCTGCTGCATCCCCCGCTATGCTAACTAGCAAACAAACTGACTTGTACTATTATTACTACTGCTTCAATCCAGCGTTTTAGTTGGAATACTGAGAAGGAAAGCGGAATATTTATTGGAGGATGTTGGTCTTACATAGTGGGATTTCTTTGATGTGTCATATGTTCACTTTGTTTTGTCAACCCCTCCTTTTCAATACGTGTTTGCATCATCTCACCAGGGGCTCCCTCGTGTGTGTGTGTGTGTGTGTGTGTGCGCGCGCACGCGTGTGTGCACGCACGCAACTGGAAATATTCTGAGAAGTCACCTTTAAGTTGGTTGGTTTGCCTCCGAGTGCACTCTTCCTTGTTTTTGTTCTACTTGTACACCAATTAACCAATTAGGCTTTGAAACGGTCAGTACTCCCACATAAGCCCCGCCCACCACATGATTGGCAGCCCATAGTGCTCAAACATCTCTTAAGATGTTTTTTTTTGTTGTTGCACGGTTTGAAGCTTCTGCTCACCATGTTCTCTGTAAAAGTGGCTTTCTCCTTCTAAAGTCCCAAGTAGATGAAACAATGGGGTGCCCATATTCTCCTGTTTAAAAAAATCTCAGGAAACTGGAACATTACAGCCCATATTCTCCCGCTAAAATCCTTGTAAAATGAGTGCGAGGTGGAATGTAGGAGGCCCACATTTTCCTACAGAAATCCCTCTAAACTTTCAAGTTGCTCAAACAGTGAGTTTGAGTGTCCTCAGTCTCCTGCTAAAACCCCAAGTAGCTGAACATTGGTGGCCCACATTCTCCAGCTAAAAGCCGTCTTAATTCCCAAGTAGCTGGAATGATTAGTGGAGCCTGTATTCTCCCGTTCAAAATCTCAGGAAGCTGGAACTTTACGGCCCAAATTCTCCCTCTAAAATCCCAACTTCCACTAAAATCTGTTTAACAATTGTTGTTATTGGCGTTTTGGAGGCCCACCGTCTCCCACAGAAATCCAAAGTAGCTGGAACATTGAGTGTCCGCAGTCTCCTGCTAAAATCCCAATTCATTTAACGTTTGCGGCCCATATTCTCTACCCTCTTAAATCCCAGGGAGCTGGGCGGGCCCGTATTCTCCCATTAAAGTCCCAATAAACTGGAATATTGGAGGTCAGTATTTTTCTATGAATATCCTTCTTAAATCCCAAGTAGCCAGAACATTAGTTGCCCACATTCTCCAACTGAAATTGCAAAAAAAAAAAAAAAAAAGCCAGTACCTCAATGGCCCGCATTCTCCCGCTAAAATCCAAGGTAACTAAAACGTTAAGGCCCCGTATTGTCCTCTTAAATTGTAGTGGATTGAACGATCCCAAATAGCTTAATGGTTCCGGGCATCGTGCATTTTCAGGCTAAAATCTCAACTAGCCCAACATTGACAGCCCATATTCTCCTGCTACCGCATCCCTCTAAAATCCCAAGTAGCTGCAACTTTGGCAGCCCACGTTATCCTGCCAACGTCACTGTAAAACCTCAAGACGTTGAATGTTTGAGGGCTGCATTCTCCCACTAGAATCCCAAATAGAGTTGTGATGAGCTGCATTCTCTCTTAAATGCCTCCTAAAACTCCCAAGTAGCTGGAGCCCTCATTCTCCCTCTACGGTCCCAAGTAACCCTCCTGCTGTCGTTCTTCTCATTGGTCATCTTTCTCAAAAACTGCAGCCACCTTTCTCTCTTTTTGTTTTCTGTCCTTCTGTTGTTTACTTTACGTGCAGGACTCAAAGCGCAAGTTAGAGCGGATAGTGTGTCAGTTTCAGTCAACTTAAAAAGGGATTTCATCATCTCTGCAATTATGTACAGCATGTTTCATATATAAATATATATTTAAAATATAAATCTATTTTATTATGATTGGAAGTCCTGGGTTGTTTTCCATTTAAGACACTTAAGTCGGAGGGTTCTGTTTGAGACGGGCTGAGGAGACAAAAGCTTTGCATTTGAAATGTGCAGTTTGGGAAGATTCTGTTTTTCTTTTTCTTTTTTTTTTTTTTTGCACCATGCCGCCACCTGCTTTTGTTTTTGTTCTGGATCTGGAAGGGGGGGTCTTTTATTTAAGGACTTTAAGTCAATGTTCAATGTTCTGTACAGTTTTTTAAAGTGATTTTTTTTCTTTCTTCTATTTAAATTAAAGGTTTTTGTGTCTTTGTTTGCAAATGTAGTGTTGTGGCTGATTTCATTCCTTTTTGTTTGGTTTTTCAGTCAACTGGCGGCAAACACTCAAACGTAAAAATGTCTGTCAACACTTTAAGGCAGTAAAACTAGGAACATGTTGCATGGAAGCGCTGCAGATTTCAATCCATCAAGAAATAAGAAAGCAACTAAAGTTAAATAGTGGAACTTAACGCCACATGAACATGGAAATAAAATGTATTTCGTTAATAAAATATTTTATTCTCGTAACGTTGACTTCATTCTCACAGGATTTTATTATTATTATTTTATTTTTTGCATAAAAATATGCAACTTTATTCTCAAAAGACAGGCTTGAAAAATATTTTTAGCTGTTGAAAAAAATGTTTTCAAAATGTTAAGGCTTTATTCTCTGAAAATTCTGTTCTAAAATTTGTTTATTTATTTATTCTATTTATTTGTTCTAAAAAATACACAAAAGTCTTTATTTTGGCAAGAATGTGACTTGAAAAAAGCTTATTTCTTAAAATACAACTTTTTCTAAGAAAATGTACTTAATTATTGTATAATTTTAATATTTAGTTAAAAATATATGACTTTTTAATATTGAGACTTTTTGAGATTTTAATATTGGTTCTAAAGAAAATACACACATTTTTAAAACCTTTTTCTCACAATGTTACATGTCAGAAAATTCTGATTTTACAAGAGTTTTTTTCTTATAAATTTACAACTTTATTCTCGTAAATGTATGGGAAAAAATGTTTTTACTCTCGTAAATTTACGACTTTATTCTCATAAATGTATCATCATGAGTTTTTTCTTGTAGATTTACAACTTTATTCTTTTCTTGTAAAATAATAAATGTATGACCAAGGAAGTGCTGTGGTGTTTAATTGCCTACCACTAGATGGCAGTAATCACGGTAGCTGTCTTTTGACATTCTTACTATTTGTTTCATTTACTTTTTGAAAATTATTTTCTAATATTAAAATGAGTAGTATATTTGTCAAAGATATGGAAACAACAAAAAAAGCCTGGCATTCTCTGCAGGTGAGTAAATCAACCATGGCCACTACTACTGTGTGGGAAAAAAACAAAGCAGAATTTGGAGTGTTTATTTTTTAAAAAAAAATGGCGACCTTCTTCTTGGTCAAACAAAGGAACGCTTTATCAGTGACGGAGTGTAGCGGATCTCATTATAGCCTTCCTCCTCCTCCTCCTCTTCCTGCTTGGAGGTCCTCCATCGTCCATCCTGACCCGTGCGATGAAGCCACAGGATGAGCACCAGCAGGGCCAGCAGCATCAGAGCCATGGACAGTGTCAATAGCACCCCCTGTAGGATCCCTGAGGAATTGCCTGCCACTGCTAACAGTTCAATTAAAACAACAGTCAGCCAGTTGAGCGAGGAGACAGCACGACGCAGTATTACGGCCACATTGGAAAAAAATACTAATCTGAGATTTCGAGAATAAAGTTGTAACTTTATGAGAATAAATTTACAAAAAAAAAAAAGTAATACTACTTGGGCATGTGGAGGGGGCGGGGTTAGGAAGGCAGAAGTGAGAATGGCTAACATGCCACGTTATCAATAAAAGATTGCCTGAATGAAAGTTTCCTTCCTTCCTGAAGAGCTGTGCTCTATTTCGCTATGACACGTACGACACCATGACACGCATGACTTTATTCTCGTCTCGTAAATGAAAAAACATTTTCTTTCTCGTAAATGTATGGAAAAAAAATAGTTTTTTCTCGTAAATTTACAACATTATTCTCATAAATTTATGGGGGAAAAAAATTCTGTTCTCGTAAATTTACAACTTTATTTTCGTAAACGTAAGAAAACATTTTTTTATACGACTTTATTCTCATAAATGTATGACTTTATTCTCATATTACGACTTTTTTCCTTGTAAATTTACGACTTTATTCTCATAAATGTATGACTTTATTCTTGTAATATTATGACTTTTTTGCGTAAATGTACAACTTTATTCTTGTAAATTTAAACTTTATTCTTGTACATTTATGACTTTTTTCCTTGTACATTTACGCCTTTATTTTGGCAATGTGAAATTTTTTCTTGTCAATTTTAGACTTTATTCACGTAATAATATGAGTTTTTTTTAATAGAAAATTTACAACTTTATTCTTGTAAATTTATGACTTTATTCTCATAAATGTGTGACTTTAATCTGGTAATATTACGACTTTTTTTCTCGTAAACGAACAACTGTTTTCTCATAAAATATAGTTTTTTCTTGTAGATTTATGACTTGATTCTCATAAACGTATGACTTTTTTCTCGTAAATTTATGACTGTATTGTCGTAATATTATGATTTTTTTCTTGTAAGTTTACAACTTTATTCTTGTAAATGTATGAAAAAAAAATTCTCGTAAATTTACGACATAATTCTCAGAAATGTATGAAAATTTTTTTTTTTTGTTTTCGGAAATGTACAACTTTATTTTCGCAAACGTATGTAAAAAAAAATTGCTTTTGTTCTTGTAAATTTACGACTTTATTCTCATAAATGTATGAAAAATGTTGTTTTTTTCTCATAAATTTACAACTTTATTTTTGTAAACGTATGAAAAAACTTTTTTTTGGCCTCGTAAATGTGCGACTTTCTTCTCATAAATGTATGATTTTATTTTCATAATATTATGACTTTTTTCCTTGTAAATGTACAACTTTATTCTCATAAATGTATGACTTTATTGTTGTAATATTATGACTTTTTTTGCGTAAATTTACAACTTTATTCTTGTACATTTATGACTTTTTTCCTTGTACATTTACGAGTTTATTTTGGTAATATTACGACATTTTTTCTTGTAATAATATGAGGGGGTTTTCCCCACAAATTTACAACTTTATTCTTGTAAATTTATGACTTTATTCTCATAAATGTGTGACTTTAATCTGGTAATATTACGACTTTTTTTCTCGTAAACGAACAACTGTTTTCTCATAAAATATAGTTTTTTCTTGTAGATTTATGACTTGATTCTCATAAACGTATGACTTTTTTCTCGTAAATTTATGACTGTATTGTCGTAATATTATGATTTTTTTCTTGTTAAGTTTACAACTTTATTCTTGTAAATGTATGAAAAAAAAAAAAAAAAAAAAAAAAAAAAAAAAATATATAGTAGCTGAAGTGATATTTGTGAGCACACTTTCAATTTAATTACGGTAAAATGGCACTTGTAATAGTTTAGTTTTGGTTGTATTGATTAACATGTCATTGCAATCACTCCTTGACAGTGGCATTTCACAGATATAAAGCAGTAGTTTCTTGGGAGGTATACTGCGAAAGTGGCTCAACAAACCCAGGCTTTGTGCTCAAGATGCAGCTCAACAAAACAAAAAAGTTCCCCAAACAAAGTTAAACGGTACTGCAACGGTGGTTAGCACCTTACTTTGTCAGGTCCGGTTCTCGGTTTTGTGCAAAGTACGCGTTCTCATAAAATGGGGCGTTTGACGTCATATTATTCTTTTTCCGCTCAAAAACCAAGCCATCCCAGCCGGTGTATTTTACACAGGATGAGCAAGTAATTGTTCTGGAGCTTTATGAGGAGCTCAAAAAGATGGTCCCTTCCAAAAGCAACACTGTCACGGCCAATAGAGCGAGGCAGGACCACTGGCAGAATAATGCTGAGCATGTAAATGTAAAAGTTAAAATTGCGCCACTTTGACATATTAGCACTTATCCATTTAAAAAATGAATAAAATTGAGCTATCTGTCTTTGAAATATGTTTATATTGTTTTCATGTTTTACTGCTCTGAATTATAAAATGCTACTAATACTAATACCACCAGGGGCAGTGTTGACATGTTTTGTGGCGACGTTTTGCTTTGTGACCATTTTTTCCTTTTTGTTAGAATAAAGAAGTGTTTTGTTGCAGTTAAAAAAAAAAAAAAAAAAAAAAAAAAAAAAAAAAGTAAATGTATGAAAAAAAAATTCTCGTAAATTTACGACATAATTCTCAGAAATGTATGAAATTTTTTTTTTTTTTTCGGAAATGTACAACTTTATTTTCGCAAACGTATGTAAAAAAAAATTGCTTTTGTTCTTGTAAATTTACGACTTTATTCTCATAAATGTATGAAAAATGTTGGTTTTTTCTCATAAATTTACAACTTTATTTTTGTAAACGTATGAAAAAACTTTTTTTTGGCCTCGTAAATGTGCGACTTTCTTCTCATAAATGTATGATTTTATTTTCATAATATTATGACTTTTTTCCTTGTAAATGTACAACTTTATTCTCATAAATGTATGACTTTATTGTTGTAATATTATGACTTTTTTGCGTAAATTTACAACTTTATTCTTGTACATTTATGACTTTTTTCCTTGTACATTTACGAGTTTATTTTGGTAATATTATGAAATTTTTTCTTGTCAATTTTAGACTTTATATTCGTAATAATATGAGGGGGTTTTCCCCACAAATTTACAACTTTGTTCTTGTAAATTTATGACTTTATTCTCATAAATGTGTGACTTTAATCTGGTAATATTACGACTTTTTTTCTTGTAAATTTACAACTTTATTTTTCGCAAATTTACGACTTTTTTATTATTTGAACACTCCGTCGTAACAGGCGTCATTCTCGGAATCTCAAATGATTATTTGTTTAATGTGTCCCCAATAAAACGCCGCTCACCACTGTAGACGGACAGGTTGATGTAGCAGTTCTCTGTTCCCAGGAGGTTGGAGGCGGAGCAGCGATACAGGCCGGACGTCTGAGAGGACACGTTGACAATTTGGACCCAGCCGGACAGATCGTCTGAGAAAGGACCAAAGAACATTTCCGATACATTCATTACCTGCGCAAAACTTGTCTAAATGACCTTGACCCATGTCTCCTTGAAGTATTTAGGTCATTTTTTTAGACAACAAGGCTCTCTCACCCTCCATGTTGATAGGAAGAGAAATCTCCTCAGGATTGAGTTTATCCCAGTGGATCTCCGGTGTAGGGATGCCTTCGGCCACGGCGCAGGACAACCTCACACTCCCTCCTGTGTCCATGTCTCCGTCCCAGTGGCATGCTGGCAGTGAGGGCGCCACTGACGTCACAAGTGGGGATCAACATCACACGGCAGCATCGACGGCTATCAATGACTTGTTCTGCTTTTTTTCCCCTTCCAATAAAAACACTACTTTATTCCTGTGGGATTATACTGTATTTCTTTTATTTATTTATACAATATTACACATTTATTCACACTAAATTGTCAAGTTTTAAAAAATAAATAAAGTTACAACATTTTTTCATGATATTATAACTTTAGTCTTTAGTCAATTGCTACTTTTTCGGAAAACTATTTTTTTTTACCTCATAAAATGATGACTTTTTACAATTACAAAAACATTTTCTTTCACAAGCTAACAATCTTTTTTCCTGAAAATTCCTTTATTGGTCAAATTTATTATGGTAACACTACAATTTTTTTATTAAAAAAAAAAAAAAACATCCCAACCTTTTTGTTTTCCAAAACAAGTATTTTATTCTTATGAGATAATAATGTTTTTTCCTTAAAAAACACGCACAACTCATTTTAACATTACAACTTCTGCATTGGAAAATGACAAAAATAGAAAATTAATATTGTAAAATTACCATTGTTTTTTTTTTTTTAAATGGACATTTTTCATGCAAGATTAAGACTTTTTCCCCCCCCCAAAAAATACTTTATTGTTTATGGCACTTATGCATACATATATTGATATATATTGTACTGTATAGAATTCAGTTAAAATGAGAAATGTGAATTCTAACAGTACAACTTTCCACCTGAAAAATTACAATTTTATTAACATTATTTACAATTGATTTAATCCTAAAATTACATTTTTTTTCATGCAAGATTAAAGCTTTTTTTTCCTCCAAAAAAACAACTTTATTCTCTCAAGATTAGAATTGATTTCCTGAAAAAATATGACTTTATTCCTGTAAGATAGTCTTATTTTCTAAAAGTAAATAATACGCTTGTAGATAAACCTTTTTCTCTTTGTTTTTTATTTACTGTACATGATGTTTATTGCAATACTTCTACATACATGTCATACTGATAAATAACTGTGTGTTGATTTAAAATGAAAATGATAAATGTGAATTGTAACACTACACCTTTTTTTTTTACAGAAGAATGATGTTTTTTTCTTGTCATTATTTTTGTAAGATTACAATTTGTTTTTTTCATGGAAGATTAAAACTATTTTCCTCAAGAAAATACAACTTTATTCTCGCAAGCTTACAATTTACTGTTTTTCCTGAAAAAAATGACTTTATTCTTGTACGATACTGACTTATTTATTAAAAAAAAATAAAATAAAATAGATTCTAGACCTTTGTTTTTTTGATTGATATTGATCAATAACTACTGTATATATTTAATATTTTATATATTAAATTAAATAAAACATTTAATTACATTAAATGAAAATGATAAATGTGAATGCTAATATTACTACATTTTCACTTGAAAACGTATGGTTTTATTATTTTTATTATTTTTTATTTTGATTAGATGTATTTATTCCCAAAAAAATACATTTTTCACGCAAGATTAAGATTTTTTTTCAAGAAAATACGACTTCATTCTTGAAAGATAATTAATTTTTTTTACTTAAAAAAATTAAGCTTATAGACCTTTTGTTTTTTGTTTTTTTTTTTACTGTGCATGACATTTAATAGAATACATAAACATAAATAGAATATTGATAAATAACTGTATATAGATTTCAAATGAAAATGATAAAGGTGGATTCTACAATGGTTTAATATTCTTTTTTAAGCTGTGGTGCATGGCGGCCATGGTGATAATGGACAGTATACAGTATTTACCCAGCACGCTGAGGACCAGTTCTCCTATGCCAGCATCTGCTGTCTCTGGAGGATTGTTGACCATGCAGCGATAGGTCCCAGCATCAGACACACGCGTGTCATTCATGATGATGTCTGCACTCCAAGGGATGCCTAACATTGGATTTATTCACATTTCTTTGCATTATTTCAGACGTTTTATGTTGTCTTTTCTTACAAAGCATATTTGTTCTGCTTCATTTTCAGCATGACTTGTATACCTGTGAAAGCCACCCTGCCAATGAGGGAGGGGTCCTCTATAACCTGACCATGGTCATACACGATCACCTGAAAGGTCATAGATTTGGATGACATAGAGTTTCCGGTGTGAAAACTAAGAGGAAAAGGACTTTATTGGTAGGAGTAGTGAGTGGACCTGAATGGGGGCCTGTGGGCTGGAGAAAGGGGTGAGTGTCCAGATGATGTTGAGTCTGGAGAGGGGGCTGGAGGTGAAGAAGGAGCAGGGCAGGATGACAAAATCCCCTCGGACCACCTCGATGGTGGACTCCCTCACGGTCACCGTCACTGCACCTGCGTTGATGAAACAAAGGAAATAAGAAATATATGTACATGTGCATGTCTCTATGGAGGGTATATATCCATAGATAGAACATATACAAGTGTTTGCCCCCTTTCTGATTTCTTTTTTGCAGGTTTGTCACACTTAAATGTTTCAGATCATCAAGTAAATTTAAATATGTGGCAATGAACAGTGGTGAACCTCCCCAGGAGTGGCCGGCTAACCAAAATGACCCCAAGAGCGCAGTGACGACTCATCCAAGAGGTCACGAAAGACCCCACAACAACATCCAACGAACTGCAGGGCTCACTTGCCTCAGTTAAGGTGAGTGTTCGTGACTCCACCATAAGAAAGACCCTGGGCAAAAATGACCTGCGTGAACAAAAAGAACATTGAGGCTCATCTCAGTTTTGCCAGAAAACATCTTGATGATCCCCAAGACCTTTGGGAAAATACCCTGGGGTCTGACGAGACAGAAAATTTACTTTTTGGAAGGTGTGTGTCCAATTACATCTGGCGTAAAAGTAACGCTGCATTTCAGAAAAAGAACATCATGCCAACAGTAAAATATGGTGGTGGTAGTGTGATGGTCTGGGGCTGTTTTTGCTGCCTCAGGACCTGGAAGACTTGCTGTGATAAATGGAACCATGAATTCTGCTGTCTACCAAAAAATCCTGAAGGAGAATGTCCGGCCATCTGTTGGTCACCTCAAGCTGAAACCAACTTGGGTTCTGCAGCAGAACAATGATCCAAAACACACCAGCAAGTCCATCTCTGAATGGCTGAAGAAGAGCAAAATGAGAGACTTTGGAGTGGCCTAGTCAAAGTTCTGACCTGAATCCTATTGAGATGCTGTGGCATGACCTTAAAAAGGTGTTTCATGCTGGAAAACCCTCCAATGTGGCTGAATTACAACAATTCTGCAAAGATGAGCGGGCCAAAATTCCTCCACAGCACTGTAAGACGCTTGATTGCAGTTGTTGCTGCTAAGGGTGGACCAACCACTTTTTCACAAAGGGCCATGTAGGTTGGACTTTTTTTCTCCCTTAATAATAAAAAGTTTCATTTAAAAACTGCATTTTGTATTCAATTGTGTTGTTATTGACAAATATTTAAATTTGTTTGATGATCTGAAACATTTAAGTGTGACAAACATGCAAAAGAAATAAGAAATCAGGAAGGGGGGAAACACTTTGTCACACCCCTGTATATTACACACACACGGCAGGCCCAGCTGGCATAAACATAAACACTGACTGGGTGGGGTGGTGGATCACCTGATCAGAAATTCAATTTTGTTGTGCACTGTTTATACAGTAGTTCCAACAATAATAATAAGTGACATTTGGAGCTGTGTATATATAATATAACATTAAAAGTAATTTTGTTAGTAAATGTCAGATGTGATGAAGGCATTTTTAGAAAATCCATTTCCTGCGTGTCATTAATCCACGCCCTCATTTCCAGTGCCTCCATGATCCTGAAACAATGAATTCCCCCCGCCCCCAACTTCATCTACGTTTTGTGCTCACGCGCGTGTGTGTGTGTGTATGTGTGTGTATGTGTGTGTGCAAATGAGTTGCTTAATTAAACCTGACAGCTCTGAAGAGGAGCCAAAACCAATGTCACACAACAAATGTCTTCTTTGCATTAAAAACATACTGTACGCATGTATGGTTGTGCTGCACTTACAGTATACAACACTATACCGGAACAATACACAATGGTGCACTTGTGCGCTACTACAAACTACAGTAATGTAGTTAGTGTTGTAATGCTGATGTTCTAAATTCTGATGTTCGTGAACGCACCTGGCTGTTAATGCTATTGGTGGATAAGGAGGAAGTGTTGTGGGCGAGAGAGCGAGGAGCAAGCAAGTGTGTGAGCTCAACTATAGTCTTTGTCGAAATTGAGTACTCTTATTTGCGTTAAGGTCGGCAGTAAAACTTTGGAAGAGCTTCAGACTCTGTGTGACTCGATTCGAACGCTACAGTATGACTTCAAAAGTATATAATTCCTGGCAGATACTCACTTGCGTACAGGGCGGTGAAGCACACACACAGGGTGGTCCATAGCGTGCTTTCTCCAGAAGAAGCCATGGAAGCAGTGTGAAGAACAAGCTGCCCTCCTGTTTCCTAACTAACTAACTAGTGGCCAAAAAAGCCAGGCATGCATGATTAATGCATCGAGCGACACAGCCAACCTCACCTCACCTCTCACTGTCAGCTTGGGAGACAAAACAAAAGCAGCATTATTACACATACATACTCTTAGGGGCTTATACACTATATTGTGTTCTGGGGAAGATGTTACGAGAGAGGAAAGCGTGCACGTTAAGCTATTATTTCCATAATTCTGCAGGGTAACATATTAGTTCACAGTAAGGCAGGTGTTACCATGGAAACAACACTGTGCCGTGTCCCCTTTTTCATTTTTAGTCAGCATGCGGAAAACAAAGTAATGCCATTCATATGTTCTATTATACGGGGTGGGCCAAAAGTAGGCTTATTCATTGTTAATGTGAAACAGATAATGAAGTAACTGTAACCCTACTTTTGGACCACCCTGTACTATACTGCTTCTTGTTCTTTAAAAAAACCCCTCCAAATATGAATTTCTTCTCTTCATTCAGGCATAAATCTGGCACAATTTTAGTATATTTTTCTACAAATATGTCTATTCTCGTGAGGAGACTATATAGAGAATCTTTTGTTGTTTAAAAACGAGGCCATTCACCAGCCACGCCAGGCTTCAACCACAGCCCTACCAGTCCCAAAACAAAAATATAACACTTGTTTTTGCACCAGTCTTTCATGAAATTAATTCCAAGATGTAAAACTTTTTCTGGGGGGTGGACACACGTCCCCTGTTCTTTTTCAAAAGGCAGTTTTGACCCCCTGTAGTTAACAGGCCAAAAAACAATGTTACACTACAGTATATTGAAAGACTAGTCAAGCACTAGGGCCGAGTGGAAAACGGACGCTCAAGCCAAGCCTGTTTCCATTTAGACTACCCACAAGGTCATCGATTGGCTCAGTCGACTGGCCACCCCCACTATCGCTCCATGAGTGCCTTGCACACTGGTGTTTTCGTTAGTGCCACTATAAATTGTTACAATGTCGGACAATAGCTCTTCCTGGATCACATCTACTTGATGGATCTTTAAAGGGATAGTTGTATCCCCATCAGCAGTGTAGTGCATCAACAGTGACTTACCTCCCACTTTGTCCCGTGAGCAGAGTTCTGGTCAAATTTCGGTGATGAGGAACGTAATTCCAGTTAGTTGCTGGGGTCACATAAGTAAAGACTTTGACTTCTCGAAACGTTCAAGGGTTATACATTTGCATCACAAAAATGCCTCCTCGAAAAAAAATCAGACCCCACAATCGCTTGGAGTTACTTTCTCTCCCGTCATATCACTGCGCGCTGTCGCCTGTCCTTCGTTGCTATCAAGAATCCCCCAGGGACAAGGGACTGCAGTGTTCAACAAAGGACTGTTGAGCGAAAGACTAGGTCCTGGGCATGACCTTAACAGGCATCCGGTGATGAGGTTGTGCAAGTGACTTGGGGAAAGTGGAGCTACCCCTTCATCATCATCGCTCTCAGGTTCATTCTGACCCGGAATGATAGCACATGCCTAGGGGTGCCGGCCAGGGGTAACTGGCAAGGATAGATGTTAAGGGTAACTATTTACTGTTATGTACAACATGTATGCCTGCTGATTATGACGCCATGAAAACCATCATCGATATTAAATATAAAGAAGACATGCATGGTTGGTATGGGTAGACATAGGAGGGTTGCATAGCATGAAGGACGGACACTCTATAGTACGATTGTGCTTATGGCTATCCAATTAAGTATTGTTAATTAAATATTAAGTATTGTAGTTGAACCTTCACCTATTTTAGAGTGAACGCATTCTTAGGGACATACACACACACACACACACACACACAGATGTCACCCAAAAAGGGGAAGTGTTGATTTAAACCGTTGGCGGCCTGTTGCCAAACAATGTATGGGTTGGAATTGCACTGCTAAGAGGGGGTTGAATAAAACCTAAAGGGGGAGACTTACTGGGTAATTTCCCAATGTTCCGAGAAGAGTTGGGATATGTTAAGTTCCCAGAAGGGAGGAGAATGTTGGAGCTATGACGCCAATGGGTGGAAAGGTATAAAGACCGCACCCAAGATTATTCGGGGCTCTTCTCCTTGTGAGTCCCCGGGCTACGTGTGGCTGCATCTATCAAATTGACCAAAAGTGTGACTTTGTTCTGAAAAGCGAAGAGAGCAACCCACTCTCTCGTCAGGAGAAACACAGACTTACAAAACTTAGTGTTAGACCAGCAAGGCACAGTTTAGAGAAGAGAGGAAGTGCCCGGGGACATCGGAGATAGCCACACATAGATGCAGCACCTTCTCTTTTTCCTCCATGTGCAACTTAGAGCCTTGCAGGAGACCAAAGAGGATTCATCGATCCCGGACCGATGAGTCGCACCTTTGGGATAAGGATTTTCCCCCTGGTAGTGGAGTTCAGGAAGGATTGCTTTGGTCTTATTATTGTCTATCAGGATGCTGTTGTGGCATGTTTATTGTTCATTTTGTGATGAGACTGACAGGGTGGTAGGGACCCACTCCTCAGTTTAAACCACTGTGGACATTCCAGTTTGGGACATTTTTACAACCTTTGTTCCTATATATGGAACTGGAGCTCATCAACATCTTAAGACAAAGTAATGTATGATTTTTGCCTTTTCACTGCTTTTTGCCCTAGCCAACTTGACTATTAAATTTTCTTCATTTACTTTCACTGTTGTTTTTACGTCTTGTGTGATAAAAGAGTAGGCTTTTTGTCTAAGATAATTCCTTTGAGGTTGTTCCGGTCATGATTTTAACCTTTCAAACAGGTCCCTCTGATCGCTAATAGATTGGTAAAATTTCCCAGGTCTATACCAAATGCAATAAACCAATACAAAGGAAAGCAGCTATAAAGTGGAGGGTCTAGTGCTGGGTGCAATATAAATATGGTTACTCTATTGTACTTGGTCTGGATGTAGTGGAGCCACCTCTGCACGAACTGTGAAAACCTGGGTGAGTTTCCTTCAACCTGACTTAGTAGTGTCCTTTTAACACAGGAGGCTTTAACCCTTTAAACGGAGAAGTCAGAGAGGTAGGTGTGCCTGCTCAACACACGAAGGGGTAAGGGTCTTGCACCACCTGGTAACAAGGGTTTTAACATTACGTACGACGCAGTCTTCACCTGTGCATGTAAACACTGCGATTGTGAGGTCTGACTTTTTTTGTGATGCAAATGTGTTACTCTTTTGAACGCAGTAACATGGAATAGTCCATTGCATGAGAAGGGAGGGGGAGAAGGCGAAGCGCTCATGATGGATTACGCATTTTGATGTAGTTTTAAGCATGTGAATCAAGATTAATACAGCAATATGCACTTTAAATCGAATAAAAAAATCAATCATCAGTTTTAATGAGTGGTTTGGGGCCCCAGGCAATTGCCTGTGTTTACCTAATGCAAGTCCACGCCTGACCCTACCTCATCCATGTTTCACGCTATGTGTAATGCACGTTTATAATTGATGGGTTTCACTTTCGGAAATGAATGGCAAAAATGTTGAACTTTTTCATGATATTCTCCCTGTATGTGTATTTTAAATAACTGGTTTTACTCCTACAAGCTCCCACTCAAAGAGTCTTCAGCACACAGTTGACTACTTCTCGCAGTTTATTTAAAAGAAACTTCCAGCAGCAGCTTTGTGCGTTTCAGCTGTGTGAAGGACAGATTATTATTGGACTGAGACTACAAAATGAACATGGATCAGAAAGGGATTGGCAGACCTGTTCAGTAGCTTCTAGAGGTCGGGGGCTGTACAGATATATTAAATTGGATTTTGTGGACCGTGTTGTCCGTACTCCAGCTGTCAATCATATATAATCTATATAGTATCCACAGTGGTGTGGAGCCACAACAATGACAACATGATGCTGTCTATCTGTGTAGACACAGTGACACACAGTGTGTAACAATGTGCACTGTGTGCATCTAAACTCTTTTCTCCATCGTTTTGTGTGCTAACAGGTCACACGCACAGAGCTTCCCTTCCTGCTTGCCTTTATAACACAAAATCATGTAAGAACTAAATTTGATCTCTGATTGAACAAGTGTAACATTTCCCTTTGCACAACATCATTTTTTAGAGGCCAGACTCTTTGCTAGGATAAAATCTTGTTATGGATTTTTAATAAATAGAATTAGAGAGCGAGAGAGGAGAGTAAGACAGACAGAATAAGCGGAGTGCTGCCCCTCCCTCCCCCTTTGCTTCCACCTCTGTTGCCTTGTGTTCAGGGTAACAGAGGGAGTGACCTGGTGGCCAGAGTGTTGCAGTTTGCAGTCCGCTCACAAGAGCATGGTGACCGGCTTCTCCAGGAACTTGCGGAATTCAATAAGCCACTGGGCGCCCACAGCGCCGTCTACCACCCGGTGGTCACAGCTCAGCGTCACGGACATCATGCTGGCCACATCAAAACTGGAATAGAAGAAAACCGTGAGTGTTATACAGAGGGTGCGGTTCAGGCTTATCACCTACCCTCTCTCGTTGTCAGAAGGCATCAGGCGCTTTTCAGAGCCTCCCACAGCGAGGATGCAGGACTGAGGAGGGTTGATGATGGCGGAGAAGTTTTTGACGCCAAACATCCCCAAGTTTGAGATGGTGAAGGTACCTCCCTGGTGGTAAAGGATATCATTGAAGTATATGGTCACTGATGGATGGATTTGCACTAGCAGGATTCTACCTGAAATTCATGTGGCTGCAGTTTGCCGTCCCGCGCTTTGGCGGCAAGGGACGACACGTCGTTGCTGATGGCAGCCAGTCCTTTGGTGTGGGCGTTAAACACAATAGGCGTGATGAGGCCGTTGGCTGTACTCACTGCCACGCTCATGTCCACCACATGGTTCCTGGAAGAAGAAGCACACACTACGGTAATAATAAGGGCACATACACCAACAGGACATGCTCTGTATAACTGGGGACGTTTGAGCGCCCCCTGCTAACAATACAATGATACTACGCACACAGACTTGAACGTTGTCTCTTTTTTAGCTCATTTATTTCAACATACAGTCGGGGCTAATACTTGAGGGAAATGAAGGATTCATTTACTAAATGGATTTATTTTTTTTTTATTGAAAGGAATTGTGGGAAATTGTCTATAAAAATAAGCAATTCAAAATGATTAAATAATCAAATATTTAATCAAATTTTTTTGATTAAAAATGAAAGTATTAAACAGTAATACACAATATATACATATAATGTAAAATACAGTGTTTCAATTTTTTAGAACACTTGTCATAACAAGAAAACAAATATTTTAGAAATCTTTCAAAAACAAGTTTAAAACTAAAAATGTTTGTTTTGTTGACAAATAAATGGAAACAAATAATTGGTCATTTTTCCACACATCACAAAAAATATATATATTTTCTGTTGCCCCCTCTGGCCTTGATAACACCTTGCAAATCAAAAACGTCTGTTGAGGAATTCAAGCACATAACACTAATTTGAGGTCCTAAATCACAAACATAATTGTATACTTTACTTTTTAATTTTTTTGGGAAACCATTACACTGGTAAGTTAATGGACAACAATAATTCTACTTTAGTATTAAAATATTTTAATGAAAAGGAGTGTCTACATGCTGGTGTATTAGTGATTACTGAAATTATTTTGGTAATTGCCAAAGTTGTTAATTTAATTTAGGGCAGCTGTGTCATTAACACCTTACATCACATTGGGTGGTGGTCGAATACATTTGCTAAGCACTGTCGATGAAATAAAATACCAATTTTAAATAATTTTTTCATCACATGGTTAAGGATATTTCAAAAGTCACATGCTCACAAACAAAAAGGTAAAAATCAAATGTGTGTATGAAGAGGTCAAAAGCAATAATGTGAAATAAAAGTATTTACACTTAAGTCCCTCATAAGTCATAAAGTTAAATCAAATGAAGATGTACAGTAATTTGGCGCAGGATCTAATTTGCTTTTGTTCCCTTTGATGAAACCTTAGTGAATTTTAACTGTTCATTGTGCCACTGATGTTTAATGAAGCTTTGGTTGTCGATGCTACTCACTGGCGGATGACTGTGTCCATCCAAGAGGAGTTACACTCTGGAACCTTGAGGCAGGCCAGAGCGCTGGCTTTGATGATGAAATCATTGACACTTATCTTGAGATTACTGGCTTTCACCTCCTGTAACAGTGGAGTTTAAAGACTGACTGACTTTCATTTTGGTCTAGCACCAAACAAAATAAACATACCTCATTGAGTTCTTTCCTTAGTTCCAGCACTTGGTCCATGTTGACATCTACAGAGAGGTAATAGTGGGGGATGGTTTGTTTTGACTGCATCAATCTCTGAGCGATGACCTGTGCAAGGAGAGCCAGACTCCAGTTTTCATCCAAAATATCTCAAGTTTAATTTGACTGGTTTGTGACGAGTGTACATCGAAGCATGAAAATGAGAGGCTGTGAAGAACTTCAGGGCCCACTGAACTCGTGAGCTTCCGCATGTCAGCTGTGTGCGTTTGCTCTCACCTTGCGGATATTGCTGATAGGGATGTCTGTGAAGGTACCGGCTGCCGCGGCAGGAACTGCAGCAGGTGCAGGAGCAGCTGGAGCGACAGTTGGAGTGGGAGCAGCCTGGCAAAAGTAACACTTTTAATTACATCAATATGACACTAAGGTATAAAAAATAGGAACACTTGGAAAACCACATACTGGTACCATAACAATTTGTTATAGTACTTGTATAGAACTTGTTTAAGTCAGTAGCACTAAATACACACGCACAATATTGGGAAGTGGATGTGACTGCCCAGCGAGAAGTGTAATGTAATGTGCGTTCTTCTGGAAACATACTTTTATACTGTATTGTGTTGCATTTATGACAGGTGCTATAAAAATACAGAAATGTAAAATTTACAGAATTACAGTAGTAGCAGCATTTTTCATCTAATACCTATAGTAACACTTCTTAAAGCCTTGAGAGAAACTTTGTATTATATTTAATGTCAAGAAGATGTCACTGCTCTTTACAATCAGTTCATGTGTATATTAACTGAGAATTAATTTACTACATTTATTAATTTTATCCAATTTAATTGTGGTAAAAAAAAAAGAAAACAACAAAAATATCTTTAACTATAAAATATTAAAAATAAAATGCTTTTTCATATATCAAATATAAAAATATAATAATAAGTACAATATAATATATATAATAATAATAATAATATAATGTATACAATATAATATCCATCCATCTTCTATGCCGTATATCCTCACTAGGGTCACGAGGGTATGCTGGAGCCTATCCCAGCTGACTTTGGGCAAGAGGCAGGGTGCGCCCTGTACTGGTTGTCAGCCAACATGCTAACGATTAGGCCACCGTACAGCCTAATAACAAATATATTTCCATCCATCCATCTTCTATGCCGCTTACCCTCACTAGGGTCATGGGTATGCTGGAGCCTATCCCAGTTAATAAATATAAAATATGATTGATTTTGATAATCTTTTTTTCTCTCTCACGTGTATTATTGTTATTTATAATTCATTTATATTATGAAGTATTTTGTGTTGCATTTATATGTGAAACGCGCCATACAAATATAGTTTGACTGATAAAATAACCAAAAGTATCATAAAAATAGCAGAATGTGAAGAAGTATAACTTACTGGTGCGGTCTTTGGTGGAACAAAACTCTCAATGTCTTTCCTGGTAATGCGTCCATCAGGGCCAGAGCCTGAGCAATAAATGTTTACATGAAATGCAACATTGTTTTATTTTGCAGGGCACATTCTTTCTTGATGACTCACCGCTGATCTGCGCCAGGTCAAAGCCTTTCTCTGCAGCGAGTTTCTTTGCCAGTGGGCTAGCGAACACCCGTCCCTTCCTAGGAGCCACGGCTGCAGGAGACGCTGCAGCAGGTGCGGGAGCAGGACTGGGTGCTGCAGCCACAGGTGCTGCTACCTGGAAGAAGACAACAGTGGGTTACATCATCAGAACAGAGTTGTATGTTTGCATACGTGTGACTTACTGGTGCTGGAGCAGGAGGAGGTGTTGAAATATCTGCCACGCCGGTTTCCACATAGTCCTTGAATGCAGCAATGTCACTCTCCTTCTCTACAATGATGCAGAGTGGCGTTCCTAACGGAACATCACGGGTGCCCTCTGCCACCATGATTTTGGCCAGATATCCCTCCTCCTGCACCTCAAAGCCTAGATGTGACACCGTGGGGAAACAGTGAGTACGGGCTAACATGCACCAACATAAGCAGGAGGGTCTGATGCATTTAGGGGCGCTCAAGCTTACCGATTGTTGCCTTGTCCGTCTCAATCTCAGCCAGCAGATCTCCCTCGTTGAGCTTCTCTCCTACCTTCTTCTCCCAGCGTTGCACCGTGCCCATTGTCATTGTTGGAGAGAGGGCAGGAAGTGTGATCTGCAACACACACACACAATGATTTTTCAAGCACAATCCACCTGCATTGCAAAACGCTTAACAAAACTACCATCAAATAATTATTGTGGACGTTTTGCTTTTCATTTTTTTTTTGTGATACCTACTGTACTTTAAAGAATGACCAACCAACAAGTGTGCTAAGAGAAGAATAAACGCTGGAAGTTATACAAATGAAGAGGACATTGAATAAGCAGTAAGTTTTAAAACAGTGGTTAACTTGTTTTTACACTTGTACTGTATGACAGAAAATTACAACACGTCAAACATGATCTGTCACCTAAAACGTCAGCATCGCTAGGATGCTCAGGGATCATTCCAATCACCGCAGCGTTTGAAAAGTGCAAAAAAGTTTGACAGTGACGACTCGAGGCCTAAAGCAATCTGTGATTTCACAAGGAAATGATGGCTCTGGATAACCAGCCCTTTACCATCGTTGAAGATACAGTTTGTACTTCTGAACTGCCGCTATTTTGTTTATAAATGTTTTGTTAATCGCAGTGATGTCATGATATGTGTACAGGTACACAAATCTACAGGTACAGTTTGTCGAATCCAACTTTGTTGGAGTCGCTCTTACCTCCAGGTGTGCACAAACTACAGTTAAATCTAAATTTAAAAAATCGGTCTTGAGAAGCAGGAAGTTATCGGTCTTGCCTTGAAAAAAATCTATCGCGCATCCCTAATTCATTCATTTAAAAAAAAAGTCTGAAAAAAATATAATCTTATATTTCAGGTCTAAGGATTTATACGTGCAAAGCAACGTGTGCAGCCAAACAACTTCTACCCAAGTCAGAGCTTTTCTTACTTTCACTCACATACACCTAGAGAGATGCAGTAGCAACACAGCAACTCACTGAAAAAAAGTGTCTCAAAAATTGGGCAAGTTAGCAAACAGGAGGAGCTATGATGCAAATTTTAAAATGGTCATCGATATGTAAAACATGAGTTTAAAAAAAATGTCCCCAAAAAACGGGTTTTGGAAAACAGGGATCATCTTATATTCAGGTCAATACAGTAAATGTGTAGAAAAAAGAAACAAAATATACTGCTGCTGCTTGCTAATCATATTGAGTGTTACTCTAAGAGGCGACACCCACCTTCATGTGTGTCGGGTAGGTGCTGCCTGGTGCTGCAGGAAGTGCAGAAGCAGCCGCTGCAGCTGGAGGAGGAGGAGTGGCGGCAGTTGATGAAGCAGCAGCCCCAGCTGAAGAAAGTGAGTCCAATGTAACATCTTTAAAGGCTGGGATGAGGTCTGGGCTGCGAAATGGATGGAGATTATAAAACAGTTCTACAGATAACAAAAACAGACACAGAGGAGGCAAGACATGACAGGACTAATCTGTATTGACAAGTCTTGTTTACCTATCAACAGTGATGCAAATTACTGATCCAATGTTCACATCTCTGGTCCCTTCAGGAACAAGGATTTTGGCAAGATAGCACTCTTCCAGCATCTCAAAACCCACTGTGGCCTTGTCAGTCTCCACCTACAAAAAAAGAACAGCATTTTACAAAATGCAGCATTTTACAACAATACTTCTGCATAAAACACACACAAACATTTCCTAACCTCAGCTATAAGGTCGCCCTCGCCGATTTTATCTCCCTCCTTCTTTTCCCAGCGAGCGATGGTTCCAGTCTGCATGGTGGGTGATAGTGCTGGCAGCTCCACCTGTTCAATATAACGGACAGCGGAACATCATAATTGTTGTCATGATCCACAGCATGTACTTCACAACATATAAGATGATTTACAGCCGCTGTTAAGTGTGGTATATTATCTTCTTTAAGTATTGATTTAAAAGCAGCGAGCCAGGATGAGAATTGGTCAAGGTTGTCCAATACAACATAGAAATGGCTTCATATTGATGCCAACAAATGGCAAACACCTGCAAAGGAAAAGCTAAAATTCTACCCCTATGATGCACTTTTGGAGGTGTGCCTAATGTTGTGGCTCATGAGTGTAGTATAAGCTTGACGTGTATTATTAGGTCACCCGGAAGTTCCAGAATTTGAGAATGTTATTTTTGTCAGCATGATTAACAGCCACAATGATAACCTGAATTTGGGTGTAACAGTAAAGAGAATGGGAGCAAAAATCCTGGAGCATATGCAAAGTCACTTGCTTAAAGACAATACTACTAGACTACAAGTTTAAAGGTTTGCACGAAACTGGAGTAACAAGCTAATTGTTGGTCATCCCCACGCTAAATGTCATATACTTTAAACTCCAGTTTTGGGCCAAAGAGCATAAATGTTATCAAATATGTGTACTGATAAAAAAAACGATTGATTTTATAGTCCAAATTTTAAGTTAAAACATGTAGCAAGCTGCACTGTTAGCTTCATCTCTGCACTGCTAGCTACGGAGGTCATGCTAACGTCAAGATAACTGGGTGCTATAGCAACCGGAAACCCGGTACGATACCTTTTGGTGCGGCGGCAGGCTGTAGAAACGCTTCCCCTGACAGGTAATAGCCAGCTGTGGACACCGCAGCAGAGCTCCCCTGTGACTGAAGCATAAAGCCCTGGACCCAGCGACGCGGTGCAACCGCCTCACGCACCCGGTTCCAGGCACGCAACGTGAGCCATTGGCAGAAGCAGCAGGCCCGGCCGGGAGGACACGGGGACGTGAGAGCCCGGCGGACGGCCTGAGCCGCAGGATTAGGCGAAGCATATCGTAACAATTGAAACACTACACAGAACTATAATTAATGTAATTATTTTACACCTGCATTAGGAAAAACCTCTTAAAACCGTTCCGGGGGCGCGTCTCACTTTCTAATGACCTCCTCCTGTCCAAAACACACGGCTTTCCGGCACTTTCAACACACTGCCGTCTCTCTGCAAGAAGTGTCGTAAAGCCTGTTGAACGAAAGACAGTAAAATTTATGTTTTTTTTGCAACTGTGCCATTTTTTAAATTCATATTTCACTATTGCATGTACCGTACATTCATTCGATCATAAGATCGTCATATTTTTTGCTGTATACTAATTAGAATGAAAATGATACGTTAAAAAATCACTACAAATAGTGCGACACTTATGACGTAGCAAGCAACTAGTATAACATTTTAATGCCGGTTTACAAACATGTATCAGTGTTATTGCTTATCTTACATATAGATAAGAGTCCCTTTTGTTGTATTTGTTTGCTATGTTGCTGTTCATTGTGCTGTTTGTCTTTGCAACACTAGAATGTTTAAATTTGAGCAAATTGTGATGTTTTTTTCATGTAGATAAAGTATTTGATAATATATTTTTTTATTAAAGGGTATTTTATTTTTATTTTTTTATGTTGTTTATATTTTACTTATCCGAACAAACATCCCAACACATAAATGTAATATTTTTTAAACACCAGGTTTTATTTTGTTGCACAAGTCTATCACACATAAAACATACATCAACTTATTTCTAAATTGTCAGTCTCCATACATACAATATACAAAATAAACAAACTGTACATTTGACAGGCAGTTATGGCATCCAATGAGTACAAAACATGTGATAATGCATATTTCTATTGGCTTGTTAGAAAAAGCAAAACAATCCCAAATGGTGAGCACACACATGCACACACACACACACACACACACACACACACACAAACACACAATAAATTATTTATGGGATAGGTGATTTGTCAGCTAGGTCCTACATGCTTTCCATGTCAAATTCATAATAAATCAGAGCATCAATATGAAAGGTAGCATTCCCAGCTCATAAATGTCAAACGATACATGCCAGCATACCAAGAATATGGTAAAAATACTTTATAAAAAAACGTCTTATTACCAAGTTCTGTATTTCACTGTAACAATTCTAATAAACATGACATGTTTTCTAATGAACATGACATAACAGCATTTTACAGAAAATTGTGCAGAATGTTAACATAAGATGATAATGAAATGTGGTAAAGTGGTGTCACTGCAATGATTGATAATACTGAAGAATCCCTTACTGTATATATAGTATGGGATGAAAGAAAAAGAATGAACAGACCGACCAAATGAAAGTTGATACAAAATACTTCTAATGACCCTTTGCAGGTGTAAACATTAAATCCTAGATTTGTGGGGCTTTTTAGTCTTATATAGACACTCTGGTTAAGGCTTGGCAATATCAAGCGCACAGTGGCAAGGCACTGACCTCTATGATATTATCAACATTAGTAGCACAGTGAGTCCAGTTCCAGTAGATCAAATCCTCAAATCTTCTTGATGAGCTCTTTAATGGCTATGAAGGTCTACGCATGCAAAGCAAAAAATGTTTAGAATGGACAGTAAGGAGAAATGTGAGACTATTAGGAGGGCCATGTGAATATTTTCACCTTTCTTCACCACGGTCTTCCTCCACCCAGGCCACAATTTTGCCTTCCCAACCAGGAACAATAGCTCCATCTAAGAAAACCTGCTCTCACACCCAGGGACATACAGTATCATTTACCACTCTATGCACTGTATATTAACTATTCGATTTCTATTCTTCTGTTCTACTGCACTACAAAAGTTCTACTCTTACCTCCTCTTTCACAGTACCAAATTCAGGGTCCATGGCCTTAAAGTGATACCTGTAGTTTCCCTCTTGATCCACAGCTGCCTTCACATCCTTGAGAGTCACTTCTCCCAGCCTGTAATGTTCACCATCATCACATTTTCATTCTAAATATTAACCCTCCTCTATATCATATCCTTCAAATGCTGACATAAACATTACAAACTCTTCCTACTTTTTTGGTATGTTGATCATGCAAGGTGTAGGGGATCTTCCAGTGAAATAGAGGATCTTTGTGGAGGAGGCGGTGGTGCTGTTAGACTGGCAAACCTCTGCAACAAAACAAAAAAACATAGTGAACTCACACAAACGTGCCGTATGTGTAAATGTGTCATGAAGGAGGACAGCTTACTTGGCCAAGAGTCAGAGTCGCTGTTCAGTCCTTTGCGTCTGGGAGATTTCCCTCTGGCCTGCTGTATAAGGATAAATGTTAAAAAAAAGAACTGCAACAATAGAATACCGTTAACCTCCCAAAAATACATAAAGTAAACACACCCTGTGTGACTGAAGAGCATGCAGTCTGTCTATGAGTGACACGATGCCCTGCTCCAGTGTGTCTAAAGTGTGGTGCTGCGGGTCGTGGGCTCTGAAGTCATTCCTCAAACTTCTGAGTGCATCTCGGAGCAGCTGGACCTCCTCTGCCTGCAACCAAACACACAGAATTTTCTTTTCATAATTTACCACCTTTACAAAGATAAGAATGCTTAGTTGTAATTCACACAGCCAGGGCATTTTTTAATTAACTATGTAATTATTATTATTAATGTGGTGTATCATACATACCAAGTGGTGGAAAAAAATCTTATATTGTATGTATCTTTTATTGAACTAATTTACTGTGCAGTTTTAACTAATGTGAGTGCACAGACTATTTTCTAAGATGCTATGTTGCATATTATGTTGTACGAATTATGTATACTTAATGCAATATGGTGTTAAGTGTCTGCGTTAAGTCATACATAAGAAAACACAAGTGGTGTACCTTTTCAGCAGGATAAAATAATCGCAACAGGCCCTCTGGCTGAAGCAATACAACAACAGAAATTATGGCGCCACAAGTTACTAAATAATACAATTATTTAAAAATAGTAATAATAAAAATAAAAAATACTCTCCTTGTAAAAGGCTGGCTGTTTTTCCAAGACGGTATAGTATCTTTTACAAACAAATGTAGAAAAAATACAACACTTACACTTGATATGGAGGGAGCAGGGTTTCCAATGTAATAGTAGCCATTGTTCTCAGCGCATGTGGAAATCTTTAAAAAAAAAACCATATATATATATATATATATATATATATATATATATATATATATATATATATATATATACACATTCTCAAGTAAATGTCTAATAAGGAGTAAGGAAAATCAATACTACCTGTTGAAGATCTCTATTCATAAGTTCTTTCATCATACTGTTTTTATGGTCCAACTCTTTTTGCAACACTTTCTGTCAACCACAACAAAAAATGAGACCATAGACTTGACAAAATGTAGCCTGGTTTTACCTGCCCGAATATTTAAAATGAAAGAAGTACCTGCTGTTTTTCGCTTTCCTCAAGCTTTTGTTTGAGCTGTTGCACAAGTCTGTCCCTCTGTCCAACGTCCTTCTTCACAGACACATTGTGATGGTAGAAAGCATGGTAAAGGTCGCAGGGTTGACTCAATTTAAAGCCTAATATTTTGTATGTTTACTTGCAACCCACAAATACAACCCACAAAAAATCTCTCTGTTTCTATATTCCTTCATTTCCGTCACAGTACTGTATACTGTATCTATCTTTATCAGATCTGGGCAAAGTAAACAAGCATTTAAGACAAGGAGAACGATATTACAGCTGGAATAATTGGCATAATAAAAATAGTAACAATAATAATTGGCAACTGGCATAATTTAGGTCAACCTCTACAAAAGTTTCTCATGTGGACCATTGGAAAAACTAATTGGCCACCAGAGACCTCTATCTGCTAGTACAGCGGTGCCCATTAGTGTGGGTTGATTGCATGTGTTACCCATGTCATAAATGTCACTTTGTAGTCATATGACATCAGTCCGCTGACATTGCACTCCCCTCCTGATTTGCTGTTGCTCCTACGCGGCAAAGATTAAGTGGTGAACAGACGACTCAATAAAGCGGCACACAGAAATGCAACTTTCATATTTATTATTACGATTACGGATAAACTATCACAACGGTTAGATGCCTATATCTATAACAAAAGTTATCCTTTCACTTATAGCAAACTAGTTATGTAGAAAAATTCAATTGTCTGATGGTTCTGATCTGCGTCCTGAACTCTGCTATGGAAATGTGCGTTTTCTACACTTTCGTTTGTGAAACTATTATTTCTTAATTGGAAAACATGCCCATTGCTGAAACCTTTTTAATATGTTGCCTTGACTTCGGCTGAATTGTCTTTGGCATAATCCTTTTCATTTCTTGTATATCTACAATGTTTTATAGAAAATGCTAACTGGATGAAATACATGAACTGTGTGTATAATGAATGCTACGTAGCTATTTTGATTGACATACCACTCAGGTTATGTACATAACTATTGAGGAATTTTGTATAATTACTTTTATTGCCAAATTGTATTGAATTGTTAATTATTGAAAGATATCAGCAATTTTGATTACCTGTAAACTTTGAAACTGTGAGTGTGAAATACTAATGATTAGTATTAAGTATAGTAGTTTCAAAGTTTACTGGTTAGATTTTATATATATGTTTTCCTGTTTTATAGTAAGAGGTAGATCATTTTTTTACTTGTAACTTGCATGCTGAAAAAGTGTCGTACCCCTGATATACATGTACAATGTACATAAAAATAGTCATATTTATAAATATAGTAAATATTAGGGGTGTCACAATACACTCACAAGACGATACGACACACAATTACACGGTTACACAGTTCATGAGAACAAGATGAGACGATATTTTTTTTAAAAAGCATTAAAATCGCACAAAAAAAAACCCCCGCGAAAAAGTGAGTTTGCAAAAGGTGAATCGCGATGGCGTGTGGGAAAACTGTATTATCATTCACAGTACTGATGCCAAAGTTCACAGTCTGATAGACTTCTGGATGAACTGTTCCTATGAAACATCTTTTCTCTAAACAAGAAATATCGTCACGTTTTAATCTTGCAAGGTCCCGTGACATGATTGTTAAATATATAAATCATTATAATATACTAAAATATTTTTATATATATATTTGTACTGAATATATATTCTCTGTTTATAGAAGGAGGTCTTTTTAAAAGCAGCTCACAGGCTGAAAAAGTGCGGGAACCCCTGTACTAGTATATACAAACCGTGATGTCGCCCCTGGTTGGCCGTTAGAAATAATGCACGTTGAACAACATTTGGTTATCAACATGATACCTTGCAGTCACTCCACAGCCGAGTACATTCCTCCAGTTTCCATTGAAGCTCGGTCTAGGGAAAATAACATACAATACTTGCAATGAAACATGACACTGAACAAGCAGATTGGTTATCATAGACCAGTCATGTATTTTCTACCTGTCGATTGTTAAGTTCATCTTTAGTCATGCTGGCTCGTAGAAGTTCTTGCTTCAGCTGAAGGATCGATGCCTCCTGTGTGCACAGCCTCTGCTGCTGGGCCTCCTGGGTGTTTAAAAAAATCCCACAAAGTGTTTGTGTACTGCAGGTTAACAGGTAATTAAACTCAGTATTAAATAAACTATGTATCTTACCTTGACTCCCTGTAGGTTTCTCATCTCTTGCCTACAGCGCAACAGTTCCATCTAAGGAAGGGAAGTAAATATTAATAAGACTTTGCCATCAAATTAATAGTTGATCTTCCTGGTCTTTTGTACAGTAAATACCTTCAGTTCTCGAGCCTCTTCCATGCTCTGATCCAAGCGGCTGCGGATGACGACCTGGGAAGACAGCAAACAAGGAATGAGTGTGAGAATGCACAGAAACTGATATCCGAGTCACCCTCCGGCACACCCACACATAGATACACACACACATTGTCAAGAGAAAGAAATGTGATCTGTGTGGCACACAAAGAGCTGGTGTAGGAAGGGAAATAAAGAGCGAGCAGAGAGAGACAGACAGACAGAAAATAGGATCAACTAAAAAGTCAAATGACAGGAAGGTGAGGATGTGTACCAGTTGCTGCTCAGGGTGACCTTCATCCAAAGTCAAAGACATATCTTGCTCGTCCTCTGGCAGAGAGCCTTGTAGCAGCAGGGCCTTAAAAGCAAAAGGACATAACATTGCCAGGTTGTGATGGTGTATAGATTTATTTACACTCAGTGGTCCAACCATTAAGTACACCTGCATGGCCATCTCGTGAGATTGAAAATAGAAACATCAGAGAGGCATGAGTATTTCCTCATACATTCCTGATCAAAATTTTAAGACCAGTTGAAAAATTGCAAATACTCACATTTTGCACTTTTGGATCTTAAGGAGGTTCTAAGTAGGGTTAATAGAGTAATGCAAAAAGAAGAAATGGGAGCGAGACAAAACAAAAAAAAAAGAATGTGAAATAGGCTGTTCATCAGCTGATCAGAAGTGTAAGACCACAGCCTTTAAAAGCCCAAATCTTGGAAAAAGTGTTGGTTCAATGTCATTTTCTGTCGGGTATTCACACTGTCATGATCTCTTGATGGCAAAGGCAAAAAACGTTCTCTCTTTTAAGGTCGTCGGATTGCAGAGTTGCATAAGGAAGGCCTCTCGCAACCATTGCTGCTGAGGTTGGACGCTGTCATTTGAAACTAATTAATCATTCTCTTTAAAATCGTTTTTTTAATATATTTTGGAACAAATCATTGGATTTACACGTTTTAAAACAGTGTATGATGCTAGATTGAGCAGAAAACTCAAGCAAATATGCACCAGAAAAAGCAATTTTCAGGGAAGCAGCCTCTCGAGAGGCTCACTATGCCACACTCTGAAACCACTCTGCTCTTAAGGCTTTTCTGCCAACTTCTCGCTAACTTTCATTCTCCCCCTCCAGTGAGTCACTCTCTCTTCTTCTCAGCAGACATCAGCTTGTTCTTTGTAGAATTTGCTTTTTCTCTGGAATGCTTTCCACTTGATATTGTAGCCTTTAAAACGACAGTTAACTTCAGCCACGCCATGCCACAAACACACAAGTCCACAACAAAGATAAAAAAAATACAGGCTTCTTCCAGCGATCTTTTTTTCATACAAGGAAAATGGTACATGTGCCAATATTTAAGAAAGTAACAGGAGCACTAGAGGCTAACATTTAAGTCAACACAAATTCAGGGAAAACACATTGTAGCATGTAAGTCATCACCACAGTGTACCTGCAATGCAGACACCATTTTACGCGTCTCCTCTACTTCCTTCTCCAAAGTTTCACTGATGGAATTTACCCATGTTGTCTCCAATACAGCAATAGATGCCTCCACCGTGGCTGCGTACACACAGATACACAACCATTATAGGACAGATGACGCATACTTCACAATATAAACATGTCAACACTAAAATGTGGAACCCACCTCTACTCTCTGACTTTGCGTGGTCTTCTTGCTGCGTGTCTGCATGATTGCTGGGTGGAGCTCTTGGAGATGGTGGCGAACTTGCTGAGCTGAGACTCAAGGGGGCAAAAAAAGCACTGGTTACTTGATTTGTTCTAAAAAGGCAAGTTATAAAGTGAATGTAAGCAAAAGCATTAGGAAACACAAACGGTATACTGTACTCTATTCAACATTATATGGTGCTACAACAGTTACTTTGTATTAGTTTCAGTGTAATTACAAGAACATGAGGTATACACACACGCACACACACATGCACACACACATACACTGTCTGCTCTTACCATTTAATTTGCGTACCCCCCATCATACACTACAGATTGTTTGATCTGTGCTGTGTTTCGCCAGACTCATGATTTGTCAGTTTTCTCACACACACGCCCTCTGCCTCGAAGCTGGCCACGTGCTACCATGGCAACCAGCACGGCACATCTTGCTAAAGCATCATTGTCTTCATTTTGTTACATAAACCTTTGGTACACCGGTTCAATAAATTAGACTATCGTGCAAAATGTATTTGATTTCAGGAGTTCACTCGGGACAAAGAGAGCAATTAAAGACTTAAGAAGTTTTTGCAGTTATATTTTTGATGAGAGTACGAACCAGTAGTTTACAATATTGAGGTTTTTATTAGCTGTAAACTGTAATCATCAAAAATGATTGAGAAATTCATGAATATATTCTTGAAATATTTCATTGTGTGTGTAAACAATCTATAGAATATAGGAGTTTCACATTTTGAATTGTATAACTGATACAAATTAGCTTTCAAAAATATAAAAATGTATTGAGACGCGCTAGCTAATAATATCCAATACAATCGGTGTATCAAAATTCGACCTTTACAAAGATAGTAATGGGCAACTTTGAGAGGTATTAATTCATTAAACATTAGGTTTATCATTGTGACTGCAGTTTGTAAAGGGGTAGAACGTCTGTGCGTCACATTCATCATGTGCTGGGCAACCAAAATATTAAACACACCCCTCAGTATGATGCAGTGTAAAAAAAAAAAAAAAACACGAGCTAACAGCACATGTGACTGGAGAGGATAAAGGCTGGTTAGTTCTTTTCTCTACCATCTGCTTTTGCACACACACGCACACAATGGGTACGTTACTAACATGTCATATGCTCTGTCGGGCATCACAAATAAGTCAGAGAATGCGGGCTAGTGTTCCCCAAGTGTGGAAAAGTAGGTGTTCAAGATGGCAAATTACAGATTTACCACAGGCTAAAGTTGTTACTTTTTTATCATGTTGGAAAACCGCCATGCAGTCCAGGGAGAGGATAATGCTCTGCTTTGGAATGACACATTACATGTTGGAATTCATGTTTCATTCAGTGAACCACAGCTCCTCAGTGTCAACAGCACTTATGCAGACCCAAGTCACACTACCCAGAGTGTCGCCTAAGGCGAGAGTTTATATGGTGCCCCCCTCCATCGGCGATTTACATACACTTACAGAAGAAAATGGATGGCATAATTTTCACCATTGTCTTTAATTTGGAAGATAACATGTCGTTCCATTTACCTTTTTTTCTCAATTTACATGGTTAACAAATGCAACATTTAACGTGGAAACACTTTCCATTTAGGAGTTCATAGCAATAACAAGTTTGAATATACAATAATCCCTGGTTTATTGCAGTTAATTGGTTCCAGACCCGACTGCAATAAGTGAATTTCCACAAAGTGGGCTTCAATATTAATAAATGGAATATTTTCGTAGTTGGCCACACAGTCAGGAGATTGGGAAGAATCGAATCTCCGTTGGGCATCTCTGTGTGGAGTTTGCGCATGTGGGTTTTCTGCGGGTACTCCGGTTTCCTCCCACATTCCAAAAAATATTACAGTAACTGGAGACTTGTCCATAGGTGTGAATGTGAGTATGAATGGTTGTTTGTCTATATGTGCCCTGCGATTGGCTGGCGACCAGTCCAGGGTGTACACCGCCTCTCGCTCAAACTCAGCTGGGATAGGCTCCAGCATACCCGCGACACTTGTGAGGATAAGCGGCATAGAAAATAGGTGGATGGATTGATTTTCGTAGTTAGAGCATAGAAAACCGTTTTATGACTTTCTAAATACGATTTTTACCATTATTAGAGCCCTCTAGACGTGAAATAACACCCAAGACATAAATAAGACTTATGCCGCACGTGTGGACAGGAAGTGATATCGAGGATGTGCGCACTCGATTCGTGTGTATGTGCTTGCATCTTCATCCGCGAAGGAGCGCCGCAAAGTTACTTTTGAAATAGTCAACTGCTGATGGGGACGTCATACAACTTCATGTCAAAAAATACGAACTACTCCTTTAAAGAATATCCAAGTTCCTTGTCTATAGTTTTGTGCCTTGAAAAGACATTCGGTAATAACAACAGTTACTGAAATATGAGGCATGTACTCACCTTTGAGAGTTACTGTACAAGTTCAACCAAAATTTGACAGAAAAATGTTATTACGTAAACATCACATACTGCTAAAGCCACCACAAAGACTAATACTTACTTCTTTTCATACGTGTATGAATGTTAAAATGTTACTTAAAGACATTCCATACAGTTAATAAAGGTTATATGATGGCAATGGTGGAACTTTATTTCATGTGGGGGGGAAAAAAATCAAATAAAATCAGCATCACAGAATTGTTTTAAGATTGGAGGTTCTACCGAATGACATTAGTGACAAGTTGTCAATGCTAAATTGCAGCAATAGATCAGGAAATAGCAGCTATCTGTTCCTCCCAATAAGCAGATTTCCAATTTTACATGCAGCATTTAAGAGATTGCTGCAGGCAAGTCAAACACTGAAGTTTGGATGTCTAAATGAATCCCATCTGCAATTTAAAAAGCTCATTGAGGGATAAGAAGATTAAAATCTTAATTCATGTGCAAACATATGTTGACAAATTTAAAACAAATGTCTCCAAGGTGTTCAAATGGGTTCAAAATGTATTTATTGTGCATGCTTTTAAAATTGAATCACCACATTGAGTAACCTTGGCGATCATAACAATTCAAGATTTTAAATTACCTCATCATTTGTGTGTTATTGTCCTGCTCTTCTGGGTTTCCTCTCTCATATTGCTTCACCAATGCACGGACACACACGCTCTTCTCTACATCCGACCTCCAGCCACTGAAAATATTTAATATAGTCATTAATATATTAATTATTGTGGTTGTATTGTACATGCAGATAATTAAAGTAACCAAAATATGCAGTGCAGTTCTACAGCATCAGAGGAAATATCTTCAATGTATCTGATTTGTGATATTTGCACCCACTGTACCTGTGAATGCGTGAGGAGCCTGCATGCAGTGAGGCATCATATCGAGCCGACGCCAGCGCAGCAGCAGCACCTTGTGCAAGCGCCACAGTGGACAGAGGGTTGTGGCTGGATGGACATGCTGTCAAGCCTCTACCACTTCCTGAAGCAACCCTGTGATTGGCTGTGGGCTTGAAGTGTGCAGCCAGAGCCAGAATAACCCTCATCAAAGATTTTAGGTTACCTTCAACAATGTCTGCAGAAAGAACACATGTGTTATGAATGAATATATACTATGTTTACAGTGTAATTCAGCAATTTTGGACGGCTCTAAAATGATTTACCTCTTGCTGAAATGTGCGGCATACGTATGTGTCTGGAGGAAATGAAATTCAACACTTGCTCCACATTCTTCCTGCTTTCGTCTTTGCTCTGAGGAGCCACGTAAACACCCTCAAGCAGCTCCCCAGCTGTCACACAGAAAAAGATTGAGGGGGGGAAAAAAATCATTTATTTAGGAAATCACAGGATACAACAGATTAGACTTCAATATTCTCTATATGAACATATTCTCATCAGCATAGTGTCAACTGGCATCAAGTTTGTTATACTTTTAGACAGTGGGGATCACTGGGGACAAAAACACAGGTTTATTCTTGACAGTTGGTCCCATCTTATCCTTAAATTTAACTGTGAACTTGACTTGAAAAATTATAATAATATATAAGTATAATTATTACCAAGAAGCTTTGGTAAAAAAATTTTTTTTAAAAAAGTACAGTGCACCTACTGCATTCCTCAGATAGTGGTAGGGGGCATTTATTTACTCAACTACAGAGAGTACCTGGTGTTCATTTGAGAAGAAGCCAGAATTTGAGGATATATGATTAGATAAAACACCAGCTCCATTTGCAATAATTTACTTACTATGAAACATGTGGAAACAATATGCTTAATCTTAAATCAAATGTGCACTACTTTTTTTTGTGAATGTTAACAATTTAGAAAACAAAAATGTTTTGTTTATAGTCTCGCTGTAAATTATGATTGAAATTATGCTTAAATTGAAGTGCTTCCAATTTAATTATTGTAATGGACAGCTTAGATGCTTTACTAGTGTAATAAATAGAGTTTGCCACAATTTCATTTTACTTTTAGACAGTGGGTTTTGGCCTCGTGATTGGCTGGTGACCAGTCCAGGGCGTACCATGCCTCTCGCCCAAAGTCAGCTGGGATAGGCTCCAGCATATGCGACCCTAGTAAGGACAAGCGGTATAGAAAATAGATGGACGGACAGTGGGTTTTGCAAATGTACCGTCGCCCCCTGCTGGTCATTGGAGAATACAGGCTTATTCTTGGACGCATGTTAATTTAGTTATTTTTGCCGTGCAAAATAACCTTGAAAGTCATATGTCCTAGATGTGTGGTATTTCCCCTTTTTTTTTTTTTTTTTTTTTTTACATTTTTTGCCACTGAAAAACAATCCTGTCAGACTTGGGGAGGAGGAAGTGATGTCACGGGTGAATTTATTTCATCAACATTATCAGACATTTATCTATTAAGACAGGAGGCCAGTTTGTGTTTAGATAACACTAGCTCTGTTTTCATTACTCAAATTCCTGCAAATAATGTGCTTAAACTTAAATAATATTTTATCTGAATGGCAGGAGCAGCAGTGTTGCATCACTGCAAAATACATACTTTACATAGTAATAATAACCTTCTATTACATACAATGTTTTGGTGTGTATTAATGTGTCTTTGTGAGTACATTTCAATCTACAGTATATTAATATGCCTGAATTGGCATTCTCCTAATTATCCCACCAGCACAAACCTAACGCAGTATATGAATAAATATGTATTTATTTACCAACTATCTCTATTAATTGTATGAGAACAACTCCATCCTGCAGATCCCGTCTGAGGTCAGTTATGGGCCTCAGTCCGGGTTTCCTCTTCAACTGAGAATTCACCCAGGAGGTGTAGGTGGTCAATTGCTGCTGTATTTTTGGGAAGAAACAGACAAACACACCACATTTTAATTACAAATATACACAAAAGGCTTAGACTGTTGCAAAACAAACGAGCTCCTTTGTTTATTATGCTGGGACAAAGGGGGATGGGGGCGGGGTCGGCCCGTATCCCAGCAGCTAATAAATGACTTAAATACAGAAATCTGTAATAGACAACATTTCGACGTTGACTAATTTATATTATTAGTATATTGTATTTTGTGGGATATATTTGGGGATTTCATTACATTTACTACTCCTGTCCAGTCACGTGACTCACCGTTGTCCAGGATACACAGTCACAAACCCACTCATTGACATTAGTATAGTATACTAATAGTGTACATTTTAGTCTTACAGTGTTTATTCGAATTCATTTTCATCTCATTTAGCAACTTGACAAACAGAAACCAACGTCTGCTACTGTGCAAAAATGACGACAGTTGTTCATGGTTTACAACTAGCTAGCCGGTGTATGTTCAGGTTAGCATGTTGTACCTTTATGCACCGCACGTCTTGCTATCACTTTAAGCTGTCTCATTAGCTTATTTGTCCTCGTCGAAAAATTTGAGGTTTTCTAAAACTGACCTAATAATAAACAAGAAGCAAAAACTACCTCGTTAAAGCCTCCGTGCAGCACCTCATCCAGCAAACTTCCCCGAGAAAGTGAGGCGATCATCTTTTCACTCGAAAACCCATTAAAACAGCTAACTAGCAACTGGAATGTAATCTCATGGTGCTCGGCCGTAACAAAACATGCTAACTAAACACTACAGCAGATTTCCAAACGTCAAACATCATTTGATGGACGAGAGGAGGAAGAGACATCCGTTAGTCAAACTCAGACACCGGAGTCAAGTGCCTGTTCCCTCACACTTTAATTTCCGACTGGTTCTTTCAGAATAACAAGCGCGAGTATACACTTCCGGTAAAGTCTGAGCCACGTATTTGTTTATGAAGGAAGCATTTAAAATATTGTTTTCCCGTTTCCTTAAATTAAATGTGCTTCAGCGACTGGCCGTTTTGTGTTTAACTGATATGAAGCATAACTTTAAATCACTGAAATACGCATCAGCAAGGGACTGGCATTGGTAATTATGGTTTGCAGTTTTCCCTTGTCTTCATTGCATTCAGAAAAAACAACAACCATGTCATTCTTTTTTTTAAAACAATTTTATTAGCATTTTTCACAGAAATGTCAATCACAATAGTCATTTATGAAAATTAAATAATTAAGTTGATTGAAGTTTGAATATACATGATGTCACAGCATGCACAGGACAAAGAACCCAAAATATGACCTGAAAGGAAGGGTACATGAATCACATATACTGCACAAGAAACACACAAATGCCACATTTATACAAATTATATTAGAATATACAAAAAAAAATATGCATAGCTTCCAAATGTATGGTTAAACAAAATAGCAGACATACCTCGTTTGCTATGCTGTTTGATTTAACATGTGGAGGAAAGGGAGGTAAATGTTTTTGGGTCCAGGAGATGAAATACACATTTCACCATCTATAAAAACAACACTCTCACCAAAATCACACAGCTGAAACAAATAAAGAAAAAGAGTTCTGTTGAATTTTGTTTCCTATTTTAATACAGACTGGAACCGTATTTATGTGTGGTGGTGGTTATGTTTTTACCTGCTTTTGCAAAAGCTTATGTGCCAGCTTTGGAAGTTTGGCACTTTGTGTTCCTTTCAGTCTGCTAAGGAGCAAAGTGGCTCTAATTAGAGTCACATTGGATCCTGGTGGCAAGCGAGGCCATCCTGACAGGAGGCTCACGGCTTCCTTCAAACATTTATACATGGTGTTATTTTTTTGAGACTAGTTCTCATGAGAGTGTAGAGGTGTTTGCCAAAAAAAAAATTATCACGACAAGATGCTGTTTGTGTTGTTACCTGTAGCAGTGCCATGCTCTCGTCCACCCTGCCTCTCTGTGCTTTTAATTGTGCACCTTCCACCATCAGAAGGGCTTGAATGTTGACATCTCCCAAAAGAGTACAGTCGTCCAGACACTGCTTTAGCACCTGAGCTGTCTTGTCGTGAATCTTAGCTTTAAAAGGCAATAGGCCATACATGTATTTGTACACATACACATTAGTTGTAAAGAATAACATGAATAATGGGGGAACATCTACAACCTCTCATAAGAAAAGCCAGAAAGTAAAAGAAAAACTACAACCAAACAGACCTGTATGAGGAGTTGCGACATCAGAGGCCTGGGCTGCGAGGCAACGGAACAGCGCCACACGGCAACGTAGCCACAGAACACCACTGACCCGCTCACTGGCCTCAACTGCTCTGGGGCAGCCTTCATGCCGTAGGCCATCTTCAATGTCCTGTTGACAAATAAAACACAAATATCAACATGCATCCATGCATGCCTTAACACATTCTACAGTTATTAAAATATTTTTTTCCCTGAGTAAATAATGCTACCTGTTCATTTTCACTCCCAACATGTGAGGGATCAGGTCTTGATTTCTCATGATCATGCATAGGTACTTTCAAGTCCTGCAGCAGCAACAGTGATGCAACTGCCATCTCAGAACTGTTAAACATGAAACAGATATTAAGCATGATATTAAAGAAAATAGCCAGGTGAACACAAACAAGGCTGTCACACCTTAGTGCAATATGTCCTTGCTGCATGTAGAGATTGGCCTTGAGTAGATTGGCCTCGAGTTTAAATTCCAGGTTCTCAATTTCGCTACAGGAGGGAGATGGAAGCTTTTTCAATATGGATTCCAATAGGAGGTTAGCTTCTTCCAGCAGGAGGTACTAAAGGAGAGGAGATGGCGGATAAGGACAGGAAATGCAGTGAAAAGTAAAGATCTGTTAAAAAAATTCTTACCTTAACCCTTTCTGGTGTGAGATTTTCCTCTGACGCAAATACCCCCTCTTTTTTTTTTTCATTCTGCAGGACTGAGTCCTCAGAACATGTCTGGTCCTGTTTGTGTTCTTCTGTGTCTTTCGTGTAACTTAAATTAGTAAATGTTCTTTCTTGTAGACCTGGCTCAGGAGGGCTATGCACGGTGTTACTGACAGCCAGGGCGCATTGAACAATTGCAAGGTTAAATCGGAGCCTCAGTGTGGACCCGGAAAGTGCACTGACCTCTGGAGAAAGGTCACAGTTGAGAAGTTCCTCACATGCCTAAGAAAGAGTCACAAACAGAATTGTGTACAGAATTAAAACGAGGAACTATTGTTTGATGCTCATATCAGGGCGAGTTTCTGGCATAAACACTCTATGCAGTTGTTTAGAGCTAAAACCACTAGGGAGGCCATATGATCAGAAAGGCTCAAAACAATCAAGTCAATTTAGATACGCAGTGTTTATATCTTCAATAGTGGCATTTGGAGGGTTTAATTTGCTTAGTACGTAACTTATAAAATCAAACCCGAGTAAGACCAAAATGGTGGCTAGCAGAAACAAGAGAACATTGGACATGGAAAAGCGAGCACAGGATAAAGGTAACATTATGTACATTTTTCTCATTTTTTTCTCATTTTTGTCATTTCTCAGTAGTTGTGTGGTAGTTGAATTGTGTTTACTCAGTTTCAAGATTTTGCACATTTCTTATTTAGGTTAATTTGTGGGTTACACAATTCAAAACAGGCTGCATGGTGGCCTAGTGGTTAGTCTAATTGTCCATAGGTATGAATGTGAATGGTTGTTTGTTTATATGTGTCCTGTGATTGACTGGCGACCAGTCCAGGGTGTACCCCACCTCTTGCCCCAAGTCAGAGGGGACAGGCTCCAGCATAACCCTGCGACCCTAATATAAGCAGCATATAAGATGGATGGATAGACAATTTGAAACATTTAGATGTTTTATATTCAGATTACTTGTAAGGCACATTTTAAAGTTAATATTCGTATTAGTTTGGTATTTTGTTCGGGTTTGTGGTTTATTCTTTATTTAATCCTAACTAGCGCTCAGAATATTTCTTTATTGGTTCAGTTGCTATAATAGAGCTTGTTCAAATAAAGAGATTTGCAAATAATTAATTTCTTATCTATATTATGCAGCATATATGTGTATGTGTGTGTGTGTGTGTGTGTTTAGGAATAGTAGTAAGTGTCATTTGGTTGGCCACATAAAGCCTTGCTCATATCATAAAATGCATGGAGCAGAGAATGTACCTCGACATTGTCCAGGAGTGTCTTGTCGTTACGAAACATCTTCTGAGGCTGCAGAACAAGCACATTGCATTATTAGAATTGCCAAGATCAGTTAACTAAAGCCATAAGGTCAGGGTTGTAACCAAAGGTGCATCTGACAACATTAACCACATGTTATTCTCACATGACTTAAATAATAATGAATAATAAACTTAATGGGTAAGAGAAACAAAGTGTGTGTGTGTGTGTGTGAGCGTGTGCGGGGTCGTACTTGGAGGAACTCATTAGTGATGTAGCGTCCATTAGGGAGAAGAATCCCCACTCCTTGTGAGAGCTGCAGTGCATCTTTTATGGCCTCAGAGAAGAGGCACAGTTCAGCGAGAGTGCGGATCTGCAGAAACACCCCCGGAATTAAAAAAAATCCTGCAGAAGCATTGTAGAAAGGTCTAAAAAAAATGCTGACCTTTAGTATTTTGCTCTCTATATTGCGTTCAACGTCTCTGCAGACAGTCCCCACAAGATGCTGATAAAGGGCAAGCATGGGCAGAAGCTGAAATTAAATTACAAACTTTATTCAACACTATACACACTCAATGGACACATAAGTTGGAGTAAACTTGGATAATCTAATGTAATAATTTATTTGTCCCTCTAACGTGGCTAAACAACACTTGTAAAGTCAACATTTTGGATCCAGTTCATGTTGAATGTCAAGTATAGCGCAGATTGTTAACAATGACTCCTGAGTTTATACCGCTATGAAGTAGCCTGTGATGAATAGCCACTGGCAGATAAAGTTCAGGCTGGCGACAGTAGTCCCGAGGTCGGCCCTGTGATGTTCTGAGAAAAGGTCAACCCCAGGGAGTAGTTCATCTCCGATGCTGTATGAAGCATACTGGAGGTCATCGAGGGGATGAGCCAGGGAGCAGCACAGTACACACTATATGGAGAATGGATATTATACATACTTATGGTCAAAATGTTGAGACTTAAAAAAGTAATCACTCCTTGAATATTTACCTTAAAAAGGTGAGTAGATAAAAGAGAGCACATGGTTCTCTGGCTTATATCTGAAGTTAGAATATACCTGTAGATGGATGAATGAACACATAAAGCATCTCACAAAAGTGAGTACTGTACACCCTTCACATTTCAGCAACCTATTTTCTACAACATATCTTCTAAAGGTACATTACTACAGAGATTAAACTTGGCTATAGTAGTCCTAGTTAGTGTACAACATGTACAGTAGTATAGATTTATTATCTACTGAAAATGAATTCTAACATGTGCTGTGACATTTTGAAGAGCATGATCCCCTCCTTCAGAAACTGCGAAGTGGGAAGTGGGAAGTGGGAACATCCACCAGCTATGTGATGTCATCATGGAGGAGAGGAAAAGGATTCCAGTAACAACAGCTCGAGCTCTGGTGAATTCCATGCTCAAGAAGACAAAGGCACAGCTAGATAAAAATGGTGCTCACACAAAAATATGGATACCTTTTCCACAATTTGTGACTGTTCACTCTGAGGTTGGAGGGGATCATGCCCTGCTTCAGAATATCACAGTATATGTTAGAATTCATGTTTCCCCTCAATGAACCACAGCTCCCCAGCCCCAGTAGCACTTATGCTGTCCTGGACCACGACACTTCCACGATGCTTAACTGTAGGCAAGACACCATTATCTTGGTACATACTTGTGTTGCCAGCTATTTAGACAATAATGGCTATGTTGACTCATTTTCAGTGGATAGTTTATTGTCCCTTGAGACTATAAAAAAATGGTTACTGAAAATGTGAGGGGTGTACTCACTTTTTGAGATACTGTACAGTCATGCTCCAAAATTTTGAGAGTGACTTACTATTACATTTTAGTGATCCCCTCAAAAATGTGCCTGTTTTTTCAGTATATAAAAGGACACATAAAATGGTTTCTTAAAAAATACTGAGGCTGCAGAGTTATTGCAATACCAAATTTAAGTCACTCCCACAACTTTTGGCCACGACTGTAGGTTATCATAAATAAAAAAAGCACAATGCATTAAGTAATAAAAATCTGTGGAACCTACTGTGCAATCTTAGCAGCAAGCACCGCCGCCTGTAGACATCCCCAAATGCCAGCATGTTTTAAAGTTTGTTGCAGTGTGCCACCTCCAAATGTTGCCCCATCCCATTTATCTATCACCCCAGAGCTCTGTAAAGCTGCATCAACAGCTTTACTCCAGCAAGTGTGCGCCATCCTACAGGTAAAGAAAAACAAAAGAAAAAATGCAGCGCAATAATGAAAAGCTGGCAACCTCGGTAACCTAGTTTTGGCTGTGTAATTGCAGGAAAGGGGATACAATAAAGGGTTTGTTTCAAAATGCACACATTCACAGACTTGGGAGAAAACAGATTTCAGACCGTGTGTTTCCATCGTAGAAATGCAGGTTTCCCATTTCATGCAGTGCATGTACTCTGAGGGATTCTTGGCTCTTGCTCTGGAGATATTCTGGTTGAAGTTGGCAAAGAACAAAATAAGTCAACTGCCTGATCATAGTAATGGAACATCAGCTTTAAATTCATGAGGTTTTCAGCACCTTTTAGAATTTTCATTTATTTTGTGCCCTTACTTGTGGATGCAGCAAATGTAGAGATTACTTTTGGCAAGAGGTCAGGGCTGATAGGGAGATTGTAGAGACTGTCTGGAGTGATGTTGTTGTTATCGATCAGGTTCCAAGGCTGGATGTTTGGTGTGGCCGTGAGTATGGGATTGAAATCAATCTCTCCTTGTAAGCACTGCTCACTTTCAAAACTTGCTTGCGTATGGGCAAGTAGTAGCAGCAGTAATGATCGGCTATAGCGGAAAACTTGGAGACAATGCGGTACCCTTTCAAGAGATTGACGGTAAAAGTGCAGGGTGTTTTCCACATCCAGAGGAACACACACAAGGGCCCAGGAGCGCTTGATCTCTGCATCTTAAGACAAAGAAGTAAACTTAAGAAAACATTACTCCTGTAATAAAACATGCCATGCTTCAGTGCTCTAACCTATGAGCTCTGTTTTTGTAGGAGGCATGACAAGGGGAGCATTCTTGTGGCTTGGGCGCTGGACAGGATGAGGTATCCATCCACTGAGCACCTGGCAGCCTGCATAACTCTTGTATGTTACCTAAAACATAATCATGCTTTAGATTGTATGCTAAATAGCTATTACTTCAAAATGATGATGTGTTACCTCTTGGCCAGTGGCCCATTCAGTTTTAAGATGGTGTGGTTGTGGGACCCTTGGCCCTGCATTAGTATTAATTCTTTCAAGCAACTTCCTCTGGGCCAGGATCAGGAGAGGAGTTACTGTCAAGGCGTATCGGTCGCTAGGATGACAAAGGTCAGACACATATTTAGTGTCACTCTTCAGTTCAAATGTTTTGTGACCGGAAAGGCTGGTTTTGTGCCAGAATGAAGCACTATAGCAGAGGAAGTGTGAGACGGGCCTCCCCACTTGAGAAAATTAAAGGAAAACTTTTTCAAACCTGCTATGCTAACTTAAGTTTTGTCACCAAATGTGTGTCACAAAAGACTTTGCAACCTCCCAAACCGTAGTGTATGTTGATTTACATACAGACTCCATGTATCTTTTTTTCATCATCTCTGACAAAAACATTATTAGGTACACAAAAATAAGATAACAAATCTAACACTACATATACAAGAAATGTTGCTTTTACAAATACAATAATGCTAATTTTTATTTATACTGACTGAATACTGGTAGATTTGCAGACTACTGAAAAGTGCTTCTTTTTTTACAGAGATAAGTCAGAGGAGCAAAATATTAGAAGTACCCCTTAGTACAATGTAGCAAATGTACTGTAGTGCAACAAGTGTAGTGTAGTGCTTAAAGATTGACATCCATTTACCGGGTGTATGAGTTGAAAAGTAAGGCAAAGTGTGCCAGGTTTTCCCATTTGCCCCCATCGTGGAGTAGCTCAAGAGTGTGCAACACCAAAGTACGGACCCAACGCATGTCCACCTGGGTGCAGTCATCCAATGGGACTGAGAAACAAAGACTGAACTCTTCTTCCTCTTCAGTTACGCTGTCATACACACGCCACAGCTTGAGGCGACAACAAATAGGTGATTAAAATTGAATGAAACAATATTTTCTTGTACTGTAACATGCATTCACAAGCTACTTACTCCCAGTCTGCTGAGCATGTCTATAATAAGGTCTGTTGTGTGCACTAATAGAGGGGTGAAGATCTTGTGCAACTGCTCTGATGTAACCAAGAAGGGAGGTTGAAGCTGAGCAGCTGTCTGTTGTAATGCAGTAATTCTGCTGCTTTCTTCCCACACAGTGTGACAGACTTTCTGCAGAGTTGTCCAGTGACCTCCACGATGGGCCAACACCTAAAAACAAAAATCAAAGCAGTACACAAATTAAACAAAGAAAAGAGTGGATGCAATTATAGTATGTGAGAACAAACTATACCATGGCCTTCCGCAGATGTAAGGCAGCTTTCTCCAGCGAGTCCAGTAGAATTCTACAAGTGGTTTTCTGCTCCTCTAGCTGTTGAAAGGTGTCTTGGGCCTCCTCACAACTGCCCTCAGAATCATCACATGCTAAAAGAAAGCAGTGGCAACATGATGTCCTTTCTTCAAACATTCCCCATTGTGTCATCTTACCTACCTTCATTTTTATTCCACTCTTTGTTGAAAGTGTCATCTGACAGATCAGAGTCAGAAAAGTCTCTCCCGAAAGTAAGTTCAGGTTTGGGGGCTAGCTGTTCCTTTGAGTGTCTCTGCATCAGGAAACCAGAGTTGGCCAGAAAGAAACTTGATGGATTTAAGTGATTGTGTCTGAAACACATAGCACATAATTTATTAGGAGCTCTTGCACAATCCAACGAGATCTCACTTAAATGCTGTATAAAGGTGTGTACATCATACTGAGTGGTGTTACTTTTAACAAGGTAACCAACAATGAGTTATGGGAAGTAAGCAGTATGTGCCTAAGCATTGACTTCACCCAACTAAGCAGGCAGGCATGAATTTAATCGACTTATAAGCAGAAGCTCAGATTCAAATGTCCAGTGGCTGCCAACTCGATCGCTGAGCAGATCCTCATCAACAGTCGTTTCATGAATACCAACAGGGAACACATCTGATACGTCGAGCAGGAAAAAAACAAGCTATGACAAGCTCTGGGAGTCGATGGTCGTCTCTCAACACCTTTCACAGGCGACAAGCTTTCTGCGTCCATCAAATAACTGAATAGTGCAAAGGCACAGGGACATTACAACATCCCACAAGAGTTCCTTCTTCACTGTGGGCCTCAATGCTGGGATTGGATTCGTGAATTCTACTCTACCTGCCTCCAATGTCAGTCCATACCCAAAATCTGGTGCAAGCAACAATCGTTGCCCTACAAAAGCCAAACAATTGTTGTGCTATCTCACTATTCTGCCTCACCCTCGAGGTCCGAGAACGACTCCTCCTTGTCTATCTTGAACCTGTCATCGACTCCCAGTTCCCCGATGAGAAAGCAGATTTTTGCAGTTGCCACAGTACTGCACACCAGATTGTCAACAAAATTGAAGCAGCATTTGAAAAATGGAGCCATCTGGTAGACCTGACTGCCACCTACCATGGCCTCATCCTGAAACTCCTCCAAGACCGCAACCTCAGTTTATTGCCAACATCCTTTCCAACCGCAGCTTTGTCCTCACAACAAGCAACAGTCATACCAGCCGCCTTCACTGTCTCCAAATGTGCCTCAAGGTTCAGTACTGGCTCTAACGCTGTTCAACATACAGTATACATCAGTGGCCTTCCTCCCACATTCTCTCATTAGTATGGGTATGCTGACCATTTTGCTCTCCTGTACGCCAATAAAAGCTGGTCAAGTATGGAGGTAGCTCTATAGAAGCACCGATAGCACCATATCTTAAATCATGGGAGATGCATAACTACGCACAGCAAAAACCACCAACACAGCGTTCCACCTCAACAATGAGGCTTGTCGCCAGCTCACAGAGAACCTGAATGGTTTACCTTCTACCTTATGATGCCTCCTCTACCTATCTAGGTGTTCCAGTCCTTCCAAACACTATGCGACCACCAGGACAGGATCTTCCACGCAGGCCTTGGGTCACACTAAACCTGCTGCTTTCACCGGAATTCATCATCCTTGACCTGACCTTCCCCAATCTTCAAACAGTGAGCTGGCTGAAACTTTTGGAGCAGATCGAGTAGCTGTCTCATGCGCAAGAAGAAGAAGCAGTATGTGTGAACCTGGATTGCAGGGATCCTTCACGGAAATGGTGCACGTCACACTCAAATTGTGTCAGATGTGCCTGAGCGATGCAGTAGTTGAGCTGAGACCTCCACACTCTCTCTTCAGAGCACGTTTTCCTCAGTTGAAGCCTCCTCTGTTGGACTTTAAAGACAGACTTCAGTGCGGACAGCAGCCTCTCCACAGCCTGCAGCTCCCTACACCAAAAAGAATAATTACAGCAATACATTTATAATACACACGTAGACCTATTATATATATATATATATATACACTGTATACTGTATATACACTATACCTGGCAGTTCTAGCTTTCAGAAGTGCACCACGTCGAAGTTTAAACTTCCGTTTCTTTGTAGTACTTTTCTGAGATTTCCTTGTAGTGCTTTTCTGAGACAATATGTTCTGCAACAAAATAGCTTCATTTATTTATGTTCCATGGAAGAATAAAAATGTAATTGACTTGAATATAAATGAATAATTGTACAATGGAACCTCGATGTCATGTTCTGCTTTAGCTGCTGTGCTGCCGCCTATGTGCTGTCTTTAGCAGTGCACTGCTGGTCCTGCTGGGGCGGAGCCACCCGCACACACCTGAGAACAGTTATTGATCCGGCCTTCATACGCCATGCTGTGAGACTCACTCGTTGCCAGATTGTTTCCTTGGACTTCACTCGCTCACTGCTACCTCGTGTTGTGCTGTCGGTGTGATGTTAGCTTTCTGGTCCTTTGCTCTACAAGTACTCTGAGTACTTTTTCCTGCTTGGCTTCTTCCAGCAGCACCTTTTGTTTCAAGCAGCAACGTTAGCTTTACTTTCCTGCTTGGCTTTTCCAGCAGCACTTTTGTTACCTGTATTATTTTACTATTTTTTCACCTGCTAGTGTTTTCAGCAGCGCTTTTTGTTCTTTGTTGTGTGTGGCTTTGCAGTTGTACTTTGGCTTGTTTTCTGTATGTTTTTTCTTGCTCTGTTGGAGAACTATTTTTGTAATAAACTTTATATCTACATCTGTTTGTTTTTTTTTTGTCCTCTCTGCTTTGGGGTCGAACTCCACTCCTAATACTCGTCTTTCGTTATCAATGCATTTCAAAGGGTCAGACGAACACCGGAATGTACAAAAAGTATTTTAATATCAATCCAATTAATTTGTTCCAAAATATTAGCAAAAAATACAATTTTACTGTAAGAGAATAATTACAGTTGTACATATGAAAAATTGTTGTAAATGACAAATGGATGGAACTTATTGTTGATGCGGACTTCCTGTACATCCTGGTGAGATCGGCCATGCGGACAACATCTTCGTACTTTGCGATGAGTTATTTTTTTAATGCAATAGTTTTTCTCACCTTCTTTATCAAATTGCAAACAGACCAGTTTGTTATGCGCAATATTGTACAAAAACGAGGCAAAAAATCTTCAAGGAAAACTGTGGCGTACAAAAACTGAAGTTTGACTGCACGTTAATTTCAAATTCATATTATATTCAAGTCTTTGCACTTTTACCTGTGATGATGGACTGTCTATCGGGGTGGGTTCAATAGATTCTTCTTTATCACATTGACTGTTCGTTTCCAAACATTCTGTGGATGCTTCAATTACCTCATCTCTCCTGATAAAGATACACACATTAATCTACGTATTTATTTTTAGATTATACAAACCATGGCTGGAATTAATTTATACCTGGCCAGAAATGTAAATATCACTTGACCCCATTGTAGCACAAGTCCCGGGTGTCCTTCTTCCAATGCTCTCTGAAGTAGTAGTGCTGAAAACTCAATGAAATTTGAATGGCTGCTGAGATGCATCACTACGAAAAGAGCATATTCATACATGCCAGAATGTAGTATTTGATTTAAAACAGAATATGATGCATGTCACTTACCGTCTTCATAAGCTTTCTTTAGAGCGCTGCTGAAGAGCCGCTCACGCAGTACAGCAACATCCTCAGAACCAGTCAGAGAGGGTAAAACCTCTACGGTAATGAAACGTTATCGCATTATGGTATAGAATTGACTATTCTGTAATATACAGTATTTTTTAAAGAACGTTTAATAAATGTAATGAACTGTTTAGAGTATTACTATTTGTGGTGGCAGAAGCTGCTTCTATTGTGATAGTTTCTCTGTACTTCCCATATAGTTCTTTCAGCTGCGGACTTGTTTTTAGTTTGTCCTTCACTGTAGCAGAATCTTCAATCTTTGACGAACAACATACACAAAACATGAACTGTGCAACACAATACTTAGAATGTACAGTACTGTATATTAAAATTGATTTTTAAATATCAATTTTCCTTGATAATATATTTGAAAGAATAACAAAACACAAATCCTTACCGGCACAAGTTTGTTGGAAAGTCTATTGAGTCGCTCTTGGGCATCAAAGATCTCTTGGAGAAGAGCACGACCACTGTCAATCACCATGGCCGCCTTACGATGCTCCTTCGCTGCACGCAATGCCTGGCCATGGAGAATTGTTTCAGCTCAAGAACCCCAGGATACAGCTTCATTATTTAGGACTTCCAGCTTATTTGGATTTCAACAGTTTTAAGATTACAGTATATGTTGTGACCACCATGCGAGCTGGAGACGCCTTGTGACCCTTGTGAGCACAACACCTTGCCAGCCTTAGCGGTAGTAGTTCTGACAAACATGCATACGCACCTTAGATAGATAGTTGGTGATACAGGCGATCATGTGCATAAGGGACTCTACTGTGTTTCTGGACCATTTTTGTTTGAGATGAGGTCCATTCTCTTTCAAAACTGTTAAGCATTTTGTGAGCAACTGAAAAACAAAACAGTTTTGGAAATTGAATACAATATTACATTGAGAAAACATGTTCTTACCTCTATTGCAGGATCACAAGGGATCTGATGGAAGACGAATGGAACCAACAGTGCATAACAGCTTACAACGGCTTGAACGGCAAAGCTGCTGTCATTTAACCACATGGCCAAGTCCATGGCCACTAATAATCGTTCACATTCGTCAAGTCTGGCCTCCTACAAATAGAGAGACACGTAAATATTTTGTGCTTAAGAGATCTTAAACGTGTTGATAAAAATACATGTAAAAAAGCACAATATGTTCATTCGTCTCCTAATACTTAGAATAACACTGACTGTATTACAATCATCAAAATTACCTGTTTCCAGACAAAGAGTCCACGTATGCTGCCCGAGTCACAAAGGAGTGAGTGCTGCTGGATGTTGATGTCTATCCTAATGAAGATGGACGTCAGGAAGAGCTGACACAGAAGCGGAGATGAGTTTTGCAGGGCCTTCAAATGCAGCCTTCAATGGGGTAGGAGTCAAATGAGTGGAGCCAGGACCAAATGATAGATATTTATGAGTTTTTATCCTTACGCTGTTGAAGCAAGCCTATCCTGTGTGCTTTGTTGCCCACTGTCAGGTAGGGTATAATGATTCCACAATTCCTTGCAGGCTCTCTTTGCAATGGTGTATTGCTTGGTTTGGAATGCCACCTGAGAATGGAGCCAAAAAAAGTATTCAAGCTAATAGTATGATTAGTATGTTGACTGGTAAGACATACACTCCTGATCAAAATTTTAACACCATTTGAAAAATGACAAGAATTTATATTTTGCACAGTTGGACTCCAAGTAGATCTTCAAAATGCAAAAAGAAATTGGGCTGAGACAAAAAATGTTTTGAGTAAGCAATTTAGTGCAAACAACCATCCATCCATTTTCTATGCCGCTTATCCTCAATAGAGTCGTGGGGTTATGCTGGAGCCTATCCCAGCTGACTTCAGGCGAGAGGCAGGGTACACCCTGGACTGGAATCCAGTCAATCACAGGGCACATATAGACAACCATTTACACTTACATTATACCTATGGACAGTTTAGATTAAATTGTTTTTGAAATGTGGGAGGAAACCGGAGTATTCGGAGAAAACGCACACACAGGGACAACATGCAAACTCCACACAGAGATGCCCAAAGGAAGAGTCAAACCCATATCTTCCTAATCTTCTGACTGTGTGGCCAACATGCTAACCACAATCATTAAAGTGAAACAGGCTGTACATCAGCTGATCAAAAGTTTAAGACCACAGCATTTAAAAGCCAAAATGTTCACCAAAATGTGGATTAAATGTCAGGTATTTACACTGTCATACTCACTGCTGAGGTTGTAAGTAAGACAGTCATTTGAAACTTCAAAGATACTGAGGGTTATGGAACATAAAAGTCAAGTGGTAGACACAAAAAAAATTCACTGGAGAATCTGACTGGCTGTCCGTCAAGACACGGAATGATACATCCATTCATTCATCTTCTACATCGCTTATCTTCACTAGGGTCGCGGGTATGCTGGAGCCTATCCCAGCTGACTTCGGGTGAGAGGCGGGGTACACCCTGGACTGGTCGCCAGCCGATCGTAGGGCACATATAGACAAACAACCATCTCCTGACTGTGTGGCCAACATGCTAACCACTAGGCCACCGTACGGCAACACGGGACAATCCTCCGCCCCAAATGAAAATCGTTACTGGTGCCAAGTGCAGTCCAATGACCATCACACGGCATCTGTGAGAGAAGGGTTTTAAGAACAAAAAACATCTTCAAAGGCCTTGTCTCCTTCAACGCCACAAATTTGGCCATTTGGAATTTGCACAAGATCACCAAACATGGGACATTGAAAGGTGGAAGAAAGTTTTACTCTGATGAGCAAAAATGTTCCTTGACTGTCCTGATGGCTTTCAACATTACTAGAAAATGGACAAAAATGGACATCACTTCCAGACATTGGATGCCTACCATGAAGCAAAACATGGAGCAAAATTACTACTTGCCTCCTGAAAACACTGGCATCATGTGATTAACAAGAATGGCACAGCTACTCTTTATTGTGTCCTTTTTTTGAACATTTTATTTCTATTTTAGGAAGGTTTTGAGGGATTTTTTAGCTATGTTCTTAAACTTTTGATCAGCCTATTTCAGTTTAGTGTTTTTTTGCAATAAATTTGCTTACTCCATTTTTTTTGTCTCACTTCCCTTTATTCTTTTTGCATTTTTAAGCTCTACTTAAAACCTTTTTAAGATTCAACAGTGCAATTTTTCAACTGGTCTAAAAAATTTGATCAGGAGTGTATTGTATTGCAAGGAAAGCAAAGTGTCACAAAAAAACGTGCCTGTGCCAAGTGAGCCCATGTAGAGAGCAGCGACTGCGGCATGGATGCCATTAGTGGGATGCTCGTTCCTCCTATGCTGTTGCCCAGTAACTTTCCTTGACTGTTGTATGCTGCTAGAGCAAACACATACTTCTGGTTTGGTTCAAGCCCCTCCACCTTCAGCTCCCACTCACCAGAAACTGCTGGTACCTGGACATTTTTTTTAATGTAACATGGGTCTAATAATTTGACATTATGTGCAAAAAATGACATACAAAATTTCCAGTTCCTGCTAGGCTGCAGTCTCCAAGGCGAACTTTAAGGTTGATACCCTCAGCTGCATGGCCACAGAGTTGATACCAGCAAACCTTGAATTACGCAGGAAGGGATTTAATTCCGATCCGAATGCATTATGGTTAAATCGACAAAAAATGAAAAGGGAATCTTACTTGTTCCTCCATATGGTACGGAGCAGGAGCAAAGGTTAAAGAGTGGTCAGTGCGGTAGATTAAAATGGGAGGAGGCGGAGGGCTTTCCTGTTCCTCTTCCCTCACCACTTTGCCTTCATTTTCAAGTGTGTACTTCGGGTTGTTAGCGATGTACAGTTTTCTCTCTTCTATTCCTGCCTTCTCTACTAAAGTGCAGGCTTCCTGGTGGGGGTGATTTGAACAGAACACTTAAAATCCCATCTTACATCGCATTACTGCACACAGTCATCCCTCGCCACATTGCGGTTCGAATTTTGCGTCTTCACTATATCATTGTTTTTCAAAAATATATTAATTCATAAATCACGCTGTGTTGTGGTTGAAAACATTATTAGTCAGAAATAAATGCTAATTTTATGTACTTTTTGCCTAAATTAAGCATTTTCAAGCTCAAAATCAGAAATGGTTAAATGAAATAAAATACAAGCATAAGGCATTCACTGAGATTGGCTGGCGACCAGTCCAGAGTGTACCCTACCTGCCACCCAACATCAGCTGGGATAGGCTCCAGCATACCTCCGCAAACCTAATGAGGATTAAGCGGCATAGAATATAAATGAATGAAGATGCATGCAAACAGGTGACCAATGCAGTGTTCTACATTGGTATTCTACAATTCTGCATTGGTATTCTACAATGTAGTATTCTACATTGGTCACTAGGTGACCAATGTAGAATACTATGTACTGTATGTTACTGTAATGTTCAGTGCGGCACACAAGCATCAGACTTGATCGCCGGGACAATAGGCTTTTGTCGCGTCTATCGTTGCGTCTGTAATCCACTTCAAGCTAAAACTCAACTCTGAACTCCCAACGTCACTTCCTGTCTTCCACATGTACAGAACACATTTATTGCAAGCACGAGTCTTATTAAGTGGCTAAGTGTAAAGGTGACTTTGGGGGTGTTATTTTATGTTTAGAGGGCTATAATAATGTTAAAAACCGTATTTAAAAAGTTGAAAACAAGTTTTCTGTACTCTTAACTATAAAATAATTGATTTATAAATAAGGAATCCTACATCATAGAAATCCACTTGCCACAGTCAGGTCTGGAACCAATTATCCGCAATAAACGAGGGATTACTGTGTATAGCATGAAAGCATACAGTTCGAATTTGTACATACTACCTCTAGTAGACTCCTGATTTCACTGGTATCCTTTGATTTCATCCTGTCATACAACAGCAAGGCTTTCTGTGTGAGAAAAAGTGCTTTGGACACTTTGTTCTTCTTGATCTTATCCAACAGATCAGACTCTGTACCTGCAAACATAAGAAATTATAGTAATGGCAAGTGAGCACTTGTAAATGTTCCAAGTAAGGCTCACCTGAATTTAGCTGAATTAACTTGAGAGAAGCCCGATGGTGGACAATGTTCAGTTCAAGAAGAAGGTCTATTACAAGCGAGCACATTTGTGGAGACTGACAGGATCGTGACTGTTTCACATCCAATACGTCTTTTTCCTTGTCATTCATTTCATCCAGTCTATTTCCCTCCTCTCTCTTCTAAAATGACAATTGCAGCATTCAACCGTGACATAAGCAACATAGTTGATGCGGCATAATGTCACAAACGACAAGTACCAGCAGGTATGCAGTGTCAGTGACTGCAGAGCCATCTTGGGGCATCAGAGTGACCACACGCTTGACCAGAGCCTGGAGACCCTTTGCCACTACCTCACACACCTTCTGAAGAAGCTCTTTATGTGACCCCTGTAAATGCAAACATTGTACGCTTTTCTTTCTTTCTTTCTTTTTTTTTTTATTCCCCTTGTCCTGTCCAGCCATTAGGGCAGATGGTATTGTTGATCTAAATGCCCTTACGTGCTCAACAGATTTGCTCTGCCAGGGAAAAGTGAGATACACTTCCCCTGTTATACAGAATGTGTTTGACTTTGATGTTTTTTTGTTATGGAGCGGCCAGACCGGAGCAGGAGGGAATGGAGAAGAAGAGAAAAGAAAACAAAGGGGGGAGTGTGGGGATGAGGGGGACAATAAAGAGAGACAAGGACAACGGCAACAACAACAATTGCGACAACAGTAACAACAGAAACAAACAGGACTACAGCAAATGTCTGTGACACTTATAAGGACCATGACAGAAAGGACAAAATAATATCAACAACCAGAATGATAATACTGCATTGAAACAGTCATACACATTAGTAGTAATAGTAGCAATTAAATTATTAACTATGATAGTGAACAGAATGACAATAACTGTAATGTACACAATTTTAATAACTATAATCATATTGCCGACATCACCGTCACTGTAGTAAAACCAACAACATAATAACATCCTGATTAACTCAGTGAGTAATGTGGGGAAGTACGTATGTACTTTGAGTGTGGATATGTACGTGTGTACTGGTATCTCTGTATGTGTGCATGTCTCCGCGTATATACGTGTGTGTGCATGTGTGAACATGTAATTGTCACTGAGAATGCATGAAAGGAGAGGGATTGCCTTCCACCACCCAGCCATCTCCGCCCCACACAGCCAGGCTGTGCCCCACCACCAGAAAGCCACCAGGCCCAAAAGGGCAGACGGGCACTGGGGGCCACACACCAGCAGGCTCAGAGAAGCAACCAGAAAGGAGCCTGCCCGCGGCGGAAATGCCAGCCCCCCACGCTACCCCCCACCCCCAGGGAGCGGAGCCCGGCCCGCCCCGGGCCACCCCATGCCCGACCCCCGACACAGGACCCAGGGACGAAGGAGGCATGGGTGGCAGAGATGCAACACCCAGCACCTGCCCCCTCGGAGCAAACCCCTGTGCATCCCCATTTAAAAAGGAGTAAAAATGCACATTGGATGCTTTTCACCTGCAGAGATTTTAGGAGGCAATTGAAAGGTTATGCAAATAGTTGGCAGGACAAAACAATCTCAAAATCCTAGCCAAATAGGATTGAACTAAGATTCAATGCAAAAACATAATAAATAGTTACCTGAAGAAGGGAAAATGTCTTTTCACCATCACCTTTGACTTCACATGTAATTATAGAGAAAATATTGTGGTTTTAAAAGTCAAACATTACACTGAAGCATATACTGTATACTTTATGTGGCTGGTGGACAGATACTAGAGTCAGGATGACATATGCAGCCTAACAATTCTTACTGTGATCAGCTGCGCTCTCGAGCAGTAAGACCAAGCTGTGGATCATCTCTGCTGTCTTTATGCAATCAATCGTTGCCAGGTCACAGGCGAAGGCCACATTACACAGCATGGACAGACACCATGTCCACTGCATAGGTACAAAGAAAATGTGCATTAAGTAGTGGACAAATCAAATAATGTTTACATTTTTAAACAAAGCACTGAAGTGCTACCTTGTCATGGTCGTGTGTGAGCTCTGGGTTTGTCAGCTGATCCATCTGTATAACCATCTTCAGTTTCCCCCAAAGAAACAGCAAAACATCCCAAACTAGTTCTGCATCTGGCTGTGCATTCTACAAAACACACACATATGACACTTTCTCCGAACCTTCAGAGATCTTTGCAAGGATCTTATGTTCTATGTGTTATGAAAGTGTTAGTCGTAGGTGAAATGGAAATTCCATGGTTCTTATTGTTACATTATTGCGGTATCGTGATGATAAAAGTAAAATTGCAGCCTGTAAAATGATTTTCAGTGGAAGTCATTACTGATGTGCTGTTTTCCAAATATGCACACAATTTTTGCTATATAAATAATATTGATGAGTACAGAAACTTTGAAAATCCAATTTCAAAATCGAAATCCTTTGGTGTCCTCCGCCATCACATATGTTAATAAGCGTGGGAAGCTCCTTGAACGCCTTCTGTTTTGCTTCTAACACACATCTGCTACAAAGCAGCAAGCTAGGCTCCAGTTATGGGGTCACATTACTCCACATGAATAAAACGGTATTAAGTTAATAAAAAATCCTGTGGTGTCCAATTATCACGACTGTATCACAAACACATATTTCGGTGAGTGCAAGGTTTTATGTTCCTGTATTTTCGGAAAAATTAATTAGGGGAGTCCTGATCCGATATTGATATCGGGCTGATTTCAGCACAAAAAAAAAAAGGGTACGGGATTACATGCGCCTGTATCTAAAATTGCCGATATTGGCACATGGATACAAGCAGTCGATTCCAGACTCTGCCCCAGCACATCTATCCAGCAGCGGCCGAATAGAGTTCAACGTGATCACAACAGTGTGTGCTGTTGTGTAACTCTTACTGTTACACAGTAGGAGTGGTGTCAGCCGTGTGTATTTTTTGCTGAGGGCAACACTTGCACAAGTTCCCCGTGGTGGCACAGAACTGGGGAAGTTTAATACAACCAAACTCATTTGAAGCAGCGTTACAAAATTGATGACTAGCCCCTGTCAGTGGTGAGTAAAGTCGGGTTTAAACGCTTAATTGAGCACCTCGAACCTCGCTATATTACGCCTAGCTGCTACTAGATTGTGGAAGTATGTAGATTCGTGCTAATATCGGATTGATGTCGGTATCGGACGATATTCAAGGGTGCAATATTGATATTGGATCGAAAGTGGAAAAGTTACAAATACAAATAAAAAAATATTTTTTAAATAAAACATCTGCTAATTTACGGGGCTGTGAATGCTGAATCGCAAATGTGTGGGTATCTACTGTATCCACATGCTCGAGTACATCTCCATAGTTTACAGCTGAGTGCAAAAAAACATAAAAACTACAACACTTATACACTATTATATGAACTTACAGGGACAGAACCACAAACAGCCTTGTGCAGAGTCTCCGTCAGGCTTATGAGCCCATCAATGCACCACTTGTGTCTTTCTGTTGATGAACAAGACCATGTTATGATTTGAACTGAAATATCAGACAAGAGTTTGCTATAAAAACAGATATTCTTGATAAATATTTAGATGGAAGGCATAAACAATCACAATGTGTACCAATGCTGACGTCCTCTCTAAGGCGTTTTCTCTGGGAGGACTTCAGTGTGTTGAAACCATTGATTAAGGCAAGCTCGTGTTCTGCCTTCCTGAATGAAAGGCCCTCCACCGTCTGTTACACACAACCAGCATTCTTCAAGACATTTATGACACTTTTTTCGCGTGCAAAGAATGCTAGTACTCACAGACAAGATCTGCAGCATCGCTTGGGCGTGTTCAGCAAAAGGGTCTGGTTGCTTGTACTGCATCATCAACTTAATGAACCTCACGGCGGCAGTGATGGGCACTTTGTTTTCTCCTGTAGCAAGACAATGCACAATGACTTAATGGAGATAAAACAGTCAAGGATCCATTCACCGGCTATAGACTTTATTGTGTGAGACATTAAATGACATACCCGCAATAGCTATTTCCATTAGAGTTGATGTTGTGGTCAGCGCACTGAGAGGCACACAGGGATGATCGTTACGCTTTTGATCACTAGTACTAGCCACTCCTTGGAAAAAAAATACACAAACAATACAGAAAATGACATTTATAAAGGAGGCATATCAAGCAACATTTCTCACAGATTAAAACAGTTTCTAGGTGTCTCTACATGCATTGGCCAAAATACCCCACCAAGGATCAAAAGTACACTTAAAACTCCCTCTAAACAGCCATGTTCAGAGCGTCTTATCAAAGAAGGAGATTTACCCTGAAGTCAAGACATTACAGACCCCAGCCTGCACTTCCGTCAGTCTGGAGGCCCACCAGGAACTAACAAACAACCCACTTTTCTCTGATGTGATATATGTGTGATATAATGATGTGTGATGATCTGTGCATCCAACATACTTAGCTTTTGACATGATAGCGATTCCATATATTTGCTTGTGAGAATAGAAAACGGTGGCTCTTTGCAAAGCCAGCTGTCAAGTCATTGGCTTGCTAAAAAACAATTTTTTTGAAATAGGACTCTCACAGAAAAAAAAGCTTGGTTGTGCAATTTCACGCTTGATGTATAGTAGCATATTCAATGTCACTTTTCTATTATATCATTTAATGTCCAAATACCATCCCACAAGCATGTATTTGTACTGACCGGATAATATACCAATGCCTGCAGAAAAGAGTTCCAGGACCACCTCTTGCAACTCAGGTTCATCCGGTATCCTCGCCTGCAGTGGACGCATGGAGCTGTCCCACAGAGCTTCACAGATCCCCAGGAACTGGGCTGCACTGCTGTCAAAGAGGCCCATCAGCATACGCTCTGTAGCGTTACGAGGCCATGGTATCTACAGCACATATAGACCCTTATTGTTAAAATGTCAATCACTAACAAAGCCATCTTCATCAGCAGCTGTGTTGCTCTAGGTGTGAGCATAGTATACTATAAAATATGTGTATGTCTGGATTTAACAGCTTTTCTATACATTTGGAAAGTCCTTCAGGGTAGTTTTGGTCTTGATTGTAATAATATGCTTGGGTTTCCTTCTGGTCTCAAACACAGCTCGCTTGAACATCAAGGCAGCAAGCTGAAAGAAAAAAAAACCCTTTAAAAATGTTTTTTGACTGAGATTGAAGCATGTTGTAGCAAAAACGATCACAGTATTAATGCTAAATTGGAATGAAAGTTAGTCTAGTGCCTTGATAGAGGCCTCTCTATAAGCCATCTGAGTCTCTTGAGTGGCAGCACCACCACTCTGCTTCTCCTGCTCTGCAAGGTCGTTGATTCTTCCAAGGGCTCTCCTGGCAAATTCCTTTAAAAACACATATAAAATATAGCAGTAAGCAGCACTGATGGTAACTGCAGACAATTAAGGTCAGGTTGATCAAAGGTTTTTATCACTCACCTCTGCCTGCAGAGAAAGCTGGTTGGCATAGTAACAGTGGCATACGGCGCAGTAGAGTGTGACAATCCATGGAAGATGTTGGGCAGTCATGACATGGATATATGGCTCTAAACTGAGGCTTGCCCACAGAAGGTACTCAAGTGCCTTGAAGAGAACGGAATATTGATATTAGTACTGTATTAGAAAAAACATATTTCACTATTCATAACATTTGAAGGATTAGATGTAGACGTTTTTCTGACAGAAGAGAGTAATTGATTCGGTCCGTTCAAAGGTCGTCATTATAAAACATTTATGAACTGCATAGCCATAGGGTATTCAGTTGAAATTCGGAAAATTCCCCAAAGGTAACATCAAAACTAGGGCTGCCAAAAATACCGCGTTAATGGCGGTATCTAATTTATTTCATTAATTATGTTCATTTTTTTGTGTAATTAACGCATGCGCACCATAGCAAGCACGCCTCTCTGTTATGATGGCAGATGGGAGCACAGTGGAGCTTCCCCGCACAGAGTCTGACACTCTTATCACTTCTTTCTGACCTGAACACATTAACAGCAACAACAATTCCAACACCATATACTGTATGTATCTCCAACTCACACATGTCTCTAGTCCATTTATGCTGGGAACGACTCTTCCTCATTCTCATTACAAGAATCCGAGATGCATTGAGGGACACTCCAAACATCACAAAAACGGGTTTTTTAATGCGTGTGTGTGTAAATAAACAAGAAGATAAGGAAAAACATGAAGTGGATATTCTTATTTTTGGTCATACTAACACGGTTTAAAGTGTGATTCAAATGTTCTGCTACTCTTACGTAAAGAGACTTGTGCTAGACACATAGATTTTTAGACTTGTGTGGTATCTTTTAGCTTGATTGGCAAATTCAGTTCATTTGGAGCTGTTAATACCTGCAAATACAGTATATATAAAATCCTGTTGTGTCATTTATCTTTCTGTTAATTAAATATAGTAAAAATGGGCATACTTTAGACACAGTTGCTAATGGTTATCATGATTAATTAATTTAAAAACTGTCAAAAAGCAGTGAAAGCTTCTCTCAGTGTCAGACATAATGAAAATAATGCTTGTAATATGTCAATTTGTGTTCTTACCCCCAATCTTTATGCACAAATATATTCTTGTATATGTCCTTCATTGTTTTGCTGCACTGTTAGAGCCATAACCAATTTATTACACACTATTTTCCAGGCTGCTGGAAGCTAGCCAGCTAGCAAGCAAGCCTCACTATCAAGACCTCTGTGGCGCCTTGCTGGACATTCCTGCAGGTGGCTGAATTTCACATTTTCGAGTTCCAACAATGTTTTAACTTTGATTTTAGTATAAATTGTGCTTCTTGTTGCTCACTGTAAACTGGAGCGTGTTTACTTGGCTCCACTTGACGAGAGCGACAACTGGGCAGCAAAGGCCGAAATGTGGCTGGACTCCTTATGACTATAGACTATCGTAATAGCGTTTCCCGAAATACATATTTGAATCTATGAGCTATTTTTGCTCTGATTTTACATGACTTCTTCTTTGCCACCCATCCCTTTGCGGCAGGGCTGACAAGAACCAGATGTGATGTCACATGAAACCCAGCAATATGAAGAAGTTAACCACTGTGTAATGAAACTAAATAAAACTAAAATAAGGAAAAACAAATCAGCCACTGAAGATAGCCTGACCGACACGTTCTGAAGGGGGCAATAATGTCATCTAATGGCGTTTCATGATATTGCCAGAATTAATAACAAATAACGTTCAATTTCTAGTTCAAAAGCATGTGGTGGCATCACAAAAACACACTTCTGATGCTCACTGAGCTAAAGTCTCACCAGATTTGCTGAGGTATTGTTTCTCGCATGATGAACCCCAAATTTAGTTTGACTTTCCATTTAAAAAATTGGTTGAACTTCAAATTGAGCAAGTGTAGGGGCATTCGATTTCGGAGGTTAGACTGTACCACTCTACAAGCAATACCTACCTGTGAGTTATGATTTACTTTCATCAGGTAGCGGCAAATGTTGTAGATGTGCAAAGTACCTGTAAAAAACAATTTTGAGGTTTAATTTTAGGATAGAGTGGTAGCTTTTGTTGTAATAGTCTACCATTATAAATTTGCCAGCAGAGGTGCTCATGTGGCTGAAAAGCCTGCATCATTATCCTGATGAAGTTCAGCACATGCAGCAGTTTCGAAAGCCCCTTCTGGCTGAGAACCATGGGCCTTTTCTCCAACTCAAATATGCACACTGCACACCCCAGCATTGAACGAACCTAGACACGAGCACACACACACACACACACACACACACACACACACACATGCGCACGCAGACCAGCAGCCAAAAATGCACATTATCAACAATGATTCAGACTCTTTACTTAGAAGCTTGATTATAGCATGGACAAATTCACCGTGCACACTGTACCTTCAAACTAAAGATATCTTGGTCTGACTCGAAACCTTCAGGGAAGAAGCAGCTCACAAAGTGGTCCACATCTCTAATGTCACTTATACTGGTTGAGCTGAACTGAAGCAGGAGCAGACTGTAGCCTTGGGATAGAGCCAGCTGGTACAACTGCAAACGTACCAAAATCAGATAACATAAATATAACAAAAAACAATACACTGTAATAATAATACAAAAATAAAATAATATCATAAGTACATAATATAAAAATAATAAATTGATTAAATACACTGAATATACTGTTCTACCTTTGACCCAGCAAGAAAATCTCCAATCTGTAACATGCGCTGCTGGTACAATGTAGAAGGCAGACGTTGTTTATAGTTTCGCCAAATCTCTGCCAGCAATGTACTCCTTTAAAAGTTATAAAAAGAAACACATAATAATACATAAATAAAATAAATCATTACATGCAATAATATGATTACAGTGGCAAAAAGTTGCATATTTATATGTTTACACTACAAAAAGTACAGATATAGGCTGGATTAAATATCTAAAGTCAAGGTTATTTTTAATAAAAATACTTTTTTTTAAACAGGGACTAGAACAATGTCCTGGAGAATAAAGTGTAGTTAGCTAAAAAGCTAAATAAAGTAACGATATAGCTAACTTACCCTTTAGCATACGAGAAGTTGTCCTGGCTGGGCGCTGACGCTACTCGTTTAATTATTGTCATAAACGAGCTAATATCTCGCTCAAAAGACACAATAACTGGGTTTCTTTTGTCAAGTTGACCATAATAGGTAGCGGGTAATTGAACTGTGGCCATTTTATAATGATTTTAACCTGCAAAAAAGGAATCCGGAGAAAGTGATGTCACCATGGTAACGGCCAAGCGGTAACGACGCTAACTAGACTGACGTCATTGATAGTGACGTGTGTTGCGTTCCAGTGTAGGAAACAAGTCGGAATTCTTGGAGTCTGTACTGGTCTTTTTATGGAAAACAACAACCAAAATATGTGTCTTTTAAGAACTCATTAATGTCTGTGACAACATTCCCCGTGTTCTTAGTTCATAAAGCACTACAATATGATATACATTATACAAACTTAACTCTTAAAGTAGTTGACTTTTCGAAACTCATAAATGTGCCAGTATGGTCTGTAGAACAATAATGGGAACACTTTTATCAATCAGGGACTATTTTTGCTTTTATTAAGTCTTCAGAGAATCATAACACATTTATTTAAACAATGATTTAATGATGAAACAGTTGATTAATTATCATATACAGTGAGCAGGTTAAATGCTTTTGGGCTTTACATAACAGTTCCGCTGAGGTTTCAGTTGATTTTTTAATTAAATGGTGGGCCGGATCTAATGCTCTCGGGGGCCATACTGTAGTAGTATGCTGTAATTATAGTTGTTTATAGGCGTTTATTTACCTAAACTGTAAAAAGAATGGGGTATTAACGAGAGAGCTGTTATTTTTGAATTTGTATAACTCATTATGTATCACATAAAGTGCACGAGAAGGTTTAAGGTAAACATAGCTCTCCTTGACCAAATGGTTATTTATCGATAAGTATATTGCACAACACAACAGCAACAGAATCAGCGCTGTAATCACGCTACAGAGCAAACTGAGTTCATTGTGAACAACAGTACAACAAGAATAGCATGCATGAATTACGCTGAGTAAGTTAGATAGTAGTTTCCAGCTGAGTAGTGCAAACAACATTTTAAAGCACATGCAGAGGTAGACCATGCTGGATTCTTAGCACTCATGATACTTCAGATGTTGCTACTGCCATCTTGTGGAGTTAATAAAAACTACAGGAGGATGCCAACAGCCAAAGGTGTTGGTGCCAATGTTTTCTCACCTGGCACTAATTAGAGACCCCTGTGGTTATTTGCTTTTGTCGACCATGCACCTAGCAACTATAGGAGACGCAGGGGTTAACTGGAAAGAGGTGTTAATTAGAGCATTTACACTACAGTAGGTCCCCGCTTATTTGTGGTTTGGCATTGGCTCCCCAGCATAGTCACAGATTTCTTTTCTCTGCTTTAAATGGCAAATAATTTTTATAATAACGTAAATAGAAAGTGGCATGATGGCGCTATCTGCAGGGGGAAAAGAGTGCTGCAGCTATGAATCCAGCAGAGGGTGCGTTCGTAAGTCAGTTCATGCAATATTTTCCGGCAGGAAGATGCAAGACATCTTGTATAACTGCACGTTTTGCAAGTTATAATGCTGTACAGTAGACTGTATGCCTTGAATTGGTTCTTAATGTATAAAACTGAATTCTAAATGTGTTTAATAACTGTGAGAGGCACATTATAGGGTTATATAGGGCTTAGAATATCAAAAATTGGCATTTTTAGGGCTTTTTATGAGTGTGTCCATTATTCAGCGTTTTTTGCCATTACTTGGAACGTAACCCCCACAAATAGCCAGGATCTATCAAGATTTTATATGGCGCCCCCCACCATTGGCAATTTACATACATTTAGAAAAATAATTGAAAGGCATTGTTTTTGCCATTGTCTTTAATTTGTAAGATAACGTGTCACCTGATTTTCATGGCTAGCAAATTAAAAATACACAAATATCTGAAACTCCATCACTGTTTGGTACGGTAACTGTACAACACGTGATAGGAAGGCACTCCAGCGGGTGATCAAGACCTCACAGAACATTGTTGGGGCAGCCCTCCCCTCACTGCAAGACATTTATAAAACTAGAGTCCTACGAAGAACAAACAACCTCATCAAGGACAGCACACATCCACAACACTCATTATTCACACTCCTACCGTCAGGCAGACGCTACAGGAGTTTGAAGTCCAGGACCACAAGGCTGGCAAACAGCTTTTACCCACAGGCCATCAGGCTTCTCAACAACGCACTCACACACGCCGCACGCAACACACGCACACACTCATAGCACTTTATTTATTTATTTATTTATTTATTTGTATTAATGTCTCTTCTGTTGTTGTTGCTTAATTTATTGGTATATGTGTTTATGTTTCTTATGTTCTTATTCTTTCTTTTCTTGGGAGAATGAACAGAATAAGATTTTCATTGCATAGTATAACTGCTGTTTTACCATGCACATGACAACAAAACTCTCTTGAATCTTGAATCTTGAAATACAATTCAAATACCCTTAGCACAAAATTATAATCCTATAAATAAAAGAATAAATAATAATCATAACAAATTATAAATACAACAATCAACATCAAAACATTTAAATAACTAAACAGTTGCACACAATGACTTCATCTTTCTACATATAAAAGCTATATAAAATATGCATAAAATGCCAGACTATGTACAAAAATGAATGCCTGACTCATTTGTAGAAACATAAATCGAGCATTGCTTACATTTGAATCAAGGTGAGATTTTCCATTCTAAGAGTTCATGGTAATAAGTAGTTTAAACATAATTTTATTGAAGGTGAATTTTTTTCCCGATGTTTTGGCGCCCCCTGGAGGCCAAAGCACCCTTAGCAGCCACCTATATTGCCTAATGGGCCAGCTGGCTTTGCTTCAGCTGCACTTAAGTGCTATTTTAGTACTATGGCTTTTGTTAAGATATCCCCAAACAGCTTGCTGTTTCTACCACCTGTAGACTAAGAATGTGGAGGAGGAGAACATTTAAATGTGTCATTTGATGATTAATGGCAGTCTGAGATTCCAGCATAACTTTTGGAAAGGACTCCATATTTGACATCTGAGCTCACAGCAAAATGGTACACGCTTTAGATGCCACCTAATGCTGCGCCATACAAACTCATCACTTCCCATTCAAGCCACACATCCACTTCGCTCGCAGTCCTAAAGCTTCTGGCACTGGCAGGCCAGCAGGCTAATGCTCTGGCAGCTCGTACTCATACAAACGTGCGCTGGGATCCAGACGGGGGCATTTCCTGGGTAGAGAACACAGGCAACATCAGCAGTATTCCCAGCCAATGTCACCTCATGAGGGAGAGACACCGAAAGGGAGAGGGAGAGAGAGACAGCCAGCCACCGTTGGGGAGATAAAACAATGAGGGCAATGGTGGGATAAACAGTTGACATCATTGTTCTAGAAAGATCAGCAGCGCAAGTGGGGTGTAATGGGGCGGGGGGATAGATGTAGACACTCAGGATGAGATGGGAGGGGAAAGCACTATAAATGTGCTGCAGGAAGGCCCAGTGAGCACCCATCTGAGACCAAATCTGACAAAGACTCAGCCTCAGACATCTCATCGTTGTTTCATCTCTTCCGGATACTCATCATGGATATCCCCATCCAGTACCCCTGGTACCGCCGGGCCTTCCCATACAGACGTCCCGACCTGTCCTTTGTTGAGTCTCTCACAGATTGGCCTCTCATTTGGCCTTTTCCGTGGTCCTTTGCTTGGATGCGTCCCACCTTCATGCGCTGGTTAAACTGGCCTGAGAATGGACACAGTGAGGTAATTCATGTTTGGGACATTAATAGTAGAGGAAGTGCAGCCTTCTTAGTATTGTTCCTAACAGGTGTACTGTCTATACTGTACAGATGCACGTGGAAAAGGATCGCTATGTGATTTATCTGGATGTGAAGCATTTCTCTCCGGATGAGCTGAGTGTCAACGTCAGCGATGAGTTCATCACAATACACGCCAAACATGAAGATAGACAGGTAGGTGAGCACCTTTAAAAACGAATGAAAGAACGACATGTGGCGACTGATTGTTTGTCTTTCCAGGACGACCATGGATTTGTGTCCAGAGAGTTCCTGAGGAAGTACAGGCTCCCTTCCGGAGTGTCATGCGCTGACATCACCTCCAGCTTGTCGTTCGACGGCGTGCTGACAATCACCGCGCCCAGGTCTTCACCTGGCCCCGAGCGTAACATTCCAATATCGTGTGAGGATGGATCAGCCAAACAGAAAATGTAGAGCCGAGTTGGAAGTCTGACACAGCTTCACGATACTAATCCTCACAATACTAAAATTCTGTTTGTATTTAACCTGTTTTGTAAGCAGGTGAGTGCATGTATAGGTGGGGCAGCCATGTCGACTGTAGATTTCTGCAAAGAGCCTTCTAATAAACTAGTATCTAACTTACTGTTGTCACATAACTGCAAAACATAGATTAATAGGTTAGGCATCAGAAGTAAGTATCAAAAAAATGCACAGCCGATATTGAAAACAAAATATTCACACCACCTTGAATGTAAAAGTGAGAATTTTTTAAATTGGACTGAAGTTAAAAAGTTTCAACTCCAAAGGTGATGGCAGACAAAAGAATGATTATTTCAGAGCCTGGATCAGTGGGAGTCCATGTTTTTGTATGTGTTTGTGTATTTTGAGTTCTCTGTAGGTGTCGTTTGTGCGTTAACTTGGGACCAGGTGTGTGCTCCACTGAGAAGGGGTGAACAGGTGCTGGATGAAGAAGGAACGACTGTAACACTTATATAACCTGTATTTATGTATGTGTGTGTTGCGAGAGTGAGGGTGTGCTCAATGATGACCCCCTTAGCAAATGGTAAAGATCCCCTGGTGTATATTAACAGAAAATACATAGAATAAATGTTGGAATATAAAATGAACGTTTCTATTGTGTGTGCTTACATCAAAGTCCTATTTCGACAAAACTACTGTACAATAATGAGCTCACAATACAGTGTTTGTTTCATTTCTTCTTCAACGCCAACATACACACAGGAGTCGACTTTAGAGCAAAAATACATGTTTTTTTTCCACTATAAATGCCTTATAAATAGTTTGTAAGCATATTATAAAGTATTGATAAACTGCTCTGAGCGATTGATATATGAAGAACGCAAGCTTGCCAAAAAGTGAGCTCATATTTGCGTCTATTCTGCTACGTCCTACTCTATTTTAGTTATATATGTAAGTTTCTCGTTATTTATGAATGAAGTGTTTTGTACTTTACAGTAATTCTAGTATTTTGGGTTTGCCAGATTGTTAACCCACGTTTGCTGAAGTGTTGGGTGTCATTTATAGCTAATTATTAATGATTGCCAAATAGTTTATAGAACTACTACTGTATTTATCAGGGGTGTCACGAGTCTCACGAGACGAGACGGTACACGAGATTGGGTCTCCGAGAACGAGACGAGACCAGATTTTAACTTTACTTTTAAGTGCAATTTAAAAAATATAAAAAATGTATGACAATATATTGCAATCTACTCATGTAATTTCTACTCTGCACTCTGTGTGTATGTTACTGCCCCTGCTTCCACCCACCGAGAGAAAGAAACTGTATGACTGACAAAAGGGCTCACTCCGTTCAAACTATTGTTCTATGGAACAAACATGCCAAGATGCTAAAAGCAATGCATAGAGGGAACCCTCTTCCTGCCTGTTTGGAGGCAAGGGACGAAGAAAACAAGACACGCATGCACATGGCAATATATTGTGGCTGGCAAAATTATTGAGTTCATTTTCATTTATTGTGTGATTAATTCATTTATTATCATCCCGGGCCAAGTGCCCACAGACGTTTTAATCTTTTGAGATCTTGTGACACCCCAAGTATTTGTTTATTTATCCTTGTTGTAAAGTGGTACCTTGATTTGAAACAGTTGACCTATTTTGAAACTAGATTATCATCAAGAAATATGTAATACTATGTGATTGAGTTGGCTCATATCCTTCACAGTACAAATATTGGTTGGCATTGGTAGGTTTGCCAACATACACACGCGCACACACATTTTCGTGTGCGCCTCAGTTGTCGCATGAAAAAACGTTTCATACAGTTCGTACGGTTTTCATAAAACATTGCACATAACGCACAAGTCAGTTTGTCCTCATCTTTCTGTGAACTCGAGTGCCCAAACAAAGCACCTTACACGTTGCTGACTCACAGTCTGTGCTTTTTTGATTGAGTGTGACTGCTAAATAACCCACCATGGGGCCCAAGGAAGTTGCGAGTGCCAGCACTTTCATAAAGGTGAGAAACACTATTAAATTCGATCTCACCAGGCTGTACGAGATTTCCGCATCTACTAGATTCAAGATTCAAGAGTTTTATTGTCATATGCACAGTAAAACAGGTAGCTCTGCTATGCAGTGAAATTCTTATTCTGTTCATTCTCCCCAAAACAGAAAGAAAAACACAAGAAAATGAATCAGAAGAGAAGAAACAGAAGAATAGTTCCATCCATTCGTCATTTACAATTCTTTCACTTTTTTCTGCATGTAAAACTATAATTATTCTCTATAAAATTCATTTTTTGTTAATAGTTTCTGGTGTCTGGAATGGATTAATTGGATTCCTGTGGGGAAAGACCGCTTTGGTTTTCCTACGTTTCAGTTTTTGTCAACATTTTTACAACGAATTAATAACATAAACCGAGGTACCACTGTACAGAGTTAAAATGCATTTAAACAATATTAGTTAATATGTGTATTATTGGGCCGCACGGTGGTCTAGTGGTTAGCACGTTGGCCAATACAGGAACAGCCTGGAGATCGGGAAGACCTGGGTTCTCCCCTGGGCATTTCTTTGTGGAGTTTGCATGTTCTCTCTGTGTGTGCGTGGGTTTTCTCCGGGCACTCCGGCTTCCTCCCACATTCCCAAAAGCATGCAGGTGAGGTTAATTCCCACATTCCCAAAAACATGCAGGTGAGGTTAATTGGCGACTCTAAATTGCCCATAGGTATGAATGTGAGTGTGAACGGTGTTTTGTCAATATGTGCCCTGCGATTGGCTGGCGACCAGTCCAGGGTGTACCCCGCCTGTCGCCCGAAGTCAGCTGGGATAGGCTCCAGCATGCCCCCGCGACCCTAATGAGGATGAAGCGGTATAGAAAATGGATGGATGGATGGATGTTTATTATTCTGATTACAGTTTGCACATGGAGATATAAAGTGACAAAATCAGAAACAGCTCTCAGTATGATGCAGTTCAATTTTACACCACTGCAAAATCCAACAAAAATATCTTTGCATTCAATTGTCATGTGTGCGTAATGAAATGGCAGGTGGGTGTGTATAATCCTGTAATCTTGTACGGTTGAGCTCTTCCTTTTTGGATGCCAGTTCAGTTACAGTAGAAGTCCCATTTCTGCAAGAAAAAAAATTTATGAAAAGAATTACCATGAGCTTTTTGTTGTTTGTTTGTTCGTTTTTTTTTTATTGTGAATTACTGTGTTGACCCACAGTTGTCTTCACTTCTGTGTTAGCCGGCATGAGAGGATGCACCTCCTCCACCACAGTGCTGGGAAAGTGACCAAGACGAGCCCCCTGCTCTCCATCCTGGACCTGTGAACATGTCATTCACGACATTTCTCGTGAGGATTAACTTTCATAGGTGAGAGTCGGTACCTGCATATTGCACGTGTGGACAAAATTACTGGGACTACCTTAATCAATTGATTAATGAATCAGAGGCTCGATTAGGGTGATTTATCAGTCATTTGACCAAGTCATTTTGGACAAATCTATGCTGTTTGGACCTTTTTTGTTCTAGAATGACTGTGTCTTATGGTGTATTAAAGCTCAAAAACCCATGGTCGGGTGACAGGACCTGCTTGCTCTTTTCCAACGGAAACAAAATTGATGCACATGGTGCAAAACAGCAAACAAAAAAACAAAAACAAAACAAGAGCACCGACAGGAAAATATGTATGTGAAATCAAAAGGGAAACCAAAACTGAAGTCCAACCTGTCATGTCGGACTGTTTCAAAAAGCTTCCCAGAGGCTTTAACAGCTGCAAAGGGGAACCCTTTATTTTCCTCAATTTCCACTTCCATTACGTGTAAATACCTGGCGCCCTAATACTTTTTCTCATAATGTATCCCATAAAAGCGTATGCCAGTCGTAGGAGACAGCTTACACTATTGAATTCAAGATACAACTCATTGCAAAACAAGAAGGTGGTGTCCGTTTTACCTTACTGCCACATCGTTTCTTTGAAAAGAATCACACCTTCAATGGAGGTAAAAGATTAAATATTCATTTATCCCTTTTATTCATCATTTACTTGTATTTATGATTTCTATGCACTTTCTGCATGTAAAACTATAATTGAAAAAACTATAAAAACGTTGACTACAGTGTCAACCGCTGATGACATCACAGACGAGCGACGGCATTGGCTACATGGTCCTGTTTCTATGTAGTAACAAGCTAAGATGCTGACAGCAGGGAAGTTTTCTGATAAAAATACATTAAGAACACAGTCTGACTCATGCCTCTACACTCATCATGCAGCCAACCTGCTGCCATAGACTGCTACTCTGGGCATCTCATTCATTTTTGTGCAATAAAAGGAACATACCACAAATGTAATTTTCTGTCTGGGTATTGTTTCTTCGAGCGTGTTATGACCTGGAACCCAGGCGCCCAGAGGCGGCTAAAGTGTAGGACTTGATAGTCGCTACACCAGGGATGTTCAAAGATTATCCACAGAAAAATTCAAGGATGCGGGGAACTATTTAATATTCTTCACTTTCTGTTTCTCAAACATATTCTTAAATATATTTAAAGATACAAAGAGTTTTACAGTCAAATTTGAATTACACGTGGCACTAGTCCTAGTAATAATAATAATAATAATAATAATATGCTGCCAGCCAACAAATAATGAGCAGTGGGTGGTAAATGGCCCACGAGTGCGCACTTTGGACACCTCTGGTTGTATGCTTCGATTGATTTTACTCACACTTCCTGCCCAGAAGAGGTTACCAGTGTCCTGCAGCATGGCATAGACATAAACAAGCTGCCCCTGTCTGAAGGATATGAACCTGCAGTCTTCGGGGTTATAGTCTTGTGTAGCACGAGCTATCAGGATGGCATCTGTACAACAACAAAATAGTAAAATAGTGAAAAAAAATGCCTGTTGGTATTTTCATGTAGGCACTTACAGCTGCAATCCGAGTCTGCACAGAGTTTCCGGGTAGAGAGTTTAGCCATCTGTCTTCCAGCATCAGAGGTTGGCGAGAGCAAAAGGCCAAGTGAGACAAACAAATAAAAATTGCAAAAAGTCATGTTTGCACCCACTGATCCACTATGCTCTTCTACTTCAGAGCTTAGCCTTTTGTAGAGGTGTTGTGATGGCGTACACTATTTCTAGGTCCCCCTCACTCCCTCTTCTCCTTGCTTACACAGAAGTCCTTTGAAAGTGCGTAAACAGGATGGAGGGATGAGGAGGAGGGGGTGCTGATTTGACAACCTCATGCCTGTGTTCTGACCTCCGCCCGCCCCCTTTTTTTCCATCCCAACCTGGCCCGCTGTGCTCTCACTCGAGTGTGCATTCATTCCTTTGAGGCCATCCCTGTCTGTTTTTTTTTCCTTTCCTTTTTCAGCCGCTAGGTGTCCTCTTGCCGCTCCTCACACTTTTATATCTCCCTTTCTTCCTCACCTCTCTCTATAGTGCAAGAGGTGGAGCTTCCATGTGTATTTACATTCTGTATCGTTCCACTGCCAAGGGAACCAGCTGAACCTCTCCTGCGCAAACACACGCACACTCTCACCTTACAGGAAGACTATTACTCTTTAGCGTGAGTTGGACTTTCAGGTAAGACTGAAACTGGGGTTTTTTTTGCTCCATTGCTTACATCTGATTGTCACAATTTCCTTAGATTTAAAATGTACTTCAACATGACAATATTGTAGCAATCAGATTCAGAAGATGATGATAAAATACCATTCATGATGAATTCATCATTTGTTATAATTTATCCTAACTATATCCTAACTATTCGCTACAATATTCCTGTTAGCTCTGTAACATATACCTATGCGTTGTACAATGTTTCTGTACGTTTTTAATTCTGTACCTATCATTTATTCATTACTCTTTTTTATAGTCATTGGGGCCCTCCGTACCCTTTTTTTTTAAAACAAAATGTGAGTATGTGGTTCAGGCCACTTTTTTTCCTGCTTTGGAAATCTGTTAGCATAACTTGGCAGTTACATAGCTATGTTTATATACAGTATCCCCCCCAAAAAAGATTTGAAATATTAATGTTTATCGTCTTCTAACAAGTGTGAATATGAGAACATTATAGTTCCTGCACTAGATAAAGTCCTTAAAATCCTCCTGGGGGTTAGCACCTAATAACTGAATCATCTCAACACTTTTCCTGTAATTGATAAGAACATTATGCAACATTTAATACAGTTTACTTCTTTATCAGAAAACTGCACTTGGGGAGAATTTTGCCCATCAGCCACAATCGTTATATGAAACATGAACATGTACTTCTTTCCCTTTTCTGTGTGGTCTAACGAGAGAAAATGAGTTAGTATGAGCCAGCTAACATTGCACATCATGGGAGGTACCTATTCCGACTATGAAGCCCTCTAACAATGTTTTATTGTTTTATATACATGCTGTGATCATGCATTAACAAGTACAGTATCTCGCCATATTTTGATGATTTAAAACATTACCGAAACTTCCTTCGCATGGTAGCGTACTCGACTTCCGTCAACAACAGCAGCATAGAAACAGCGACGACACTTACAATGTCCGCTTTCATCGGAATGGCTGTGTCTTCCAGCAGAAAACTTGTGCTCCAGTCGTCAGGTAAAAAATGCTGACAGAAAACGATCATCTTGTTGAGTCTTCATAGCGAAATTGAGAGCCAGTAGTATCCACTCTTCCATCTGTCCCGTTGCAGTGGCTAGTAAGGCGTTGTGTGTAAATATAGTTTTTCGTGTTAGCTGCCACAATAACAATATCGCTGTAGCTTGGTTATTATACAGATCAGGTATGTAAATGGAACACTGTTGGCGTTTTTTTTTTTAGGGTTTTTTGTTAGGGCTTTAGAGTCAAAATAAGTACCTCCCATGACGTGCACTGTTAGCTGGCTCATACTAACTTGTTTTCTCTCGTTAGAACGCACAGAAGAGGGAAAGAAATGTGTTCATGTTTCACATAAGGATTGTGAATGATGGGCAAAATTCTCCCCAAGTGCAGTTTTCCGTTAAAGCAGTAAACTGTATTAAATGTTGCATAATGTTCTTAGCAATTACAGGAAAAGCGTTGAGATGATTCACTTATTACGTGATAACAATCCCCAAGGAGGATTTTAAGGACTTTATCTAATGCAGGAAATATAATGTTCTCATATTCACACTTGTTAGAAGACGATAAACATTAATATTTCAAATCTTTTTTGGGGGGGATACTAAAATAAAAAAAACAAGTGCAGTTTTCCTTTAATACTCACATCTTTGTCGTGAAAAGTGTAACTTTCAGCTTCATCTCTAAAACTACTGCATCCTCGGCTGAAACTCACAGTAGTGGTGCTGCTGTCACTACGTTTGTTGTGACTGTGAAAAAGGTGGACACCTTCTTATCCGCTCTACTGGGGTAACTCCGTGCCAACAAGTTTGTTTCGCTCCCATCTTGCGGAATCAATGAGCACATGTGCAGTAACATGGAATAGTCCATTTCATGAGACAGGAGGGGCAGTTTATGAAAGATTACGCATTTTGATGTAGTTTTAGGCACGTGAATTAAGACTAAAATGGTAGTATGTACTTTAAATTGAAGGAAAAAAAAATCAACTGCCTGTGTTTGCCTAATGGTAAGTCCGCCCCTGGATGTACAGTATGTCAATGTAACTTTGTTAAGCATGTTAGAATTTAAATAAACCATCACCAAATATAATGACAGAAATTGTAGGTGTGTGTTAAGCTCAGAGGACAGATACTGCTAAAATGTCTTTACAATGATCAAATCATCAGCCACAGCATAGGCCACAAATTGTACAAGTGTACCTAATGTTATGTCCAGTGATTATCTGTTTCATGAATAAAGAGTAGTTAGAAACAACTTTCAAAACACTATACTGTATTTTGTTATCCTTAATGGAACAATGCAGATACTGAAGGAACTTTTGTTGACTTTTTGTGACGTGTTTGGAGGACAATCACCGTAGAATTCAGGAGAGGAGGGAACAAAACAATGATAATAGCTGAGTTGGAATTTCGGTCAGAACATAACAAAAGCGTCTGTCAGACAAAGGAGTTTGGAGGAGATTAGATTACGAGAAAAGAGTTAATGGGATACCCTCATAATCTTGTCTGTCCTGTATTTACAGTTGGTTCATTATCTGCTGTGTGTGTGTGTGTGTGTGTGTGTGCTTGTCCACACAGGAAGGGTTGAATGATACCAGCATCAGCACCACAGGGAAAAACATGGATTAATTGGATTAAATACCATTCCGGAAAGCCTTAAGGAAATAAATGAGAGTTGTTCCTCCGGTGTGTGAGCACCAACCTATCTTGGACCTGTGATGATGTCCTCCGACTGACTTCTGCAATTTTGAGACCATGTTCACCCCCAAGAAGAACAGTCTTCCTTCCCCCAGCTTGGAGGACTCCTTCTTCCCTCTCTCATCATCCTCTTCCATCTCTCTTTCCTTCGCCCTCCCCACATCCACGTTGGCTAACGGTAGCATCGACACTGGAGGGGGCATAGAGACAGACCTGATTCTGGCAGCAGAGCTGGGGCAGGCTCTGCTGGAGAAGAATGAGGAACTGGCCGCCGCTCTGGAGGAGAAGGAGAGGGAGGTGGAGGTAAGATTTATGTCTAATTCACTGTACTGTACTGTAGCTAAGGAGCAAAACATTCAAATACATTTGCAGTTATTATTGTTGCAGAAGTGTTATTATTAGCATAAAATCAGTATCCAGCAACCACAACATTAGGTACACCTGCACAATCTAATGGGGTCCAATACATGAGATGCAAAAGCATTAATTTATACTGTGGATGTATTGTTGTAATGTGCACATAGTAAATCAAAATGTAGCATAATATAGCTCTCACTATGATGCAGTGTAGTTATACAGTTGTGCAAACTGCCGCCACAATAATAAACCTATTACATGAATACCGCTTTGACAGTGTCCATCAAAAGTCAGCATTATGATCTTTGTGAAGTCAGAATTCTTCAAACAAGCTCTTGCATTGACTCTCTTTAAATTGTGTACAAGTACCTTATGCGGCTGTTGCGTGTGCATTAGTACACATGGAGTTTAAATCGTTAGAAGGCAATTATAATTTCCATCCTCCCTCTTAAAAACACCCCACTGACATGTTGCATAATCACAAAGTAGAAGCCTAAAGTAGTCTCATAAAAGTAACTAATCAATAAAAGTAAATAAGGAAATAATTAAATATACAAATTAATAATTTTATTTGTAGATACCATAAGTATAATTTGAAGTTATTTAAATACTACTAAACATATTTTTAGACCATGTCCTCAATGAAACAACAAATCAAAATGTATTTTTAACTGAATTTTATGAATGGGCCAGTGTAAAAAAATATTCAAATGACAACAAATTTCAGTTGTCATTTTTCATTACAAATTACTTTAAAATGTATAATTATTTATTCAATGGAAAAAGTACAGTACAGTATATACTAGCAATAGTAACGCAAACACATAAGATATACTAATACATGAAGGCAATAATTAGAAACAAGGTTACTTAATCAGCATTTTTATTTCAATTCTTTCTGCTTTGTAATTTATTATATTGCTTAAAAATATTTTTCGAAATTACAAAAACGCTATGGTCCATGTTTCAGACGTTACAGCAGGAGAAGCATGTTCTGCAAAGAAGGATGGAGATGAATGAACTAGCATCTGGACAGAAGGAGGCCGAACTGAACGGAGATTTGGCCGCCTTACGGGCCGAGCTAGAGCGTCATCAGTGTCTCGGTCGGGACCGGCGAAGAGATGAGAGCGAACAGCTGACCCAGTTAGCCAATCACAACCAGCGTCTGGTGGAGCAACTATCAGAGGTGGGTTTACATAATCACCCATCAGGCAGGTTTTCGATCCTTGAGTCTCGGTGAGAATGTTTTGACGATGCAGTCACACTGCTAAACATAGCGCCAGGAAACAGTTCACAACAGGAGCAATGCAGGCAAACAGGCTCGGTGAGTCTCTAATTCTTTTGAACGTTCTTTCCACTTTTCCCTCTGCCACCCATCTATAGGCTGTGACACTGGAACATACCTTGAGGACTGAGATTCGTACCCTGAGAGACGAGATGGACGAGTCCTCTTTTAGCCGGAATATCAGCTCCACACAATTAGAAAACACACAAGCAGAGGTATAAATATTACTTTGACATCTTCTGAAGGGACAATACCACAGAAAGTAAACTTGGATATACTTTAGAGTAGTCCATGTACAGCTTGTACAGCATTAAAGATTGACTATCCACTGAAAATGTCAACACACGGCCTTAATTGTCTAAATAGCTGGCACAACACATGAGTATTAAGATAATTACGTCTTGCCTACAGCAGTAGCGTCATAGACTACCACCTAAATATTCACACTTTGGACATGTCCACTTTGAGGTGTACTCACATGTGTTGCCAGCTATTTAGACAATAATGGCTATGTGTTGACTCATTTTCAGTGGATAGTGAAGCTATACTGCTATACAATCTGTACACCGACTACTGTAATTTCCGGTGTATAAGCCGCTACTTTTTTCTTAAACTTTGAACCCTGCGGCTTATACAGATGTGTGGGTAATTTAAAGCCAAATTCTAATCTCGTGACATCTCCTTTACTTCAGAACTAATACTAATTGTCTAAATACTGTACCACTGGCGAGCCCGTGAGGAAATGGTAGGTCTTTCTTTGACAGGAGCCAATCACGAGCTAACAGTAGAACACTAAACTCATCACACAGCAACTTAACACTCATAAGGTATACCTGAGAAATATACAAAGATATATATATGCTTACATACCAATATGAGTTTGGAATGAAAACAAAAAAAACTGTTTTAAAGTTTTCCCATAATCCATTGCATTGCAATGACGTCATCCTCCCTCTGGGCTCTTCTGGCTCCCCCTGGTGGACAGAGGCACATTGCAGCGTCATGCATCCATCAATGCATTATCTATGCCGCTTGTCCTCCAATGAAATGCTTTGCTCAGACTAAATGCATTATGGGAAAACTTTGAAAGGGTTGGGTTTTCTTCATTTTAAGCTTGCATGTTTGGTACATGTTTGTATATGTATTAGGTATAGCTTTTCAGTATTAAGTTGCGGTGTGATAAGTTTAATGTTTGTAAGATGACACCGTGAGTCAGACGGTGTTATGTTGAGTGATGACCTCCTGCAATTTCCAATGCGTTGACAAGCTTGTTGTGAGTTTTTTCAGATCTCATTATTGGTTTCTGTCAAATAAAGATCTGCCTGGTCCTCACTGACTTGTGCGCTCCACGATATGCCTTTTTATGACAATGACATATATGGCTTATTTATTTTCAAAATATAAAATACTATTTATATTTATCGATATTTTATGTTTAAAACAACCAGACTCATGCAAATTGAGTGGAGTTAATCGCGGTAACATTTTGTGATCACATTCATAAAAAAATGATAATTCAATGATAATTTGACTACTATTCACAAATAAACCAAAAAGTAATAATAACAGCTAATTTTCAATCATTCTAATGGAAAGCGCCCGAGTTTGAACATTTCCAAAACTTAAGCTATACTACATTTTCCATAAATGTACTGGAAATAGTTTTCTGCCCTTGCAACCAAACGATGAATACATAACCTCCTAATGTAATAGTATTTGTGGCAATGGCAGTCCAGTATCCATATTGAATACCTCTCAGTCAATTTTGGCCGCTTCTTGTCCTCCATTCAGTTGTTTTCACTCTTGACCTTGTCTTTCGATACAGAACCGCATTTTGAAGGAGCGTCTGACACACATGGAAGCCCAGCTGAAGGCCTCCTACGAGGACAACGACAGGCTGCGCTCGGAGCGAGATGTCCTGAGGGACAGAGTGTCAGATCTGCAGGTCCAACTGAAGGAGAAAGAGGCAGAGGTTAGCATCTGGGTGGCACTGGGTGGTCTCTCAGCTCCTTACTAACAACAAGCCACTAACACACAAAGTCAGTGATTGCAGTGATAGATCTTTCTGAGTGTCTCTGTGTCACTTTGTGTGTGTGTGTGTTTGTGTAGATAGAGCAGGAGCAAGGGGTGGTGTTTGAGTTGCGTACCATGAATCGCTCTCTGCAGCAAAATGCCCTAAGCCTTGGAGAAGAGAGCATCCTGGACATTACACACACACAACCTTTGTCACTGCTTAGTGAAATTCAGCAATCCCAGGTACAAACTATGCACACATATACACGGCGCCAACTGCTGGACACAACTTATGAGTGTGTTTGTGTGTACTAACCACTAATGACCTTGCACTGACACCCTGCTTTTGCTGACTTTAAACTACCCAATGATTGCCTTCACTTCCAGTAATGTTTGTTGCAGCTCATGTAATGTGAACTCATACTCAACTGTAACCACCACTTCCCTCTACCCAGGCCAAAGATGCACTCCTGGCACACTCTGTGGTACTGCAAGCAAGAGATGATGAGATAACAGCACTAAAAGAAGAGGTCTGTTGCAACTGTGTACATTACAACCACCGTATAAATATAAACACAACACAACTTGTACACAAAAGGTCCACTTGTGCATCTAAACTCCACCCATCCACCCTCAATACAACCTATCCTGTATAGCGTTAAAGCGCCAGCCACTACACTACCAATGGCTTGTCTCCAAACAACAAATTAAATTTCATTTGCAATTTTACACTGTTAATTGTGCACAGTTTTAGAGTTTGACGTTTGGATTTTAACTGAATGTTTATTCATGAGCCTGTGGGAGGAAAAAAAATCAAAAGTCTCAAAAAATATTTGGCATGGCTGTTGTTTACATGTCATATTTTTTATATTTAATATTATATTATTATATATTTGTATGTGGGTCTATCAAGCAAAAAATCCTAGGTTTGAGGTTTCAATTTTAACCCAATGTGTACAAATGGGCCATTGTTTGGCATTATATTTGGTGTAGTGGCCACTGTATTTGCACACACACACACACACACACACACACACACATTAAATGGTGTTTATATTATATTTTTCATCATTTATACATATTATTATATTGAGATGGGGGTCCACCTCCTGAATCAACAAATCCAAATTTCCAAATGTTTTGAATGTATTTATTTTGTTTCAGGTTTGATATTTAATTGAATGTTTATGAATGGGCCAGTGTGTAAAATGTTAAGTTGTAATTTTTAATTAAAGTTTATTTAAAAATGTAAAAATATTCGCTGAAACATTATAATACTTTTCTTTAAGCAGTTTAACATTTAAACAGAGAGAGTAGGTAAATATGTTAATATATAATTATAGGAGTTAGTCAAAGTAACCCTCATATAAAACATAGCAGAGTGTTGTAGCAAAAACTCGGCTGCAATAAGTATAAAAAAGATTTTTTAATCAGCATTTTTATCTGTTGTAATATTTACTTGGACTTTACTGTAAAGACAGAAAATCCCATACGGGAGGCCTCCAATACTTTGCAGTATGTGTATCATTGCAAATGCAGTACAGTACTGGCTCTTTGTCAAGTTTAGGCAGGGAAATGACTCAGATAAGATTGTCATCAGATGCTCAGATTAATGTGTGTCACAGAGGATGCAAATGTTCCATGATTATTATCTTCATACTTCTCAGTTGAAATGCCAACAAGAAGAGCTGGATTTACTGAGGAAGGAAATCGAGCCGTTTCGACGCAATCCGGGACAGCCGAGTTACAGGTGATGCTTTGCCACATTTTTCCGTAAGAATCACAATGAATTTAACTAATCAACACATGACTGCACAGTTCCTTAGAGAATGAGCTGGCCACAGTGAGACAGGAGAAAGACTTACTGAATCAACAGCTTCTCAACACCATCCAACACAAGGTGGCGCTGTCTCAAGAGCTGGATGCTTGGCAGGTACCCTGAAATAGACTCTGACATTTACTCATATTAGGTACAATTTAAGAGAGCTGTATCAGAACGTCTGATTTCACAAACTATAGAAAGGGAGAGGCAGCCACAATGTATCCTACCAGGCATCCCATGGATGTTGCCATGCATTACTCTCTGTGATCCAAATTGGTCATTTATTATCTTTGTATGGTCAATGCCAAAATTTTTGGGAATTATTAATTTTCACAAAGTCTGCTGCCTCATTTTTTATGATGGCAATTTGTATATACTCCACAATATTACGACAAGTGATAAGATGAATGGGAATTCATTGCAAATTCCCCTCTTTGTCATGAAATTGAACTTAATACCCAAAAAAACATTTCCACTGCATTTCAGCCCTGCCAAAAAAGGACCAGCTGGTATCATGTTAGTGATTGTCTGTTTAACATGGGTGAGAGTATTGACAAGAACAAAGGCTGAAGATGACTGTCATCATCACTGAGTGAGAATAACAAGGCTGGAAGCTTTAAAAGGAGGGTGGGGTGGGGGGTGCTTGAAATCTTTGCTTCTCCTCTGTTAACCATTTACCTGCTGCAAGGAAACATGTGCAGATGTCATTGCTTAGCACAAAAAGTGCTTCGCAGGCAAGAATATTGCTGCTAGTTTATTAAGAACTGCAAGAAGAGAAGTTCAGTTGTTGAGAAGAAGATTTCAGGGCACCCAAGAAAGTCCAGCAAGCGGCTGGACTGTCTCTGAAAGTTGATTTCGGGATCGGGGCACCACCAGTGCAGCGCTTGCTGAGGAATGGTAGCAGGCAGGCGTGAGTGCATCTGCACGAACAGTGAAGTGAAGACTTGTGGAAGATGGCCTGGTGTCAAGAAGGGCGCATAGAAGATACGTCTCTCCAGGACAAACATCAGGGACAGACTAGTTGGACTCCTGAAGACTGGGATAAAACCGTTTTCTCTTTTGAATCCCTTTTCTGATTGTTTGGGGCTTCCTGAAAAAAGCTTGTCCAGAGAAGATAAGGTGAGCACTACCATCATGCCAACAGTAAACCATCCTGAGGTTATTCGTGTGTGGGGTTGCGTCCCAGCCAAGTTAGTAGGCTCACTCACTATTTTGCCTCAGAACACAACCATGAATAAAGAATGGTACCAAAACAAACTCTAAAAGCAACTTCTCCCAACCATTTAAGTACAGTTTGGTGACAAACAATGCCTTTTCCATCGGCAAAAGTGATAACTAAGTGGCTTTGGGAACATAGTAACATCTGACAAAAAGATCTAAAAACACTGAAGCAGCAAACGTTGTGAAAACCAATACTTATGTCATTCTAAAAACTTTGGGCCACGACTGTAAATACAGAATTTGAAATACATCTCCTTCACTGTGTCTCAATAGAATGTGTAACTAATGAAGTGTCCATCTTTTTTTCCACTATCTGTACAATTTGTGTGTCAGGAGGACATGCGCTTAGTGATCAATCAGCAGGTGCTGCAAAAGGAGGAGGACCGAATAAAACAAATGCAGCGGGAGCAAATGAGCACAGGAGGACTCCAAAGAAGCAAGTCTTTAAGACTGAAAGGCGAGGCAGGAAAAGGATTCTTCTCGTCTCTTTTCAGAGACAAGTAACACAGAAAGGTTGCCACTGTACAGTGACACAGCATCAGCAACAAGAAAATGTTTATATGTTTGTATTTATGAATGTACAGTATAGAAATATGTTCTGTTTTTATGGCTTTATATTAAAAATGGTTAACTGGATCTTGTGGACAACCTTTTTTAGCCTGATTCAAAATCTTACTACAGTCAAACCTCGGTTTTCAGACGCCCCAGTTTTCGTATGGTTCGGTTTTCGCCAAAAATGTCCGCTAATATTTTGCCTCGGTTTTCATAAAATATTGCAAACTTACAAACCAGGCCCTTTGCCATGTACTGTATTATTTCGTGAAATCGAGTGGAAAATAAAGCACCCTACGCATTGCTGACTCACTGTCCGTGCACTTTTCATTGAGTGCGACTGCTAAATAACCCACCATGGGGCCAAAAAAAGTTGCGAGTGGGAAAAATTGGCTTGGTTTTCGTAAGTTTCGGTACCGTAATGTCAAAGACCGAGGTTCCACACCGCTGTATAAGCCGCAAGGTTCAAAGTTTAAGAAAAAAGTAGCAACTTTAACACCGGAATTTACGGTAATGACGAAAATCAAGGTTCCACTGTACTTTAGACATACAGTAGTACCTCGCATAACATAAACCTCCTTTTACATAAATTCCACTGAACATAAAGAATTTATGTAAAGTTTTTGCTTCGTATTACAGAAGAAATTCCATATAACATAAGAGCGTCAAGTCAGTGCAAGTCTTTTTTTTTCAATCAACTTTATTAATGCCTCAAGTCGGTGCAAGTTCAGACTAACACTTGGTGACGCCTTCTGACGCATCACGCTCTCATTGGCTGATTTTCGAGGCACCGCCTCCGCTCTCATCTCATTGGCTGATTATCGGGGCACTGCCTATGCTGTCATCTCATTGGCTGAGTTATACAGCACGTAAGTGACTTTGTGAGAGACAGGCTTGTCCCTTCAAACTCCTTCCTCTTCGTAGTCCCCCTGAAACTAACTTAAACAATTAAGTTAAGCTACAAATTAAAATTTTGCACACAGCATTATCGTGTAGTGCGTGTGCGTTTGTCTGTGAAACCAGCTGACTCTTAGACTCTTTGAGTCGCGTTTCGACTCAGGCTAGTCTTCCTCCTCCCTCCTGCCTCCACTTGCGCTCCTGATCAAGACACCTCGTGAGTGGTAGAATTGTTGTTGTTTTTCAGTTTTATCCATTTACAGTAATCTTATTTATTACCTTATTTTATATTGGAATGCTATTCTATTATGTTTATGCTAACGTTGTCTTATATTTTCCCGCCATATTTGGTGGACTTTGAATATTTTGAAGTGCCAAAGGGGTGAGTTTGGGAAGATCTTGGAACGGATTAGGCTATTTACATGTATTTCACGCTTTGTATAACATAAAATCCCTATAACATAAAGGTTCTCGAAACGGATTATTTACGTTGTAGGGGCGTCTACTGTATTTCAACACTTTAAATTTAAATGAACATTTCTACAAACAACTTCCAACAATCAGGACTTACAAAGTCCTCAGCATTGTTTTCAGACATTTCATTAATTAGGCATTTCTGCACAATCTGTGTCAGCTGTATCGATGTTTTACAAAGATAATGCTCAATTTTGATTGACACCAATGGTGTAGAACTGTACGGCACCATTCAGATTTTGCAGGTGTAACACATGTTGATGCCAGGGGGTGGATTACTGTAGAGACAATAATACAGTTTAAAACGATAAGCGAAGAAAATAACCAGTTACTGTAACAGAAATAACAGTTTATTAAATTAATTCCAAATATGCAGTCAATCCCTTCAACTTCCCTCCATTGTTAAATAGCATATAAATAAGTAAATAACACATGACCCGAGCGTGCAGTAGTGCAGGTTGCATCGCACTGTATGATTCATACAGTATTTCCACATATACAGTATTTCCACATACAGTAATTGCTCCAATTAATGCCTCTAATCTATCTACCACAGAGTTGCCTGTTGTATGGTCCACAAACAGAAATAATCGCTGGGGTCTTTACTTGCCGCCGGGTCAAAAAACAATAACGTTAAGATCTGTGGCCGTAAGAATCCTTCTGATGTAGTTTCTATGAACTCCACAAGACGGCAGTAGTTGCATCTGAAGTATTATGAGTGGTCATCATTCAGCAGCTTTATCGCGCTCTACGTGCCCTTTAAAATGTTGGTTGCGCTCCTCAGCTGTTGGTATGAAACTCATTCGTCTTACATTTTAACTCATCAATGCTAATAATGCTGGCTGAGCAGTTTGCTCCTTAACACTATTACAACATTGGTTCTGTTACTGCCGTGTTGTATTCTTGTGAATAAATGGCTATGTGGTCAAAGAGTGCTATTTTTCCTTTCCCATTTCTCATACCCTCCGAATCCTCATTAAAAAATTTTAAAGTCATGATATACTGTACATCATTATCCAATTATCAACTGCTTCAAACGAACGCCCTGTACTCTTTGCGGTTTACGTAAATAAACAAACGCACCGGCTATAATTTGAGCATTTATGGTATGTTTCATATAGTTAATTACTTGGTCCTCTCATTGGTCTATAACAGCACCTTTTGTATACTTTTACGCTCTGGCATTGTGGACACACACATACAGCACTATTTTGGGTCCTTTGGCGACCCACACTTTTTTTCAAACAGAAGTGTTTGTTTATATGAAAAACCCACAAATTGTCAATGCTGTTCACTCATGTTAGCACAAAGGCCAACAGTACTGTACTAAACTAGTGGGACAAGAGGATATTGTCTATACAAAACAAGTTTATCTGCAAGTTAAAATTATATTAGCATTGTGTTCCAATATCAAGAAAATGAGCACACATTCCAGTAATGGCCAAAAACATAACAGTAGCATTGAGTCACTTGTAACAAAATTCTTAGTAGATCCCTCATGTTTGTGCTCCATAAGTTGATGTGGAAAGTCCGGTCTCAAAAAGTAAATGTGCCCCTCAGTAAGTTCATCTAATTATTCCCACTAAATTCAATGGCAACCACATAAAAAAAAAAACCTCCTCCTTTTTTAGAGGTAGATTGCAAGACAAGGATTCAGGAATTGTTCTCAGACTCAAGATGCAAACAATCTTGACAATCTGGTACTCAGCTCCGATGAGCAGATTCACCCACGTATGAAGACCTGGAAGCAGCTATCTTAGTGGGGTTTTTTTTCCTGACAAGTCAGTCAGTTGTCATTCCAGTAGGAAAAAGTGGACTATTGTCCCACATTGACACCGAGACCTACTTGCAGCTTGTCACCACGGTGGTTTACAAATGCGCCCATGATCAAGGTGGCAGGGAGTGGGCTCAAGCGCTTCTCCAGTACGCCTCCTATGATGCACCGACTGTTAATCATACCTGCAGGCATATAACACAAAGGTATCTTAAGTTATACTTGTGAGAATAAAAAAATAGGATAGAATACCATACCTCGAAAAACCATGTTGGCCTCTGGGAGTTCCATCTGATACCCAAATGAGGTTGTGGTTTCCTGAGTCCTAGTACTAGCTTCAAACTCCACCCCGACTTGGATCTGTTGACAACATGTAGGCAAAAATACTTTTTCATTAAACCTCAGCTTACATATTGACCGCATATAAGAGTATTTATCCTAGAAAACGGTCAGGGTCATCTTATATTTGAGGGCTAGCAATTTATTCTGTACAGTGTTCCCTCGCTACAACGTGGTTCACTTTACGCGGCCTGTTAAACAGGGTTTTTTTTGTGTGCAATTTTTTACAGTGTAACATCCCTTTCTTTTCTTTTTTTTTTACAGCGTATGAACACGCATTGTGATCTGTGTCCTGATTTGCTAAGGGAGAACACAATTGTGTTCTGCGTCCCGATTGGCTAAGGGGCTGTACGGACTGTACTGTGTGGCTCCTTAGTGCTGTATGTGATCTGTAACATTTAAGTGTGACAAACATGCAAAAAAAGAAGTACGTATGTACCTGTTTGTTGGCTCTGTGATAGTAGCTAGCATGGGCTCCTCCTTTCCCAGCATTCAGTGTTGCCACCCATGTTGGTCCTAAAACAAAAACGGGATGAAAAAGTACTGGGAGCTCCACCAAACACTGGAAAAAATACATTCAATTAAATGAAAGAATCCCAACTTGAATACTGTCCTGCCAGTGTAAGGATTCCACCCTCTTCTGCTCTGCCTCTGTGGTAGACAAGTTCCCCCCCTAACACCAGACTAGATGACACACTCTGGAGGAAGTGCGCCACAAGGATGACTGTCCCAAAAAACACATACACAAACAAAAATACATTAATGACATGATGAGCCTCACTCAATAACTCATTGTTATCCCGAGACAAAAATTATGTACACCTGCACAAAATACTAAGCCATCGATTGTGCAGGTGAACCTAATAAAGTGTCTGGTGAGTGGCACTGTCATTTTCTCACCTGATTCTCTAAGAACATCTGGGTTAGCCACCGTGACAGCGGCCGTGAAGTCGCTCCCTCTGTACTCGGTTTCAAACTGCCACGTTACAAACTGAGACTGCTGGGTCTAAAGTAAATTAGATTGTTTCGTTACTTATAGCAAATCACTTCATTTTCTGTGACAGAAGACAAATAAAGATGGTAAGAAAGATTTGTGAGATTTTTTTGTTTTCATACCTGGAACACGGATCTGGCTCGCACACGCTCAGTGAGATGCAGCAGAGCGTGAGCGTTCAGACTGCCTGAGGAATCCATCTCGCCGATCAAGGCAGGTGCATCCTACAGGTAGAAGAAGAAGATAGACAATGTTGAACAAAGCAAAGCACAAAAACGACTAAACAATAGTGATTTTCACCAGACCTTGTCCTTGCTGTAATCGTCAGATTGCAGATGCTCCACATGGAATCGATAGTACGAAGGACTGACGGCACTGAGGTGGAGAGTATGACTGACCTACAGACATACGCATGTATGACAGTCAAGACCAGGCTATCTATATAAACATATCTATTGTATCATGCAGTCCATGATCAACATTAAGTACACAATATACAGTATTGACCTGAATATAAGATTTAAAAATGTATTCTCAAAAAGACAGGGCTGTCTTATATTTGAGGGTCCAAAAATTGACATACTGTAAGCACTACTAGCTGTTATTGCACTGATACTGACAACATTATATATATATATATATATATTTTAGAAAGATACCTTTTAGTCTTAGATTTTTCCACGCTCTACATACAGTAGGTGTCTTATATTCAGGTCATTACGGTAACTAAACCTATTATAAAAGCTATACAAAAAATGATGCCTTTACAAATGATGACAATTTACATACAGCTCATAGATGGGGCAGGTGTACCTAATGTTGTGGCTGCATCACGGTAAATATGAATGGTAAGCATCACCTTGAAGAAGCTGCTCAGAGTTTTGTTGACAATCATCTTGACGCCCTCAATCTGTTGAGGAAACACATCTGGAGGTGTAGAAAGAAAAACTGGTCATAAAGGATCTATTGAATGTATAGAAAATTATTACTATTAGAGTAATTTTCTGGGTTTACAGTTTTGTACGAGGCCTACCTTTGCAGCTCCTGTGAAGGGAGTGAAAGCTGCCTGGGTTAGGTAGCCGTCCATCTCTCCTCTCCCAGCGTGGTGGGCTGTACCAATGAGCAGGATGCGCATCCCAGCGAGAAGGAGGGTGGTCCGTGGAAAATGGCCAGTGCTGGTGGCCCGGACCGGAAGACAAAGCCAGAACACTGCCCATGGGGCTGAAAAACTCCCTATGGAAAACAAACAATAAATTTTACTTATAGTACTTTTATTTTCCAAACACAACCTCCCAGACACCGGCCACAAATTCAGATACAAAAGTACAATGTAATGAACCCCGTAACAAAACCTAAATAATGGATAATATTTTAAAGGAAGAATTTTGGATTAAGGTCCTGAATTCATTGTGCAGGTATAATTAATGTGTGTGCTGAATGTGCAGGACGAGCAACATGACAACAAAAGGCCCACTAACAATTTGAGTTTAAAATACTGTTTATGTAAACATATATTTGCAGCAATTACGGTGATGACGGATGTAACATCAGTACCGCTAGCTTGAATGACCTTAGCATCATCAAAAGCTGACGTCGAAGTATTCTTTTTTTCTGCTGTCCTACCTCAACTAAAAAAATACCTTATATTCCTGGGACAAATGGGCAGCCATAAATTGTGAAGACTGTCAGGTGAATTAATATGACGAGCCGCTAAAAAAGGAAAGGGGCTGTTCCTCCAGCTGTTGTGTGTCACTAGATAATGTGTCCCATTAGAAACATGGGCATTACAAAATTTGTTTCTTAAAAATTTTACGGGTTTCTTAAATATTTACGGCTAAGTATAAATTAAAATTATGTTATTCAATAGATTTAAATGTATCAAATTAGGATTTTATCAATTATCTATAAATATGTAGATGAATGTTTTTACGTTTTTGGAAGTGGGGAATTTAATATTTAGGGTTTTGATTCCTGTCCGGAGTCCTATTGCGGAAACACGGCATACCAACACAGGCGGTGTAGGTGATCTTATTAGCCGTAAATCACGAAAAGGTCAGATGGATTTTAATCCCACAAGACTTACAAAAACGAATTGTTCATACTAAAATATGGCAACAGAATATACCAATGAATTAATTATGTATATATACTAACTAATACGCACCTTTGTTCGAGGGTAGAATAGTTTTTTAAAACAACCAGGTGATGTCTCGTTCAATGTCAGTATTGCTGGTGGGAGAAGGGAATTTCTCCTTTTCCGCTGCTTTGTGTAGCTTGCAAGCTCCATCGCAGATGAGCGTCACGGCCACTTGTCTGCAATCGCAGGAGGAGGCACTGCGGCAGGAGGGTGCATCCAATAACATTCAGACCATCAAGGACTCCGGTGAGGGTTGAGCTCAATGAGATTTTCGATATATCATGTGTGTTTTCCCTGCACATTCTGCACCTTTTAATACGTCTTGCAGGTGGAAGGGTGCTGTTCGAGGTGGACAGCACAAAGCTTGAGGAAAGTGTGTCCTTGCAAGGCCATGTCTTTGACCGTGTGGTATTTAACTTTCCACACTGCGGGAGGAAGAGTGGTGTTAAAAAGAACCGTCAACTTCTTAAAGACTTCTTTCTCAGGTATAATTCACCGGGATTTATCTTTTGAAATGTCTACTGTAGCAAGTCCATTATTGTTATAATAGTTATGTTGTAAACGGTACAATCAACAGACACACAATCAGGTACATCAAAATCTGATGAGATGCAACACTAGAGTTCTGTCAAAAGGTATTCATTTAACAATGTGGGTTTTTTTATTGTCCCAGTTTTGTGATAATTCTACTATTTTGCCCATTCAGTTTCAGCTCTGCTTCTTCCTACTTTTTTGGACATGTTGAATTGTGTAAGTGTAGATGTGATGTTTTTCAATGCACGTTTGAAACAAACTACACTAATGTCTTTTAAAGGCAGCTCTTGAACTGGAACATGCTAAATTGTGAAGGTGTGCCTAATGTTTTGTACAGTCTGTTGTACATCCATCCATTTTTTACACCACTTATCCTCATTAGCGTCTCAAGTGAGCTGGAGCCTGAGGCGGTGCACACCCTGAACTGGTCACCAGTCAATCACAGGACACATACAGATAACCATTCACATTCACACCGATGGACAATTTAGAGTCTCCAGTTACCATGCACATTTTTGGACTGTGGGAGGAAGGCAGTAACATACAATCCACGATGCACCGTGCTGCCCCAGTGTGTTGTATTTACCTGAATTCTGTTTGTGTCACTGTCCCTCCAGCTGCATTCAAGTGCTGACTGAAGACGGAGAGGTCCACATTTCCCTGTGTAATGGACAAGGCGGGACGCTGGCTGACCAGCCCAAGCGAGAGTGGCACAACAGCTGGCAGGTGGTCGCTATGGCAGCAGAGGCGCACCTCATCCTTAGTGACGTCCGCCCTTTCCAGAGTGAGAAATACCACAGCTACAAGTGCACCGGATACAGGTAAGATGTTAAGGTGAGTGTTAAAACAGACAAGATGACACAGTCTATTAAATATGTAGTTGGAGTTTTTTTGTTAATAATAATAATACATTTTTTGTTAATATTCAATTCCATTTTGTACAGGAGCCAGGATAAAGGCTTTCATTTGGAGAACGCGTTGCTCCATGTGTTCACTCGCAGCGTCCCCTTCAGTTGCCCTCAAGTGTGTAAAGTGGAGGAAGTTGTTGAAGCACAGAAGGTCCAGTACAACATACCAGCAGAGCTCAGTGATTTCATGTCCAGGTATTGTAACCTCCTTTTAGCAGGATTATGTGGAAACCACTGACATGTGGTGAAGTTCATGGCTGTTAAGGCACCGCACCTAACTCCCTTGGAGGTTTTATTTTATGTTAATACAGGTTTCTCATAAGGAAGGTAACAAGAAAAGGATGAGAATAATTCACTGTAAAAAAATAAATAGATAAATTAAAAAAAATTCTAATTGTTTTAAAATACTTATTAGTGCCATTTATTAACTAACTGCAAAACATTTGCGGTCTTATGTTTTAACTTGTATATGAAGTGCAGTACTTTTTTGTTGTAAAAGTCTGATCACCTCCTGCTGATTTTCCATTTTGGAAATGAAATTCATTCATTCAATATCTTAAAACACAAAATGGCAGGCACCGTGATCCAACTCGGCTGGGCTTGCCCACTCGGCCGAGAGGAGACTCTTTCGGCAGGTTTATCTTTGGTTTCTGCCCTTTATTTCATCAGGAAATGTGCAAATTCAACCATTTTTACTAAAGAAAGTGTTAAAAAGGATTGGCATAATACAGAAAATACATTTACTACACAGTTCAATGGACAGATATTCATATTTTTATTTCATGTTATAATTTTTATTTTTTTTTGTATCACCTGCCTCCCCTGACCGCAAGTCACTGGTAGAAACTTGTCAGGGAAATCCTTGCAGATAACCAAGACAAGTACTGGACTGTATAACTACTCAAAGAAACAAACTCAACCACGCCAAGATTGTCTTACTCGCGAGGAGAAACGGAGGGACGCACCAGAGTTGTATCCCATACCGCTCTGGATAGCTCTCCGAAAAAACTCTCTCTTTATTTGCTATTGGGCGTTCCCTAGTTACAGGAGAGTTCAGCTTCTCAAGGAAGGGGCCTACTACAGCTGAACTCTGTGTCTCTAGCTATGTGTGTGCGTCAGTGTAGTGATATCATACATGTGTGGTTTAATTAATTTTCTAACATCACAGAATGTGAAAAGGAGCAAAAGACCTTGAGCACCTCAACCTCCTCCATGTCTCTGAGTTACACAAGACTGACCCCTTTGATTCCCCTCACAGGGCCTGCTTACTCCCTTCTATACACAAGAGTACAACAATAATATATTTATAAAGTGGGTGATAACATATATAGATTTCTCTAACAAGGCTCTTGTTTGAACTGATGCTGCAAATTGCAGCTGCTCTCGTTCATGGTCACATCACATTCTCACACGTGAAAACGTATGAGCGTTTAGTACATTTTCATAACAAAACCTTCACAGCAATAGAAACACATTCTTTCACAAAACTCAAGAACTAAAACTACTGCATTTGAAAGTTTATTAGTATAGCGCCCCCCCCTTTCTTTTAGTATTGGGAGAAGGCTTAAAAATATACATATATGTATATGTATTTTGGGGGGGAGGGGTGTGAATAATACATGACTCTTATACAGTACACAGAGTTGGTATCTGTGAAGGTGTAAAATAGATGCTGATCTGAATTAGGATTGTTCAACCTTGGTCTCCACTACAGACGGTCCTTTCTAGTGGGTTACTGTGTTGTTCTACTCTTTCCTCAGGGAGTTCCTTTCATCAGATTCTGGCCATCCTGTCAAACTGGTGCAAGACTTTCTAATCGAAAGGCTACAGGAAAAGTGGGCTGTCACCATGGCGACACAGACTCCTGCTTTCCTCCTCACGGTTGAACAGCTGCATACATGCTGCCCTGATATTAAAAACACACTCTGCTACTGGATTCATGCCTGCCAGAAAGAGCTGGACTGTGAAGCTTGTAGCTCCACAGATAAAGATGGGGGTAAGAAGTGTTCTGACATCAGGACAAATTGTGCTAGCTCAAAGCGAATGGACAAGGTGAGGACTAGTAAGTTATTAGATGGGAGAAAGTCACTGTGCTCTCCTGACCCTGAGGGGGACAATGCTGGTTATGTGCTGTGTCCGTCACTGCGCCCCCACATGGAGGAGATTCTATCGAAAAAAGGGTGGACTCATGGAGAGACAGAAGTGGAAGATAAACAGAGCTTGAATGGTGTGAAAAGCTTGCTGTTTGGCATCAGTGGTTTGGTGTTCCACAATGTTCCTATCAACCATTGGGCTCAGCCTGTCTTTCACGAGCTCCTCCTCTGTGGTGTTTTCCTTAAAAAGTATGAGCCAGCAAAAGTTCTTGAGGAAACTTTGGAGAAGCTGCTAGCTCCCTATGGTGTCTACATGGTTACCAAGCAGGAAGGCATGCATCTGATGGCCAAGCCAATGGGGTTGATTGGTAAAGTGCTCACAAGTGGCACAAGCAGCCAACTTAGCTTGAGTGTGTCTTTGAATTTGGACCTCCTGGCTGTGCTCATGTTCACTCTCCCAGACTGGCGACTACTTTGGTCACATGACCCACGTTTCTCGAAACAGTTTGAACTCCGCCCGTCACCTGGAACACCTTTCACCCCTTTCTCCCTCTTCCCTGAGCTCTTCAGTTTTGATATCAGTTTCTGGACAGGGACGACGTGGGACGAGAAGAAGTTCCATGCGCTGGTCCGAGAGGTCACCTGTGGGACGGTGGAGCACGTTAAACTCATTGACAGATTCTCACATCCGGACCTGTGCCAGACCAGCTACTGCTACAGACTCGTCTATCACTCACACACACACGCACTGTCTCACACTCAAGCCCTCCAGTTTCACAAACGCTTGGAGTCATTACTTTCCTCACGCTTGGAAGTCACAATCAGGTAGCAGCTAAATATTTGTTTTCAGAGCTGCAAATTACATTATAAAATAAGTCAGATGTTGTGAAACCGTGTTTACAATATGTTTAATTAAGGCTGAATATTTCAAATGGGACTGTTGATTGTACCAGTGAATTATCATTTAATCTCATTAGAAGTACTGTAATTGCAATATGCAAAGGATATGCTGTACTGTGCAGCCAAAATGACAAAAGATAAGCAACTGTATTCAGTGTACTGTTCAATATATGCAAGACTGTAACAAGTAGATATGTTTTCTGTGTCACAATTAATTTTATTTATTTTGAATATTTGAATGATTGTAGTGCAGTGCTCTTCAACCAAATTGTTCTGGGGGCCACACTTTAAGAAAGCTTAGTAATTGGGGGCCGAACTTCTCCCGTCAGTTGACTAGATTCACATGTGCGCTGTTACGAGCCGAACGCTGACGGAAATTAACGAGGGCTGACTCAGAGGTTCGTCTTTAAACATGGCGGCCAAAGCGCTCCGCCAGCGACCTAGACGGAGCAGCAGACAAGATGCGAACAATGTCAGTGTGTCCACCGAGGCTCGGTCGCCGAAAGAGGAGAAAGGGGCCGATGAGAGCAAAGCTACAGAGACTCAGCAAGAGTGAGTACGAGCAGGGAGGAGAGACAGTAGACATGCCGGTGCCGACATGCCCATCCCAAGATGTGGCTGCTCGAGAAGCTAGCTAGCTGTCGAGCTAGTTGCCATTTCCTAACACAAATTTTAAAAACTCAGCGAAACGATGCCATATGTTTAGAGTATTAAAAATGTAACCTACTGTCTGCCTTCTTTCGGCTTCATAACCATTTGCATTGTTGGCCTCAGTTGGTCATTCTCCCTTGTCACCTCATATATGACACGTTGGCTACTAATTAAGACCCCGTCGACACACCGTACATTTCCTATCAAACGCCGCAATGTGTTGTGTTTTTTATGGCGTGTGTAGTTTAGCTGTCGCAGAGACATGTTTGATTGAGGGGTTTATGTGTTAGTGATGTGTCGGTCGCGAACGAATGGGCTGTAAGAGTCGGCTCTTCTAAATGAACGACCGGAACTGGTTCGCGTCGTTGGGAGCCGATTAATTTTTTCCTCGTCTTTTTTTCTGTTAAAGGCGAATGTCATTGGTCAAGTGTGGCGACGTGGCTGTGTCCACACTGAGCAAGGCAGTGTGGACACAGCCACTTGGGAGGGCGGGGTTAAACACGCTGTGGCTCTCTTCGGGCCCATTCGAGACAAATTTGCATGAAGAGCTATGACCTCGACCAACGTGGTGCCCGCGGGCATCAGGTAGCCCCCCACGACCACATGAGGTGCCCGCAAGCCTGCTTTTCATTCAGGTTTTCAGTTAATAATGAAAGAACAGTAGAAAGAAATGCATTCTGAAATACAAAATGTGATTTGTGGACACCAGCATTTTGTTAATGTTCTGGTAAAACAAGCGTATTTGCTGTGTTTAGATTTAAAATAAGCTCTGAAAATAAATGTTACAAAATTGAGTAGCTTTTGGCCATTTTCATTTTGTAAAAGTAGCTCTCACAAGGAAAAACGTTGGTGACCCCTGACCTAGACCTACGTTGACCTAATTTTGTCTTTGGAGATGGGTCTTTGTTTTTGTAATATAATATGATCTTATATTTTTGTAGCTGTTCATTGAGGTTTAAATCAATCAATTTAAATAATAAACATTTGATATCATGTTTTTTTAACATTGGTACTTCATTATATACATAATTTGGTAATAAATGAATTTAAGACAACAGCAAAATTTGAGGAGCCACTTGGGAGCCGAAAGAGCCGTCTCTTTTTAGTGAGCGGATTAAAAAAAAAAAAACAAAAAAAACAGCTCTCTAAAAAGAGCCGAAATTTGCATCAGTACTTGTTAGACATGCTGTGTCACATGACTGGGGAGGAAGCTTATACAGGTCTGGCAAACAGAGTTGGGAGTGATGCTAGAAGCTGGCAGCACATAAAAGAGAGAATTTACATTAAGAGATTTTACCTATTTTTACCTAATTTATCTATGGAAATGGGTCTTTGTTTTTGTATTTTATAATGTAACATTATATTATAATATATTTTTGTAGCCGTTCATTGAGGTTTAAATAAATCAATTTAAATAATAAACATTTGATATTATGTATTTTTTACATTAGTAATTCATTTTACACAGTGCACATAATTTGGTAATAAATTAAGACAACAAAAAAATCTGAGGAGCCGAAAGAGACGGTTCTTTTCAGTGAGTCGAGCCAAAACAACTGACTCTCTAAAAGGAGTCGAAATTTCCATCACGACTGTGTGTGAGCCACTGAGCTGGGCTCTTGCCCCGCCCCCCTCCTTGCATGGAGGTTGAGGGTCGGAGCAGAAGTCCCGCTCAGTCTTCAACAAACATGAGGAAGCGACAGAAAAACTGGTCAGAAAAAAAAAACAGTGACTTAGTAATTTGGAGATACTTTGGATTCAGAGCATTCAATGATCATTAAAAAAAGTGACTGTAAAGTGCGGAATCACTAAAAATCATTTTCACCACCTTAAAACTTGGCACAAACTCCAGTACGAGGAGTTTGTGAAGTTGCGCGCCGACACAGCCCCAAGCCACAACTCCACAAAGCTCCTGCCACAACTCAAAGCTCGAGCTTTGTGTTGATATTCAACCTAAATATACTGCTCAAAAAAATTAGAGGAACACTTCAAAAACACATCAGATATAAACTGGGGGAAAAATGATATCTTTCCTGATAATAAGTGAGTGATGTATTAGTAACATGATGCCACATAATTTGATAGAAATGAAAATGATCACCCTATAGAGGGGGGAAATCAAAGACACCCCAAAAATGAAAGTGAAGAAATGATGCAGCAAACTGGTCCATTTTGCCAAAATGTCATTTTAGCAACTCAAAATGATTCTCAGTAGTTTGTGTGGCCCCCACGTGCTTGTATACATGCCTGACAACGTCGGGGCATGCTCCTAATGAGACTATGGATGGTGTCCTGGGGGATCTCCTCCCAGATCTGGAACACGGCATCAATGACCTCCTGGACAGTCTGAGGAGCAACCTGGCGGCGCCGGATGGACCTAAACATAATGTCCCAGAGGTGTTCTATTGGGTTTAGGTCAGGTGAACGTGGGGGCCAGTCAATGGTATCAATTCCTTCATCCTCCAGGAACTACCTGCATACACTAGCCACATGAGGTCGGGCATTGTCGTGGACCAGGAGGAAACCAGGTCCCACTGCACCAGCGTAGGTTCTGACAATGGGTCCAAGGATTTCATCCCGATACCTAATAGCAGTCAGGGTGCCATTATCTAACCTGTAGAGGTCTGTGCGTCCTTCCAGGGATATGCCTCCTCAGACCATCACTGACCCACCACCAAACCAGTCATGCTGAATGATGTTGCAGGCAGCATAACGTTCTCCACGGCATCTCCAGACCCTTTCACGTCTGTCGCATGTGCTCAGGTTGAACTTGCTCTCATCAGGGAAGAGCACAGGGCACCAGTGGTGTAGTTGCCAATTCTGGTGGTCTATGGCAAATGCCAGTCGAGCTCTACGGTGCTGGGCAGTGAGCACAGGGCCCACTACAGGACGTCGGGCCCTCAGGCCACCCTCATGGAGCCTGTTTCTGATTGTTTGGTCAGAAACATTCACACCAGTGGCCTGCTGGAGGTCATTTTGTAGGGCTCTGGCAGTGCTCATCAGGTTCCTCCTTGCACAAAGGAGCAGATACCGATCCTGCTGAGGGTTGAAGGACCTTCTACGGCCCTGTCCAACTCTCCTGGAGTAACTACCTGTCTCCTGGAATCTCCTCCATGCGTCCAGGTACCGCAGTGATGCCCTGGTCCAGATCTGGGAGGAGATCCCCCAGGACACCATCCGTAGTCTGATTAGGAACATGCCCCGACGTTGTCAGGCATGCATACAAGCACGTGGGGGCCACACAAACTACTGAGAATCATTTTGATTTGCTACAATGACATTTTAGCAAAATGGACCAGTGTGCTGCATCATTTCTTCACTTTCATTTTTGGGGTGTCTTTGATTTCCCCCCTCTATAGGGTGATCATTTTCATTTCTATCAAATTATGTGGCATCATTTTGTTACTAATACATCACCTACTTATTATCAGGAAAGATATTCAAGATCATTTTCCCCCCAGTTTAGATCTGATGTGTTTTTGAAGTGTTCCCCTAATTTTTTTGAGCAGTGTATATCAGGATATGAGTTTTGGTCCAACTTGCCCAGCCCTAAGTCGAACGCGCTTTTCTGTATTTTCAATTTTTAAGTCCATAAATTGTCTGGAAGATTTTACAAGGTACAGCAGTGGACCTCTGACCTTCGAAGGAGGAAGCCAGAAGGTCTCGAACTAGGAAGTGCCTACCTTTTTATTACCCTGTTACCCTTTCCTTATTGGATCAGTGGTTGTGACTGTGTCTGCGTCTTTCTGGCTCCAGCTTGTGTCAATCAAGGGTGTGTCATCCAGCCTGTGTGGCACAGAGAGACAAACAAATGAAACACACGCATACATGCACATGTCAATTTATCGAGGGCGTCATAATTGTCGACCTGTGTTTTTTAATCGTTTGATTAATCAATTTATCGGTTATAGTGATAGCCCTCGGTGTGGGTGGGTGTTTTCTATGTGTGCAAGCAGCAGTAAGCTTGATAAGGTTGGCAGGCAACCTGTCTGTGCAAATTTAAGTAACAGTGCATCCAATGTTTATAATGCACACCGAAGATCCTCTTTGATTGCTCTATATGACAGGAACACTGCTGTTTTAAGGCTCCACAAAATATGTTCCTGAAAGATCTTCTGTATGACAGTGATTTTTATGAATCGGCTGCAAAAATGTTAAGTCATTCCCCAGTTTTGAACTGAACTCGCAGCCCGGTCTGAAGTCATTCTCAGGTCGAATTTATGATTGACACTGTGATGTGATGACTCGAGACAACTCTTGGTTGTGCTCGGGTACCAAATGTTGTAGCTGGCAAGTGTTATTAAGGAATTTGTCTGTTTCTTCCACAGGTCAATAAGTCGCGGTGGTCAGGTGTGGGCACCAGAAGGCTCAACTGCCTTTAAATGTCTGCTGTTAGCGCGGCTCTGTGCAGCATTGCTAAGCAACATCTCAGACTGCGATGAGACCTTCAACTATTGGGAGCCGGTGAGTGAAAAATAAAACACCTAAAGTGATGCTTAAATATAATGTCGTGCTTGGTAGTGGTATTTGGTACTTGAGCTTTTAATGTCTGTAACAGTTGTGAATACTTTTTTTCCGACAGATGCACTACCTGCTTTATGGCACAGGGATGCAAACTTGGGAATATTCTCCATTGTATGCCATCAGGTCCTATGCTTACCTGTGGCTGCACGCCCTCGCAGCTTGTTTACCTGCCCATGTACTACAGACAAACAAGGTATGCATCTGCACAGGCCCATAGCGTTTGACATCACTCTGTTATAAAGAACACATGCAGGCGTTACAGTCGTGTTGTTCCAATTGTGTTGCAGGTTTTGGTGTTCTACATTGTGCGATGTGTCCTTGCTTTCTCCTGCTGTGTCTGTGAGCTCTATTTTTACAAGTGAGTTGACCGTCTTGGTGAGAGATGTTTGTAATATTTCAGTCACCTTACTTAGCTACATGTGAGTAATATCAACACTTCTGCATATGATGAAAAGCTAAGCATCATTTTTGAACATTCAGAATTTCTGGTACAGCTCTAATATTGGATCTAATGAGGATGTTCATGTGTACCTGATGAACAGTCCGATGAGTGTAGAAACAAATACAGTGGTGTGAAAAAGTGTTTGCGCCCCCCCCCCCTTGTGATTTCTTATTTTTTTGTTTGTCACCCTTAAATGTTTCAGATAATCAAACTAATAAAAATATTACTCAATGACAACACAACTGAACACAAAATGCAGTTTTTAAATGAACCTTTTTATTATTAAGGGAGAAAAAAATCCAAACCTACATGGGCCTGTGTGAAAAAGTGATTGTAGGTAAGAAATATACAAGACAAGTACCAATACGAGTTTAGAATAAAAAACAACTGTTGTAAATTCTTCCCATCATGCACTGCTTCCCAGCAAAGCTGTTCATTGGCTTGCTGGGAAGCAACGCATGAAGGGAAGAAGTTAAAATAGTGACTTAATGTTTTTATTTTCCATCTTCTTAACTCACAATGCTGTCATTTTGCAGATGACCTAAACCCTGTATGAAGTCACATTAACCTGAAGCGCAAACCATCGTAATAAAGTAGCCACACATTCAACAGTAGTCATAATTATGGGAAACCCAGCTCTCCACACGGCTAACGTTAGTTCTTCCATTTGTTCTTTTGTGCTTTTGTTATTAGCTGATGATTTGAGCATAACTAAAGGTTTGTTATAAAAAAGATTATATTTGACTTTTTCTATATTTAAAAAAGAGAATGGCCTAGTTTATTTTAGCAGATTTTTTTAATGTGCATCTTGCATGAAGCTTAAAAATGTCAAAAAAACCATCCTCATGTTAAGTATTTTTTAATAAAACAACTTGACAGGCATATTTGGCTTTGATTTTGTCTAAACTCACTGCGGGAAAAAAAATTGGGATATATATCGTATATCGATGTTCGACCTAAATACATCGGGATATGAGTTTTGCTCAATATCGCCCAGCCCTAGTTAATGTTAATACTGAGACTATGCACCCGGACTGTAGGAGATTTGGCAGTTGAATAGAGACTTTGATTGATTAACGGTATGAGCAATGATCAAGTTTGTCTGTGACACAGGGCCGTTTGTAAGAAGTTTGGTTTGCACGTCGGCCGCCTGATGTTTGCTTTTCTCCTCCTGAGCTGCGGAATGTTCTGCTCATCTGCAGGTTGGTCAAATTCATCCACAAAGTGTATTCTTTGCATTTTAACTAGGGCTGTCAAATGATTAAAACGTTTAAAGATTAATCACAGTTTTTAAATGAAGTAATCATGATTAATCACCATAGTAACTATGTTTGAAATATTTTTAGTGTATTTAATGAACAGAAAGGTAAATGACAGGACAACAGTATATATTTGTATGTATTACCAGCTCCAAATGAACTGAATATGTATATGTATATATCAAGCTAAAAGATACCATGCATATTTTTGGAATGTGGGAGGAAACCGGAGTACCCGGAGTGCACAGGAGGAACATGCAAACTCTACATAAAGATGCCCAAGCGGAGATTCACACCCAGATCTTCCCAATCTCCAGATTGTGTGGCCAAAATGTTAACCACTCGGCCACCATGCGGCCATGTAGCAAATTGTACGTCTGAATTAAGAGTTATGAAGTGAGTGATAAGAATATCCACTTCATGTTTTTCTTAATCTTCCTGTTTATTTACACACACAAACATTATAAAGCCGTTTTTGTGATGTTCGGAGTGTCCCTCAATGCATCTCATGTTCTTTTAATGAGAATGAGGAAGTGTTGTTCCCAGGATAAACGGATTAGAGGCGTGTGTGAGTTGGAGATACATACAGTACACGGTGTTGGAATTTTACTGCTGTTGATGTGGTCAGGTCTGAATGAAGATATAAAAGAGCATCAGACTCTGTGTGACTGTGTGGGGATGCTCCACTGTGTTTCTGTCTGCCATCATAGCAGAGAGGTGTGCTTGCTCTGGTGCGCATGCGTTAATTACACAAAAAATGTAATGTAATTAATTAAATCAATGAGTTACTGCCGTTAATGTGTTATTTTTGACAGCCTTATATTTAATTAAGCATGACTTTATTTGGCACAAGAGTAGACATCCCATGTTTTCTGTTTGTGATGATTCTTTTTCTCTGCAGCATTCCTGCCGTCCTCTTTCTGCATGTACACGACAGTGGTCGCCATGACAGGATGGTTCCAGGACTCCACACCGTTAGCAATAATGGGTGTAGCAACTGGTGCCATTGTTGCCTGGCCATTCTCCGCTCTGATTGGGTACCGTCATAAATTTTTAACTGCTGAATCTTGAAATTTAATATAATAATAAATAATATTAAAATAAATAATAGTTGAACTACTTTTCGCTCTACAGGGTGCCGATTGCCTTTGACCTGCTGGTGTTAAAGCAGCAATGGAAGAGTTTTATCACCTGGTCAGCTATCGCTATGTTGATCGTACTGGTAAGAGAATGCAACATTTTACTGGTGGAGTTCAACTTGTATGTATGCAAAATGCGAATATTAAAAAAAAGATGCATCGTGTCTTTTTCAGGGTCCCTTGGTAGCAGTGGACTCTTTCTTTTATGGCAAACTGGTGGTCGCCCCTCTTAATATTCTACTGTATAATGTCTTCACACCACATGGGCCCGATCTCTATGGTAATTAACACGCACCTCTAATGTAATATTTTATAACATGTTGGCACAAGTACTAGACAAGAGTCAGAAGTGGCATAGTGCCCATTGAAAGAACAAATTATACATCCATAACACTTCAGTTGAGCTTAAAGATTAATTTTGTCGTTAAATAAATCTTACACTATCAACCAAAAAGTACTGAAAGGAGAGAAAGCTTTTCTTCTTGAAGCTGCATTACCTTTTTTGGTCTGTAGAGGAAGCTTGAAGCCATCTGTTTTGTCTTAATAATACACAATGTTTATATTTTCTTATGACAGCATGGTTTAATGTTTTTGTGTCACACTGATCACTGACACTTCATTAGTTACACACGCAGTCTAATAGAATTCTGCCTTTTAAAAGATGATAATGCTCAATTTTGTTTGACAGTCACTGCTATTAATTTACCAGTGTTTATTACTGTGCTCGCTAAAGAGTCTATCCCTCTGCACAGGCGATAGTGGCTCCAACCCTGCGATGGCAAATACTGGCATTATTTTTTTATACTGGCTGTCACAGTTTCTGATGAAAAAAAATGATGGCCGGCTCACTAAAGGCCCAGCTACCAAATGCACCGCCCGCCACTGGTATTTTGTGTGTTTTATTTTCAGGGACAGAGCCGTGGCACTTCTACTTTATGAACGGGGCTTTGAACTTCAACCTGGTGTTTGTTCTGGCACTGTTTTCCCTGCCGCTCACTGCTCTCATGGAGACGCTCCTACACAAGTTTAATGGTGAGCAGCTAGTGTATAAAGTTAGATCATGTGCAGGTTTTTCCCAGTTCCCCTTTGTCCTAATAGCTGCTCTTATGATTCCATGCATAGCACTTGTATAAACTGGTATGCTGATAATGTTCGGAATCAGATCCAGGTTTGGAAGGAGTGGAATTAAAATGTGCAAATAGATCAAGGACCAGAAGTTGAAGTAGTATAAGTTGGACGTTTACTAACAAGTGTAATTACACAAAACATACAATAATATGAACACCCCAAAATACCCCAGAGAAAGTAAGAGGTAAGCAAATCAGGAGGAGATGTTAATTTAAGATGATTGATGTCATATGAAGTGGGTGACACATGCGATTGACCCAATCTACCTAGGGATTGACTGGTAGATTGCGATATATGTAATGGGCACCCCTGCTCTAGACCATATTAGACCAGGTGCTGTTCCAAAACCACTGTGCCTACACTTCTCAAATCTGGACTGGATTAATCTACAGAGCCCAAATCAGGGCTCCAAACTGCGATTAAAGGGTCGCATTTTTCAACAAAAATTTGAGACATTGTGAATAAATTTTTAATGTGCTCACGCATGTGCGCACAAATAAAAGTATGTATACCGTAATGAGTTGACAAGGGGCGTACTTTTTCCCTGATTACTATGACAATGAAAAATAGTGTGTAATCGCTCACCTTTTCAATCTCATTACTGTTCGACTTTTCTGTCATCTTCGTTTACACACTTTGCCTGGCTCTCACTCTACCTTGCTGGGGGCAGCTAGCTAACTAGCTAGTTTTCTGCCTAGCCTCTGGTCTTCAGACTCAAAATGTGCGCTTTTGACAAGTGACATTGCTATCATTATAATAATTATGTCTTGTCTTCAAAACACTAGTTGTGTGTCTAAGTTGTTGAAAATAAACACATAGTGTATCCAGCTTTAAGATAGTGACTCGATCATAGGGGTCTCCAACAGTGGATCTCCTGAGAGATTCTCCTTCAATTCTGGTTTCAGTTTAATCCAGAAGAAGTTCGTTTTAATTCTTTTCCAGAGTAGTTTGACCAGGATAGTGGACACCATTCAAATCCTCTTCTGGTAATGTCTCTTGTATCTGCTTGGCAAGTTGGTAAGTTGCTTTCTCCAGGGTCAAGTACATTGCTCTCTCCAAGAACAGGTAAACTGCTCCATTCTGATTAGGTAAGTCGCCCATTTTTACTGGAGCATCTCTAGGAAAAGTTTTGGCTTACTTTGACAGGTTTTGCTGGATTGCAGTTTGGAGCTCTGGGCCAGTCCTTTCTGATTGTTTCACAGATTGTCATGCTTGAAATCTTAAGATTTCCACTCTTACAAATCCGCATGGGGTTCATTGGCATCAGCTTTGTCTGAGCTGTCACTTGTTGGACACTGCCTTGTTCTTGGCTGCCAAACTACCTTTGTAGTCCCAGTTCCACTTTCCACTGGATTCGCAGGGAAGAAACAGGAGGTCAGGTCTGTATATATATAATTTCTTAAACATTTATGAAATGCAGTAGATTGCATTGAAGTTAGATATCGGTGTTACCCAGCTCGGTATAACCAGCGACAACCAAAAGTTCAAAACATGGAAAATATTTATGAGGAGTAGCAAAGGATTGACCATCTAATAAAACATGATGGCCGGTACTGTGAAAATCAACAATTATGCTTAATAACATACATTTATATGCTTCTTTCGGTCTCCGCTCTGTCGTCATGTCAGCTGGAGTGCTGTATCCTAGGAAACTCCTCCTACCCCTACATTTCGAGTGTGGTGGGAGAATTGGAACTCCAACTGATTCTGATGAACACTCAAAACCTAGGAGTGAGGGCTAAGATAAGGGGTAAGGGGTGGAATTGTGATTCAGCCTTAATGTCTTAAAGGGCTCTTGACACCAAAAGTAAAAAAATTAAAAAATAGTGAACGATAGAAAGTGATATACAGTATTCACAAAAATAACACAATAACATTCACTAGACTCTGTCTTCTCCACCTGCTGTAATTCACCGTGTACTTTTTCCCATATAAGTTCTTTCATATTTAAGAACTTTGCTGCAGCTTTGACAATAATTTTAATTTTTTTCAATCTGTTTCTTTTTTTACTTGTTCAGAGCAATTGATGACATATGCTAGTAAAACGACAACTCTGTCCATGGGAATTTCTGTATCTATTGGTTCTTGTCTTCTCGTGCTTATTGGGATATTGCTCTCATTTCCTTTCCGGCATTTCTCTTTCCTGTTGCTGTATTTTGACTGCTTCTGCATAGATAATATTTCGTTCCACTTTATTTTCTGTACTTCTGATGCCTTACCAAACCCCTCACATAAGCTGCTGTGTGACCTGCTCCAGTTACATTTGATCAGATTTACCATACCCGTTGTGACAATATTTGTTGTGCGATCTGCAGTAAAACCAACTCGCTTTCTACCATTTCCGCTATTTTTAAAAGCATTCAGTCATTTTATCTAACCGTTCGTACCTTAATCTTTCCCTTTTAACTTGATCAAATGATCTTGTACGCCTACGGGGATCCTCTTTCTTCACCTTTGTTTTATTTCCTTTTTACACAGTTCTTTTATTTTCATTGCCATATTTGTCTACTCAACATTTTGACATTTTATCAGAAGGCTTCCATCTCTTAGCACTTTCACCATTTCTACCTCTCCTACTGCCATTTTCAAATCCTTAGATAATACTAACTGGCTGATTGAAACGATGTCCTTCTCAGTTTTAAACTTCAAAATAACCTTGTATTCCTTCATCATAATCTTTTTCCTGGAATACCCTTCGATTTCCTCCTCAAGTGCTCTTAACGTTCATCCTACTCTCGCCTCTTCCTCCACCCTTCCTTCCACTTTCCTTTCTCATCCACCCCATTTCCATCTCATCCTCTGAACTCCCACCACTGTCCCCTTCCATCTCGATCCACTCACAAACCAGATTATGCCAACCGCAAAATGAGTAGAAAGTTGATTTCTATATTCTTACCAACTTTCTCCTGATTGACAGCGTCCGGAAGTCCGACCCGTTCAGCCAAAACTCACCAAAAGTCAATTCTTGCTCATAAAGAGGTGATCCTGGGGGATCATCGAACAGGTAAGTATCGTTTTAGGGATCCTTAATCACTTTTCACTCCACTTTTCCTCTCGGCTGTTAAATCTATGCTCTCAGCTCGTGGACTGCACTGCTAACGCGAAGATGCCTTGTGCTCTTAAAGGAGATGTGCTCTATTTTGTGTCTCGAGTCATATGCTTGAGATTTTTGAGGCCTTGCAAGTCATAAGTACTGTTTAGTGTTTACCAAATAAAGTGCCATTTTAAGAATGTTACAATCTATTATATTTGACAAATACAATTAATGCATTTAGATTTTTGTATTTTTTTAACAAGACTTAGTTACAGAAAATGAGTGCTGACATAGCATTCAGGACTTAGTCAGTGCAAACCAGTTACAACAACAAATGAACTTCTGAAGACATTCGAGATATATTAAGACTATATACTAGACTGTTGAGTGCACCGGTATATAAGCCGCACCCACTATACATATATAGGCAGCATCCTACCTATAATCCACCAGAAAAGTCATTCATTGCCATCCTCATCCTCCTGGGAACTAAAGTCTAAAGTCGGCCTCATATTCCTTCATCACACATCACACTTTGTCAGTCTCTCTCTCTTTTGTTGTCGCTCTCTGTGTTTGTCTCGAGTCAAATTAGCCCTTTAGCTTGAGCTGTCGTCTTCCTCACGCAGTAGTCTAGCCTTTCGAAATCCGTTGGTGATAGTGAATGGTTGGTGGTCCAAGCAGTCCAAACAGAAGCTGTAATAATTCTACACTTGATCAAACTTAATTAAGATGTGTCAGATCAAAACATAATTGCTGCACGAGTCTTTAAAAAATGAAATTAGTGTCCACTTCACTCGTCACAACTCCCTGATGCTGCACTCTTAAGCGTCATGGGAACTGTAGTTTTTTTAGCTCTAAATTAGCCATATCACTGTACAGGTCGCAGGGCTCAAAGCGTGAGAAAAAAGTAGCTTATTATACACCGGAAATTACGGTGATGAACTCTGTGTTTGTACATGTGAATAACTCTACCACTCTCCAGCAGTATGGAGAGTTGGAAATGCTGGAAATGCTGGAAATGACATAGCAATGGTCACGTTAGTTGAATACTTTGAATGGGGACACATTTTACTTAACACACTAACTGAAGTATTTTGAGGTCATCACAATAAAGTCCGAGTCATGTCCCGAGTCACTGTTGTCAAAGTCCAAGTGAAGTTGCTAGTCTTTGATGACATTGGCAAGTCAAGTCCAAAGTCATCAAAATTGTCCCTCAAGTCTGACTCACATCCAAGTGATGTGACTCGAGTCCACACCTCTGCTCTTTATCAATAATATGTACACATTTCAATGTAACATATTTATGAATTTTAAGGCTCATTTATGTAATTCAAAGGGCATTTTACTTATTTTAACAACTTTTTTTGTAAATCTTAATCACTTGTAAATACTGATCATGTGGAATTGTGGGTTACATGTGTTGTCTTGTGTGTGTTTCCTGCAGTGCAGAACCTGGGCCGTCCTTACTGGTTGACTCTGTCCCCCATGTATTTGTGGATGTTTATTTTCTTTACCCAACCTCACAAAGAAGAACGCTTTCTCTTTCCCATCTACCCTCTCATTTGCCTCAGTGGTGCAGTGGCCCTCTCATCTTTACAGGTGTGTCTTCATCATAGCGTTCAACATTGGGCGACCATCAAAGCTGCGTTTTCTCATTCATTTCCCTTCCTGCAGAAATGCTACCACTTCTTGTTCCACCGCTACCGACTGGAGCACTACACAGTCTCCTCCAATTGGCTGGCACTTAGTGCAGTTGTGGTCTTCGCTGTGATGTCACTTTCTCGCTCTGTCGCCCTCTTTAGAGGTATGTGTGTAAGGACACAGTCATCGCTGTACCCTGGCTTGACATATTTTCTTCCATTGTCAGGCTACCACGCTCCTCTGGACTTATACCCAGAGTTTCACCGTATCGCCAAGGCTACCACTCTGCACTCAGTCCCCGAAGGCAGACCAGTTACTGTATGTGTGGGCAAGGAGTGGCACCGCTTCCCGAGCAGCTTCCTTCTCCCACACAAGTCAGTAGCCATGATTCCTACACCAGACACAGGGAATGATGGATAGACATTTTTGATCGTGGGGTTTTTTTTGTAATTTGACTGATCAAACTTCACTATATCAATGAGGATGCGTTTTTAGATGATAAGTCTCAAAGTAATGGAATCATAATGGATTTCACTACTTTGTAACACGCAGCAGAGGGCACAGTTTACTCAGACCCAACTTATTTTGCCAATTTAAGAGGTTGCCTTGAAAATAAAAACAGGAAATCAATTATTAGAGTAAACCTTGGTTTTGGAGCATCTTGAATTACCATAAATAACTATTACCGTAAATAACTACAACACAAACTGGTGGGAATTGAATGGAGTGAGGTTCCCCAGTCTGCAAAATGAGTGTGTTTTATGACACAAAAACACACTTCTCTCTAATATAATGTCATTGTTCATTTTCACAACTAAGAACATCTTTGTTCATTGAATGATGTGTTGTGGTACAGTTAACTTTGATAGTTTCTCGTTCTTGATCTCCAGCTGGCAACTACACTTCATCCAGAGTGAGTTCAAAGGTCAGCTCCCCCAGCCATACGCCTTGGATCCTCTGGCCACACAGATCATCCCTGCTAATATGAACGACCAGAACCTGGAGGAGCCAAGCAGATATGTAAGAGACACACACAAACTTGTTTTTCTTGTATTAGCAGCAGCAATTACACCACCAGTGTGTCGCTCCATGCAGGTAGACGTGCGTCAGTGCCACTACCTGGTAGACCTTGACACAGAAGAAGAAACGCCACATGAACCACGTTACGCAGCCAACAAAGAGGAGTGGAACATCATTGCCTATAAGCCTTTCCTACAAGCCTCCAGGTATGCCACACGCCACACAATATATAATACAATAACATGAAATGAAAAGTATTTCATAATAATAGGCACTGAAAACAATATAATAAATGAATTACTGATTTTATTAGTAGGCTAATTACCTATGTTTTGGGCCACCTGGCAGTTAAGGGGCCTTGGAATTGTCCTGGCTCTTCCCCTTTATAAGGCACCCCAGGCCAAAAGCACTCATCATAAATAAATTGAAAAATGTACTGTATAATTAATCCATGTTATTGGTATCAGTATCGGACGATTTCAGTCGTGGATGATCAGTATTGGAATCGGCAGCATAAAATCCTGATAGGAGCATCCCTAATAATGACATATTTATATTTTTGGGGGGATTTTTGGGCACCATACAAAATGTAAATAACACAAAAAATGTAAAACAACTGAGATGATCAATCAAATAAAAGGAGGGAATAATATCAGCAAAAAATGTGAAACATTTAAACATTCACATTTATATGCACGGTCCAAAATATCCACAGAACAAATAATAAAACAAATTCGAAGGGAATCTCAAAATGGCCACTTTTTTATCCATTTTTAGGTCCTCTCCGTTCTTCAGAGCGTTCTACATCCCGTTCCTATCTGAGCGCCACACCAGCTATCGGCAGTACGTCATCTTGAAACCGCGGCGGCAAAGGCAGCCTCGTACGCGCAGCCATGGCTGATCTTTGAACTTCAAATACAACAACAAAAATCAATGACTTCCCCTTTTGACACCAATGGAGTGTGCGCTTTATGAGTTTGTTGGCTGGGTTTTGAAGTGTTTGTCTTAAGGAATGAAGCTGCGGACCCTTTAAGGACAATGCGTGGACTTGTGTGTAAGTGTGTGCATGTGCATTTGAACACAAATTCACACTTGACACTAATAAGGGGTACGAATCATGTGTTTGTGTGTACATCGTTCCTCAGGTGTGCTTATTTGAATGTCTGTACATATCAGTGTTTCACTTCATACTGGGCATCAAACTGTGGCCCGAATGGGAGAATTGAATCATGTCATAAAAATGTTTACTTGTTGTGCTTGGTGTGAGTGAGGAGAATGAATGGATATGATTAATTTAATTTGACTGCAAATGCAACAATGTTTGTTTTTTTATAAAAAAAAAAAAATCTGTACAATAAAAAACAGTACCACAATCTGATTTATTTACTTAACAAACATACAAACTGCAGAATACATATCAAGACATAACACATCATTACAAATGTCAATATACTTGAACATTCTTTTCAATAACATGCTGTGGTGTCATTAATGTGCTACCTCAACACTTGGGAGGATCATGAATCAAAACATCGATTCAGTGGGGAAAGAGGAAGCCATTAAAGAATTCCTGCGTTATTGTTGTGTCAATGCACAGTTATAAAGCATAAACAGTATTTACCCAATGTGTCACCAAATGAACATTTCAGACAGCAAACAGTGAGACATTAGTAGTTAAATGTCCATGCAAATGACATGCGCACTTACTACAGTCATATTACTGGTATATCAACAGAGGTCAAGATGTTCCATGCCAATAGTGTCCTAAGTGTGCAACGTCAAGTGGTGATGACGAGGTATCTGTCCATTATTTTGAAGCGTATGAGTTGGCATTTTGCTGTGGTTTATTGATGTAAAAAGCAAACTCAACCACAGGTCTAAGCTTCTTTAGTGCATGCAACACCGCAGAGTTCAATGAAATAGATCCATCCGACGACTCGCTTGTCCGTAAGGCTGCTGCAAGACAGGGTAGTTAAAAAAACAAAACAAACGTTTATGTATAAATGATGGAAAGTCATGTCACGCAGCAAAAGTTCAAGCATTAAATGGAAAAATTTAATATGAATCTACATTCATGTATTTTCATCGGGCGACGGGAGTAAAATTTGATTCCACTTGGATACAACATTATCAGTACTAATGAGGTCCAGTACAAATAATAGCTGTATATCTTTATTATTGGCACTCAGAGGCTGGCATTCCTTAAATGTATTTAATGAATTTACACACTGACAGCTGTTTCTCATATTTTGTCCTTTTTTATAGCCATTAGTTTGTATTCCTAATTAATTATTCCCAGAGAAGGAATTATGCTTAGTTTGAATTATGACTTGATAGCATTTGTTGATGTTGATATAATAATACATTTTTGACTTGGTTTTGTATTTTCCAACATTTTTATTTGAACATTATTTATATTATATTAAATGATAAATGGGCCGCACGGTGGTCTAGTGGTTAGCATGTTGGCCACACAGTCACAGTCTGGAGATCGGGAAGACGTGGGTTCGATTCTCCCTTGGGCATTTCTGTGTGGAGTTTGCATGTTCTCCCCGTGTGTGCGTGGGTTTTCTCCGGGTACTCCGGTTTCCTCCCACATTCCAAAAACATGCATGTTAGGTTAATTGGCAACTCTAAATTGTCCATAGGTATGAATGTGAGTGTGAATGGTTGTTTGTCTGTATGTGCCCTGCGATTGGCCGAAGTCAGCTGGGATAGGCTCCAGCATACCCTCGCGATCCCAATGAGGAGAAACGGCATAGAAAATGGAGGGATAAATAATAAATATGATGTAAATAAAACTCAATACTTAAGAATTCTTCTTTATTAATCTAATTAAATTTCATTAAAAGATAAGCGGCATAGAAGATGGATGGATGGAAATTTCATTAAATATTCTTTGCAAATTTTTTTTTAATTGTAATTAATTTGTAATTATTATTTGAACGTTGGAAACTTTCAAAACTTTATTTCATACAATAATTTTCTACGGTAGAATTTTGTCTACAGCTGTTGCATTGGATTTGATTAGATGATTCAGGTGCTCCTAATGTTTTTGGCCAGAAAGTGTCCGTAGCTTACACAAACATTATTCAACTAACAACTTCTCCCCAACTAACTAAAAGGTGGCCGTCTGGTTTGGTCTATTTCTGAAGCGTCAAAGGGTTTTGTAAACAAAGCATTACAGCCACATGGACGGGGCTTCTTTACCATCCTTGCGCTGTTGCCTATAAATGAAGACTCATCAGACACACACACACCTCGCAAGTATACACATCAGTACTTTTCACTGTCCAGCCAGTGTTGTTCATTGAAGTATCTTCTTCCTCCATCAAAATTCAGAGCACTTCTGTAACTATCCAGAGTGGCCTGGTACGATTTTCGGCTTCCATAGGTTCCCAGGATGCTTTGGTAAGAATCCATCTTGCCATTGGTGGTGTACGTCTGATACATGTCCGCCTTCACTGTGTGACCCCCAGACTTCACATTGAGGTCATAGAGGTCACTCTTTGCTGTCACGCTGTCTTCATATAGCTCGTGGTCCCCGTAGGCCCTGCTGCAGCCAAAATGCTCGCTTTTGGTTGTTCGGCGGCCGAGACTCCTGTCGTAAAACTGGCTGGGGCGACCCAGACCCCCGTCGGTCAAGTCCCTCTTTGCCGGCCGACCCAAGCTGCTGTTGTAGAGGTCGCGGCTACCCCGGCGGCCCAAGCTGAGGTCATTGAGGTCAAAATTGAGGAAGCAGCTCTCGGTGCTGGCGAGAGTCACAAAGCCGCTCTCGGTGTCACGGCCACCCAGGTTGTCGTAATCCCCAGTGGGGGTGTCAGGAGAAGAGCACAGAAAGGATGTATTCTTGGTGTGCGGGCGCGCCGACACCAAGTCATCGTCCTTCTGGGAGCGGATCACGTTGTAGACGTCTGTCGGGGTCGTGCTGGGTCGGTGGCCCGGATCTGGCTGGGGTACCTCCGATTTCTGTTCTTTTCTCCGTCTGTTGGCAGTAGAAGATATTTTAAGGCTGCAGTATGTCACAGACAAGCGCCAACTTTCAAACCTACTACAAAAGTATTATATCCCGCCCTCTTGCTGCTTGGGCATTTAAACTACACCCCACCGGGGGCCGCATACTGAAAAATAAAAAATGTGGGTAGTCACTGTGATATACAGTCATGAAAAAAATGATTAGACCCCCCTTGTTTGTTCAGTTGTAATGCCTGGTACAACTAAAGGTACATTTGTTGGGACAGATATAATGATGATAACAAATATAGTTCAGAAGAGTTTAATTTAGGAGCTGATATCTAGCAACGTCTATGGTTTTCTTGATAATAACCAAAATCACTTAAGTTCTTACATGAATAGCTATAGCATTGTACTGCCAAAAAATTGAACTCTTATGAGCTTTTTTGTTTGTCATTGGTATATTTGTCCAAACAAATGTACCTTTAGTTGTATTAAAAGGCATTCAAATGAACAACCAACTGAAAAAACAAGAGTGGTCTAATCATTTTTTTCCATGAGTGTACATTTTTCAAAATTTGGTAAAAAAGGATTGTTTTCTTTGTATAGTGTGCCTTGTTGCTATATTTTTCCCACATTTTTTTTCAAAATTATTTTTAGAAAGTTCTGCAGGCCACAAAAAAAACAAAAAAACAAATCCGGGCCGTACTTTAGACACCACTGTTATAGTCTATTGTAACAACAGCATGACTGCAGATTGCTGATCACCTCTGTCGGACTGCTTTTGTGAGTGTTCGCATGCTACATATGAATCGTATATGAATCCCATTCGGATCGAACAAAAATTTCAACACTTTATGCAGTCTAATTAAATTGTGAAAAATATAGAATTTTTTTTTGTACAATCGATACTTTTAAACCACTATTGGTAACATATGTTCTGAGCCAGTGACACACAGCAGCTGTAGAATTTAACTACTGACCAGTTACTATGGAAACCAAAAAACTGTCACTGTAGCGCCTTCCTATTTACATTTGAATGAAAAAAAAAAGAATGCATCGAGAATTGTGACTGGTAGACTACATGACAGAATTTCATCTTTGACATTAGCTACTTTTAAGTATAACTCTCCAAATCAATACAGAATTTGATTGGCAGGAATGGTGATGGTGATGATGACGCCAGTCAGGATATTAACACATGTCGATTTAGCACGCTGCCTTGTTTTTCTTTGGAAGAACGTGCATCATCTGCCCAGTGATCGATACGCATACGGTATTGACGTTTGAATTAAGGTGGAAGACTTTGCGTGCTCTGCCTGAAAGCAGTCCACTATAGAAGATTCCAATCATTACTTGAGGGGTCAAAGCTATCTGATGCTCACCGCGTGACCAGCATTTTGAAGCAGCAGACCCCCGTCACTGTCAGTAGCAGCAGTATGAGCGGGATGGTGGGAATGATGATGTAGATCACATTTAGGGCTAAGAGAGGGAGACGTTACAGGACGTGATTAGACTTTAAATGTGAAATTAGTGGACTTGTGAATGTAGACTCATCAGTTAGTTAACCGGTGCTCTTCTTTGCATTGTGGTCACTTGGATTCCACGGCACAGATGAAGGGAAGATGTCTGCAATGAAAGACATTCGTGATAAAATGCATAAAGGTTTGTCACAAATCACCTAAAAAAAACCAACATACCGTAGATGCTCCAATTAACACACCTATTCAATTCACCGCCAAGTCATTTAACAAAATCTCGCTAAATTGCGGTTTTGAAAACATCGCTCCCTCACTATATCGCGGTTTTTAAAAACTTTGTTAATTATACACGATGGCTGCTTTGTGGTTGACTATGGCCTATTATTAGCCAAAGAGACAAGTGTCATGGCATGCCTGACATCATAGAGTGAAAAAAAGTTCTCCTCCCACTCCATGTGGAAGTGGTAGGTTTTTGTCTTCTTACTTTATCCATCTTCCCCACTCCATTTGAAACCCTTTTTTAAGTTTAGATTACGTAAATCGGAGAGGCTAACTAGTTAGCTTAGTAACTTGCCATGCTAGCGGCCAGTGTCTCTTGTGTCCCTGCAGTGATCCCGTAGCCAATGTGGCGTAAACAAAGAATAATAGTGTGTAAAGGTGAGTACAGGGGTGTTATTTCATGTCAACAGAGCTCGTAACGTTAAAACTCGTATTTGGAAAGTCTAACTAGGAAAATATTCCACTTATTAATATTGAATCCTCCGTAGCGGAAATTCTACTCTGCGCTAAACGACGGATGACAGTAGCAGCATTTGAAGTATCATGAGTACCGGTGTCACAAGATTAAAACGTGACAAGATACGTTCAGAAAAAAAATGCGTCATGGCCACTAGGCCTGGGGAGACAATAAATTAATGAATTAATCACACAATAAATGAAAATGAACTTGATAATTTTGCCAGCCTCCATATATTGCCATGCGCATGCGTGTCTGTTGTGCTCGTCTCCCGCCTCCAAACAGGCAGGTAGAGAGTTCACTGGTTTCAGAACCTTTCAGCACCACTGGCAGGAGACTGCATTGGTTTCAGCACCTTGGTGCGTTTTTCCCATACAACAACGGCATGAACGGAGTGAGCCCTTTTGTTAGTCATACAGTCTCTTGGACTCAGTGGGTGGATGCGGAGCCGGTAGCATACACACAGAGTGCAGAAGAGTGTAACGTAGTAGAAATGAAATTAGTAGATTACAATATATATATTTTTTTATATTTCTTCATTGTACTTTTCTTAAAAGTAATTTAATCCCGTCTCGTTCTCGTGACCCATTCTTGTGTATTGTGTGTCTTGAGTGTCTCGTGATCGTGAGTGGTCAGCATCCAGCAGCTTTCTCTACCTCTGCATGCACTTTAAAATTGAGTTTCACTACTCAGCTCTTAGCCTCCATTGTTGTTTACAATTAACCCATTCATGCTAACTGAGCAGTTCGTCCCTTCCTGCTGTCACACCATTAGCTCTGTTGCTGTTTTGTTGTGCAATACACATACTTGTTAATGAATGATCATGTGGTCAAAAAGAGCTGTTTTCCTTTCCATTTTCTCATATACTCCAAATCATTATTAAAGTTTAAAAAATTAAGTTGTTATAGATGAGTAATGACACGGAAATAATGCTCTAACTTATTGCCTGCATCCGCTTTTGCACTCTTCTTTGTGGTGTATTCAAGTAAATAAGTGCCACAGGTATAATTAGAGCATTTACAGTATTTGCATTTTACCTGCATGTGTGGAGTTAGGTGGAGAAGGGTCAGCTGACTTCCCTGGCAAAAATGAAACATTCACTCTGGACGCATATTTAAATGTTTGCACGCGAGCGGCTGTACCTGCTGTGTATTTGCAGATAAAGTTGTGCTTGGTTTCGCAGTTGTCGTCATTCCACTGGAACATGTAGAGACCTCCCATTCCGGGTGGTGCAGACGGCTGGTGATACATCACCACGCACACCTCATAGCCGCAGGATGGCTCATCCCAGTGCCAGTTCCTGCACACGGGAGCCACAGTCATTTATCTCAATGCTGCCTCCACTAAATAGACACTCCCATTTATTGCGTTCACTTCGATAAAAACCAGCGCAGCCCTGTTATAAATCTTTCTCTCACGAGGATTATAATGTTCACTTTTACTGTAATTGTTTAAGAGAGAGGGGTATCGATCTTTTTCAATAGGCATTTAGGAGGCTGCCCTTTCCAAGTAGTCAGGTACCATGATCGCTTATACTGAGAAGTCTGTTTAAAAGTAGGAATAGCAATTCCCTCAGGCACTATGTGAATGCTGAAAAAAGAAATGAATAGAGGACTGTTATGGTATTTAATACATCACGACCCACCATAGCTAAAGATCTAACCATCTAAAGGTAGTGCTTGTGAGCAGCATAGTGGATGACATCAGGGAAATCTGACTGGATGCCTAGTAAGTACTGTATCATCATCTTGTTCTTGCCATCCATCCCATCCATCCATTGTTCTTGCCAATAAATATATCATAACAATGGATTTTTACAAAACGAGGTCTGCCCTAATAAATGCTTTCCTCGGAGTCTTGGTACTTTGCAGCTGGCCACCACTGTACAGTATATTAGCAAATCCTGCATACAGGTATATCAAGGGTGTGCCTACAAAATAGTCTAAAAAATATGTTGTCTTATATTCGTGGTCTAAAGATTTGTCCATGCAAACCAACAGGTGGCGCCAAACAACTTGGCACCAAGCAAGTCAGAGCTTTTCTTGCCACACACAGAAAAAAAAGCAAAAAACAGAGGAGTTGTGATGCTACTTTTAGGAAAAAGTAAGACCGCCTCCATCAGCTTTGGCTTAAAGGGGCCCATACTAGTTGTTAATAGTATTATATTATATATTATATTTACATTTTTCTTGTATGATTGTATTTGCTGCTAATCCTCCTATAAAGGATTCTGATGTAGGCTGTGAGGCAGTAAAAAAACAAGCAGTGCGTCGCAAATGGACCCCGGGCCAGACACCCCTAGTCCGCACCCTTAATGTCATCCCACCACCACCCACCTAAAAGTGGACTTGCTGCCATCCAGCCAGCGGTACTGCGACGAACAGTCACTGCTGCCGCTGCTGTCCTCATCTCCATGGTTACGCCTCAGCCCAATCCAGAAATCTCCATCGGTAGGCCGCAGGTCCGTGATGAGCTGCTCGATGAGCTTCTGCTCGGACGCAGACGCCACGCTCAACAGCTGCCCACCATCCCGGCGACACGCCAGCTCAGCCTCCCCAAAGTTCAACCTCCGCCGCAGCTCAGAGAAGTAGGCCAGCTTGTAACACGGCCTGCCTTTGCCTGCCTTGCACACACGCTGACCTGCACACAGGTACACAGCTGACCTCTCAGTGTTTGCAATCTATGACAAAACATGTTTCTACAACAAAACAGTGCTCTGCTTTCTGTCACAGAAGTATTCATTTGATAAATTTGATACTCTGGTTGTTGTTTACACTTTCTTTAGCTAGTTGGGAGGGAAAAAATATCAGATTTGCCAAAAAACTGCTGTACACACTCTATACTCACATTTTTTCCTCACTTTAAACCTGTCAATCCTTTAAAACTTTACTTTACCCTGAAATATAATTACCACTAATATGCTAATTACATTTTTTTAAATTTATTTTGAGCACTTTAAAGCAGTGGTCCCCAACCTTTTTTGACCCACGGACCGGCTTGTGTTCCCACAAATCTCCCGCGGACGGGGGGGGGCGTTTCGTACATGATTGCGATCTATCTTATTTATGATGTATTGTGTAAAACTAAGACATGAATAACATCAAATTAAAAGCACAAAATGAATGCCGACCCACCGTCCACCTGTTCAAGTTCCGGCCAAGTTTTTCCAGAGAGATGATTACATCTCTGTTTGACGTGTGTGGTAAAAGGCAGTGTGCTAGCATGAATTAACTTGAGACAAATGTGCACATTAGCACTCAATAAGTCATCAAAACTTACCTTTATGCATTCCCACATAGTATCAGCATTTGAGACCAAATGTGAGGTGAAAGAAAAATGGTAAAAATACAGTAGTAGTCTATCTGTGCGGCATGAGATAAAGTTAGCACACGCACAATGGACATGCGTCAAGTGATACGGATGTAACAGAGAGAATCCGGCCACTTTTCAAAATAAAACATAAAAAATTAAATAATGGAAATTATTTTTTCTTTCTGTGCATACTGGTCCCAAATGACCCATGGCCCAGTACCGGGGGTCGGGGGTTGGGGATTACTGCTTTAAAGGACCTTGTGTTTACATAACTCAACTCTTTTTTTGTAACCTCAAAAAATAATGTCCCGCAGACACCCACTTCTTTTAACATTCACACCATTATCCAACATCAATAGCAATACACGCTTACTTTAGTAGCAAGATACTCTTGCAGGTAACAGTAAAAATTTGCTGAATGCTTTGAATGGGAAAAAATAGCACCCTCTGGTGGAAAAATATATAAATTAAAACTTGAAACTCAGCAGTCCAAATTAAAATCTTAACATAATTAGTACATTAGTTGTGTCTTTTGGCTAGTTTAAGAAACAAATAAAATACTACAAATATTAAATTAATATAATCTGGCAAATTTGGTGTATTATCATTCAAAACAGTCAAAATTACTTGGAAACTTAAAAAAAAAAAATAATGAATGGGCCAAAATGTCCCTAGGATCTCTTTATGGTTTTAATATCACTGACCGTGTCAAACAAAACTATGCATTATGAGTGATTATTAAAAAGAATATATTAAAATGAATATAATAGCACTGTATAATAAAACACATTCTGACTTACCTCTAGCTTCCAATACATCCGCTTTAGGTGTAGGAGCCCAACATCCAGCATGGAGTCAGTCAAAAAGAGATCCACAAGGGAGTTTTTGTAGACGCTGAAGTAGTTTTGTATGTGTGTATGATGAGGCTTACCTGTAATGAGGCTGGTGGCTGCCGTTGGATTAAAACATAAAAACAGGAGCTGACAAAAGATGGTAAGGCGGTCCATCGCGTGTCAGTTGCTGCCTGAATGACTTTTACTGGAGTTTTAGTTGCTCATGTCACTGTCACAGTCAGTGAAAGTTGATGAAAATGTAGTTCAAATGAAGAAATAAAGAGCTCCGTCCTGTGTCTGTTGCACACTGGAAGAGTGTGTGTGTGTGTGTGTGTGTGTGTGTGTGTGAGATGGAAGGAAGAGCAAGAAGAAAAAGAAGGTGGGGTGCGGGCCATGTGTTTGGAAGGGGGGCTGTAATCTGTTAAGAGCAAGTCTTAATGATCGGCAGAAGAGGCGGCATTGATCGCAGAGACATCTAATCACGCAAGTGCTTCTTATTGTAAATGCTGACACGAGGCAGATTTCACTCCTGGCTTTATGACTGGCGATTTAGGGGATTATCATTACAAAGGTGTTACATGAAAATGATCTGCTATAACTTAATCAGTATTGGGTTTTTTTGTTTTTTTTGCAGTGTTCTTCCCGTAATGTGTTTTAGTGCAAATGACATGATGTATTTTCATTTTCCCTTACTGACATACAGTTAGGACAGTGTTTTTTAGGGCTGTCAGATGAAAACAAAATTAATCACAGTTTTCAAATAAATTAATCACCATTAATCACCATTTGCATTTATTTGCAATTACTGTATTTTATGAACAGAAAGGTAAATGACAGGGCAAGATTTTACAGTGGTGTGAAATTTCTTATTTTTTTTTGCATGTTTGTGACACAAATGTTTTAGATGACGAAACAAATTTAAATATTAGTCAACGACAACACAACTGAACACAAAATGCAGTTTTTAAATGAAACTTTTTATTATTAAGGGAGAAAAAAAATCCAAACCTTCATGGCCATGTGTGAAAAAGTGATTGCCCGTCAAACTAATAGCTGCTTGGGCCATCCTTAGCAGCAACAACTGCAGTCAAGCGTTTGTGATGACTTGCAATGAGTCTCTTACAGCGCTGAATTGCAGAATTGTTGTAATTCAGCCACAATGGAGGGTTTTTGAGCATGAATCTTTTTAAGGTCATGCCATAGCATCTCAATAGGATGCTAATTCAGGTCAGGACTTTGACGAGGCCACTCCAAAGGCTTCATTTAGTTTTTCTTCAGCCATTCAGAGGTGGACTTGCTGGTGTGTTTTGGATCATTGTCCTGCTGCAGAACCCAAGTTGGTTTCAGCTTGAAGTCACAAACAGATGGGCGGTAGACAGCAGAATTTATCGTTCCATTTATCACAGCAAGTGTTTTTTCGTTTTTCGTTTTTGCATTGTTATGGTGGAGCCATAAGCCAAATAACAAAGCCCGCATTATCAAAAGACATAGTTTATAAATTATGTAACAGAATACATTATTTAAATTATTTATTTTTTTAAATTTGGAAAATACAGTACTGTATATTCCCTTGGAAGTATTTTTTTATTAGAAAAAAGTCTAAAAAAGGCACGTCATCTTACATTCTTGTAATTTCACTGATCTTGAAAATATGTTTATTTTTTTAAAAGGTTAATTTCGTATTTTTTTGGGGGCTTCGTTCATAAAATATATTTGTTACAAAAATGTCATCATCAGATTAAAGTGAGAGTTCAAGTTTCAGGAAGAAAGATCACTCAAGCACAAATTTTGCTCTTCAAACTCGTAACCTTCCATCTATCATTCAGATGTTGCCCGATTCCTCTCCATTCCTCTCTATAAGTTGACATCCAATAATAACCAGAATCAGCAGCTTTCAGTAACACCACGAATGGAGGAAAAAGTGAATGTATGCACTTCCTGATGGTAGTAATTTCTAAAATGGCCCATAAGGTTGATTTAGGATTTGCGGAGGGACAGATCAGGGAATTTGAGCAGCGGGATGCTTCATCAGGAAATATGCAGTGTAGGCTACAGCAAGGTATAGGGAGTGAGGGTAGGATTGTTGTTTAATCCCGTTATGTTTGATTGATTGATTAGGATTTAGCTGGGGTTTACATGGGAGGTGTAATGTTGAGGTTAGCAGGTGGACAATAAAGCAGAAGACAAGTGGGGGTAACTGAATCCGCCTTGTTTACAGCATCTGAGAGCAGGAGGGGCTTTCATTCAATTAGGACTCCCATTCGTCCCGCTCTGTCTTGGCCGTCCCGCTGACCTCCTCCCACCATCCCAATTAGTTAAAGGGAATCCAGATGAATGCCCCCATGGGAAGCCCGTACATCACCGATCCCACACACACACACACACACACACACACACACACGCACAGCAAGCGGGCGGTGCAGCATGTCAAAGAAACTCAGCAAGACAATTCACCATAGTGGTCCACATGGAGAATCGCTAAGTGGACTTTTTTTCGAGCGTGACAGCGTAATGGTCAGCTGATCAGAGCAAATAAGCCGAGGCCATAAACTGATAGGCGTCGCCAACCACCACGCATCCTTTTGTACTGCCATGGAGAGCACAACAACAAATGGCAACTTGTGCTGACTCGCACTGAGAGAGACAAGACGAACTTTACTGCGCACTTTCCACTAAACTGGATTTGAATAATGCGAGCTGGCACGCCACCAGATGCGATTGTCCGCATTGCGTCCACTTGGTGACCCGAAAGGAGAGTTGTAGTAGCGCTCCATCAGCAAACGTTAAAAGGCTTTTAATGGAACCTTTTAGTAACTCTATGAGGCGTTCATGTTTGCAGTTTGACAAACGATCAAGGGAAATTGTTGAATACGATGATCACGATGTATCCCACCTGACCACAAAGAGACCTTGTAATGTAAAAGCAAAAATATTTTTGATTTCACTTATTTGCTCTTGATTGGATCCAGACATGACCGTGATAAGTGAATTTCCGCGAAGTAGGATTCCTTATTTATAAATAGAATATTTTCATAATTAGACGATAGAACATCTGTTTATGACCTTCTAAAACAGGTTTTAACATTATTAGAGCCCTCTAGACATTAAATAACACCCCTATAGTCAGCTTTACACTTGTATTACCCAATATAGTAGTCATAATTAGAGTACTGTAATTTCCGGTGTATAAGCCGCTACATGTGTCTTAAACTTTGAAACCTGCGGCATATATACAGCGTGCAGCTAATTTATGATCATTTCCTAATATCATTACATCTTCTATAGTTCAGAAGTACTACTAATCATTTAAATACTGGGCCGCTCGCATATCAGTAGCTCTTTCTTTAGCAAGAGCCAACCATGAGCTATAAGGGAACTCACGACAAGCTTGCCAACCCATCAGAAATCGCAGGAGGTCATTATTCAATATAACAGTCTGACTCACGGTGTCATCTTACAAAGAACGCTAAAATCATCACACGGCAACTTAACACTCAAAAGGTAGCTAGAGAATATACAAGACAAGTATCAATACGAGTTTGAAATAACAAACAACAGCTATTTTAACGTCTACCCATAATTCATCACTCCCAGAAGAGCGGTTCATTGGCCAACGGCTGCCACGGCCAGAGGGATCTCATGAGCTCCCTCTGATTTATCGAATAAAATACAAAAATGCAATTTGGAAATTTTTTATTCATAATTATGTGTAGGCTTTGTATGATGGGTCGTGACTTAATGGCCATTGAAAAATGTGGGTCCCAGGTTGGAACCATTTGAGTCGGTCTGGACTAAACAATGTGACCACAATGTTCGCTCTCGGTTTGATGCATTACACTTGTACGCCACTGAAAACGACAACCAACCAAATGTCATTAAATTTGTGCTTTCTAAGAACGTGTGCGTAAATTACACTGAACATCTGTGTGACAAATCTCTTAACTCCGCCCCATCAACCCCTGGGTCCGCCCACAGTGAATGATCTCTGCTTGTTTTGACTACAAAAACAGAGGTTTACACAATGATCAAAACCGCCATTTTCGCTTTAATACTTTTTTCTGTCAGCTACACATTAAAAAAAATACATGTAAGGGTGTATTGTTTATGATTATGATAGCATATTTCCATTCATTTTTCCCCCCCATTCATTGTGCAGGAATTTAGTTCTTCAAGAACTCCAGCGGCGCATAGTCATCCTGTTGATCGTTTCCAAGGATAGATTTAAGGAAAGGTATAACCCTGAAGATGTTGAGGTGGAAGTCTCGGGAGTTCTTCGTAGACTCGACGACACCGCCGCCTTTGCACAGGTTTTCACTACCCCAGCTGACCACTGCAATCTGCAATCACACATCCACCCATACCAACTGCGTTATTATCATATTTATATACAGCGGAACCTAAGAGACACTGCTCCACCTCCAAATTTGTTCAGATTACCATACAAAATAATGGACAATGAATTAATCTGTTCCAGGTTTAAACTGTCACCATCACTTTGTTTTTTTAAACTGTACAGGAAATACTTTAAGTAAGATTCAACTGTCGCTCAAGAGTGAAAAGTAACAACAAAATACCAAACAAAATATTTGATTATGGTTCAGTGCATTTAGCAGCTACTATAAGAAGGTAGCTTCACTTATCATGGTCGGATCTGGAACCAGTCAACCGTGATGAACAAGGGATTACTTGTAGCCTTTCAACAAAGTTTTCAAATATGTAAAAGTGCGTGTTTTGATTTGGCAGTATGGGGCGCTTGGTGGAGAAAGTTGGGATACCCCTGATCTATGGACAGATATTACTGCCATAACATCATTAAAAAGTCAATTTGGCATTAAAAAGAGTTTAAGGCATATTTCTACCCAGATAACTTTTTTTTAGTGTTTTCAAATTGAGCTTAAATTTTGAGGTTCCCATGTATATTTAGCTCATTTATGTGGGCAACAGAAAGACGAGAAAATTCACCTGCACTGTGCGTTGCTCGTAGTTTTTGAACACAGCTCCTCCGGAGTCACCTGCCGTCCAAACAAAACACATCTCGGTGAAAAGTACAGCTTCCAAAAATGCTTTATAATAATGAGAAAGGCATACGGTAAAGGGAGCCTACCTGTACATGCTATATGATCTCTGAAGGGAGTCAGACCGCCGGTGCACAGGAAGTTGTCAGTCACAGGAATGTTGGGATCATTTGTGGTAATTCCCGGGGCTTTCAGTGCATGTTTAATGCATTCATCCCTCTGCGTCGCCCCATCAGAAAGGTAAAAAACAGCTCAGTGGGATGCTTCCATAAGCAGAGTGAACATTAACTTACATTATCGCCAAGCTTGGCATGTACATCTTTTTCACCAACCAAGTAGTTGGTCCGTGTGAGGAAAGTCAGGCTCTCAAGGTGATTTTTTAACAGGAGCTGCTCTGTTGGCATGAGAGAAATGTTAATACGTTTCTGTGGTCATTGTCATGCCATACATCGTAAGCGGGGTACGCCAATTGTCATAGCGGGTACGTGAATAAAAATGAAAAACAATTAGCGCCGAACACTAGCAATTACGAGTGCGCCTGAATGCCTCACAGAGCAGAGCGCACAGTCAGAGCAAGGAGAGGGAAGGAGACAGCATGAAGTTCTTCATTGTTCTGTGTGAGTTATATGAACAAGTAAGTACGTTTGACGATTATGTTGTGCATTAAGAGTGTTTAATTTTGGTAATGGATACTTCTTTATCATGTTTGTTAACTGTCCCTTTCAATTTGGTATCGTAGATTCAAACCATAGCGATTGCAAGTGGACAAAAGTAAAGCCTGAAAGTTCAACCCATTCAAACGGAAGGATCCCAACATCCGGCTGAAATAAAAGATATGTAGGATGAATACTTAGCAATTTATCAGTGCTCGTGGAAAAAAAATTCTCAATTTAACCAGGCAAAATGAACATTTTTGAACCAGAATTACGTACTTACTGTACAATTAATTAATCATGTTCAATATTTCAAGTTAATGAAGATTTTAAAAAGGTTTATGTTTTTTAAGTGTGCAGGAGTAGGGGATACGTGGCTTCAAGTCAAACTACGTGGCTGTGAAAAGTTTGGGAACCACTGCAATACAGTAGTCCTGTGTTTATCGCGGTTCATTGGTTCCACACCCGACTGTGATAAATGAATTTCCGCGAAGTAGGATTCCTTCTTTACAAATGGAATGGTTTCGTAGCAGTGGCATAGAGAACCTGTTTACAATCTGATAAATACAGTTTTTAACATTATTAGAGCTGTCTAGACATGAAATAACACCCATAGAGTCACCTCTACATTCCTATTACCCAATATAGTAGATATAGTCAGAAAAAATGAGACAAAAAAACGTGTGACTTAGTTCATTTAGCTATTTTTATGCTTGAAAATGCTTAATTTAGGCAAAAAATACAAGGTTAAATCCAGGTTTGAATGATTTTACAACGGGCACAATAAACCCTCATAAAAACACGGGCTACTGCTGCGTCTGTAACCCGCGCCAAGCTAAAACTCAACTCTGAACCCCCGACGTCACTTACTGTCCGTGCCACTGGGACACATTTACAGCAACACACACGAGTATCAGTCGTATCTACGGTCTACTGTCGAAAATGGCTTATTTTCTGGTATTTTATCTACTACTACTACTGTAAAGGTGACTATAGGGGTGTTATTGCATGTCTGGATGGCTCTAATAATGTTAAAAGCCATATTTAGAAGACCATAAGCAGGTTTTCTATGCTCTAACTATGAAAATATTCCATTCATAAATAAGCATGCCTACTTTGCGGAACTTCACTTGGGGTCTGGAACCAATTAAACATGATAAACAAGGGATAACTATGTAAATTAAGAAATGACCATGTGGTCAAGGAGAGCTACATTTTCCTCTACACTTTCTCATGCACTCCAGATCCATCCGTCCATCCTCTTCTATGCCGCTTGTCGTCACTGGGGTCGTAGATATGCTGGAGCCTACACTCCAGATCATTAAAGTTGAAAAATTAACCTATGAAGTCTAATGAATTTTCAAATTGAGGGGTTTCAGGTCACAGGTTGCCACTGGATAGTCAAGGAAACATAAAATGTCAAAAAGTAGAAAGTAATAATCATAATAAAATGATAAATAGTCCAAAATAATTTAAGGCACAAGAGTTATTCACCTTGTTCCTTGCAGGTGGATTCACCAACCAGTTTTAGGGCATTACTGGTCTCCTGGGTGCAAGGTATGCAAATAGGTCTGAACAGGGGGAGAGGAGCACATTGTTTTTGTTGTTTTAACCAAATGAGTTGAATCAAAATGTTGTGGGGTACAGTACCTGGCCAATGTGGAGATTTTCACATAGTCCACCAGTTGAATGAGAGCCACATCGTAGTCATAGAACTCTTCCACACCCTCGTTTACTTTAGCCTTGACATTGAATTTTGGGTGCAAAAAGAAGTTCTTCACCTTTTTGGCTGTCGGACAGAGATGAGCAAAGTCCGTTAATGGTTAAACAAAAGCAAACTTGACAAATCATGGAGGTAAACTTTGGACTCTGGCAACTCTTACTTCTTCTGCCGTTCATATCGTCAATGTCAACTGTGACGTGCTGAGGTAAATCCCCAAACGTGAAGCAGTGAGCGGCGGTCAGGACGAACATGGGCGTCACCAGAGAGCCCAGACATTTCATGACTCTGCCCTCGTTCTTAAAGTGTCAAGAGGAAACAAATCATTTATTCCAAAAAGGCACCGTGGAATGCCATGACAACCATAAAAAAGGGAAATATTCACCTGAATGACAATAAATACCACCCATGGATAATTTTCCCTTCTTTTTGTGGTGTCGTATTCCTTGTGAAGACCACATAAACCTTTCACTTCTTCTTCATCTGGAAGGGACACACCACACAGCTGCATTTAATAACTAGCTTATATGGCTTAACCTGTTTAAGTCGTCCTGTTCGAACCTTGGTTAGCGTCATTAATCTGTTCCAGAAGGTCTGAAATGTACCCTAACTGAAGACGTTTTTACCATAAGAAATGTAATGCAAACGTAAATTCATCTGCTCCAGAAAGCCAAAAATGTCAACACAAAACATGTTTTCATATTTTCACAATGACAGTTTCACCTGCATAAAACAATTCAAAATGGATATAATACATATAAATGATGAATGAAAGGGATAAATGAACATTTAAGGTTAATTTTACATTCCTTGAAGATTGATTGTTGGCACGATGTGGCATTGAGATCAACACGGACATCACCTTTGAGTTATTTCTTGAATTCATTAGTGTTTCTCACCTCAAGTTTCTGCTTTTCTTTTGATCAAGGCTGCAAAATAACCCAAAACCGAGCCAGCATTTTGATAAAAAAAGGTGAGAAACACGACTGAATTCATTATATCCCAATTCAATAACACAATAGCTTATGTGCCGTTTGTTTTACGGATATGTTTTGCGCATATAAAACTAGAATTTATTCCTAACCAGAAAATGTCAAACTGAGGGAAAATTTTGGCTTCGATTTTCAACATTAGCTGAAAAACACGCTAACCAGGGCTCCACTGTTCATTGCATGGTGATCCACGTTTTGTCCAGAGAGGACACAAAGCCTCCAATGAAAATATCATTGCTTTCCAACGTCAATAATTTTGTGGTAAAAAGAAAAAAAAAACACCAAATGGGATGAATGTGTTTTTTACGGAACCCCATTGATTGAGCGTGGTACTATTTTTAGTAACATAAACCTGAGTCAACACACACGCCACAGGAAAACCATGGGATTTGTGTCGGTGTGAGGAAAGGTAATGATGATAAAGAATAGCTATAATTGAATATAATGAATTATGTGAAGGTATTGATCATTTATTTTGTACTACCATTTAATGCCACCAGCTCCTCATGATGGGGGAGGCAGTGCTAGATAACAATGGTGCTCACACATTGACACTTTGGACACGTTCAATGTTGGCTGTACTTACTTGTGTTGCCATCTGTTTAGGCAAAAATGGCCATGTGCTGACTGATGTTTTGTGGATAGTAAATCTATACTGCTATACAAGTTGTGCACTAACTACTCTAAAGTGTATCCAGTTTCAATTGTATAGTATTGTTGCTGAAATATGAGAGTTGTACAGTAATCCCTCGTTTATCGTGGTGATATGGTTCCAGACCCAACCATGATAAGTGAATTTCCAAGTACGATTCCTTATTTATAAATGGAATATTTTCATAGTTTGAGCACAGAAAACCTGTTTACCATCTAAATACGTTTTTTAACATTATTAGAGCCCTCTAGACATGAAATAAGACCCCTATAGTCACGTTTACGCTCATATTACGCAATACGGTCGACATACTAAGAGTAAATAAATAAATAAGACTCGTGCTCGTGTGTGTTGCTGTGAATGTGTTCCCTAGGGAAGCAGAGTGAGCGTCAATTTGAAGAAAAAGGACGTGACGTCGGGGGTTCAGAGTTGAGTCTCAGCTTTCTGTGGGTTACGGCAGCAACAGTAGCCCGTGTTTTTATTGAGGATTTTTATTCTAATTTATTTTTATTATTGTGCTAGTTGTGATGTAATTCAAACCTGCAATAAAAGCCTGTTGTTCTGGTAATCAAATCTGGTGATTTTGTGCCTCACCAGACATCACGGTAACATTACTGACACGTAGTGACTTGGGTAGAATACTACGTCATCGCCTTTGAATGCGTCGTCTGAATGCCTTATATTTGTATTGTAGTTCTTTTAGCCGTTTTTTTACTAGTAATAGGCTGTATTCAACCATAAAACAGCATGATTTAATAATTGTTGAAAACCTGTGATGTTGGAGATGAACACTCGGGTCAACATAAGCACTTTAATCAGGTGTTAAAGAAGTTTCAGCTTCTGATTGTTATTTGGTTGTGAGTGTGGAAGCAAAAGGGTCAGTGAGGAATTACTCACATAGTGATTCCACAAATGTACAAACTCACCAATAATCTCATCAAATGTCTTCTGCAAACTGCGAATATCGCTCATCCTGAAGTAATGGTCGCCACCTGTCCCGGCTACAAGAGGAATTAAGTCGTCGTCGAAGATCAGGGCGCCAATGGCAAAAATATAAATGTCTGAAATTAAGAAGCAACAGTGAAGAGCAGTTTATTTATTTGGACTCAACCCCTAACATAATATTATATTCAGCAAACTCACCCAGGTACTCTTCTCTTAATGGTTTTTCGCTCCTGCTAGTCTGGTCCATGTAGACCATGTTCTTTATTTTTTGCACTGTAGGCTCAGGTGTACCACCCATGTTGTAAGCACCTGCAATCAAAAAAGTTATGAACCCAAATGCCTGCTTCAGTCATGGTGTAACCAAACATACCACAACAGGTACCACACAATGTAACTGTACCACATGGGTACTGCAGGGTATTGCAATAGATGCTCACACACTAATATACATGCAAAGCAATACTATTTTATACTAATTTATAAGCCGCAAGGCATGCTGGGAAGCCCAGTCACACATTTTCACAACAGGAAGTTACCCGGCATTCCTTGCGGTTTATAAATTCGTATAAAATAGTATTGTTTTGCATTTTTTGCTATTCACGGGTGGTCTGGGAACACATCTACTGCATATTATACTTCTTAAAATAAACAAAATAATATTTTTAAAAAGAAACATTGTAAACAAAATAAACAAAACAAAAAGAAAAAAAATATTTTTCTGTTATTATTTTGCTTATTTTAAGTCATACATCTCAGATTTGAGATACAGTATATGACTTAAGATAAGCACATTGGTCTAACAGTCAAAAAAGCGTATTTTGACCTCAGCTTCAGATAGTTCATCTTGCTTGGATTTCAGTTTTTGCCATTTGCAATTTCAAAGCAGTTAATGAGTTCAAATTAAATGATTTTAATGATTTTTCTTTTCAATGAAGCAACATTTTCTACAGATAAAATAGGAGTAATAAAATGAAAAAATACAATCAAATAAATTATGATAAATATATAATAACATAGCATAACTGTATAATGCTTATTAATATTTACATCATGTAATGTATAATATAAATATATCATAAATATATATTTTATTAGTTATATTACCATTAATAAATAAACATCTCAATGTGATTCCAGTTGTTACAGTTAGTGAAATGTTGTATTTCTACTTACAGTGCATTTGTAGTTTGCACACATTGAAAGATATTTTGAAAGCACAGCAGAGGTGAATGAAGTTACCGTCTGTAAAAAGAATGATTGCGTGACGGTGCTCCTTAAAGCCCTCTTCCCCTGTCCGTTGCTTTATAAATGCCATGCGCTCCAAGATGGTCATAAAAACGAGGTTGAGGTCAGTTCCGGCAGTGTCTCTGTCTGTCGATGGAGAGCAGCAAACACGGTTGAAGTTCAAGCTCAAAATCAGGCAGCATTTCCAACAATATAACTCACTGTCTATTTTAAATTTTTCCAGATCGGCCTTCACTGTGCTCAGTTGGGTCTTGCCGTCCAAAAAATCGACAATGTTGACAACTTCATATACATCAGAAGAGAAAAACAGGATCTCATAATTTGGAGTGACAGAGAAAGATGAAATCTGTGGGGTTGGAGGGAAAAAAAAAAGCACTTATGTTTTGTAATGAGCAGAAAAGCACATGCAAATTGCAGGGAAATATGTTCCGCAGAGTGCTTATGCCGGTTATTTTGTAAATGAGCCATTTATCAGCCAACACAACATCCGCCGTCTGCATTGAAAACATGCCAAGGAACTTGGGCCAAGTAAAGAGCATCAGGAGTATGATGTGTAATTCATAATGAAATGCACTTGCACTAGGATGCTGCCATGACAGCTAAATGGTATGAGACCCTGATTGTGCATGTTGTTTCGGGCCAAATGTGCACCGAGAGGTGTGCCAAACACTTCCATGCTGCACAGCAAAAATACTGCACAATGTTACTGTACATACACGTCACTCTACATACAGTATACACTCCACTTTATATGTATTGAATTGTATTATTTTGGGGGGCGTACATTATAGCGATGTAATTTATCTTATTTATGAATAACATCAAATTAAAAGCACAAAATGAATGCCGATCCACCTGTTCAAGTTCCAGCTAAGTTTTTCCAGAGAGATGATTACATCACGTGTGTGGTAAAAGGCAGTGTGCTAGCATGAATTCACTTGAGACAAAAGTGCACATTAGCACTCAATAAGTCATCAAAACTTACCTTTATGCATTCCCACATAGTATCAGCATTTGACACCAAATGTGAGGTGAAAGAAAAATGGTAAAAATACAGTAGTAGTCTATCTGTGCAGGATGAGATAAAGTCAGCACACGCACAATGGACATGCGTCAAGTGAGACGGATGTAACAGAGAGAATCCGGCCACTTTTCAAAATAAAACATTAAAAAAAAACTTAAATTATGGAAATTATTTTTTCTTTCTGTGCGGCACGGGGGTTGGGGACCACTGCTTTAGATACTGTAGGTCAATGATTGGCAGCAACACTAATTTTCCTACAATGTTATTTTTTTCTACAGTGTCAAATTTATAACAAAAAGTCTCACTCAAGATCTTAAGCACGAAAAATGTCAGCTTCCCAAAATCTGGTTTCCGTTTTAAGAGTCCATCATTTAAAACTACTTTTATATACTAATGCTAATTACAGTACAGTATATTTGGGGGATTTTAGGAACTGTATGTTGCAGACAATAAAAGGTGTCAAATGTTGCTGCATGCTTTGAATGGGAAAAAGTTTAAATGTGTTGGATTTTGTGTGGCTTTGCCATTTTAGGTTCATTTAAGGAACAGGGATTTTGTTTTGTTATTGTAATATATACAGAAAAAGGTGAATGGGATGGTGCTACAGGTGGAAAATTACTCAACTTTGATTCTTTCACATCACAAAATCGCAGAAGAGAAAAGTTAAAGTTCCATCTGAGTGAATGATGAGATGTCAAGCCTAATGCAAGTCAAACGTATCATTTTATTCTTCATAATGTTGATGAATTGATTAAAAGTGGTCATGCTACCCACTACGTCATTTTTATAAGTCAGCATATTTGTGGCCAGTGTCCATCAGCAAACCATCTCCATTTCAACAGCCGATCCAGTCACATCTAACTTGCGTCTCTTAAACCAGCAGCGCATTTGCTGACGCTTCCAGTTTAGCATATTAAAAGAGGCGTCTTTTTCTATTAAAAAAATGCTGTAAAACTTTTTCATTATGCACTGTGTAGTTCAGCGTTTCCCAACCTTTATCGAGCCAACGCACATATAAAAATCCCACAGCATACCACCAAGCATGCCGTGATTTATTCTGTTCTATGAATGGCAATAGGTGGATACAATTATGTACCTTCTCCCATCTAGTGGAATCATCTTTGAACCAATTAAGTAACCTGATGATCTCTTATGGCACACTAATGAGCTGTGGCACAGTGCTTGGGAATCACTGGTGTGGTTGGTGAAGGATTTTGCAGTGTTTCACTTATTTGACTCAAGAAGACGAATGTTTTTGTGTGTTACCTTGGTGATGAGTTGTACTACAGCATCTCTGGCATCAATGAAATATTTCTCTTCAATACTCTCCGAAATGTCCACCGCAATGTAGACGTTGAGCGTGTCGGTTTTTGAAATTTTGATTTTTCTTCCCTCTTGTGTGTCATCTGTTTATAAAAAAAAAAGTTAGCGTAATGATTTCTATCACAGAGCATGAGCAGAGTGTAACTGGCACATTTCCATTTACTGTAATGATGATGTATGCCAAATAATGTTTACTCCTCTATTTATTTAATCATTTGTTTTGTTTTATTTTGTTGTAACACTCCCCCCCCCTTTTTTTTCCTTTGTCCTTGTCACCCTTATCCAAAGTTTCACTTTATTTAATTTTATTTTGTATCTTTGAAAGGTGCTGCTTGTGCTAATGACCAATCAAAAAAATAAAAAGCAACAGCAGTAGTATTTGATAAATTGAATCATGTTGTGGACAATTTCTTTCCTCGGTATCAGTTTCGAATTGGTGTCGATATTGGCCGATATACTGTGTTGCGGTATTGGTATCTTTATGGGACATGAAATGTGGTACTGGGCCGTCCCTAATTGCGACACGTTCTTTATTATTTTCTTTCCCAGTTAGGAAGAACTGGTCACACTAAATAAATTCTGCTTCTTCCGCCTCGTTTTCGGAAATGTGCAAGTGTAAACATGTCGTTCCGGTGACTTACCAATAGGCTCCAAAGTGGTGAGGCTGGCTTTGAGTGCACCGCCAAAGGCCTCTGAAACCTCCAGCGGAGTATCATACGTGTATTTGTCTGAGGAGCCAAAAAGACCACATTATTGAAAGAAACGTTCCATACTTCACTGGCTTTAATCGGATAGCATAAATCATTCAAAAGCAACAAAAAACACAAATGTTTGGGTGACAAATACTAATAGATGTAACTAACTAGCGAATGACTCACTTGATGACTAACTAAGCACATTGATGAACCCATTGCGATGCTCCTGGTGAACCAAGCTTACTCAGAATGTCTTTAGTCCGATGTCCAACGCTAAGATAAAAGGTCACAACATGTTGTGCCCTCTAAAGTAAACTTTATGTGAATGGAAAAGCGGTGACTTGTCCAGTTGAATCATTCTGATTATTTGTGGCGCCTTCAACTATTTACAAAATGTCATTTTTTAAGACGAGAGCAGGGAAAATCTGTCATTTACAAGTGAAGAGCCCCCCAAAATGGAACAGCTGTTTTGAATTTTAATGATTTTTTGTTTGTTGAATGGCTGGGAATTACACAAGAAAGTCACAAATGACGATGTTAAGCTTTCTTTAGAAATACTCATGAAAAATATTTGCCGTTATCATAAAAAAAAAAGAATACCGTAAAAGCTCTAATTATTATTTACCGAAGCCTTCAAGAAGCCTGCTGGGCTGAGCACTTTCAGGTAATGCTAAATAGACCACCACCCACAAAAGAACTGGATGTCCAGCGAATGATCTAGAAATTGGCATCGAACCACGAACAAAAGTAGAAGTGATCTCATCCATGAAGTCCCTAAAAAGTGGAAAAGCCGGACCTTGGTAACCGGAACGCAGACCCAGACCTTGCCTCCGAACACCTTCAACCGCCATTCAAAACCATCTGGGAGAACAAAGAAATACCTGATAACTACCTAGCTAACAACCGGCGTGGGATCACGCTCCTGTTGATACCAAGCAAAATCATGGCAAAAATGATTGTGTAGCGTCTTACAGAGGCAGTAGATGAGAAACTCAGGAATGAACAGGCGGGATTCCGAAAGGGAAGGGGGTGCATTGACCAGATATTCGGACGATGGAACATAATAGAACAATGCACAGAATGGCAGAGGAAAATGTACATCAATTTTGTCGACTTTGAAAAGGTTTTTGATGGCATAAATCCAGGCAGCCTCTGGAACATCTTAAGGATGTATGGAATTCCGCATCACATAGTGGACCTTATCAAGACCTTCTATGCCAACTTCAAATGCCGAAACAGTAGACTGGCATTCCAGGTAAAGACAGGAATCAAACAAGGATGTGTGACGTCAGCATTGCTCTTCAACATCCTGATGGTTATTAGCATTTGTAGACCACACATCTGGCGAACTTACGGCGTTCCTGATGATTTATCAGACAGTTTTGAGAAAAGGTGTGTCTTTTGCGCCATCCTGAAGTATCCCGGTAACTTCTAGAATGAGTGAATTAAGTGTGAGTGGTCTACAGGAGGTTTCTGGCTTACAGTAGCATGCTGGCTCTGTGCCAGTCCACTGGCCGTTCTCCAGGCACGTTCTCTCGCTGGAGCCCACCAGAAACAGGCCGTTCTTGCAGCTGTATTTCACTTTGTCGTCTATTCGGAATGAATTCCCCCTTCTGAAGGCGCCAGCCGGGATGCCGGGATCAGCACAATCGTTTCCTGCTGTGGTAAGTACAAATACAAAAAGTCAAACAAAGAACAGTAAACATGGATAAATTAAATATAGGGTAGACTCACAGTCTCGGCTGCAGATGGGAGTGGATCCACTCCACTTGCCATTTGGAAAGCAGACTCTCCTGGATGAGCCTCTCATTGTGTAGCCAGAGTAACACTGATATGTAGTCTCATTGTCGACAAAGTATCTCTCCTGAGGAGGGGAGACGATTCCATGCATCAGGACTTTGGGGTCCGGGCATTCAACCACTGTAAGAACAAAAAAGACTTGGAATGTATCATGGGACAGATGAGGATAGAGGGGGTGAACGGTCACCATCATCTTACTGTAACTCACCCCTGCATTTCTGAGGTTTCGAACTTGTGCTGTCTTGGCTCCACATGTCATTGAGCTGGCACACACGCTTCTGTGCAGGGTATGGATAGTAACCCTCAGGACAGTGGTAGGTCAGCAGGCTGCCTGTCTTCAGTCCCTTGGTCAGATTGTAATGACCCCCCTCTATTTGCACATTGTCCTCTGTACAATCGCACCACACTTCACCTTAAAAGAGAAAGAAAGTTACACAAGTTCGCTTCCAGTACATAGAAGTAGCAACTTACAAACTTATTTAGAAACTATTTTTATAGTAGCTATGACAAGTAATACAAATATTTTATAAAATCCACACTCATTTGTCCCGAATGACATAAAATTTAAACTGCTGTAGATATACTATATATATATATATATATACAGTATATATATATATATATATACAGTATATACTGTATATATATATATATATATATATATACTGTATATATACTGTATATATATATACTATATATATATATATATATACTGTATATATATATACAGTATATATATATATACTGTAGATATATAAACATATATATGTTTTTTTTTACCTAAAAGAAGTCAATCTCTTAAAACTACTTCAGCCTGAAATAAATCTATTTTTTTCACAATTTTAAGGGCAACAGAATTTAATTTTTTTAATGAAAAAATCATTTCTATAAAATACAGCACTGGACATGTCGATGAATATTTGCTGACCAGGCCCTGAGATGGGTCAATGATTGACAGCGTCACTAATTTTCATGCATTGTTATTTTTTATGCAGCATCAGATTTAAAAGAAAAAACTCACACTCAAGGACAAAAAAAATGTCACCTGTATTAAAAACAATTTTCACATAAGAAAAACTACTTTCGAATGAAACATACATATCAAATACTAATTATATTTTGAGGATTTTAACTCTTTAAAGGCCAGTATGTTTTAGGCGGCACTGTTTTTTTCTGTCATTATTCAACATCAAGAGAAATGCTGCATATTTTGAATGGGAAAAAGTACCGCCACCTGGTGGAAAAAAATATAAAAAATACATTGAAAAACAGTCGTAAATTAAGATCTTGAAGGACTGATTTAGTTTGTGGACATGTGGAATAAAAAAATGACATTTTCAGTTGTTTTGAATGGGGGGAAAAAATTGTTGTTAGGAGCAAAAGTGTAGCTTATATTCCTTTAACATAGCCCAAATGATTTTAAATTAATTAAAAAAAATGTAATTCCCTAGGAGTCTGTCTTTAAATGTGAACTCACCCGTTAGGAGACACGAAAGTGCAGCCGCCAGCCCAATCCAGTGGACAGAAAGCAGCATGTTTGAACCTTCAGCTGAGGAAGCAAATGAGACGTTTAGCAGGAGATGGCTTTTTATCAACTCACGCAGTGATGCTCACAGAGAGAGGCATTAGACAACCCCAAATGGAGATGTTATTTATTAACTCTTGGACAAATAAAAAGAGATCAATAGTATGTGTCAGAGAAAACAGAAAAAATATTGAAATACACCTGCTTACAATATATTGGGTACAACGGAAATGAAAGTAAAACTTTTAGTCATTGTTGATGGGATAGTGATCAGTAGGAAAGCTTTCTCAAGCATAATCATACATGACATCATACATAACAAACAGTATAATACAGTGTTCAAATGAATCATTTTAATAGACATCATTTTAATTTAGTTGTATTTGTGATTATCATATTGATTACGTCAATTTTCCACCATGTGATCACTTGCAAAAGTACACTTGCCTCATCATTTCCCCCAAACAGAGGCACAATTGTTGACACATTGCTTTGGGTATTGATCGTCCACCCCACGGGTTCAACTGACCAGGCAAAAACTTCCCAGTCTTCCTCCAAAAGTGGACAGCAAAATAAAACATGTACAAGACACTGCCCCATTCAAATAACTGAAAGGTAAAAGGGACGAGAGTTACAGATTTTGGTATCGATTCGATTCAAAGTAAATACTTAATAAGGCCAGTAGGGTCAATACCACAGTGTTTACTTTGATATTTTTCACGATCAGGGAATTACTTTGTGATTTTTTGTCTTTAACGTGTAAACTTATTGTATTTATACGGCCGCTATAGCATAAAATATCACTTCTTTTCGTTGTGTTTTTTAAGCAAATTAGTACAGTTGTAATTTTTACATCGTATGTAAAACGAATGCGAAGCAAGTTGTATAAACAGGAAGTACGCCGGAAATAGCGGAAGCGGAAGTGAGCAAAAGCCGGATGAAACAACAACGCGCCAATTTTATTTATGCGTTACGGCAGTTGCTGTGTGAAGACACATGCAAGAGATTTAAATTTCGGGAAAACTGCCGTGAATGACAGTTTGCAGGTACGTGGCTACTTGTAACAAAGCATTTTTGTTGCCATTTCGAGTTACTGAATATGTTTGACAAGTGAAGTGTTTCACGTTGCTGGCCAGACTGCGTTGACGCTGTTGGATCAAGATTAGACGAGATATAAGGCTGGGTGATTTTAGTGTGTTATAACGTGTGTTTCTGTTTTTTAGCATGGCAGTGCCGTTTGTACAGGACTGGGACCTCGTTCAGACACTGGGCGAAGGAGCTTATGGAGAGTATGAATTATTTATTGTTTCACATCTTCAACAAATTCCAGTTCAAATGTCTATGGTAGATATCTAACGTTTCGTTAGATACAGATACGCTGCACTCAATTCAATTTTGTTGACTGTAAGTTTAACAAAAAGAGACAAGTTTCTCTGAAGATGAGAAAATGGAGTTTAACAGTGCATGGATGGTCGTTATACTTTTTATTACATACTTGTACATACTTCTGTAAAACCTCAGTAAGACTATTTAAAAGGTAATCTAATTGCCCATAATAAAATTAGAAATACAGTACATACATATGCTCTTACAGGACCAAATATATGACTGTTTTTTTCCAGCCGTGTCATCTCTCAGTTGTTTCTGTGTCTTAATGCTGATCTTTGACTTTCCTCCATGTGGTCAGAGTGAGGCTGCTGGTGAACAGACAGACTGAGGAGGCAGTCGCAGTCAAAGTGATTGACACCTCTCAAGCCAAAGAATGTGCGGAGAATGTCAAGAAGGAAGTCTGCGTACACAAGGCAAGATGTCATCTTTGATTTGAATCGATTTACTATCCATTGAAAATAGGTCAACACACAACCATCTGTCTAAATAGATGGGAAGACAACTGAGTACACACCTCACAGTGAACATGTCCAAATTGTGTCCACAGTGTCAATAGTTAATGTAAGCAGCATTGTTCTCTTGCATTGCCTTAATCTGAATGGTTGTTGAAATGTGAGGGGTGTCCTCACCTTTGTGAGATACTGTAAGTAATGTTGTGCACTATTTCGTTTAGATGCTGAACCACCAAAACATAGTCCGTTTTTTCGGCCATCGTAAGGAAGGACCTACTGTGTACCTCTTTCTGGAGTACTGCACAGGAGGCGAGCTGTTCGACCGAATTGGTGAGACATACATACGGAAACTGACAAATTAATTGAGATCCAATGCTTAAGCTGTATAAAATGATCTTTGTTCAAAGATAATATTGCCCCCTTATGGTTGACATTGTGAAACATATATCCATCCGTCCATCTTCTATGCTGCTTATCCTCATCTTATTTTTTTGTTGTCATCCTATGCTGGAGCCTATCCCAACTGATTTCGGGTGAGAGGCGGGGCACACATAGACAAACAACCATTCACTCTCACATTCATACCTATGGACAATTTAGAGTCGCCAGTTAACCTAACATGCATGTTTTTGGAATGTGGGAGGAAACCGGAGTACCCGGAGAAAACACACGCACACACGGGGAGAACATGCAAACTCCACAAAGAGATGCCCAACGGAGATTCGAACCCACATCTTCCCGATCTCCTGACTGTGGCCAACATGCTAACCATTAGGCCACCGTGCGGCCCATGAAAGATATATTCATATTTAAAATAATATTAATATATAATATGTTGATTATTGGTTGTAGTTTGCAGACTACACTGAGAGGTGTTCCTTTGTTTGTATGCTTATCCACGGATGTCATTGATGTGTGCAGGTGTGCCCAATGAGGTGGCCTTGGAGTGTCATAATGTCATCAGTATGACTTTACAACCTTTCTTCTGTCTTTAGAGCCTGACGTGGGGATGACAGCGAAAGATGCTCACAGATTTTTTCAGCAGCTTGTAGCCGCAGTGGTGAGAGAAGCAAAAGAAATGCTTGGTGTTTGCCTGTATTAGACTGTCACGTCATGCATCCTACAGGAGTACCTCCACAGTATGGGCATCACTCATAGAGACATAAAGCCAGAAAACATTTTGCTGGACGACAAAGGTAAGATTTCATTCATACATGGAATTACTATGTATTTAAACTTTAATCTGCTGTGCTTTAACTTCCCAGACAACCTCAAGCTGACTGATTTTGGCCTAGCAACCATGTTTCGCTTCAAAGGACGAGAGCGACCACTGAACCGACTCTGCGGGACTCTTCCTTACGTTGCCCCTGAGCTGTTGAGCCAAACCGAGTACAAAGCTCAGCCGGCAGACATCTGGGCTTGTGGGATTGTGCTGACTGCAATGCTGGCTGGAGGTATATAATCACTGGGCAGGATCACATCCTTACGTGACTCCTTATCAAAAAATGATATTTTACTCCCAAGAAAATAGTCTGGTAGTCTTATATTTGGGGTCTAGAGACATGCAAAGCAACGGGTGGACTCAAATTGCTTCTCCCCAAGCAAATCAGAACTTTTTTTCCTGTCACAAACACACACAAGTGACATGGAGAGACTCAGCTGCAACACAGATACCTGCTGGAAAAAAGTGCCCCTAAGGTTGTTATGAAGTTAGCACGCAGCAGAGGAGGAGTGTTGATGCAAAGAAGAGTCATCAAACAACTGTTGAGCAGTTTAAAAAAAAAAAAGGAGGCTTGGAGAAAGGGATGGTCTTGTATTCGGGTCTGTACAGTATAGTAAAAAAAATTATATTAAATACCTCACCTCTTTAAAAAAAAAAAATGCATTGTACTCTGTGCAATTGGGTAAATACTGTACTGAAAGTACCTTACTGACATGCTGAGTCATCATCTTATATAATGCCGTAATGCTGCCACTACTTTTTATAAAGGAAACTGATTTTATTGGTATTTACAGAATTGACCATCACAGTTTGAAATATGCTGAATGATGATTGCACAATGCGCATGCTTTTCTAGATGTTATCACAGTCTTTTGTTCCAAGTTTGTGTCTCATGTCTTTTCCAGAGTTGCCGTGGGACCAGCCCTCTGAAATATGTCAGGAATATTCGGATTGGCTTCAGAAGAAAACATACCTGCCTCCTTGGAAGAAAATACAGCCAATGCCTCTTTGTAAGTGCTCCATGTGTAAATGGCATGAATTATGCTTCTCGTGTTTATTCGCGACATGTTTTTGTTAGGTTTGTTGTCGAAGTTACTGCTAGCCAAACCAGAAGCCCGTATCACCATTGCAGACATTCAGAAAGACCGCTGGTACACTCAAGGCAAGTCATCATCGGTGGTAACTCAACATGAATGTTGTATGGATATTAACATATGTGTTCTTGCGCAGGTGTAAAGCAGCCATCAGGTTCCCTGAGCTCAGGTGCCAGCAAACACCTTCGAGCTGATGGTGCAGTCATATCTGGAGCCAACAGGTGTATTCATAATATTTGTTGTTGTTGTTTTTTAAGCATCCATGTATGTTTCTGTAACGACAGCATTACACATCTTCGTCTTTCCCTGCAGCGATGATAAGATGCAGTTCTCCAGCTCCCAACCGGACCTGGCAGCAGGAGGCAGGGAAGCCACGCTGCTCATCAGCCAGATGGACGGTCAGGTCAGCTTCTCCCAGCCGACCAAACCTGAGCACATGTTGCTGGGGAGTCAGCTGCTGGGAACACCGGGAGCCAGTCAGGTGACACACCCTGTCTTATATTCTGTCGAATGTTTCTTTGAATTAGGGCTGAATTAGGGCTGGGAATCTCAAGGTACCTCACCGTACAGTACAATTTCCGATGCGTGGCTTGTGACCAGTTTAGAAGACAACATATCTTCACAATGTCTTTGAATGACTCTTCTGAATGCCGTATATTTGTATTTTAGTTCATTTAGCTATTTTTATGCTTGAAAATGCTTAATTTAAGCAAAACTTATGTGACATTTGCTTAAATATGCATTTTTTTTACTTTGTTTTTTTAATAGGCTGTATTCAACTACAGAACAGCATGATTTATTCATGCTTTTGAAAAACTGTGATAGACTGAGGCCGCGAAATTCGAAGTGCGAAGTGGCGAGGGATTAATGTACTGCCACTACTAAACATATACACTATATATGCTGCATAATAAAGATAAGAATTTAATTAATCGCAAATCTCTTTATTTTCTATATATTTATATTTTATATAACAAATGAATTAAATAAACCATGAAACCTAACACCATACAAAACTAATGTATCTATGACCTTTTAAAAAAAAAAAAAAGTGCCATCTGAATATAAAACATCAAAATATTTGAAATTGTGCAAACAACAGATGAACTAAAATAAAAATGTGCAAAATCTTGAAACTAAGTAAACACAATTCAACCGCTACACCACCACAGAATGACAAAAATGTAATATTACCTTTTTAGTAGCTTTTCCATCGTCACTTTTCTTTTTTCCGCCCTTCAGCACACTCCTAAGTTTTCTTTTTGACCCCATTTCAGTCTTTTAATATTACTTTAATATAACTAGGCTTTGTATTACTAGGGATTCTATTAGTTGCTAATCAAACTGAACCCTCCTGCCACTATTGAAAATGTAAACAATGCACATCTAAATTGACACGAAAGTGGTCAGAGCCTTTCTGATCATGTGCCCCCGAGCCCAATCACCCATCCACCCACCCACAACAGTAGTTGTGGCCCTAAACAACTACAAGTGTTTATGCCAGAAACCTGCCCTGCTCCTAGTCTGAACAGAATGGATGATGTTTAAAATCTCTCCTCTCTCTGTGAATACAGACACCATGGCAGAGATTAGTGCGCAGATTGACACGTTTCTTCACCACTGTTAGCGCTGACGCCTCGCTGGCTTCCCTAAAAGATGCCTGTGAGGGCCTTGCCCTTCGCTACAAACTCACTTGCACCAAACAGGTATGTTTTGTTGGTTTTTTTTAAAGCATCCAGGACGTTCATTATATTAATTCACCATTTTTATCATATAGAATTTTGTCATTCAGGTAATACATGTAACAGCAAGGTTCAGTTGTAAAATTGCTGCCAACAGTTTAATTAGTTAGATTTCACTACTTGGTAGGAACCAGCAGAGGGTGTAATAGATTGCTGCTTAGGTTGCCACAGAAATCGAAAAGAAAAGGAGTAAAGTTTGGAGAGTTGCAACAACACGGGTTCCCCAAATGGAGTTTGAGTGCATGCACGTTTGTTTTAAGCCACTTCCCTGTCCTGACTTTTTTTTAGGTTAAAGCTGTCATTTTAGTTTGCATATTTAATGCTTGATTGTTCCAGTATGATTTCAGCATAACTTAGGAGTTTTCTACAAATGCCCCAAAAGTTGAGCAACTTGACTTCAAAGCTTTTCTTTTGCTTTTTTGTGTGGAGTTTTACTGATGCCACTATTGAACAATACCAGTGATGGCAACCAGAGAAAGTGTGATGATAACCATAGAACTGGAAGTAGATCCTATTGCAACATCTGGCTGCTTATATAAATAGTATATACACTTATTATACACTCCAACAATACAACAGAGGTTATGTGAAAAAAATCTTGAAATGGTTTAGTTGTAGTTTTATTTTTTCCTATTTTATTATACAGTGGCTTCTGTGTATTTGTGGAACATTTCAGAAAGTTAAAAGGTTAAAACATCGCTACTCCATTCCTGTGGTTGTATGAAAGTGGCACCCCAAATTTAAATGTAAAATGTAAACACCTTTTCCCCTCTGTTTGTCCCTCAGGTGACTGTGAGCACATTGGACAAGCGCAATAACAAACTCATCTTCAAGGTTCACTTGCTGGAAATGAATCACAGAGTGCTGTTAGACTTCAGACTATCCAAGGTGGCTTTTTAGTAGGGATGTCCTGATCAGCATTGTTGGCCTCCGATTTAATTTTTTTGGCCTCAGGTCCGATCCAATTTAGAGTCTCGATCCAATACTTTGACAATGATATAGATTCTAGAAATGAAAATGTTTTTAGCAACTAACTAAAGTAAACACAATAACACATTTTTACAGAGTTTATATTATTCAATTACATATACTATATATAAACAAAATTTAGAATTTGATACTATTGTTGTAAATCACATGAAAGAAAACTCTTACAGATAATTAAATGTCAGCTTCTCTTTAATATTTTAGAAAAATAATCAAATCACACATCGACTTGGTACAGTGTTGTGAAAGAAAGATAAAGAGCTCTCCAAGATCCACTTTTGATTAACACAGGCTCAGTAATGACAGGGGGCAAATATCAGAGCTCCATATATCCGTGCCGAAACTTACAGCTGACAGGTTTTATGTGAAATCATGTTTTATGTTTTCCTGTACTTTTTTTGTGTACAATCGTGGGAAAGCAATATCTGCAATGTAGTGCCGTGATAGCAGAACATAGCGTGGATTCATACATTCTAAAAGACGACAAACCCCCACAATCTATGACGGAGATGGGCTGGTTGTCCAAAGAAATAAATTCGACTACGATACCTATTCAGTGATCTACACTCAGCGGCCTTTTCTTTGGTGGTCTTGCTCAACGCTGCGTACTCCGTTTTATATTTTCAAAATTTGTGGTATTGATTGCAGCTCTGCTCATACCACCCCTTGAAATTGTCGTTTTGCAGATATTACAAGTGGCAGCAAGATTATTTTCATTTACAATGCAGAATTTCCACAGCGCTGACATGGCTTTGTTTGTTTTCCGGCCTGCTGCAAAAACAAAGCACTTTACCGGTGGGCGCATCCTCGACCTCTGATCAAAAAGAAGACAAACACACCATTGGGACATCTCTACTTTTTTAGTATACATTTTAGTGTTTCAATAACGCCATTAATACAATATCTTTCTGTCTTTCCTCTATGATTGTCACTGCGTCAGCATATTGTGTGTGTGTTTCTTCAGGGCGACGGTCTGGAGTTCAAGCGGCTCTTCCTGAAGATAAAGCAGAAGCTGTGTGACATCATCAGCACGCAGAAGGTTTCACATCCTGTAATATGACCTCTCTTGTGAATATAAACAAACATGAACTGACACTGAGGAGGTGAAGAACGTGTATATATTTAGCTGTTCTTGTAATGTTGTAATTGTGTTCTTGTCAAGTTGCTGACGGTACTTGTACTGTTTTGTGTGTGTGTGTGGACCCTGCTTTGATATTCTTCACATTTTGATTAATTTAACAATATAATATTGATCCAATGTGGGTCAAGATATGACACCCCTGATTAGTTCTTATGTCACTTAACATAGTACTGTTCAAAGTAAAAATAAATGATTTAAAAAAAATAAGTTTACTGTATATACTAGACAATCTGTGGTAACACTTGAAATGTTGCAATCTTGGAAACTACTGGACGGCCTTGCCAGTAGTACCGTGGTTTAGGAGCCGGTCGCCTTGACGGTGATGGTGACATTGACGGGTTCGTTGTCTCCTGTGGGAGTGGCTTGACCGGCAGTAGGAGAAGTGGTAAAGGGTGAGGCCGCTCTGGGTAAAGCCAGTGTTGGACCTGAGGGAGGAAATCGCATTAATGAGCAACGCAAACTGGTGAATTGCCGATGGAAAGTGTAAAAGAAAAAAAAAAACGGGATGCTGAAATGTCATTGTTATTTACATCTCAACATAGCATTTCAAGCATTGTTCATTTGAATGTGTGTCCATCTTGCCTGGGCTAGATGAGCCACCCATTTCCCCCTCCGCCCCGTTGACCACCTCATCTTCTGGGAAGTTGATGTTCTCCCTGGACTGGCTGTGTTGCCTGGAAAAGAAATAATTTGTCCTCAGCACACTTCAAATGAAAGGGGACTATTATGCTTAAAGTATCTTGCAAAAATTAGTACAGCGCTCACATTACAGCAACCATTTGTATTACAGTGTACGTTCTGATGGGACAATACCGAATAAATCAAACCTGGATATACTTTAGAGTTTTCAGTGTTCAATTTGTGTTCAGTATAGGAAATGACTCAACATACAACCATTATTGTCTAAGTCAGTTCTCAATCGGTTTGGCTGCGGGACACAACATCACCAGCATGTCTGTCACAACTTACACAAGATACGAAATCATTTCTCTGTGACATTCAACATAAGCAAAATGCATTTTAAACAAATGTTCTAGCTTGATGCTTGTTTACACTCAAATAGCTGATATACAGTGTAAGCATTTAATGCTTACAAAGACTTTCTAAGGCTCAACAAGAGACGGTCTGTCGCATTCAACCCGCTGCATTAAAAAAAAAAAATCCTCTTCAGAATACAAACTCAAGATTATTTCTTGTTTTTTTTTTTTGTTTGTTTGTTTTTTTTGCACAGGCAAAGACCAACGTCCCACTACAAATTGGTCCAGTTGAGCAGTTGACCACCAGTCGAGAATCACTGGTGTAAATAGATAGCAATAAAGTAAGGATAGTAAATATTATGGCTGTCAAGTGATTAAAAATGTTAATCAAGTTAATCAGTTTTCAAATCAATAAATAATGATTAATCACCATTTGCAACTATGTGGGAAATATGCTCATTTTTACTGTATATTATGAACAAAAAGATAAATGACACAGGACACAAGTATGTGTGTATATATATTTGGATGTTGTCACAGCTCCAAATGAACTGAAAGTTTAAATCAAGCTAAAAGAAAGCATTTGCCTAATGCTATTAGTAGCACAACATTTGAATCACGTTAACCGCGTTATTACGAGCCAAGAACGGTTGCGTTCAAAGACACCACGTAATTTCAATTGAATTCACGTTTTGAGTGTAAATGTAGGTTCTGAAAATGATGCAAATTGTACTTCTGCAGTGAGACTTATGTTAGTGAGGGATAAAAATACCCAGTTATTGTTTTTATTTGTCTTTCTGTTTATTTAGACCACACACACACACGCATAATAAAGACTATTGTGATTTTCTGAGTGTCGGTGAGCGCACCTCGCGGTGGTCTACTGACAATGAGGAAGTGTTGTCCCAAATAAGACGAGAGACGTGTTTGTGAGTTGGAGGTGTTGGAATTGCACTTTTGTTGATGTGTTCAGGTGAGAATAAAGTTATTAAAAAGCCATAGATTGTGTGGGGACGCTACGCTGTGCTTCCATGTGCTGTCAACTGCAGCTTGACATGCTGCGCACCAGTTAATTACGCTCATTAATTAACGTGTGTTTAAAGCTCTACACTGACTACTCTAAAGTATGTCCAAGATTACTTAGTAAAGTATTGCCCCTTGGGAAGAGATACTAAAATTGTTGCTGATATGTGAGGAGTGTACTGACTTGTCATTTACTGTAATTTATACTCACAGGCCAAACAGCATGTCATGTAGTCCTGTGTGGAGGCAATGGGGAATCTTTTAATGCAGTGTGTTCACTAAAATGTGTGCGTGTGTGATGTGTAAGACTCACGAGGGTTGTTGTTGCGGTTGCGGATTATGTAGACAAGCAGCAGCGCCGTGACAATAGCTGCAAAGAGCATCCCCCCTATTGCTGCTCCGATCACAGCAGGGTAGTTAGTGGAGCGCGGCTCGGCTGCAACACATCACAGTTACACCATTGCAACAAAGCTACATAAGATAGTATTTACTGTAAATGTTTTCTTAAATCTTGAGATTTAAGATTAAGACTGTCCTGTCCTGACTCCTGGCTAGTGTGAATTTTCCAAGTTGGACACTTTCCATGGGAATTAACAGGATCAAAATGAAATAGTACATATTAGCCAGTTACTGTAAACTTACATGTAGACTCCATTTAATAGAAATTGTTTTTGTTTTGCTACCTTACACTGTGTTGTTCTGTGCAGAAATGATGTGATGCATGACATGCGGAAATGCACAAGGTATGCAGAGGGTGCGGCCTCAGTAGGATTGAGCATAGTTGTGTATATACTTTATATTTCACTTTCAGAGGGTTTCTGTGCTGCTGAAATGTACAGTATAAACACAACTGAGCTCAATCCTATTGAGGCCGCACCCCCTGCATTCCTTGTGCATTTCTGCACGGCATGCATCACATTTCTAAAACTCTGCATGCTAAAGCACGCTAATGCATGCACAAAAAATAATTTAGTCAACAAATCAAGAGGCATAAAAATATTGAATATTAATATAAAATCAAATGTATTTTGTTCATACCAGTGAAAAATGTACCATCCAGTTAAGAAGTTAAGAAATAGTAATTGATATTTATTGATTGTTCATATCTACTGTATAAATGACCCCATATTGCCAGGTAATTCCCATAAAATGTCATATAGTCTTACCTATGTCCAATATTTCCCAAATTCCCCCAGCTGCGTATTACGCTCAAGCTTCTATCACATGATAAATTTGCTCTGTATGCATGGAAAAAAAAGGAGCACACAAGGAAAGTGGAAAGAAAGGAGGCAGGGAAGGATGCAAATAGGATGCGAGTGTGATGTGTGTTTGTGTGTAATTTAGGGTTGAGTCTTTTCACCTGAGTAGATAACAAGAAAGAACCAACGTTAAGCCATTACCAGCGTAATCACATTCATAATTGTTATTTTTAGCAAATGTAACATTATTAGAGGTCTGTGCTGTATTTTGTGCCATTCCAGTCTATTTCATCTGATTTTATTTGTACCTGGCGTTATTGCAGCAGAGGGGTGCCCAATGGTTCTGTGGTTAAAAGGAGTGACACGGAACTGGTAGTTAGCTGTCGGTGTCAGCCTCCCCACTGTTTGAATCCTGACATCGGGGTCCTGGATGATACTATGGTGCCAAACTGCGGTACCAATCCTTTCTTCCTTTGAATCGTTGCCGCTTGTTCTCCTCCCCGGGTGCTCGTTCACCCATTTGTGCTGCACAATGAACCCGGTCCAGCCTTGTTGGGCCTCGCCCTCTATCTTCCACTCCAGCTCCACCTCGTTGCGGTGCAGGCTGATGTAGGTCACCCTGAGCAGGGTGGCGTTTGGTGGCATTGGGTGCTCTGAGAAAGAGACCATTTTTTTAGGATCAGCCAAACAAGCTGCTGTCCAAACATATTCTTTAAAGTCTTACTCTTGACCACTAATGTGATGTTGAGGTCCGCTCCTCCGACAGCATTGGAGGAGGAGCACCTGTACTCGCCGCTGTCTTGAGTCTGATCTGTGTCTCGCACGGTCAGGTTGGCCCACGCTGATGTTCGCAGCAGCATATACTTGGACGTGTCCTGAACGTCCAAACCGTGATTGTTGAACCAAGTTATTTCACTGGTGGGCAAGTAGTTGGCCCTCAGGCTGCAGGAGAGCTGCACGTCGGCCCCCTCGTACACAGACACAACGCTCCGCTGCGTTAGCAACACAGGAGCCTCTGCAAGTGAATGTACAGTATATGCTGTATTTCTTTATATTGTAGTGTGGATTTACTTACCTGCTATTGAAAGGTTTTTGTGCCTAAATAAATAAATATAAAGTCAATAAATATTTTTTAGATTCGATTCATAAATAAATGTGTGCTAATGTATTGAATTACCATTCAATTAATATAAGACGAGTTAAATCTTCACAGTGTATCATTACAGTCCCACAAATATCCCCAGTGGCTGTGAGCATTTCTGAAGTAGCCTTGCCATCAACCATTATCTGTGAGCACTGACCCAGTGTGAGCCTGCAGGTCTTAGTTTGAACCAGAAGCGGATGTTTTGCATGGCAGGTGTAGGGTTTCCCACTACGAGCTGTTCCATAGCGAAGGATCAGGACATTGGAGTTCTCTTCCGCAGGTTTGCCATGGCCACTGGGGCCTTCCCACCACACCAGAGCGTTTGGGGTCCCTCCATCCCAAGAGCAGGACAACATGAGATACTGCTTGTTGGTTGTCACATAGGCTAAACACACCGGTTCTGATGTGGGGAGATCTGATGGAGGAGGAGAGGTTCAAGGCTTGGATAGCAAACTTGTACCCAGCAGTACCCATCAATGTGCACTCACATGCACGTGTGCTGCACTCCACTGGTTGTTTGAGTGCAGGGTGAGATCCCATGCACTTAAACAAGCTCCTGTTGGACACAAGGCCTTCCGACGGCAGCAAGATGCCGCTGGTGTGCCCCCTGTCGCCCTCAACTTGCCCTGCACGTCTCAGGTGTTCAGCCCAGTGAACCGAGGCGGTCGGGAAACCGCCCATCCAGGAGCAGCTCAGTCTCAGGGAGGTGTGATTCAGGGCTGGCTCCATGGAGCATGAAGGAGAACCATCTGGTGGATCTGTTGGGGAGAAGATGCAGCATAGCAAGGCGATGATATTCTCCCCAGATGTCATGGGTGGTGAGCAATGCAGGAACTTGTTAAGCTACAGCTGGGTATAAATAAGGGTGCACTCATGCCGGGCAGTTTGTTGTAATGGTGTCAGTGCCCTGTACAATGCTCAAGCACTCTACACTTGGCAAAAGGTGGACAATTTCTCGCCTTCAGCTAGGACTGTAAAATGATGGCGAATAATAGAAAACTAAGCAGGAAGTTGGGAGAAGTACTGAGAACAAGCCTTTACGTTCTGTAGGCTTGCGGTAAACTCCTCTTTGCAATTACCCAGAGTCTCCTCCGGTCGCCAGGGCCATGATCTACAAAACCAAATTACCACCTAATTAGTGGAACATCAAAAAAGATTGGCTCTATGCAACCTCCTGATGTAGTTTATGTTAGCATCCAGCAGCTTTAGCTACCTCTGCATGCACTTTAAAATGTTAATGCTAATCAGCTGCTGGTGTGAAACTCAAACACATCAAGAACAACAGTGAGAGCACCCTCAATCAGCTGAAGAAGCAGAAACCAATAGAATGCCAAGCACTAGTCTTTGGAACTGACCATTGCTTGCCATGGCTGTGACACGACAGCAAGTACCTGCCAGAGAGTCCCATCAAGTTCCCCGACGGTCCAAATGGAAGAACCTGTCTGGAGGGCCTCCACACTCGGCTGTGTGTTTGTGTTTATTTGTGTTTAACAAGGAAAAACAGATGAAAGAGATTTTCCCATCAAGACAGAGAACAGAATTGGAACTGCAGGGTTGCTAAAGACTGGGGATAGTATGTTTGTCATGGACTGTAAATGGTGATTATCCATTTACAGTTCCAAGACAGAAGACCCAAGGTGAAGTTGCCAACAAACACTGAAAGTCTTGACGGTGTCGTCCAAGACAGTGCCACAAAGTTCAGACTCACAGTAGACAGTCAGGCTGATGGTCTTTTTGGAGCGCGTGTTGAGGTAGGTGTTCTGCGCCAGGCAGGCGTAGTCACCCGTGTGCATGCGGAGGACCTTGGTGATGGTGAACTGCGGCCCGCTGTACACCTGAGAGTTGTTGTAGAACCAGACGTACTGACTGGGCGGGTTGGAATGAGCTTGACACTGCAGAGACACTGTCTCTCTCTCCAGAGCCGAGTAACCCCGCTCGGTCAGAGTGTACGGCGTCACTTCAATCTGAGGGATATCCGGACCAACTGGGGAAGAGAATTTTAGGGGGACATTTAACCACTTAAAGAACAACATTAATCTCAGTAGGAAATAGAGCAGAATTGAAGCAGAAGAGAACAATGACAATTCTTAAATAGGGTAACCTTGTTGAGGGTTCGTGTTTAACACTTACTGTAGCTTGCTGATGATTTCTATATTTGTACAAACTACTCACAGATAATATCCAGCCATATCCGATCCGAGCCCTCACTGTTGACGGCGTTGCTAGCGAGACAGCGGTACCACCCTGTATGGTTGCGGTTCACCTCTGTCACGTTGACCACGCTGGTGTTGCCCTGTGCGAACGCTGAGATGTTTCCGTGGTGGCTTTCTTGTTGCCACACGTACTGGATCGGCCCTGTCCCGTTGTCCAGATTACATCGCAGCCATATTGTCGTTCCTTCCACTGGAGACACGTCGCTCACCAGGAGGTGTGGCTTTGAGACTGGAACTGAGGTCAAAGGTAAGAAAAATTGGTATGTTTCAACCAAATCAAAATATTATGTCTTCTAGGACTAGGACTTATTCTAGGACTTACTTCTGACGTTGAGATGCACGTAGTAGTAGTAGACCTTGGGCTCGACTTCTATGTCATAGAAAGCCTGGCAAGTGTAGAGGCCATGTGCCGCCACAGCCAGCTTGTCGATGCTGATGTCAGCACTTTTGGAGATGACCGCCAGCTCCCCGAGCGTCTGGGCCAGCTTCTGGATTTTGGGACCTTGACCTAAGTCGTACACCACCGCCTTGATGGCTTCAGTGCCCGGTCTGGTGAAGCTCCATATGTACATGTCAGGTAAGGTAGTACCACACTCCAGGATGACAGCTTTGTTCACCACGCCATACATAGTGTTGTCACGGTACACCACCTCGCCATTGATGTTCTGCGCTGGAGTAAGAGGGGACACACAGGCATCCAAGTGTGTGTGTGTGTATGGACAGGAAAGGGAGACAGTGGTGTTGCATGTCAAACTTGTGTTCAGTTACAGGATTAATTGCATTGTAGGTCACTGTACAGTTTATATCTTAATGTAATGCTTTTTGCTCTGCAAAAGTTGAATCGAGGCAACTGAACTCTTTGTCATTTTTGTCTGAGGGTGTGCATGCATGTCTCAAAAACAACAGCCGTTCCTTTGAGGAAATCAATGTGTGAAAGAATCCACCGACAGTATGTCAACCTAGAAAGGCTCTCTCTAAACAAAGGAGGTTTGGCACCATCACATATTGTCTGCTTACAACAATATCCTGACATCTCTCCCCCAGCAATTGTCTCATTCCACAGAAAGAGTGCACTCTTTCTGTGGAATCGCCTTGCTTTGTTATTGGCCATGGCCACTAACAAGGCAAGGCAAGGAAAGGTTATGCGTAGCACACAATTCATGCACAAGGTAATTCAAAGTGCTTTACAGAAAAGAAGGGTAAAATCACTTCATAAAATCATTCCACAAAACATAAAATCATTCTAAAATCATAATCTAACATTCCACAAAACCAATCCATAAAACCAAAAAATAAGAATGTATTAAAAGTGAACAGTGCAGATCAAATATGTTCAGTTGTCATATGCGCTGCTGAATAGAAGTGTTTTCAGCCTGGAAGTGGACAGTGCCAAAGTTGAGGATTGTCGCACATATTCTGGAAGACTGGTCCAGGTTTTGGCAGCAGAAAACTGCAGCCTCACAGTGTTTAATCCTGACTCTGGGCACCCGCAGGAGACCACTCCTTAAACCGCACTTCGGCACTATTCCCTTGATTTGGGCAATTTTTTTAGGTACTAAAAAGCTGCTGTTATTGATTCAATGTGGCTGTTGAAATTCACATCTGAGTCCATTATTACCCCTAGATTTCTAACCTGATGATTAGGACAAAGAGTCTCAATGTGGCTAATAACACTTTGTCTTTGTTTCTGTGGACCGCAGGCAATGATTTCACTTTTGTCTGAGTTTAGCTGGAGAAAATAGTTTTGCATCCACACACTGAGCTGTTTGATGCAGTGCCAAAGTAAATCTGCAGGACGGTGTTCACCTGCCGTCAGTGACTGAATGTCATTTGCATAATTGTGGTAGGACACATTGCAGCTGTGTGTTAGCTGACCTAAGCATGTACAGATTGAACATGAGGGGTCCCAGGATTGACCCATAGGGAACCCCACAGGTCATAGCATAGTCATTTGGTTTGAGACACAGTTACCAATTCCAACAAAGTAGTTTCTGTCCTCCAGATAGGATTTGAACCAGTTTAGAGCAGTACCAGAGATTCCCATCCACTTTTATAACATCACATGGCCTACTGTGTCAAAGGCAGCGCTCAAGTCTAGCAGAACTAAAACTGAGACTTTGCCTGCGTCTGTGGTCAGATGGATATTGTTTGTCACATTGATCGGAGCTGTCGTAGTGCTGTGGCGGGGCCTAAAGCCTGATTGAAAAGTATCAAACACATTGTTAGACAGGAGAAAGTCAGTAAGCTGTTGGTATATAACCTTACTGGTGGCAAAAAGGAGCTGTTCAGCCACCGGACAGGCGAATGACCTATTGTTATGCAGGACGGTCGTTCACGGTCAGCCACACTGGGAAACACCCCCCGGGGGGCACAACAACCAGAAACATAAATAGGTAGACTCCTCACTTAAAAATTGAGAACTGAAGAAGCTTTGAAGCTGTGTATACACAGGGTGGCCTCATCTCGCTAGGGGCCTTTCAGAGGTGTTATCACATCCATGAAGAAAAGGGTTTTCATTTGTAAAAATGGATAGATTGAATGACAGATTTTTCTCATGTTTAGCGCTTACAAACAGGCTATATTTATTTTGCATAGTAGCGGAACTCTTGCAAGTGCAAACCAGTTCTGGTATGTCACAGTATAGCGCACCTCTTACAATATAGAATACATGGACAGTATGTGTCAGTGAAGTGTTTATACATTTCTTTGTAAATAACCGAGCACTAAATGTGCTTAAAAACTAATAGCATGCAATTCAAACTCAAAAATATATTGAGGGCTGATTAATGGACAGCTACTCAGTATTGCCATAGCAACTCTATGCGTTTGTCAACCACTTATGTGTCACACTTTATACAGGATTGCATGTGTTTTAACTGCAAGTCATTGTACTTACAGCCTGCAGAGTGAAGTAGGAGTAGAAAGACCAGCCCTAGCAGTTGGGCCACCATGGTATCATCATGACTTTCACTCCACCAACCCCTCCATCCAAAAAGAAGGTGAAAAAAGTTGATTTAAAAGCCACCAAAAAGAAAACAGTGAGTCTCTCTCCCTGCGATCCAGAAGTTTCCTACAGAATCCAATTGCAGGCACTGACTTTGAATAGCCTGAGACTAGGAAGGGATGCAGTCAACTGATTTGGCCTCCATTATTCATGCCTTTCTCTCCATCCTTCTTTCTTTCTCCAGCAGGGTTAGAATAACATCAGTGATACTTTTTGCTCATTCATTATACAAGACAAGCCCGGGAGTGGACAGGTTAGCACGAATGGCTGCCATGCGCGGTCTTGTCAATGTGGACAAACATCACAGTGGGTTATTGCGACCCCAATCTGATGCAGAGGACGCACACAATGTGGATTAGAGGGGATTTATATGTTTGATTGTGTTTGATCTTTTTTGTTTCAGGACAAGAGGAAAAAAACTCAAAATTGATGTGAGGGCTCATAGAAATAGAAAAATAATCGACTCAATGGGATCACTTTTCACGACATTTAATCCTCCTTGGGGAATCGATTAATACGTTTTGGAGATTTTCATTTCAAGGGTCATGTGGGCACCACAGACGGATGAGATTTGGATTAGAATAGATATATTCATTTTTTAGATATTTGCCATCTTGCAGCATACCCCCGCGATCCTAGTGAGGACAAGCGGCATAGAAAATGGATGGATGGATTTGCCATCTTGCAGACCGCATTGTGTTTATACACTCCTGATCCAAATTTTAAGACCAGTTGGAAAAATTGCAAGAATTTACATTTTGCACTGTTGGATCTTACGGAGGTTCTGAGTAGAGCTTGCACAAGAAAGAAATGGGAAAGAAGAAGACATTTTTGGAGTAAGCAAACAACTATTAAAGTGAAATAGGCTGTTCATCAGCTGATCAAAAGTTTAAGACCATAGCTTCAAAGAGCCAAAAGCACCCTAAAATAGAAGTAAAATGTTCAAAAAAATGACTCAGTAATGAGTAGCTGCACTCATTCATGTTAATCACCTCAAAAATTGGTTTGGCCATGCTTGATGCCAGTGTTTCCAGGAGGCTTGTGGGAATGTTGCTCCAGGTGGTGAAGATGGCTTCACGGAGGCCATCCACTGTCTGGAACTGATGTCCATTTTTGTAAACTTCCCATGCCATCCATCCCCAAATGTTCTCAATTGGGTTTAGACCAGGGGAACACACAGGATGGTCCAAAAGAGTGACGTTCTTCTGGAGGAAGTCCTTTTATCAGGTGGGCATTGTGAACTGCAAAGTTGTCCTGTTAAAAAAACCCAGTCATGACCACACAGATGAGGTCCTTCTGTCATGAGGGATGCCCTCGGGGTCTTTGAAGAAGTTGAAAATTACTGTCTAAAATGACCTCAGCCGCAATGGCTCAACAATGCGACCGTGTTCAAAGAGAGAACGCTTGTTTGCCTTTGTCATCAAGAGATCATGACTGTGAATACCTGACAAAAAATGACATTGAATCCACATTCATGCCAAGATTTTGGCTTTTAAAGTCTGTGGTCTTAAACTTTTGATCAGCTGGTCAGCCTGTTTCACATTAATGGTTGTTTGCAATAAACGGTTTTCACATTTCTTTGTTTTGGATTTTGAAGCTGTAGAACCTCCTTAAGGTCTAACCGTGCAAAAGTTTTGCAATTTTTCAACTGGTCTTAAAATGTAGGAGTGTATGATGCCTGCACATACAGTAGATGTAATCCAGCTGTGGTGGAATTATCCTTAAAAAGTGTAAGTAGTAGAAGAGAGGATTGGGAGGGGACTATTAAGGAGATGCAGGAGTACGTAACAGGAGACGTGTGCCTTGAGCCAATGTAGGCCGCTGATCAGTTTCAGCCACTTGGCAAAGGACGACACAGACACTGGACACGTCAGGAACACTTGCACAATCTATGAGATCCAATACAAGACTGCATCAATACTGTATCAAAGGTTATGACAGTGTAAGGCTAATAATGCTGAGTTGATATTCATTTAACACTGTGTTTGTTGTTGTGGTCGTAGTTTGCACTGCATTATTAGACTGAACAGTACATAACAGCTTCTAGCAGATGTTAAATCCTTTTACCAATTATACTGCTTTTCATCACTATGGTCGTGGGTATACTGGAGCCTATCCCAGCTGTCTTTGAGCGAGAGGCGAGGTACACTCTGGACTGGTTGCCAGGCAATCGCAGGGTGTATAGAGACAAAAACCATTCATATCCATATTTAAATTAATATATATATTGAAAGTAGTTTTTAGTTAATTATATATATATATATATATATATATATTTTTTTTTTCATTTGTAATATAGTATGTAATAATCCATTGCATTTTATTAGTTTTTAAGCTCATTTTAAGTTTTTTAAAACAAATGATTTTATTACATTTTGTTCTTATTAGAATTCTTTGCCGATTGGCTGCGAGATTTCACAATGGTTGGTCACCCCCAAGTTACCAAAAATGGTTCCCTTTTACAAGACACTCAAATAAAAAAAAAAATATTACCCAATTTGAAATATACTTTGTTTTAATTATTTGTAAAGTTAATTATAATTGCAGTTGTTTATGTAAAAAAATGTATTGTAATATTTATGTTGGATTATTTTTGTATTACTATTTTTTTATTATTATTATTATATAATTTATATTATTATATTATTGATGATTCTATTATTATTGTTATTTTTTGTTATTATTCAAAATTATTATACAGTATTTTGTTATCATTTTTTGCTGATTGGCTGCAAGATTTCACAAGCTACCAAAAATGATGTCTTCTTAAAGACACAAAAATCATTTTTTTTAAAAAGTATTTCCCAGTTTAAAATATTTTCAATGTTTTCATTATGTAAACATTTAAATTAATTATTAAACGCAAATGTTGTTAGTATTGTTTATTTTACATGTGCTTTTAAAAATACTGTATGTACTGTATTATACTAGTTTGATATCCTGGCCCCCAGGCCACCAATTTGAATAGCATTTTTTTATATAGTTGTGTGCAACAAAAAAAAAAAAAAATGATTCAAGAAAAAAACCCAACTTCAAACCTTTTAGTCCCTGAACTAAAAACGTGACACAACAGATACAAGTTTCATTTTTTATTTAAATGCTAAAAATTCAAAGTTCATCCAACAACCAGTGTCAACAAATACCACAAGATTTTTTTCATATAAATTTCAACAACAAAAAAATCACCAGTAAATAAAAATGTCTTGTCAAAATACAAACACAATACATGAGGACAAAAAAGTATGATGAGTAATATGGGTGCAGGATTACTACACATAAATTATTGAATATAATCATTTTTTTCTTACAAAACAATACCATTAATTCACCGTTTATGATGGATAACCTACAATAATTTAGGCTGAGAATAGTCCCTTTTTAAAAAAATAAAATAAAACACGGGACACGGGGGGTGAAAATGTGCTTTAAAAGTCCAGAAGCTGCATTGTCCTGTGAAAGTGGTGCAGACGGTCCAAAAAAAAAAAGAAAGTGTTCCATAGTGAGCCGCCTTACTCCTCTTGGAAAAAGTTTCCCCTGAGCTGTGTTGTGTGCAACAGACAGCATGGCTCCTTTAGACGTACTGCTCTTTAGGGAAAGTGTACGCCCCCACCCCAGGGGGAGGAGAGGTCAGGCCTGGTACTGACGGGTACTTAAAGATGGCAGAGGTGTGTGAGTGTGGCGAGCAAGTGTTTTTGGATGTGTTGGTGCTGCTGATGCTGGTTCCCGTGGTGGCTTGTGGGGAGTGGTAAGGGTGCTGGGGCAGAAAGGACAGAGGGGGGTTGATGGGGGGCGAGTAGGGCTCCGGGTAGTCCTCTTTGTTACACGCTAGTCTGTAGCTCACGTAGTCCGCTGTGTTTGGAAGCTCCTCATAGAAACGACCGGAATGCTGTGGAGAGATTTAGAAAAAAGTGCTTAATTTAATACATTTATATTTTGTGTATTACTGTGGTGGTTAAAGTACTGTATATTAAATGAATACCTCTGACAGTGTTAACTGGGAAGGCAGGATTGTTGTTTATTGGATCTTACTACATTGTGAAGGAAAACATAATGTTGTCTGCATACCGTAAATGCGCCAGTTAAAGGCTCAATTAGTCCCTTATAGTCGCCGGGTGTGTGGTTTAAAAAAGCAGGGGTCGGGTCAAAAAACACTGGCATGCACAGCTGTGGCTTTAGGCAACCTCATGATTTAGTTGTCCAATGTCTCCACAAGATGGCAGTAGCTGCATTTGAAGTATTACGTATGGTCGGTGTCCAGCAGCTTGATCTATCTCTGCGTGCGCTTGTTGCTACTCAGATGCTGATCACACTTGCCGCACTGTTGTTGACAATGAACTCATAGCAGTTTGCACCTTACTGCAAAGACAACATTGGCTCTGCTGTGCTGCACAATATACTTTAATACAAATAATTATTATAAGTCATGAGATTTGAGATTTCAAAAATAGCAGCCTGTCTCCGATTGTCAACTGCTTCGAAATAATGCGCTTAGGGTAAGTAAACGCAGTAAGTAAAACCCATTTACGGCATTACCGGTGTAAAAGCCGCACCCACTAAATTTAGAGGAAAAAACAGATTTGTACATATATAAGCCGCACGTGTCCTCGTCATAAAATGGTCTGTGAGGACCAGGCAGCTCTTTATTTGAGGAGAGCCAATCATGAGCTATGAAAAAACTCACGAAAAAAACTGCAGGAGGTCATTACTCAACATAACAGTCTGATTCACAGTTTCATCTTACAAACAAGGTTAAACTCACCCCACAGCAACTTAACACTCAATAGGTACAAAGGAAATATACATTACAAGTACCAATACGAGTTTAAAACAACAAACAGCAGCTATTTCAACACCTACCCATAATGCATTACTGCCAGAAGAGCAGTTCATTGAAGGACAAGCAACATAGAAAATGGTGGATGGCTCTGCAATGCTGCGTCTGTCCACCAGAGGAGGCCAGAGGACACAGAGCCTAGAGGGAGGCTGAGGTAAGTAAAGCACCCCAATGAATGTTGCTCAGACTCAATAGATTATGGGAAAACTTTAAAAGAGTTGTTTTTTCCATTTCACACTCATATTGGTATATGTTTATATATTTGTCAGCTACACCTTTTGAGTGTTAAGTTGCTGTGTGATGAATTTAGTGTTGTTAGTAGTGTTCTTAGTAAGATGACCCCATGAGTCAGACTGTTGTTATACTGTTATATATAATGACCTCCTGCGATTTCCAATGGTTTGACAAGCTGGATGTGAGTGCACTGATAGCTAGTGATTGGCTCCTGCCAAAGAAAGAGCTACCATTTCCTCACTGCCGAGTGGCACAGTATTTAAACAATTAGCAGTAGTTCTGAAGTAAAGGAGATGTCACGAGATTAGAATTTAGCCATGAATTAGCCGCACCGTTGTATAAGACGCAGGGATCAAAGTTTAAGATAAAAGTAGCGGCTTATACACCGGAGTTTACAGTATATACCTGAATATCTTCTGCAGGTCTTTTCCGTATTGCCTGGGACAGTTTTCTTGATGGAGAGTCGTCTCTGAGCAAAAACAAAAGAACAGTCAGGATGATAATATTGAGTCATAAAAGAACAGCTACTTAATTAGTATGGGTGTCAAAATTCAAAGTAATTAATTGACGATTAATTAATTAATTGACCAAATGGTGGTAGCAGTAATGCACCTATTAATCACTTAATTAGTGTTAAAAAAGGGATTATTTTTTATTGTATTTATTATGATTACATAATTATAATTTATAATAATAATATTTATATTGTTGTAAGCAACTGTAGCCAAAGCAAATGTTTTTTAAATTAAATAACATCATTTTTTCATTTTTGGTAGCAATTTTGGTGTTGTGTTTCACTATACTATATCCTATTTACTTTATTTTAGCATACTTTACCGTATTTATTATTGTTCCTATTTATTCCATTAAAATGCTATTTCTAACTGAATTAGCTAGTGGATTTGTTTTTTTTTTTGTTGGCAACAAAAATGACAGGAAGAGGAAAAAGGAATCGAACCTTGAGAATCCATACATTACAAATACATGTAATAATAATTGTAGTAATACATGAAATATTTTATACAATATTTTACAAATCGTGAAATTTTAAATAAAATGAATATGTATTTATGTGATATAATATTTGATTTTGACCAAATTCGCTGTGTCTATGCAAGGTCTGATGATGTAATGTGAAAACTAGTTTTAACTCGGAGTTGACCCACATTGCAAATTTAAACAAAATATCCTGTTATTATTGTTAGCCTTGATTTCAGATATTTAACCTTATACTGTATTTCACTTTCACAGACGTGTTTACATACGAGCTATCATCTTTCCTGCTCCTGATCTTGAGTACCAGCACCGTGATGGTTATTCCCATCAACACTCCTGCCGCCAGCAACAGGGCCACGACACTGATGACATCACCAGTCGCTATCTGCGGTAGAGGCCTCTCTGCAAAGGCAGCACCAACATCAGGGTGACTTTGTAGTGGACGTACTGCATGCCAGGCTGTCTCCTTACCTATAACGCTGACCTCCACAAAGCCTGACCTGGTCCCGATGCTGTTGGTGGCATCGCACACATAAGTCCCCTGCAGGTCATATGTGACCGGTCCTTTAAAGATGAGGATGTTATCGCGGGTCTCGGCGTTGCTCGGGATGGAGCCGTTGATCCTGAGGAAGAGATGCTTAACGACTGTAGAAGATTTACTGAACGACTCTTCCTCTTGACTTACAGCCTCCACTGGTAGAGAGAGACGGCCGGGTTGGCGTCGGCTTGGCAGCTCAGCTGGACGTTCTCTCTGTTCAGGTACCAGTTTCCATCGTAGCCATCCACTAGAACATCTGGCTCATCTGGTGCACACAGAAAGGAGGATTCTCAAGCTACTACATAACCTGCACAACATCTATCTGAGGACTTACATTGAATATCCAGGGTGACGCTGTCAGTGAACACCTCATCGTTGTAGGAGGTGACACAAGTGAGCGTCTCCTTGTGTGTTTCTCTGCTGGGCACCAGAATGTAGTCGCTCTGAATAGTGAATGTCCCGTCTGAGTTTTTGTACTCACGGGTGCTCACTTCACCCGGCACCCGTGTCTCCCACCTGTCCACGGAATGTAGATAGATAGAATCAGTGCGTAGTCGCAAAACATCAGGGCTAAACTAATGTTGGCAATACCACCTTTTTTCACTAGGGTGCAGCAACGTCTTCTGTGGAACAATAAGGAGTAATGGTGCAAACACTAGAGAAAGACACTAAGGTGGTGGGGACACACTGGAGATGCTCCGTATTGGCTTTCTTACCGATACTGTCCAAGCGTCATTACCCATACCGATATCGATATCGAAACCAATGCATTACTGTAGTTATGTTACATTATGTTTTTGGATGCATTTCACAAATAAACACTGTTTGTGCAAAATAAGACAAATACTGCAATAAGCAACACTGTAAGTTATAGAAAAAGTGCCTAAATGTTGCATGTGACCAGCGTGTGACACTTTACAGTCTTTGCAAATTGTATATTTACAATACAAAGGCAAAACTTGGAAATATTTCTACACCACTGGCTGAGCTTGTAAATCCTGTTGCTCTGTGGCGTATGGTGCAGTTTGAGTAGGTCTCAGTTGCGCATTACATCATTATCGGCAGAAAAAACAATACCGATATGATTCGATTTGATCATTTTTATGACAGTATCGGCTGATATTATTGGGCATTGGGCATTAGCGCCAATGCCAAGATGACAAAAAAGTACATGGCGTGCACGCCAGACCACAGGCTGCGTAGTAATAAACATAAAGTCACAATGTGATTGATGAGCTTTGTTGATTTAGTACGTGACAAAACTCAAATATTCCAAGCAAAAATGCTGTCTGCAGGTTGAAATATGCACATTCCTTCATAGTGTGCTCTTTTATTACCCGCTCACGGGTCCCAAAAAGCTTCTAAATTATAGTTTAGAGAGCGCAGAACACACACAAGCGGGAGACGGCATGACCGACACGTTTGCTTTTATGTATCGTATGGATCCAAATATAAAATGGGATTTTTTTCATCTTATTCATAGTCTGTTGATGTACAAAAGTATACTTCTCCCCCAAGCGAGAGCTTTTCTACCAGTCACTCACATACACCAGTGACCAGGAAAGATGTAGCCGTGACACCCGATAGAAAGAAAATATATAAATTGCTATTTCACAGATTTTAAAAAAATGATTCACTTTGTCTTAAAAAAAGAGGGATTGTCTTATCTTATACGGTATTTACAGTGTATGTAGGATGAATTGGTTCAAAGTGCGCAGATGAACACACCTGATGACGCCAGGTGGTTTTCCGTTGGCAGAGATGCAGGTAGCCACTGGCGTCTTCAGGTTGGACGCACGAGCCACCAAAGTGGGCGTAGACAGAGTCATCTGTGTGGTGGGACGAACTAAACATGGGGGTAAAAATGACAAATTAGTACCGTATTTACAGCGGAACCTCGGTTTTCATCATTGATCCATTCCAAACGGCCCGGAGCAATTTTTTCCCATTGGAAATAATGTCAATCCAATTAATGCGTTCCAAAAAAATTAACAAAAAATACATTTTATAGAGAATAATTATAGTTTTACATGCAAATAACATAGCAAAATAATCACAAATGACAACTGGATGAATGACTTATTGTTGACGTTGACTTACCGTACCCTCCGGCGAGCTCTAATTCAATAGTGTTTCTCACCTTCTTTATCAAAGTGCTGGCATGACTTTCTTTGGCCCCGTGGGGGATTATTTAGCAGTATCACTCAAAAAAGTGAGTCAACAGTGAGTCAGCAACACTTAGGGTGCTTTGTTTGGGCACTAGATTTCACGGAACGATATGGTACATGGCGAAGCGACTAGTTTGTTAGATGCATTATTGTACGAAAACAGAACCATACAAAAACTGGGGTGTTCGAAAACTGAATACTGACCGAATAGTGAGCTAAGTACAGTACCAGTCAGAAGTTTGGACACACACATACAATACTTAAGATATAGCAGCCTGCATATCAGTTTTGTGTTATAATAGCAAAGCAAGCAGTATTAGTTTCCTGTCTTGTCACATTTAAACCTTTTCTCAGCTTTCAGGCTCTAAAATGCCATTGTCAAGCATCTTTGTGTTGTGAAACAGGAACCGTGTTTGGCTCCTTGTCCAATAAATGGCTTGAATGAACCTTCCCAGCTAAATATTTGTATTTGTTTATTTGACAGACGTGATCATCTTACCGTAGACTGTCAGGTTGACTGTGTTCTCTCTGTTGCCCGCAGGGAAGGTGGTGTATTCACAGATGTAGGAGGCCTCGTCGGACAGGCGCAGCGAGGAGAAGGTGATGGTGGTGTCTTCAAGACTCGGGATGCGACGCCTCACCGCGCCGTTCTTGAAGGTAACACGGTCTTTGTAGGGCGGGGCCACGGACACCCCGAGAGAGGGGTTGGCGATGGCCACGTTCTGCTTGGTGCCGTTCACCAGTTTCTGCCATGTCACCTTGTGGGGGATTCAAAGAGTGGGCCTCCTGAGGTTTATCTATCTTTATATGAGGTGTATCTACCTTATTACTGTAGATACACATTTTAGTAAGTTGACAAAAATAATAATGCTCAAATTTCAATGACAATTTGACAGTAATTTAACAACATGTTTATTAGGAAGCAGATACCCCTAATATTGTGGCACGTGATTGCAGAACATAAAAGAAGAGTTATTAAAGTATGTATTCAAGGCCACTACTATGTTGCTAAGCTGCTGAAGTGGAGCAGTACCTGTGAGATTTTGACAGGTGGAGAACTGTTGATGAACCGACAGCGGAGATCCACCTTGGATCCCAGGTACCCTGATTTCCCATCATCCATCTCAACAGTTTGGCCATTCCCTCCTGTGTCGCGCAAAACAAGAAGAGAAATTATTTGTGTCGCGCATTTCATGCATCAGCGTATAACCAAAGTCATTCGTGGGAAGGCTAATAAAAAAACAAACTGAAGCCAGGAAGCGTCATCATCACCAAAGTAGAAGGCAAATAAATACAAAGTAAAACATAAGTGAAGTAAAGTAATATTTATTTGAATGGATATAGCATGGCTAAGTTAGCCAAGTGTATGACTAATAAGATGGGAGATAGCTTTGACTTAAAATAACATACAAATAAGTGAAATGGTGGAAAAAAAAAATTGCTAAAAAAAAAAAAACCCTCCCAAAAAACAGCTAAAAGCTTTAGATTAAAAAAGAAAATTACAAAAATACACTGGAAGATAATAAATACATTTAAATAAAAAGCAAAAATAATCATGAAATAAAGTAACGGCTAGACATAAAACAAAAAATAATTACTAAAATTGATTGATAAACTAAAAATTAAAAAAAATCAAGAAATTCAAATGAAATCAATTAATTAATCACTACTTTACTAAAAACTTAGGTCTTATTTTAGAGGTTTTTTAGGGTTATGCATTGGCCAATAAATGTCGGTGCATATCCGGATAAAGGTGCATATCCAAGATATTTATCTCCCCACAGGTTAAACATATCTTTAAAAAAAACTTTCCTCGATGAAACTGTACACAAAATAACTTGAATATTAATTTAAGTAATTAAATATGAATTACATAGATAAAATACATCAAATCAAATAAAACCAATGAAAATAAACGATAAAACTGCATAAATAAATGTTTTTTCTTTTTTAAATGGTAGGCATTGAAAAAAAAAGTAACAACAATGAAGCAACCACCACCCCTCCAAAGTTTTCTGTGTATCCAATATATTTTTTTTTCCTCTTTTCTTAGTGTTGCAGGATAATTTATTTTTTATTTTTCAGTAAAAGATGCATGTGTGATAATGAAAATCATGGTGTGCATCCATGCAGGTGTACAAACAAGTGCTGCACTGTTATCTGTAGTTTGAACTTGCATTGCAGACAATATTTGTATCAAAGGATTTACGCGTCTGGCTCCATGTTGTTAATGCGCAGAGCTTATGAAGTGAACCGTCAAAAGCGATACGGTCGAACAGCGTGAGAGGTGAGCCGAGGTCAAAGGTCGGGGATTACAGCGAGGTATAAATAAGTGCAATTTGTTTGGCTACTCTTCCCCACTACCTCAGTGATCCTCTGCAACAAATCCACAACAGAGCCCTTCCCGTGTCCACAGTATCAGTCACGTGCATTTACCGTGCCGGAGTAGACACACAGAGAGATTGAGAGGTTCCATTTAAGCAGCTAGGCAGGTACCGAACACGACCCTACACAGCTCTAATTAGTCATAAAGCTGATGGACAGCTACAGTATAATGGGACACTGGACAAAACAATGACTGCTCTCATTCTCATACACTTAACACTCACACACTAAATTGCATGATGGAATCAATTGATTGCCTTTTCATTTAGGTTGATTAAATATAGAAATTGTTGTTTCTATTTTGCAGCTGATAGACATCACAAAGTTATGGGGAGGGTTATGGGGATATGCACCGTCTTTCTCTTTTCTGCGTGTTCTAAAGAGAGAAAAACAGCTAAAAAACAGCTAGTATGCGGGAGCTAACTATGCACATAACGGGACAGACCTATTTAAATTATAAAGCCCTAAAAACCCCCCGCCAATTTCCATCACTGACCTGCATATAAACCAAGCTACAGCAACATTGTTATTGTAGCAGCTAAAACGAAGAACTATTTTTCTGGCGTAGTGATGCAACGCCTCAAGCCACTATAAAGAGGTAGCGAGCCCACTCCTAAACAATGCGATAGGACGCCGAACTGTACTGACTAGGAAACAAGAACAAGCATTAGAACTACGAATAGGCAACCAAATTATCTGTAACGTATTAGCCCACATTCCATGTTTTCTTTATACACGGCTAGATGGACTTCGTGGTGATATCATGTGCTATGTTCTCCATGTATCACAATCATTATCATGGTCTGGGGCGTCTTTTCCAGCCATAAACACAAAGCCTTTCCATCAAAGGTAACACTTTATGCCATTCAGTGCTGCAGAAACACGACATTTCTGTCCGCATGGCTTGGGAAGCTTCACATTTACACCACCAAGTCATGCCGGTGCAGGCTCAGCTTCTTGTATTATTCAGGCTAAAAAAGATAAGGTTCTGGATCCTCATTTCTCCAAAAGTAGTCGGCTCTCACAAAGTCTGCCATGATTAGTAGTAGCAAACAGATACGCGCTTGACACGCTGCTGTTGCTGACAGAAGTACCGCTAGTTCCTCCTGTATCTATGTTGCTATGTGAAATCAATGTGCCCAGGAAAGAAGTTCTGGTAATGTTTAAAATGATCAAAATACTGCAAAATACATAGTATTACATACTATCATGAATGTACCTGTTACTGAATCGTCACAGCATGTATATAAAACCATAAACCATATTTTGGAGGGCTTTATAGTCGAAATAGGTGTGTCCCATGACGTCCATTGTTAGCTCCCTCATGTTAACTGTTTTTCCCAAATTTCCCAAACAAGTGCAGTTTTCCTTTAAGTTGTATATACTGTAAAGGGAAATAAGGCAAATTGGAACAAATTCATTTTACTTCATTGGTAATACAAATTATGAATAACAATGATAACATGAAATAAATGTTATTTTGCAAACACTTATTCTATTCGGGGCAGGCTATGGTCTAGAACAGGGGTCACCAATGTGGTGCCCGCGGGCACCAGGTAGCCCACAGGCCTGCTTTTCATTCAGGTTTTCAGTTAATAATGTGAGAACGCTAGAAAGAAAAGTATTCTGAAACATAAAATGCGAGTTGTGGATACCAGCATTTTGTGAATGTTTTGGTAAAACAAGCATATTTGATTTGTTTGGGTTGAAATAAGGTATGAAAATCATTTCTACAAAAATGAGTAGCTCGTGGCCATTTTCATTTTCGAAAAGTAGCTCTTGCAAGAAAAAACGTTGCTGACCCCTGGTCTAGAACCTATCCCGGTGGGCTGGGGCCTATCTCAACTGACTGTCGGAGAGGCACCATATACACCCTGTTGTTATTCAATAAAATAAACATTTACAGGAGAGCTATAGAGAGCCATGCAACTCTATTATTTCCATTATATTAATGGGGGAATATTGATGGCAACATCAGTTTTTTTGCACTCATCTATCTCTATGACACACTGAAGCCATTAAAAAAACACCCCAGGCTGACATTGCAGACACACTGTAGTCTTTGCAAACCACAAGATTACAACATCATGCTGTCACCATCAGTATACTTCTCATTCTACCAAAAATGCCATTTTGACTAACCGCAATGTCATTTCAGTTTCCTTATTAGGTACATGAGAGGGGCAACATATTGGAAACCGCTCTCAGTATGATGCAGTACCCTGCATGATATGTTACACTAATAACTATAAGTGTATTGCAGTCTGCTTATTGTGTCCAAGTGGACCATATGGAGGGAAAGAAGTAGATTACAGCCTTTACGAATATTAAAATGCATCTGTGTCAGCTAAGAGAATTTTTGCATTATAATGTGATTGTAGTCTGATTCTACACTGGGATGAGGCTGAGACTACAGCCTCTGTTGTGTTCAAATCAGTTTAGTGCCTCATGCAGACAGGTGAATATTTACAGAAAGTGAACCACACAACCAAATATTACGTGTCTCCTAACACAACCAAAGCCAACCACACACACACACACACACACACACACACACACACACACACACACACACATGCACTGTGTGTTGCTGAGCTGATGAGCGGTTTAGATGAAGAGCAGTGAGTCTATCATTTGCCCCTCTTCCACGTTCCTGTTGTCCAAGCCCCATTCATTCATTCTTCCATTGTTTAAAACGATGGGAAATGACCTCATCATTGCATGCCACATTGACCTAAAAACAGCAGCAGCAGCATGGGAAACAACTCAACAATGGCAATGTTGTTTTACACTTACAACACGCATGTGAACAGGTCATCTTTAAATGAGTGCTGAATTCATCATCCAGTTAAAACAGTTTAGTTGTCCCTCGCCACAATGCCGTTCAAATGGTGTCACGGTTTTTCACACATATATTAATAAATCATACTGTTTCACGGTTGAATGCGGATTATTACAATTTAAAGAACATGCATGTCTAAGCTAATTTTGTGTATGTTTTGCCTAAATTAAGCATTTTCAAGTATAAAAATAGCTAAATTAATTAAAATACAATTGTAAGGCATTCGGAAGACGCATTCAAAGACGTGATGCTGTTCCACACTGGTCACTAGGTGTCAGTATTGTCACTGTTACGCTCGGTGAGACGCACAAGCACTAGACTTGATCGCTGGAACAACAGGCTTAAATAATCTCACAACAGGCACAATAATAACATAATAATCATAATAATAACACAGGCTACTGCTGCAGCTGTAATCCACGCTAAGATAAAATTCAACTCTGAACCCCCGACGTCACTTCCTGTCCTCCACACGTACAGAAAACATTTACTACAACACGCAAGCGTCTTATTTACATCTTAAAAGCCTTATTTTGTCAGATTATGTCTCCTATATTGGGTAACATGAGTATAAAGGGGGTGATAAAGATCTTTAGGGTTATGGAAGAAAAAAGTCAAGTGGTAGAACCAGAAAAATGTCACCAGCCCTGATCCGGAGGATCCAATTGGCTGTCCAGCAAGACGATCCTCGGCCCAAATGAAGGTTGTTACTGGTGCCGACTGCAGTCCAGTAAACATCAGACGGCATCTGCGAGAGAAGGGTTTTAAGAAACGTCTTAAAAGGCCTCGTCTCCTTTGACAACACAAAATTGCCCATTTGGAATTTGTACAAAAGCACCAAACCTGGGACAATGAAAGGTGGAAGAAAGTTTTATTCTCTGAAAAATGTAACCTTGATGGCTTCCAACATTACTGACATGATAAGGAGATCCCACCTGAGATGTTTTCCACATGGCACAGTGGTGGAAGGCGGCATCATGATCTGGGGTGCTTTTTCCTTCAATGGAACAATGAATCTTCAGGTTGTGCAGGGGCGTCAAATGGCAGCTGGCTATGTGGATATTGCAGGGGGCATCCCTCATGACTGAAAGCACTCGTCTTTGTGGTAATGACTGGCTTTTTCAACAGGACAAGGCTGCAGTTCACATTGCCTTCCTGGCATGGGACTTCGTCCAGAGGAATAGTCTCACTCTTTTGGACCATCCTGAGTGTTCCCCTGATCTAAATCCAAATCAGAACATCTGGAGATGGATGGCAAAGGAAGTTTGCAAAAATGAACATCAGTTCCAGAGAGTGGATGCCTCCGGGAAGCCATCTTCACCACCTGGAGCAACATTCCCACTAGCATCCTGGAAACACTGGCATCAAGCATACCCAAACCAATTTTCGAGGTGATTAACAAGAATACAAATACTATTATATGCATGGTTGACACTGCACGGCGTCTAGTATAGTGAAAGCTACTATTTGAGGAAATTTAGTACACAGCACATTCAGCGAGGAATTGAAATTCCCTCGGAAATTACGTGAATGCTGAGAGGTCTGATTGAACGCCTCGTAAGTGCTTTGAGGCAATGCCATGACATCATTATGACATCATCGCTTGTACGTGAATGCTTACAAAAAAAAATACAATAATCTCTCGCTAAAATCCCAGCATCGGACAGGACGACAGTCTTCCTCACTCACTTCAAAATGACCTCCTGCAATGACAAAATGAAACCCAGCAAGAGGGCAGATTAACTGTTTAATCTCGGAGACATCAAATCTGTGATTGATCAGGGATTACGTGTGTGTGTGTAATTTACGGTGGAGAAATTTCACACACAATAAACGCCGGTTGACGCGCACAACTCCCACGCGGGAACACACAGTCCACTTCCAGGATGTTTAGTTTGTCACATGACTACGCTACGCATTCATGTGCTGCTCCATTGATCCCTAAAAGCAACAGATTGCACGTCTTTCCCGACAATGGAAATGAATTCCTGACATCCACTCTGCAAAATGACATCCCTGTTTTAACAGATTGAAATGCAAGATCCTTAAAAAAAGAATAAATATAATCTGTCATTGTTTGTTAGTGCTCGTGTGTGTGCATGTTTGCATGTAATCTGTGCAGCAGCGTGGAGTGTGCACTTGGCCTGCGTTCAGCGGGCGGCTCACAGGATTATCATGACTTTTTGCTGCTGTTTGGGGACACGAGGGAACGAGAGCAGATGAGGAGTCATGATGAGTATAGAATGTGCATGGCAGAACTTCAGTAAGTACTCAATCATATCAGAGACTATGGAAGAGGACTAGATTATGTCAGTCTGGGTGATCCAGCTGAACTTTTAAACGAGTGCAGATAGCATGAGTGTGCACCAGGCAGGTGAAGACATGGTAGTTTGGGATTTGGCAGCGATTGTGTTGTCTTGCCCTCAGATCTAATCCCTGTCCTTCAGCACACGGCCCACATACACACACACACGCATACAGGAGCATGTACATATGTAAGGGCACCAGCAAATTACTGCTCAACTGGCATGGAGAGGGTTTTATCAGTGCCTGAGTGAAAAAAGCAATCAGAGCAGATGTCAAGAGCGGCTCAACACGTCCGTATGCTGCCACTATTGTCGTTATGTAACAAGCTCCGCCTCCTTTGCCCCCCTTCTTTCTTTATCTGGACTCGGACACAAGTTTGACACCAGCTGGTCGTCTGTCGGACAGCTATTATTCAGTCCACGACTGGACCTAAAGGGGTGACAGCCCTCCAGCAATTAAACACCACAGATTGCAGCATATCATAGCAATCCCCGGGTACGAAAGTCCAACAAAATGCAAAAATGGCCTCTAAAGTCGCACCACACTTTGGAGTGTGAAGTACCGGCATCCAATAAGACACTGCAGTTCGGCAAACATCAACGGATTAAGTCTGTGTTTTGCTTTTTCTTTGGCTTTTTGCATCCAGGTTGCATGATGCCATGATTACAGCGGTGGTGTACAAAGTCCGACTCGGGGGGCCATTTGCATTCCGCAGCTTGCTGCTCATTGGCCTGCGCCATAGTTTGAAAAATAACATGAAACATGGGCCGCATCGCAACATTACTATGCGGGACCACATTGGAAAGGAATCAATAAAATGCACTACCCCTATACTTGGTATACATATTATTTATTGTTACTATTTAATTAAGTCGGCGCTCCTCAAATAGTGGGGCTGTCGTTTGTTTCAGGTTGTTGCACGTGCTCATTTTATTTATCTATTTTGATTGTATGCAGAATGCTGGTGGCAGCAACTCATACAGTGGTTTGTACAGATAAATAAAGATTACCAGGTTCTCAAGGGTATTTCAATTCAAAGGGGGTGTGAAAAAAAATCTGTCCCTTGGGGGGCATGACAGAAAATGACCACTGCTGTTGTTTATTATGTATCCTGCGCTTCCAGTTTTTATTCTTTGTTTATTTATTTAATTAGGACAGTGCATGTTAATTAACATATGAGCAAAAGCGTCACAGTGAATATGCCAGAATGAGCTACAGTAGCTCAATTTCATCTGTTGTCCTAAGGCAGGCACCATAAAACAAACATACATTTACAAATAACACCACATGCAAAATCATAAAAAGAAGATGAAACAAATCTACAGTACATTTACAGACAACATTACACCTGTATACCTTACAAGATCACTTATAATAAACAAACAGATTCATAATTTTAGTGGTGTAATATTAAAATTTAAGTTTTTAATTCAAAAACATGTACCTGTATTAATGTACAATGTTTCTGTCCATTTTTACAGCTTCATTGATTTATTTATTCTTTATTACTGAATACGCTTTCTACAAACTCTATTAACGTTACTATTAGGCATTCGTGTGCTGTTCTTTCCCAATTAAAAAATGGGTAACATGGTTCATGTTAATTAACATGATAGTTTATTCATTTTCTGTGTTTGTAAACACAGAAAGTGAACAAACTATCAGCAATTGTTGAGACGTGGAGAGGAGGTAAGATTAAATAAACTCTGCTTCTTCCTACTCCTTTTCAGCTCGGACATGTAGCATTGTAGAACTGTAAATGTCTTTTACTTCAGTGCGATTTTGTTCAGCACGTTCAAACTAAACGAATAGTTTATAAAGCAATAAGTGCGAGTGTTTGAAACTAACACTCAGACTGAATAAGATTAAGTGTGTATCCTTGAAGGGGCTGCTGTTCCAAAAAAAAATTACATTAGGAAGAAGAAAAGTCCTGCAAAGATTGAACATTCAGACCTGTACGATCCCTATGAAATACAACACAACAGCTCTTGGCCAGGTGAACCTAATGAGGTGTCCCACGATAGGAGTTAAAATCAGCATGGAAGCATTATTTTATTTCCGTACCTGATGTGTGGGGGAAACTGTGATGCTAACATTAAAAAACATCAAATATCTGACCATGGTGTTTATAGTTTGCAGTACTTTATTGCAGCGTTTGGTTTTTATGGTCTGTATGAACCAATAGCTCAGTAAAAGGACGTTATAATCTTGGTGTTTGGATACAGCTCTTGTATTGGATTTGCAGGTGTACCTAATGTTTTAGGTGCATAATAAATGTGCACATTCATAAATTGTAAAGTAACAGGAGATCTTACCTGGCACAACGTAAGTAGTTATCAAGAATATCCAAAGTGTAATATGTTCCATGCCCAGACCACCGTTGCCAGTTTCCCACCGTTGTTCGACTCCTTGTGCGCACTTGTGTTGTGGTCTGCAGCAAGTTCTGCTCCTGGTGGAGCCTTTTTCCTTCCCACTTGTCCTCCACAAACTGAAGAATTATCCAACTTGGCACACTGACATTGTATTATTTCTTCTTTCCACGTGTGGTGTGGTCTGCAAGTGAACCGGTGGCGCAGCAGTCTGCCCCGGTTCAGGTTCGGCTAGGCGGAGATAAAGCAGCTTAACGCAGATTATTTCCCAGATAGCCTTCCACCAGTCCTGACCGGCGACAGCTATCTATCACTGCTGTGTGGCACTGAAGCCTGAAAAAATGAGATGTTAATGATATATATAACGAGAAAAGGTCGTATTTTTACGAGGTTAACACCGCAATATTATGAGGAAAACTATCATTTTCGTTGAAATAAATTACGTTATTTTTTACAGTCGTAATATGGAAAACAAACTGTAATGTGTACCAAATCGAAATGAGGTAAACAAAGGGTTTTGAATGTGTTTGAATTCACTGTGTTCCACGAGCAATTTTCTAAAGCTATATAATGGCCATTGCTATTATAAAAGCATTGTTGTTTTTTGCAAGATTCTGTTTGATTACGATATGGGAGGGCTGAGCATCATTAAAGTTTAAATCTCCGCCCCTGGTGGGTGTAATGACGACTACGACCACTAGAGGACATGTGTCACTTCTTTGTCATTTCAGTTCTTTTTGTGCATAAACACAATACATTCCATTTTCGACACGCAATCGTGAGGATGACGATTTTTAAGGGAAATTATTAACACTTAGTAAATAGTATTTATTAAAAAAGGTTAAAGAATTACGCCTTAATGAAAATAACTGGGGTTCACATGCCGGTCATGTGACCAATCAGCTGACCATCTGACTTCCTTAAAGAGACGGCGGGTCAGTTAACCTAGCCGAGGATCACAAACTAACAGCTTTCTTCCACGACGCCTTTTAGGGACTCCTCACTGGGCTACAAACCGAGGAAGAGTGGGTTCTTACCCGGTAGGGCAAGGACGAGACACCTCCGTCTGCATTGACCCAGGTACCGGCTAAAAGTTTGCTAGCTTGACGTTCAAGTTTGCTTTCTCTTTGTACTCGAATAAGTTGGCAATTTTCAACGGACACGTTAAAATTCCACACCTGACCCCACTTCTCTTGTCACGACATTTAATTTAAGACAGCCAAGGGGACAATGACACAGCTGCCGACACTGCAGTTCTCCTTTGGGCTACTGCTGGCCTCCGCGCTGTTGTTTGTGCTGCCGAAGTCCGGCGCGTGTAACCCGGCACAGATCTCGGGTCAGCGCGAGCTGGTAATGGAGCGCCTCAGTTTGCCAAGGTTTAGATTCAACTGGACCAACGTCTCCTGTCGAGTGTGCCAAGTAGTCTTCACCATCCTGGATGTGGCTCTGCTGGTAAATCTTGAAATGACACTTGTTACTGCTAATCTTTACATCTACATCATAAATGATTTGCAATCCAACTTCATAGTCATTTTAAAAACAAAAGCCAAACCAGGAACCATGTAGTGTATGTACAGCTTTTTAGAGGAACAAACACAAAGCATACATGGCTACTACTATTACTACTATTACTATGGATACTATTACTAACGGTGTGTCTTATACACTGGAAATTATGGTATATATTTTCAAATCACAGGCAGAGAGGAAGAGTATGTTGTGGAGCCACTGCACAAAAGACTCAGCTGGCGTTGCGTTCAATGAAACATCTGCAGTGTGCAAGTTAGCCAGGGCTTCAGTACCAGCAAAGCAAAGAACACTACAAAATTTGTGGCAACACCTGAAAGTAAATCACAAAGAGGCATGTCATATTGACGGTGTCGCTAATTAAACTTTATTTTCATTTAGTAGTCTTCTGCTTCTTTGTGTTTAATCGTATTTTGTGGATTACAAGACTGTTTATATCCTGTGTATATCAGTGTGTATTTCATATATTGGCTTTTTTCAGCCCCTAATATTGGTATCTGCATGTGTCCCAAAAATCCCCATGTGGGTCGGGCTCTAATAATAAATGGTCTCCTGGCCTAAGTGCTGAGTTGATATGTACATGTCAAAATACATCTTATTTTTTAATTAATTTGTATTTATCTTTAACACAGGTTGAGGAAAATGCATTTTTGAAAATATCCATATTCTGGTGAACATGGCCAAACAGAGGTGGGGCTGAGCAGAAAATATGCTCCAGAAAATGATTTTTGTGGCGCAGAGGAAGCTACACCTGTAATATACTGTATATTCTGAGAGGAGGCTCACTCTGCCACACTTAGAAAACCCCTGGACTCGCCCTTAATCATTTACACGCTTACCAAACAAACCATTTTTGTCATCTACTTTGCCCTCTCTCTTGCTGTAAGTCATGTTGAGTGTAAACAGTCAACAAGAAGTGTTGCTTCTACGCAGGTAACTTTAGGTTGTAAAGGGTTCCTGTTCTGGTTTTTATAGCCGATTGTCACACCAAGAATCATATGATCACTTTGCTTGACCTCAATTGTGTAGACCAGGGGGCCCATTGTGTCGATCGTGAAGGTAGTGTGGGTCGATTGCATATGTCATAAACGTCACACTATAAATGTCATATGACAGGTTTTTGAGGCTATGGTCTTAAACTTTTGATCAGCTGATGAACAGCCTATTTCAGTCTAATGGTGGTTTGTAGTAAATTGCTTATTCAATTTTTCACTTGAAGCTCAACTTACAATCCAATAGTGCAAAATGTAAATTCTTGCAATTTTTCAACTGATCTTAAAATTTTGATCAGGAGAGTACAACAATCTTTTGTTTTCTCTTCCAGAGTGACGCAAATGAAGAGCGTGTGGCCCGTGCCGTCGGTGAAGCCTGCATACGCCTCCACCTGGCTGATGAGCAGGTGTGTCACGAAATAACGGAGCTCTTCCGTGATGACTTCATCCGGGCCCTACAGGAGTCCCTGCTGTGGCCCACGGAAGCGTGCGCCCTGCTGGTGGGGCCCTCCTGCGGCAAGTTTGACATCTACGCGTCGTGGAACATCACCTTGCCCAAGAGCCCCAAGCCTCCTGTTACACCACCTGTAGCTCCTAAACCTGGTTCTCCACAGAGCAGGGTTCTGTTTCTCACTGACATCCACTGGGACAAAGTAAGCAACTTTTTTGTTTTTTAATGATCAAAACGGATGGGCATTTAAAGAAATTGCATTCGATTATGTCTTGAAGCCATTGAGTCATAAAGGAGCGCTCTTCTTGCTCTACTCTGCTGGATCCAGCAGAGGTGCTGTTTCAATTGTTCATTTATTAATAATTGTCAATTATTTTGCTCTCTAAAGAAGACAACGCATCAGCTACGGGAAGTTAAGCTACTGTACATCCACACGGATCTCTATGGTACAGCTCCTTCAGGTAGCATTCATTTGCTCAGTAAAACACGGATGCCATGGAATCCGAGATTAAAGACAAAAAATGTGGAAGGGGGGGAAAAAAAAAATAATTATTTCCCTCCTAAGTTAAACAAATTTAGCCAAATGACCATCCCTAATGTCAAAAGAAAACGGTATACTAACAAACATCTAATGCCTTGCTTTAAACACAGCACTGAACCACAGGTGGCGAAATTGAGTGAGCCCTCCCCACATTCAGATGCAACTACATTCCTGCTAGGGATGTCTGATTTTTATATGGGGCGACCAATATGATGTGCCGATATTGGCATCTTGGTTACTGCCAAGTAAAACGCCCGTTTTGCCTCCAAAACTTCCAGGACAATCACAGTAAATATACAGTATATGTTATGCCCAATCAGCCCTTCTGCAAATTCTGATACATCAGAATTAAAGCTCTACAATAATATATTTTATTTGGAAATAGTCAGTGTTACCATAGTGTTAAAAATGTATTCCCCCAATGACAGGAGTACGTCACTGGCACTGCAGCTGACTGCAAGGAGCCTCTGTGCTGCCGTAAGGACTCAATTGCCCCCTTGTGGCGGCGGAGGGAGGCGGGCTACTGGGGAACGTACAGCAAGTGTGACCTGCCGCTCAGGACAGTGGAGAACCTTCTGGAAAATGTCGCCAGGGCGGGACCGTGGGACTGGGTGTACTGGACTGGAGACATACCTGCGCACAATGTGTGGTCTCAAACCAGGAAACAGCAGCTGTCGGAACTTACTGTCATCACCAGGCTCATCCAGAAGTAATGGAGATAAGATTCTGATTTAAATATTTACCTGTTTAACTGCTTCTGTTGTACTCGCAGACACCTGGGCCCCAATGTGACTGTGTATCCTGCTGTTGGGAACCACGAGAGCACGCCAGTGAACAGCTTCCCTCCGCCTTTTGTTCACGGCAACAGATCCTCCGCCTGGCTCTATGACACCATGGCTGATGAGTGGGCATCATGGCTGCCAGAGCAAGCTTTGAAGACTCTGAGGTGGCCGTTGTTTCTGTTTCCTTAAATAATGGCTGGGAGACACTGCAGAGAGGATCAGGTGTTTATTTAAGAGGAGGCCTTTAGTCGTATGACTTTAGTATTGTCTTTAGTCGTAATGGTCAGTACTGTAATATAGTATGAAACAGATTTTATTGATAACGGAACAGAAAACAAACAACCTCTATTACGTTCTAATAGTGATATGAAACGGAACGTTTTCACCTTTTCCCTTTCCTTGGGGCATCACCTCGGCCACCTCCTGTACACATGTGGCTAAAAATCTTTCTTGTAGTAGCAGCTGATGTCTGTCTTGCAGCAGGTGCACTGGCGCTTGCATCTTGCTCTACATAAAAGTAAACAGGAGAAAAAGCACTTATATCCCAGCATGGTATTTGGATAAACATTTATTGAAATAACTAAGCAAAGTAAGGCGTTCCTAAAGAAAATGAAAGCCGTTTCTATGTAGCATTGTTTATTTCAGGCTCTTTGTTCTCCACGTCACAAACTGAGTCATCTTACATCAGCAGGAAATATCTCCATTATGGACCGATCCAACCAGAAAAGGTTCCCAGGTCCGTACTGAGTATGCACTAACGGCATTGGGGGAATAGAGTATCACGGCTGATCGCTTGATCCAAACGATATGTTGCATATTTGTGACAGGTGTTAAGGGCTTACACATTGCACAAGGAGAGACAACTCCTCAGCCATCATTAATAGCACTCATGAAGTCATTGGAAACAGTACAAAGCGTAACATGCAGTACTTTCAGCTGAGTAGCACAACAAACCTTTTTAAAGCGCATGCAGAGATTGATGAAGTCTGTTCATGTTACCTCAAATGCATATACTGCCACCTTGTGGAGTTAATAACTATATCAGCAGGTTGCCCACAATTGTTTATGCCAGTGTTTTTTGTTTTTTTTGGGGGGGTTTTTTGTTGTTTTTTTTTTAACCTGACAGTTATTTGCTTTTGTAGAACACAAACACAACTATAGGCGATGTGGTTATTAATTGAATAGCGATGATTTATGGTTTATGGAATATGTTTCAGATATGGAGGATTTTACACCATGGAGGTCCAGCCAGGCCTGCGGGTGGTCTCTCTCAACATGAACTTCTGTGCTCGCGAAAACTTCTGGCTCATGGTGAACTCCACCGACCCTGCCAACCAGCTGCAGTGGCTGGTCCATGTTCTTCAGGCCAGTGAAGACAAAGGAGAGAAGGTGAACGCGTCCACATTGCACAAGTGCTTTTCCAAGAGTATCTTGTATGACGTTCTTTCTGACTATTAGGGCTGCAACAAACCATTTTCTTAGTCTATTTAATCTGAAATCTTGTTTCGATTAATCGAGTAGGCCCTAGATCAGGGGTGTCAAACTCGTGCCATGGAGGGCCGAGACACTGCAGGATTTCTCTCCAACCAGTTTCTCCAGCAGGTGATTTAATGGATGAGCTCCTTCCCTCAAATTGAAGGTGCTGATCATTAAAATCACCTGCTTTAGTAACTGGCTGGTAAGAAAACCTGCAGCGTCTCGGCCCCTCCATGGCACGAGTTTGACACCCCTGCTCTAGACGGACCAAATCAATATGAATCAAACCGTTAGCGGTTTGGTCCTCAACAAATCAGGAAAGAGGCAAAAATGTTGCTGTTTTCTGAAGTCAAAGCTGACGTGTGAATAGCTAGTTTTGCCTAAAACGCAAAGATAATAGGTCTGCTTTCATGGATTACTGAAGAAATTAAAATAATATAATGTTTGAGAGGCTGAAGTTGGAGGATATTTAAATTTTTAAATAGTTGTCGATTTAATTGGATATTTGAATCATCGATTTTGTGTGTGCGCAGGTACATATCATTGGTCACATTCCACCAGGTCTGTGTCTGGCTAGCTGGAGCTGGAACTACTATCATATTGTCAACAGGTACATTGATTTGAAAAGTAAACATCTGATGCATTTTGTTACATTTGAAAGGTTGTGGGAAAAATAACACGTTAACAGCGGTAACTCATTTATTTCATTAATTAGGGGGTGTGTGATAATGTTACACACGCACGCCTCTGTTATGATGGCAGATGGAACGTCCCCAAACAGTCAGTCTGATGTTTTATAACTTCATGCTGACCTGAACACAACAGCAGTACAATTCCAACACCATACAGTAGTACCTCGCATAACGTAAACCTCCCTTTTACGTAAATTCCACTGAATGTAAAGAATTTATGTAAAGTTTTTGTATCTTATTACGTAAGAAATTCCATAACATAAAGCGTCAAATCGGTGCAAGTTCAGAAATTCGATTTGTTTAGCGCTTGGTGACGCCTTCTGACGCTTCACGCTCTCATTGGCTGATTATCAGGGCACCCCCTCCGCTCTCATCTCATTGGCTGACTTATCCAGCGCGTCCGTGAGTTTGTGTGAGAGACATGCTGCTCCCTTCAACCTCCCTTCCTCATCGTAGTCGCCCTTAAACAAGTTTGCACGCATTGAAATCTCATCTTAATGTTTTTACTTTTCTTTGTGTTAAAATTACCGTAATCCTGGGCCCTAAACCAAGTGTAAGTGATGAGGGGGGGAAAAAAGGGAAAAGTTGTCGAAACCAAGCAGGAAATGATCCAGAAATTCTGACGCTTCACGCTCTCATTGGCTGATTATCGAGGCACCGTCAGTTCAGTTCAGGTCAGTTTGTGTGAGAGACAGGCCTTTCCCTTCAACTAACTTATAAACAATTAAGTTAAATTACAAATTAAAATTTTGCACACAGCATTATCGTGTAGTGCGTTTGTCTGTGACCAGCTGACTCTTAGACTCTGAGTCGCATTTCGACTCACTTGTGTGCTCCTGATCAAGACATCGGGTGAACGGTAAGATTGTTTCTGTTTTCAGTTTTATTCATTTACAGTAATCTTATTACCTTATTTTATATTGGAATGTTACTCTACTATGTCTATGCTAACGTTTTATTATTTTTCCCCACCATATTTGGTGGACTTTGAATATTTCAAAGGGCCAAGGGGTGAGTTTGGGAAGATCTTGGAACGGATTAGGCTATTTACATGTATTTTACGCTTTGTATAACATAAATCCTATAACAAAGGTTATCGGAACGGATTACTTACGTTGTAGGGGCGTCTACTGTATACTGGATGTATCTCCAACTCACACACGACTCTAGTCCGTTCATCCTGGGAACGACACTTCCTCATTCTCATTACAAGAACGCGAGATACATTCAGGGACACTCCGAACATTTATATATATATATAAAAAAAAAAAAAAAAGCTTTATAATAGTGTTAAACGAGACATCAAGGAAAAACGAAGTGGATATTATCGCTCCATAGCTCTTCATTCAGATGTACAATTTGCTACGTTTGAAGTATGCTGGAAAATAAAACGAGTGCAAACGAGTACATTTGCCTTAACTTACATGTCTTTTGAACTCAACCCCGCATTGTTCATAACACCGTTTAAAGTGTGATTGAAATGTTCCTCTACTATCAAGGAGACTAGTGTTGGACATATCATGCTAGCTTGATTGACCTATTCAGTTCATTTGGAGCTATACATACAATATAATCATGTCTTGTCTTCTGTTCATGAAATGCATAAAAAAGGGCACATTTCACACATACTGTAGTTTCTAATGGTGATTTCTCATGATTATTTAAAAAAAAAATTGATGTAGATTATCTAATGTTTGACTTATACAATTAGTCATGTGCATTCAACCATCATATTTGATTCTTTAGCTTTAAGAGGCCAGGTATGAAATGCTCTGCAACTCCAGTGCATCACACTAAGAGTGGGGTCACTGACTTTCTTGGTCATGAGGTGGCCCCTGTTGGTTTGCACGTATAAATGAATGAATACAAGACAGTCATTGTCTTTTGAGGCTTCGCTGGAGTATTTATTTATTTATTTATTTTTTGCCACAGATATGAGAGCACAATTACTGGTCAGTTTTTTGGTCACACCCACTTTGATGAGTTCCAGATGTTTTATGATGGAGAGACCATGACCCGCCCACTAGGGGTTGCCTTTATTGCTCCCAGCGTGACCACCTATGTCAATTTAAACCCAGGTGAGCCCATCAGGTAGTCTCGCTGACAATAAAACACTGAACCGATTAAGTCTATTTGTCTTCCCAGGTTACCGCATTTACTACGTTGACGGCAACTATCAAGACAGTTCTCGTCTGGTTCTGGACCACGAGACTTACATCCTCAACCTGACTGAAGCCAACCACAAAGCAGGAGAGCCTGTCAGACCAGACCAGCACCCCAAGTGGACTCTTCTGTACCGTGCCACAGAGGCTTACGGTCTCTCCAGTCTGTTCCCCTCAGACTTGGACGGTCTAATGCGTACCTTCATTGCCGATGACCGCCTCTTCCAAAAGTTCTGGTACTTCCGACACAAGGGCCACGTGTCTGAGCCGTGCAAGGAGACGTGCAAGACCACGATGTTGTGTTTTTTGCGAAGCGGCAGATATGATGTCCTGCAGCAGTGCGACCTGCTCAATGGTGTCGACGGAGGCAAGGTGAGAAAAACACTGTGTTGACGGTTCCGTGATTCACGCCATCCCAACAGGAACCGTTTTGTTCTTTGCTGCTAATTTTTCAGGCACCTTTCCTCTGACCAGTCGTCAGTGTAGAGTTTTCATGCTTACATTTTTTTTTCCAGTTGAATTCTGTTTTCATGAAATGTCAGGTTTGCTGTCACAATCCCTTTTTTGTTAACTGTCAGCACTTTAATGGTTTTGTAGCAAATTTGAACCATATCTGCACACAAAGCCAGAAGTCTAAAGTTTATGTAAGTGAGCATGAGGTCAGTCTACATGACACCAATGTAGCTTGTTGACTTGTATGAATTGTGAATAAAGTATGTAGTTTGTGAATTAAACATGCATTTGGTACTTTTTGGGTCACTGACGTAGAACTGACTGTACAGAGAATCACAAATGTGGTGATATAGAAATAGTTGACCCTCGCTACATCGCTGTTCAAACATTGAGCCCTGTGTCATGGTTTTATTAGTTAAAAAAAATATATTTAAAAATGCAAATGTATGTATTCATGGCCTAAAGGAAGCATTAAAAATGGTTAAATGAACAAAAATTTAAGGTTAACTTGTGACTCAATTTCCCACTGTAAATGTCCATATTGGGCTGCACGGTGGCCTAGTGGTTAGCATGTTGGCCACATCGGGAAGATCTGTGTTCGAATCTCCATTGGCATCTGTGTGGTTTGTATGTTCTCCCCTTGTGTGGGTTTATTCCGGTTTCCTCCCACATTCCAAAAACATGCATGTTAGATTAGTTGGCGACTAAATTGTCCATAGGTATGAATGTGAGTGTGAATGGTTGTTTATGCGCCCTGCGACTGGCTGGGGACCAGCCCAGGATGTACCCCCCCCTCTCGCCCAAAGTCAGCTGGGATAGGCTCCAGCATACCCGCAACCCTAGTGAGGATAAGCGGCACAGATTTTGTGTGTGTGTGTCTCATGGCATTCATCTGAATATGCCTATCCTGTACTTTTCCATAGAAATTGGCCATCTGGTTTTCACCATGCATTGCCTAGTCTGCCGTCACAACCATCTTAGCTGCCCTAGTAGTACCTTACAAAATCAGATCCATTTTTTTTTTTTTTTTTTTTTTTTTTCAGCTATAATTGTTTTCTTTCCGAAAACAGAACAGTGGCAAGTCTTGTAAAGTTAAATGTTTCCATACTTTTCCAGACCTGGACATTTCTCAAATCAAACTCCATACGTGTGTAGGAACCCTGCATTATGTGCTTTGACTTTTTCCCCCTTGTGGTGGTTCTGCAGTAGCAAGCCCCTCCCACACTTTTAAAAGGTAGTTCTGTTTTACTTGAACAACTCAATCCAGACAGTCCATCTTGCCAAAGAGCATTTATTATGATTAGTTGTCTGAGAAGGACAATGTGACACCAAAGTCCTCCTTATACAGGTCCCATGTTTTAGGCTTGTGTGGGTTGTCCAGTTCCTCTCTGGGTAAAAAGAGCCTACAGAGACATGATCACACACCATTAAGTTCCTTTTTACACTCGATATGAATCAGAAATATTACTGGAGGAGACGTACTTGTTGTCCGATATGAAGGAAGTATTGAACCAGAAGTAGAAGGGGACATCTTCATATCCTTTAGGAATACCCTGAGGAGGGAACAGTAAATATGTACAGTAACACTATTTCTATGAGATAAGATTGATATTTAATATAACATACTGGTCTTTGAACCTGCCTACTGTAGATCATACAATACATCATTTATAAATCACATTTTTACCACTAATTTATTTTCCACATCTCAAAATGCACTCACAGCACTGGACTCAAACATGACCTTGACATCCCCTTGAACCACAGGTCCATTGTGGAGGCTGATGATTGCTGCATTGCTGCCCACATCAGGGAAAACCTCGAAAAAAACAAGCAGTGGTTGCGTGTCTTAGCCTCTCTGCAAGCATCCACTTTGACTCGAGCAGGCTGAGACTTACTGAGCAGTTGTGCTGTGTGGCGCACACACACTCAAACACAAGCTCTTTCCGCACGATGATCTTCACCTTCAGGTCACTGCCGTCACCTCTGCCCACACCTGACGAGGGGGAAAGACACACATCAGTATGAAAAATACACACAGGAAGTGAAGATAACTAACTCAAGGACCTGCTATGGAGTGGATGCGGATGCTCTTCATCCTCAGGCTTTTTGGAGGGGGAAGCTGCCTGTTGAATTTAGTCTTCATCACCTCGTAATAGCCCACGTACCTGCTCTGTGGTACACACACAATAATACAGCGTAATTTTTGTAAATACATTTCAAAATTTGCACAACACAGCAACAGAACCAATGTTGTAAAGGCGGCAACAAGCAAACTGCTCACGATGGCTTCATTGCAAACAGTATGGCAAGTGTAACACGCAACATTTGAAAGCCCTAGCAGAGGTAGATAAAGCTGCTGGATGCTGACCACTCATGGTACTCCAAATGCAGCTATTACCATCCAAAACGACAACAGGATGTTGCCTACAGCCACAGGACTGACTGCCAGTATTTTTGAACCAGTGCTAACTGGAGAACCTAGAACCTATTTGCTTTGTTTTTTTTTTTTGCTTTGCTTTGGTTGGCGACTCAACGGTTAATTGAAGAGGCATTAATTGAAGCATTTACTGTAAAGTCAAACCTTGGTTCTCGTATTGCTCAAACCAAACTAGTCTGTTTGCCGTGTCATGTATTCAGCGAAATCAAGTGCTGACTCACTGGTCGTGCAATTTTTTTTTATAGAGTGCGACTGCTAAACAACATAACCATTTAGTTGCTATCTGGAGCCCTGATATAACACACCACCACATATAATGTATAATGCAGTGGTGTGCAGTCAGGGCCAGCAAAGCCTTCTCTGCTGGCCTAAACACTATCTGAAGCACTCACCTACATTTACAACTTAAGTTCTCGTATTTCTTCCACGAAATTGCATTAATTTACTCCCAACAGTCTATTATCGTCATTTAGTAGCGATTCTTGGCTGCACAGCTTCCAGTAGTGCATGTGTAAGTTCCTTTTTTTTTTTTTTTTTTTGTCCAATCAGATTTCAGCTTCTGCGTGTTCCATATTACATCCAACCAGGGCCAGCAGAATCAGGAGTGGTGGCCCATATTCACATACACACTACTGAGTGCCAAGTTTAACACCGGCTCCACCAAATTGGTTCCCCCTGCTCCGAGTCACTAGCAGTAATGTAAACCGGGTGTATTGGTTACTGTACTGTCGCGGAAACCTAGCAGTTACACTTGGGCGACCGTGGATTGAAACCCCGCCACAGACAATTTTTCGTAGCATATTTCTTTAAAAGATTAAAAATATTCTATTCAGTTGAGTCCCCACCCAAGGCCCAGGTAGCAAATGCACCGCACGCCACTGGGACAATGTATCGTTTTTCTCCAGTGTAACCACATTATGCACAGACTGGCTTCAAGTGTAAACAACAATGCTTGAATACAAACAACACAAGTCCATGTCTTACTTGAGAGGGAGTCTCCACTCCTTGAAACTTGGAGCTCCGACTCTTGTCCGTCCTCCTCTCCCCAAAGTACTCCAGACTGTCCTGGAAAAGAATGAAAAGACCACAGCGGATTAAAGACGTCTTACTGTCTTGTCTTTTTAAGATGAAAGCCTTTACCTGCGCATTCTCAAACTGGTCACTGTCAATGAGCCAGGTGCACACCAGAGTGCCAGTACGACCTTCAGAGCAGAGTTAGCACAGCTTTAGTTCCACTTACTGCACACAAAAAAAGCCCAAAATGAGGAATTACCTTTCCCTCCTTTGCAGTGAATAGCAATGACGTTTTTGGGATCGGCAGACATCCACTCTCTTACGCTCGCTGTGTATTTCAACATGTCCCTGAAGCGCACACGGGGTCGAAACAAGAATGTCACTCATTACAGAGCAGACCTCCGCCAAGGCTGAACAATCCTTATTTGTCAAGTTTTATGAACATCATCCCCCTAGCGTAAGCTCAAATTGGAAGATTGGGTACCACGTTGACCCGAATATAACTCCACCCCAAATATGAAACCCCTCTTTTTGGAAATATTGTACAGAATCACAATGAAAAGGTGCTTCATTGATCACCGTTGTCTTAAAATAACATAACTCTTCCTCTGTTGTTCGCTAACCACCTTTAAGAGACTTTTTTTTGGTGTGAGTGCCTGGAAGAAAAGCTCTAACTCGCTGGGGAGAAGTCGTTTGGCGCCATATGGTGGTTTTGCGTGTATAAATCTCTAAAAGTATAAGCCAACGTTGTTGGGTTTTTTTTTTTAGGGAAAAAAAAATGGCATCTCAGTTTTTGTTATTTGTTCCAAAAAGTCCAACGAAAAACAAAAACGTACAAAAACGGAGGCAATTTTCCCCAAAAGAAAGCATGTAAATCCAACTAACGTTAACAAAAATACATTTTTGGAGAATAATTACAGTTTTACATGCAGAAAAAAAAAGCAAAATAATTATAAATGACGAATGGCTGGAACTTATTCCTTCCACTACATCCTGGTGAGATGGAATTCAAGTGTTTCTCACCTTCTTTATCAAATTGCTGGCACTCACAACTTTCTTAGGCCCCAAGGTGGGTTATTTAGCCGTCACACTCAATTAAACAAATGCCCGGACAGTGAGTCAGCAACGTGTACGGTGCTTTGTTTGGGCACTTGAGGTCACAGAAATGATACAAGTACAGGGCAAATAGACTCCTTTTATATTATATTATCAAAAGGATATTATGATATTTGTTTCAGTTATATAAACAGATAAAATAAGACATATTAGAAGTAAATAAGATAACATTCTCACACATTAGCAGTTCCTTGCGGTGGCTGTTGTCTCTTCAGTGTAATCTAATGGCGGGTTTAAATGGCGTTACACTTATATTACCCAAAATAGTCGACGTAAGAGTAAATAAGACATTTAAAAACAGAAATAAAATCGCTCGTGTGTACGTGTCACAATAAATGTGTTCCCTTGCCCTTGCCCAAACGTGTGGAGGACAGGAAGTGACGTCGGAGGTTCAGAGTTGAGTTTTAGCTTGTCGTGTGTTATGGCCCCAGCAGTATTATTAAATGCCGATCACGTCTGGCCCTTGTCTCACCGAACGTTGACAGCTTGTGGCCAATGTAGAATACTACATTCACAATTAGAATTCCACTTCTGCCTTCTACTTGTATTTACGTTCATTTAGCCGTTTTTATGCATGAAAATGCTTAATCTAGGCCAAGAATGAGTACAATTTGCTTTCATAGTTTTACTGATTTCATACACAGGAATTGTCCTGCATTTTAAACGTCCGACCACCCACTAACATTTTCGTCCAGTTTGGTCTCGTCAATGAAAACTCACTCATGACTCGTCACATTTTAGTCAACAAAAAGCCATGTGCGGCTCGTCACCATCATGAAAAAAAAAAGCTTGGTTAACAAAATAATTTTGTCGTCGTTGACGAGAACAACACTGACTGAGGTTTGACTGTCTTGCATTTGGATCAATGTGGAACTTTTTACATAATCCTGCAAACTGACAAACAGCTCACCTCGGAGGAGATCAAACTTTTTCAAAACAAATTCCCAGACTCATGCAGTTTCAAGAAATTGAGATTAAAAACTCTCTCACTCTAAAGAAGGTACGTTGTGGTCGTCTATGAACACCCGTTCGACCCTGTAGTGGAAGAACTGGGGGTCGTAGCCTTTCTCACCTGCCAAAATACAACAGCAAAAAAAAGATTATAGTTAACGTCTGTCCGATTTGTGTACGGATCGTGTTCGTGCGTTTTTGGAAGATGCCTGGTGGGATACACTGGTGGTCTACAACCACGCGTTCCTGGTTGTGTCTATGTGGGACTACAAGTGATGTACAGCAAGGAGACAACTTACTGCAAAGGTTGTAAACTCTGTAATGGCCGTCATGTTTGGTGTCCAGGAACCTTGCCACCTCCTGTGAGCAAAGGGACGGCACCCATCATGTATTATTTTCAACCACTTTTCTACAAAGCACCACGGTTTGCTTCAGCCTGTAAAATCTGGCATTTCCCCGCCATTTGCATGTGTTGGTGCCTTTCACACAGAACTGGAGCAAAATGTGGAACCTGAAAGTCGACTTGGTAGTATCAAAGCCTGAACAGAGGAGGGACGTAGGCGGGAAATAATGGAAAGCTGGGGCAGTAGGGGGTCACTTCCCTGTTGTGTTGAAAGCGATTGACTAGTATCCTATCACATAAAAGTTGGACAATTGCAGTGTCGCCGTGTGAAAGCGCACACTGTTATGGCAATATCACACTTTTGATAGATTCTGTGTAAAAAGCACAGGTGGACGAACACCAGATCTACTCTTACGGCTCTGAGGCACCAATCGTTTTCATTCTATGGCGCTTTCATTGTAAAGGCTCCGGCTTGTAGGGATTGCAATGGTACGCTTCGGTATGCTTGTTGAGGGCGGAGCTGGACACGCTGCTGTCTGTTGACTGGTCGATAATGAACGAACGGAATGACAAAAGTAGGATTCCGAGTTCTGTTTCGTAAGTGTTCAGACTGTTCTGCGGCGTGGGAATACGGTGTAATCCATGGTACGTTCTCAAATGTTTACCACAGCGGCTGGTAGCAAAACCGGCAGGTTCAGGGTTGATTCGTTTTGTACCCTTAGCCCCTTTTAAACATGACATCGTGCTTGGTGGAAACTGTCGACACGTACCCTGATTGGGTTCCTGTAGAAGGACTGCTTCCCAGATGAAGGGAAAGACATGGCGATGACACGGTCTAAGACAACAAGAGGAAGGGAAAAACTGCCAGAATGTCAACAAGCTGCATGTTATGTTGGTCCTACCTGTGACATAGGTGAGGTCAAGGTCAAACCCATCCTTCTGGTAGCGCCGTTTGTTCTCAGAGACCTAAAAGAAGAGTGCACACAATGTCTCCTTTGAGTCTAATCACTCTACGTCCGCACAGTGGCCGTCCTCTTACCATCCTCCTGGTGACCTTCTCCAGCTCTCTCTTCTGGGCCGCCAGCCTGAACACCCTCACCAGAATTATAATCCTCAAGAAGCGCAGAAAGGTAACCACCCTAGGGGAGGAAGTGACAAGTAAAATGTAAAAAAGTACATCAAATGCTATTGGACAAATTGTCTCATGAGGAAAATTCGGTGAAAATGTGAACGACGGAGCATTAGGGCCACACTGGAAAAAAAATTATCTTGAGATTGAGAATAAAAGTCGGAAATTTAGGAGAAAAAAAAAAAGTCTGAATATTTCCTTTGCCCAAGGCCAAAGGTCACATACTGCAAGTCCCCCCTTTTCATAGCGGTCTCAGGCAATGCCTGTAACATAACGTCACAAGTTGTTTCTTCTAAATTGAAGACTTTTTATTCTCGTAAATGTACGACTTTATTCTATCGTTCTTAAGACATTCCCGAGACGTCAGGAAGGCGAACGTGAAAGGGCTAGCATGCTAATCTGCTTGTGCTCAACTGGTTCCCGATCTTTTTACAGTCACATTCTCCTTCAGACATTAGACTGCTGCACATTTCAAACACATAAACCTTTCCTACATTCCATTAAAGTGAAATATTAAACATGATTCGTTGGTTAATTAATTTTATGGTAAGTAATTCTGCTTCAAAAATGTGTATTGCGCATGGTCACATTTCGCTAAAAGGTTTAAAAGAGCACTGATGAACAGATAAGGTGTGAATTTCTCTCGGAGATGAATAAAGTATCAAAGCATTTATCCCACATATCTTTTATTTCAGCCGGATGTTGGGATCCTTCTCTTTAAAAGGGTTGAACTTGAGCCTCACTTTTGTCCGCTTGCAATTGCTGTGATTTAAATCTGCGTATTCATTTGAGACCAAATTGAAAGGGAAAGTTGAACAAACATGATAAAGTAGTATCCAATTTACAAAAATACACACAAGCCGCGATAAAAACCTCATTTTCAGGGGAATCTCCACTCTCTCTCATCCTGACACGCGCACACATTGACAGGTTTTCACAGTTCGAGGACTGGAAGGCCAATATAAGTTAAACCTTCACGATTGAACACTCTTAATGCACAACATAATCATCAAACATACTTTCTTATTCGCATAACTCACACAGAGCAATGGAAGAACTTCATGCCGCGTCTCCTTCCTTCTTTCCGCTACGACAGTGCGCTCCGTAATATGAGGCGTTCAGGTGCGCTCGTAATTGTGAGCGTTAGGCGCTAATTGTTTTCCATTTTTATTTACTGTACCTGAAGAGCTATGCTCTATTTTCCCTCTGACACGTGATATACGACTGATAAAGGCTAAATGTATTATTTCTAAAAAAAAATGATTAAAAAGGTATATTAAAATATTCTGCTTTAGTTTTCTCATGTTGTGGAGGTGCTTCATGAACCATTCGGGGTCGAAATATTAGAAACAGCTCTCATTATGATCTGCAATGTTAGAATAAACATATTGAATCAAAACAGGGCATTGTTATATTTGTAAAAGGCAGGATTATTTTTTATTTTCAATAAAGGGTACAGGTGTACCTAATGAAGTGCCCAGTGAGTGTATTTCCACGAACTGCACGCTGAGGATTATGAGTGACGATGGCATCGTGAGTGTGGTGTACCTGGGAATGAGGCTGGCGCCTGACAGGTCAGTGAAGGTGTAGCTCATGGTGACCACCAGCGTGACGACCACAACACAGGCGTCAATGATGTTCAGCTTGGAGCCAAAATACACTTTAAACCTTTAAAAAAAAAAAAAAGGAAAAAAAAGTGAAATGTGTTTTGAAAACATCCAATGTGTGCAACATTTCAAAGCATACTCCTGGAGGCCATTTCATTTCCTGCACAGCTTCCCTCTTTGTAACTTCCTCTTTAACGTGACAAACAATCAGAACCCCTCGCACAGCGTGCTCTTCTGGACTGCTTTACCCTTCCACGTAGAGCCTGAGGAGAACGTCAGCCAGGAAGAAGAAGGAGATGATGAGGGACACCGTCTCCAGAGAATTCCCAACCTCCCTGCTCCTGGCTGGCAGGGAAATGTCCACGATGACGAGCACGATGTCAACCAGGATCAGTACCACTCCAAATACACTGGGGAAGAAATCAAACAGTAAATATCATCCTTCAAAATAAGCTAGTACTACTTCCGGAATTCCAAAAAACACTGACCGGAATCCAAAGGACATAACAAAGGGGGTAATCTTCTTCCGGATGTTTCTGTAAAATGAGAGTTTAATTTTTAACAAAATAAGAGATAACATTTTCTTTTCAATGAATAAAAGTACGTCCGTACTACGTTCCTGCAGGTGCTAAAACGACAGATTTTTTTCTTGCTGTAAATTATAAACAATAAAACATTTTAATATTCACAATGTAATAAGAGCTGGGGGGGGACTGATGACCTCACTAAATGGCTAACATAGTGAAAGTAAGACATTGAAACATAAGTAATACGTTTACGCTAGTCAAAGATCATTTATATGGAGGGACGCATGGACCTACAGTGTTGCAAAAATATTTATCAAAGATCCTCTACATCAGTGGTCCCCAACCTTTTTTGACCCACGGACCGGCTTGTGTTCCCACAAATCTCCCGCGGACCGGGGGACTGTTTTACAGAGCCTACTGCAAAAACACTAGTCAAAGATCTTCTACATGACAGGAGGGGGCCAGTGTGTGGTCAATCATGGATCATATTTGGCCCTGGGGCCGCCAGTTGAGGAGCCCTGATCTACGTACATGAAGAGTGCTGCCTCTGCTGCTCATTTAAGGACTGTTGCAGATTTTTTTAAATTTAATTTTATTTTTTTTAAATGGTGCTGCTAGTTGAATAGTTCTGCTTTGAGCTGAAGTCTCACGAGATTTACCGATGTCACGCGTGATGTTGGAATTTTTGTTTGATCCGTGAGCAGAAAACGTTGCTTGCGTGAGCTCCAAGTTGTAGCACATCCTACAGTCGAGGTTCTGCTGTATGTTTCCTAGCATGAAGACGTTGTACTCACTGGTAGAGGGTGTCTGCTTCCACGGCATCCGCCCTCCCATCATCGATCTCCACTTTAGCATCATCCATCTTTGCAACACTTCTAAAAAGCCATTAAAAAAAAACAATCACGTCATGACACAAAGTGGCACACGAAATGGTTGAAACATTAAACAGTGCAGTAAAAACACACAGACATGCATGAATAAGAGGTTAATGTTTCCCGTGGAAGTCATGTGTTCTCACCCATTCACACCTGAATCCGAACCCGGGCTGAAGTGGACCGAGGTCATGACTTAAAAAGTAGTTTGCTATGGACGTCAAGCGTCTACGTGAGGCAAGAGCAGCGTGCACAGATTTATTTGCTAAGTCAAAAGTAGCAGCTAAGAAAAAAGGAGCATAAAAGTACAAAAATATGTGTTAATTGCCAGGAAGAAAAAAAAAGAGCAGAAAGCATGCAGGATAAAGGGGAATTCCCGCTTCTTCTTCTTCCTTCGCTGCTTACCGTTGGCGCTGACATTCGGGACAAGAACCGGGAATCGATCTTGTGACTTTTCACGGACACAAAGGAAGGTGGTTCAAAGGTTAAACGGAAGGTTTGTGTTTCTTGCCATCCACTCCTCCTCTTTTTGCAAACGTAGCGGTTTTTTTTGTTCTTGGGACTTCCTGGATTTTTTTCTCCTCATCTCTCGTAGTTGCAAAAAAAAAAAAAAAACAATCACGCGCCTCCTCCTCCCCTCCCGTCCCCTCCCCTTTGGCACATCTGGTTCTGATTAAAAGTGCGCACGTGCCCTTCTTATATACAGTTTGTTTGTTACCAAAATCCTTTTCAATCCAATTAGTACCGTAAATTAGCCTTTTTTTGTAAGCACAATATAAATATGTATTTATTTACTGGCAGATAAGGAAAATTGGGGATGTGTGTTCATCGTTTTTTTTTTTTTTATTATTGTTATTATTATCAGTTTTTTTATTCGCAGATCTGAATAAGACGTTATAGTTGTGGACACAAAATGTTTATTACATTTACTTATTTATTTATTGGCACATCCGGCTAAATGAATATTTGTAATATTTATTTCTTGATTTATCGGCGGATAAGGAAAAGTGGGGCCAGGCGGGTGTCAGCCGTTTGTATTTATTTATTTGATAGCAGCCCTCAAGTGGTTGTAGCTGTGGGCGCACCATTTTTTCATTCTCTTTCATTTTTAATTGATTTATTTATTGACACATCCGGATGAGTGTGACTCGATCGACCCACCGTTCGTATTTTATTTTCGTAATTGTTTTATTTTTTTGTGCATTTCTTGGTCATTCTGGAAAAGTATCAACATTTTTCATGAATTTTACTTTCTTTTGTTATAACTTATTGGGAGGTAGAGACAAGTGTGAATAGATACAAACCCATCATTTTTGTTTTATTTTATTGTTCTAATATTTCAGATCTGGGGATAGGCCAGGACACATCATTATTTTACATTTGCATATTCATTGGCTGAGAGGGAAAAGTGGGATCTTTTTTCATTTAATTTGGCTTATATTTATTTATTTATTGGCAGATTTGGATAAATGTGAATAAATGTGGAACCGTCATTTACTTAATTACATCTTGTATTTATTTGCTTATTTATCCCAAACCTGCATAAGTGAGAAAACATGTGGACCCGTCGTCTATTTGACGTTTTATTTAAATGTTAATTTATTATATTTTCTGGATTTTTACAAATTTGGTTCACAATGCAAGAAATGTATCTTAAATTGCTAAAAATAATAATAATAATAATTCTAGCAGTGTGTTGCAATGCTTGATAGGAAAAAATAGTTTGGGCTCTGACTTTGGCATGGTCGTTCTTCTAATGTGGACCATGCAGAACCAGCCCAACCCTCCTATAAATAAATACTGACCAAACCTTCAGAAGAACAGAACACAGAGCCTGGAGACAACAAGGGAACATTGCAAAATGAAGGCAGGACATTTACTATTCAGTTCCAAATATTGTCTATCTATTGTTTTAACTCTATGTACTACCATGCTTTTGATGATTTCAGATTTACAGTGGCTTCATTCTAGAACACACCTTCATGTTTCTATTGTTCTTGGTTTTCCCAAGCAAGACTTCATCATCACATCAGTTCTCAGTAAGTATAATCTTACTAGTAGATAGATAAGATACATTTTAAAATGAGCCTGTGTTTCCTTATTCAAAAGGTATGTGGTCCCGAGGTAGCAGCTCTCAAGCGGAGCATCAAGAAACTGGAAAACAAACTCCTCATCGGAGCTTGGCAGGTGGAATACTTGCAGAGGCACAAACACTTCCGTCCAATAACCCCTGGCCGGATTATGTCAACTTCCACTCCATACGCTGATACCAACAACAGCAGCAGCAGCAACGACAGCAGCAGTGTTGGAACGCTGGGCGGCGCCAACGTGACAACACTTCCACCAGCAGGAAGCTTGATCGTCCATGACAGAGGTACAAACGCTCTCTTGGATCAATAGCCACATATCAATCATATCAATAATGTATTTCGTATTTTTAGACTGTTCTGAGTTGTTTGACAGAATGAAACCACCAAGTGGTTTTTACCGCATCAGACCCAAATCGCACCAGGAGCCCTTTTTGGTCTACTGTGACATGGACGATGGAGGAGGATGGACAGTTTTCCAGAGACGGCGACATGGAAAAGTTGACTTTGACAGGTGTTGAAAGAACAATGACTGTGAGCGTCATGTTAGCAATAATAACAATCATTTGTCCTCTAGGGACTGGGTGGACTACAGAGACGGATTTGGAGACTTCAAACTGTGGAACGACGAGTTCTGGTTGGGAAACGAGCACATGTATTCTCTGCTCTCGGAAGGTAAGCAATAACGGCGTAGTACAGAGACACTGTATGGACAAAAGCACTGGAACACCTGGCCGTTAGATTGTTTGATGGGTTGCGGTCAGGACATCCAACACACAAAAAGCGCTTTCCAAAAACTGTTTCTACAATGCCTTAAATAACTTGGTGTAAGATTTCTTTTCTTGTCTTTATTTTTAAGACTTAAAAGACGAGAGTTAACTAAGCGGTCTAACCCCGAGCCTGATTGCATAGTAATCATTTAGGAGGTGCGTCTTCATACTTTTGGCCATTTTTGTGTGCCCAAGGTAAGAACCTGCTGAAGATCGACCTAATGGACTGGGAAGGAAAGAGAAGTCATGCTTTTTATGACAACTTCCACATCACCAATGAGGCTGTATGTAACACCATTCTACTCTACTTTACATACAACTGGTAATGGTAATGGTAATGGTAATGGTAATGGTAATGGTTTAATTCATGTTGAACATGCACACAAATTACAGTGGAGCTCATCACATAACACAATTCTGCATGTCCAAGAAGGAGTCGGAAGAAGCAAAGCTTATTTAATCCTCCCCCTCATCAGTTTCACATCAGTTGCAATACATTTGTTCAATGTACAACCCACTGGAATACTTTAATCATAGATGTCACACTGCTTTCAAAAGAAATGCATTTTTCAGCTTTTTCGTAGTCACCAAATTTTTAGGAACCAATCCATTAAAAACTATTTTTATATTACTTTGACGATATGACTTGAACTTGGATTTAGATGATGCGTGTTTTGGAGTAATGCGAACACACTGGAAACAAACTGTTCAAAAGAACAAATTAAAAGAGTAAAAGAAAGCATGCATGGCTGGAATGGACCCCACACCACCTGCTTTAAAAGGCAGCAGCTGTACCATTACACCACCAGTTGGTGAATTATGACATTTTCTTCTGTTTCTGCTGCGTTACTCTTCTTTTTTTTTTCCTCTCCTGCCTCGGGCTGAGCTGGTGGTCTATGCATCACGGCAGCAAAGCACACCCCTTGCGCAAAATGAGGCCCCCCCATGAATCATGGTTGCCTTTGCACAACGCATGTTCTGTGTGCCTTGTAGAAGCCCCTATTACGATGCTCTTCACTCTTGTGAATACATGAAAATTGTTCTTGGGTCTGGCAATTTTCCGGCTTCTAAATTAGTATCAGAAGCCGGCTTTACAATACCTTTCTTTCAGTGGCACTGTTGTGGATAAACGGTTTGCACAACAAGTTCCCACATCCAGAGGGAACCTGAAGTTTGACACCCAATAATCACTTCAATCTTGTGTTTAGCAGAATCTCTGTAAAAGAGGTTTTAAATTCCCATTCCAGGATCGATATCGCCTCCAGTACAGGATGTACAGCGGCCGAGCTGGGGATGCCCTGGCCGGTGGTGGGGGCATGGTGGAGCAGTGGTCCGCCTGCCTCAGTGGCATGCAGTTCAGCACCAGGGATCAGGTTAGTGTGCGGATCTTTTGTGATAAACTGGTGCTTTTATACTATAATGTGCAGAAGTTGATGTTGTCATTAACAGGACAATGATCGCTACATTCAGGGCAGCTGTGCCCAGGAGAATAATGCTGGTTGGTGGTACAACAGGTGAGACCTTATTATGCATTTAAATACAGTGTTTCCTCAACTGCAGAGAGTTCCTTATATTAGTGGTATTATGGAGGCATCTTTTTTTGTAGAAATATGTCATTTTAGGCAATTAGGGAGATGCGACTATTTGAGGAAATACAGATTGGGTATTGGTTTGTACTAACCTGTACAATTCCAACAATAACCCAAATGCAGCTTGTCAAGCATTTGTTGTTCAAGAGATGCTGTGATTTACTTCCAATGACCATTTGTTGTTTGTTTCCACCCACAGATGCCATGTCGCCAACCTGAACGGGAAGTTCTACCGCAGAGGAAAGTATAAGGGTCAGTTTGACAATGGTGTGGTGTGGGGCACCTGGAGGGGCCTTTGGTATTCGCTCCGACACACCACCATGAAGGTGCGCCCTCTGCTTTTCTTGGACGCCATGGGCAGTGGTGGCGGGGATGTTTAAATGCGCAAAGCATCGCATGTGTCACTGACTTTGAAGACAGACTACTGTTTCATTATTCCCTGACAATGTCTCTCTTCTTTTTTTGCAAATAATCACTCAATACCAAAATGCATGTAATGTAACTCAGAATAAAAACAACTTGCATCTCATTTAGAACTTATGTTTATGACCTCGAAACCCATTTATAGCATGGCATTATTTACGAGGAACAATGCAAATTTTTTGAGAAAACAGTAAAAAAATTGGACACAATTGTGATTTAATAATTGCAATAAAAAGAGCTAAATTTGTTACGAGTGACAATCTCCCAAAATAAAATATCTAAAATAGGACATAATTTTGTTGCAATAGCAAAATAGGGTATGATGTTCTTGCAAAATGGAAGAAATATTGCAAAAAACAAACAATACTTACCACAATGTTAAGATTCTAAAGGTTAGGATGTCTATTTTTATCATTTTGGTAAAATATGAAACTTTTTCAACACCTACATGCACCTACAGTGCATTACTTTTACTATAAAACCCTGCTAAATTCTCAGAAGAAGAGATAATCACAGACATAACAGACAAAACATCTAATTCCCACCATCTTTGTACACTGGGGAAAGTTCAAGGGTCACCATCCTCTCCTCCGCCTCACTCAGCCTGCAAGCAGGACGTTCAGTGCTGGCGTAGCCTCCAGCACCAGGCAACGAGTGCCACTGGTCTTTCCTGTGCTCTGATGACGACACACTGAAGGTGGAGCTGCGCTGACGCCCTTTGGCTCCAGAGCAGGACTGAGCCTCCTTCAGCTTTCTTGCCAGCATGTTCCTCTGGATAGGGGATGGACCACGGCGGTTCCAGTTTTGCTCTGCCCGTTCCACACTAAGCAGGTTCACTCCGTGAGGACTGGCAAGACTTGTGGCTGGACCACCAATTCCTGAGATTCCCATCTGCCTCTCTGTGGTGCCACTGTGGTCCAGATGTTCCTCAGAAGTATTGGTTCCTGCATGTTTCACTTCATTACTATGAAAAGGGATGGAGGTTTCTATCCAGGGCTTCCTCTGGTTGCACCCCTGAGCTCTGGAATGGGTCCACTTTGGGGTGTCGTGCTCTGGAATGGGGTAGGAGCTAAATGATGGCCTCTCTCTTCTCTCTTTGGTCCAAGAGTTTCCTTCAGGGAGAGTCCGAGATCCCACCTGAACCACAAATAAGAATGTTAATGTGACAAAACAGACAAGATGTACTTAAAGGTAACCTGCGTAGTTAACCTGAGTCATGCTCCGCTCTCGGAACGCTCTGTAGTGTCCTGAAGATGAAATTTGGGGTTTTGCATCTGTAAAACTGGAAGTCCGACGAAAATGTGGATTCTTCTGAGAAGAGTTTCCCACTAAGCCACTCCTCTCTACCATCTCCACCCAGTCAGCAGTGCGGTTGAGCCACTTAGAGCTGCCCTCACTTGCATGACCGGAAACGGGGGGTCCCAAAACGAGCTCCACCCTGGGACTCAGTCGGTCCCGCGTGATCCTTGAAGCCTGGAACGGTAACTCAGAAAAAGAATGGTTTTGTTCCTCGTGGGGGCCTGATGGCCCGGTGGGTGTTGGAATGGCAGAGCTGCTTGGCGAAGTGGACGTCTCTACCATGGTGTCATGAACAGGGCTTGAGGAGACGTGGTAGAGCTGTGTGGCCTCCTTTAATCCCTTCTTCTTCATTTCTTTTAACTGCTGCTGAGCCAAGCGATACCTGGGGAGGGATTGCATATTTTACACCACTACAACAGCAAACATGCAGCAAAGTAACACACGATTCTAATACCTACCCAAAAATGGGTGGCAACACCTTCTGACCTGTGGGAGACAGCCTCTCTGGATCCTGAGAGAGATGTGTCATCATCGTCTGTGGAAGAGGCCCCCTGTCCATCTGGGTTGAACTGACCCCCACTGCCGGCACTCGGCTATCGGCAAAGCTCGGCCTCTGAAGGCTGTTACCACAAATGGAGGCCTCGTCTGAGAGTTTTCTCCCGCCAGGGGAATGCATGGAGCCTCTGCGGACGGAGCTGCACTGAGGGGTCCGGCAGAGCTTCCTCCACACGGTTATGATGACAGTGGCCAGAATGACAGCAAGGCAGAGGGATATACCGGCCACCACCACCATGTTACCACCTAGGGGTACAACTCCAGCAAGGACTGGGGGGAGTGATGGAGAAGGTGCCGGAAACGCTGAAGGGAAAAGAAGCAGACAACAGTAATTTAATGGAACACGCATCCGTGTTGCTTCTTTTGGGGCTTTTTTGTAAGCACACACACTACAGAATACATTGTTGCCAAATAAAGAAAAGTGTGTCATAACCTGGAAATGAAACCGAATGCAACATAGCAGAATAGTGGCTAAAAAAAGGTTGAAAATTGATATTAATAACACCATATAATAATACACTTTTCACCTATAACACAAAACGGACATGCAGGCTGTTTTTCTTTAAATATAATTTCTTAGCATATCTGTGATGCATTGGGTTTACACCTTTTTACAGTATTAAAAATATCAAAATGGCATTCTTTGATTTTTCAGTATGTGGCACTTGGATAAGCCTGATCTAGCCAGTAAATGCTATGTGCAAAAGAGACTGACCTGCACAGTCTTCCAGCGAGCAGATGGACTGTTCCTTTACCATGCCAGTGCATTGCTTGCCTTCAACACCAGAGGGCAGCAAACACTCTCTCACACGTTCCCTGACTCCCTCTCCACAGCTCACACTGCACACACTCCACTGCTTCCATGGCCCCCAGAACTCTTCACAATAAAGGAAGACCAAAATGTGCTGAATGGAGCTTTTGGAACATAATAGTGTAAAGCTGTGCCATTACCCACCTTCACTCCTGTGCACCACCAGGCACGTCTGAGCCGGACTCGGGGATCGGCTGTAGTTGAACACAAAGCGGAAGCAGTACTTACTCCTTCCAGGGTAAAAAAAAGAGCAGTTGAATTCCGTCTCATTCTCTCCCTGTGTGAGCCAGTTAAAAGCCAGCGGAGGAGATGACGGCTCCTCCTGCACTGCTGTTCCTCCTGCTCCCATCCCGGAGGAGACAGCAACCCCTCTTCCAATGATGGCGTCTTTATACAGCAACACTTTCCCATTAATGTGTGCACAAGGTGGAGTTACTAGCTTAACACTCACTGTGCCCTCACAACCGCTCCGGTACGCATTCACGTTTCCCACTAGCAGCTTATAGGAGAAGATTTGGGACAAGTAGAGAGGCCCAGAGCTCTTTACCTCCTGTGCGGAGTGAAGCGAGCGTAGGGCCACTTGGATGAAGTCTCGCTCCGTAAAAGGAAAGGCACAGGGAAGCTTGATCATCTGGGAACGGAGAAGTTTGATTGAATGTTGTTTGCGGGCCTGCACCTTGTTGATGCCTTTTCGTCCTATCTGGTTGTACTCCATGTAGCTGACTTCTAATAGGAGAGCGGGGTCGAGGATTGCTGAACAAGGCTGGAAGTATTCATTGGTGGATATTCCAATCTGGAGAGAGAAAGAGGAATGTAACGTTTGCTTTGAAAACTTAAATTTTACTTAGTTTGTGATTACCTGAAAAGAGCTTGTGTTGTTTGCATCCCGCTCGACAGCAATGTGAAATGTTGGCCACTGCACCTGCAGTTCTGAACTCCACCACCAGGTGGTCTCCAAACGCCCTGTCGCATTGGAGTGCATCTCCTCCTGGGTGCTGCTCTGCCTCAACAGGAAGCGGAAAGTTCCCGCATACAGGAAGCAGGAACAGTTGAACTCCACCCGACCTGCAGACTGGTTGTTGGGAAGAGTCCTTGTCAGGAGGGTGGTGTTGGTGTCCATGTTGATGAGAGACAGGCTCATTTGGCGGATGAGGCTGCTGTTGCTTTTTGTGCTGAAGTCCACAAACACGCTGGCATTGCTAAGGGCAACGTGGAAGGAGGGCCAGACGTTGAGCCCCGCCAAAGCTAGACATGGATGAAATGGCAGGTTACTGAGGAATGTTCGTCGCAGTTGTAGCAAACATGAGGGGTTGCTCTTGTTTAGCTGTTGTTCAGCCATTTTTGTCCCCCAGAGTTACCAGAAACAAGGTTGGACGTTTGTGGTTGAATAAAAGTTGTAATATTACAGCATAAAGGAATACCTCATTATGAGGACTGGCAATTTTTATTATTTTCATATTACAACTTTTTTTGTTAATATTACACTCAACAAAAATATAAACACAACACCCTTGTTTTTGTTCCCATCTTTCATGAGCCGAACTCAAAGATGTAAAACTTTTTCTATTAGCACAAAAGGCCTGTCTCTCTCAAATATTGCTCACCAATCGGTCTAAATCGGTGTTAGTGAGCGTCCATCATTCAAGATTCATAATCTATCACCTCACAGGTGTGGCATATCAACATGCTGATGTGACAAGATGATAATTGCACAGGTGTGTCTTAGGTTGGTCACAATAAGAGGCCACTCCACTTGAACTGGCAGTTTAACTGTATAACTCTCACTACAGATCACAATGTCATCTTCCAACATCATTGCCCATGGAGCCTCCTCTGTCTGACCTCATCTGTCAATCTGTCCATCACCAGAGCAAACAAGAAGGGGCTCAGGGCCAATCCTTCATGCTGTCCAACCCCCACCTGGAATCCATCTGTGACACCTATATCACACCTCACTTCGAATAAGATCGAATGAAAAAAAGGTTCTCCTCTCATTCGGTGTGAAAGTGGTACGTTTTTGGCTTCTTTGTTCTTCTTCGTCACTCAGTTTGAAACACTTTCTTAAGTTTAGAATAAGTAAATTGGAGAGGCTAACTCGTCAGCTCGGTAGCTTGCTATGCTAGCGGCGGCCATCCCTGCAGTCATCCCGTAGCCTGCGCAATGTGATGTAAACAAAGAATAATAGGAGAGCAAAGGTGACTTTTGGGTGTTATTTCATGCCTACAGGGCTCTAAAAATGTTAAAACCTGTATTTAGAAAGTCATTAACAGGATTTATGTGCTCTGAATACAAAAATATTGTGTTTATTAATATTGAATCCTACTTTGCAGAAATTCACTTATCGCTGTCGGTCTGGAACCAAATAACCGCGATAAACGAGGGAATGTATACTATTTTTTACGTCTAAATTTTTTGTGAATAACATTTGTATTCAAGTTGAATGGTTTTACATTTATGTACTTTTTGAAAATAACCCTGTGAAAAATTCATAGTCAAGTTGATAAAAAGTTCACATCATTAAACAATTCATGGAGAAGTTGAGATATTTCATCCAAAAAGAACTCTGGTTAGCGTCCTCATTTAAACCATGCAAACTTTTCTGACTCTGCCTCTTAAAAGCATCAGAATCGGAGCCGGAATTGTTCAAATTCAAACGATGGCCAACCGTAGTTGTTAGGCCCAACTCCCTTCCCAGTATTCATCCTCTCTAGAGCTGCTCTAACTTCAACCTTACTGATGCCTGGAACATCCTCATTTACAGCAGTCACAACATCTCTCTCTCTTTTTTTCACATTCATCAATTATTATTTCCATCTTGCCCTCATCTTGCCACCATCCTCACTCGTGAGCACACTCCCACCTTGATCACCCTAATCCTTCCGAACATCACGATCTCTCATGCTCTGCCAATCGGTACAGGTCCTGTTCTCCTTTCTTACGGTTCAGTCTCTCGTTTAGCCAACGCAATCATCGCCCTGCGTCCCATGCCTTTGTACTCCTGCCTACTTTCCTCACCCCCCTTGCTATTCTAGTTCTTCTTTGAATTCTTTGAATTCTGCTGGCCTTTTTCGAGCTGTACATTCTTTGACATCTTTGTTCCACCACCACGTCTCCTTGTCACCTTTCCTCTGTCTAGATGACACACCTAGCGCCTTCCTGCCTGTTTCCCTCATCACTTTTGCTGTGTTTGACCAACCATCTGGCAGATAGATCCTTGTGACCACCACGAGCCTACCGATCTGAACTTCTAGCAACATATTTCTTTTCACATTAGTTACAAAATTTCTTAATTTTTCTACCAAAAAAAAATAAGACCGTATTTTCTTTTTCTATTCTGTGTTTGTGCTATTTTTGACAGTGGCCCTAATACTCCACTGCAGGCTTCAACTGCGACCTTGAACCTCCAAAAAGCAGCACGTTATCACTGTGGTAGTATGGTACGGCACTACTGATCCCATACTAATTCAACATCAACACAAACATGCTTTTCCTCCTTCAGTATGTCCACATGACAGTCACTCTGTGTTCAATGGGTGTTTAGCATTGTCCTGCTAAATGAAGCTCTATTATCATCATAATACACAACATGCTGTACTATATTGTGTAAATCTTGTAGCCAGTGTGACACATACCGTATCCCATGAGCCCCAACAACAACGACAGCAGCGAGGCAACCTGTGGCATTCCGATGTTTTGTTTTGCTGCTACACTTCACGGCCGCCTTCGTCTACCATCCCTTGACCTCTACAAATTAGAGACACATCACAGTTACTATACTCACACAGCATCCAAAAAAAGGCAGTAGACAAACACTCCTAGGTTTTTATTTATTTATTTGTTGCACATTCTAAAAATACAATCACAAAAATGAAGGATAAAGTTGTAATGTAAGAAGAAAAGGTTAAATGTGGATGCTAATAAGACAAAACTTTTCTCTTTAGATATATCTGACTATATTGGGTTTCATGTTGGCTTGGTTTTAGCCTTTTTCCCATCAAAATATTAATACACTTTGAGCAAAGGCTATCGTTGCAAAGGTTTTCCTAGAAATACATTTATTTCATTTTCGTTTTTAATGTCATTGGCAGGTATCCCAATACCGAACATCCAATATCCCAAGCAATATAATAACAATGCTTCCCTGCATCGAAACAACAATAAAGCTACAATAATATATCTCACTGAAACTACTTTTAGGTAAATGGTTATTAGTTGTACGTTTGGTATATTAGTTATTAAATAAAAGCAAGTTAACCCCTGAAAAAATATCAGAATAAACCTTCCTTTTTAGTGTGCTAGTGCACACGCCAATTGTGTAGTAAAACAATAATTTGATATTAGCTTCCCAAATGTGTATTAAAACTTGGTACTCACGTTTCCTCATTCATTTCAGCCACGTTCGTCCACTTCTCGCGGTGTTTTTGGTCCATTTTCAGATGAAATGTCTTTTTTAAGTCCGTTTTTATTCTACTGTGTGTTTCAGGCGTTCACACACGAACAGTGGCGCGCGCCGCTGCTGTGCGCGTGGTTGACAAATGTGACGTCATGTGTCCATTACGATTGCTTTGGTTTGGTATTTGTTTTAATGCCTCTTTTCATACTTTTCTTCTTGTTTCCTTGCCTATTGTTGTTTTGCCCCCTATAGATGTTCTTTACGTTTGTTGTTTAAAAAAATACTGGGAATGTGAGGTGATAGACAACCACCACACATCACTCTTGGCATCTTCTGGATTGTTTTATTCATTCCTGTAGCACAATGAGACTAGTTGTGGGACCTGCAAAGTTTGTATTCTTTGTGATGTCACCACAGAAGGGTACCATTGATGGAAACGGGAAAATTACGGTGGCCATGCCCCTATCTATGCCTTTTAACATGAAATAATCCAAATGTAATAACATTTTTAAAAAAAGTTGATTACAAACAGAAAATAAATAATGGGTAGGTGAAGGAAAGCAATGACATTTCGAATAAGTAAACACTATAGTTAACATTTTGACTGAATTGCACAATTGATGAGTAATTTCTGGTTATAGATTACAGATAGGTTACAATCAGTTAATGAAAAGTATCGCTTAATATTGTTGAATCTGTTATTATTGTATTGGTATTGTCGCTTGATGACGTCAAGCTGCATCAAGTCTGTGTATATGTTAATAAAGTATATCATTATAATATAATTGTGTATAATTAGCTAAATATTAGTGAGTTACACTCAAATGATTCAACCCTCATTGTAAATTATGTTTAATAACTTGCAATAGTTAGTAATAAACATTTTCAAACAGCTCAGCACATGTAATATTACAAATGTCCACTTTAAAAAAATCAATTGAAAGTTGCAGTTTGAGGAAAAAAATTGTATTTGAATGAATAATTTGTTCAGCTGTACATACGCTAATTAATTTTAACAAGCAAATGCCAGCATACATAGCATAGCATGTGAATGACCTGTTAAATTTGCATGTACAGTTAATAAAGGCTTTTTCTTCTTTCTTTGAAAGTTTCCTGCGTGTAAAAACTGAGAAACTGGGCAATACCGAAAAAGTAAAGAAGAACAAAAGACATGTGCTTACGCAATGCACTTTTAACTGTAGAGCCAACAAATCTGCATGACTGTATTGCATGACTTTGCTGAGCCATGCTGGTTATGCACTACAGTACTAAACAATGCCCTTCTATCAATATGGTGCAACAACAGCACCCATTATGCTTAATATTTGTATACCTACTGTTATTGTGTATGTTTAAGCCTAATTAGGATGACCTGCTCTATTTAATTTCAGCTCTGAATTGAGTTCATTAACCACATGGCAGGCTAATCTAATCACTCGATCTAATCAAAGTGTGGTCCCCAGACGTTTATTTCACCTCCACAACAGGACCGTTTCTCTTGAGATGCAGCCTGGAGCAGTAAATACACAACGGACAAAAGTGGCATTTATTTACAACATCATTTTGGATTTCTGATGCACTGTGAGCATTTCTCTATCACATGTTTATTCTTATTGATGTAAACTCCAGCAGGAGGAAAAGGTACCGGTTTTGTACACAATACAGTCAGTCTGCATTAAAGTTCTGATACATTTCTATCTAATAATCCATGATGGATGCAAACAGCTCAAAAGAGGTTTGGGTAGAACCTCAAACCCTCCACCGAGTCATCTCGACACAGGTGGCCCATTTTCTCGGCCAGTAGCAACCTGCAATACAGCCAAGGAGGAGAATAAAGTGAACAAAAAGGCACAATATAGGACAAACAATAAGAAAACAAACACAGTGGAAACCCCCTAAAGGTCATAGTGTAAATGAATTCATCTGTTCCAGGGAAGAAATAAGTTAACCACTGTAATATGAATATGTTACACTCTTAATTTTAACACATGAAGACGACTTCCCAAGTGTCAAACAAGTGTAAAAATAAGATAATTACTATAAAATTTGTATATTTAAAACACTTTACACAGTCTCGTAACCTTAAAAACAAAGGAAGATGGCTTTGTATGTCTCATACACATGTAAAAAGACGCTAACAAGTGATGACTCATAGAGAAGCTAGCCAGTCAGCTAACCACTAGCTAGCTAGGGACTCGTGCTACCTGAAGTTAACAGTCCCTTGTCAAGGTTGGTCCTTCTTTTGGAATAATTGTCACCAAAAAGCCCAAGAAATAGCGAAACAGACACACACGGAGGTAATGTTTTGATGCTCGTTGAACTGAAGTCTAGGATGCGACCTTTGAGGCATATTTCCCCCCGAATTGTACGACACTGAGTTGCGTATTTGACACTTACCGCTCTTTAGACAGAAGAACTGATAGACCCAGCAGTTTTGCAAACTCCTCTGCTGTTAAAGAACCTTTCTCTGACACCTGATGGGTGAAAAGCAACGTGAGGCGAGGTGCATCTGCAGCTTGACTCGTTTCCACATATTTTTCAAGGACGTGTGGACTATCTGGGACAACTGTGGAGCTCACATTGTCCAGTGCTGAGGCGATCATTTCCTCTTCGCTGTGAGACTGCAGCTGCACCACCATCACGCCACTGTCAAACACACACAGCCTACAGAGAACACAATCATGCGTCTCGAGCTGGAAATGATTTAAGACTCTTTTGTCATCGTAAAAAGGCAGCAATTTAAGTGTGGAAGACAAACAAAGAGAGTGTTTGGGGCAAAATCCTGAGAGCTGACAGGAAGTGTGCAATACTTCCAAAAACAGGAAGCGAGGCAGGAAAAGCCTGGCTGGTTCTCTACACCCCGCCCCTATATTCTGTTAATACACATCCTGTAACGTACACAACATGAATAGAAATATTTTTTAATTCAACTCACCTCAATGGGAGATTCAAGGATTCAAACATCTTGCATGCATTCAACAAATCTTCCGGGGATAAAAGCTGCAGAAAAGGGGATGAAGCAACCTCTATTTGATTCAGACTTCATTATTTGTCGTATTAATAGCATTACCTCCATGCCTCGAGCTCTGTTGACCAGACAGTACACCTCGGTGAGCGCCATCATGCCTCCACGCTCCTGAGAAAGTAATGTGGTAAATTGAGTAAAGATAGAGATAAGCGTAGTATCTAATGCTTACCTCCAGAGGGGCCTGGAGCATGTCTCCTAGTTGTTTAGCCAGCTGCATGTGGTAATGCGTGCCAGAGCCGTGTGTCTCCCTGGTGACAGGGTTAGCAATACCCATGCTCAGCAGGTAGGACTTGAAGCGGATTGTCTATAAAGCAGGAAATGATATAAAATAAAAGTGTGTGTGTACATCATATGTGTAACTTTGGTTGGTCATCTCCAGTTCTCACCTCATCCTCTGTTATGTCCCCTTGTTTGTCTTTAATTTTGTTTGCTATAGATTTGGACAGCTCCACCATCTCCTTGGCCTAAAAAGCATCAAAAGAGGTTGTTATCATGTGAGGGGTGAAAAGACCATAAAAGAAAACTAGGGCTGTCAAATGATTACAAATTTTAAATCAAATGAATCACAGTTTTCAAATTAATTCATCATGATTAATCACCATTTGCCATTGTGTGAAATATGCCCATTTTTACTGTATTTTATGAACAGAAAGTTAAATGACAAGACAGTTATATATATTTGTATGTATTAACAGCTCCAAATGAACTGAAAATTGAAATCAAGCTAAATGATAGCACACGTGTCTGAAAATGTCTTTGCTTTAATAGTAGCCGAACATTTGAATCACACTTTAACTGTGTTATTGTGAGCAATGAGGGGCTGAGTTCAAAGACAGCACATCATTTACGTTGAATTCATACTGTATGTTGAGTGTACTTGTAGATGTATTTGAATGTGCTTTCTGAGCATACTTAAATGCAGCCATATGTACTTCTACAGTAAGAGTCACGCTAACACAATAACACAATTATGTTGGCACTCACTTGTGTTGCCAGTTATTTAGACAATAATGGCTGCGTGTTGACGCATTCTCAGTGGATAGTAAATCTATTCTGCTATACAAGTTGTACACTGACTACTCTAAAGTATAGCCAACTTTCATTGCTATAGTATTGTCCCTCGTGAAGAAATACTGTAGTAACAACGCTTGCTGGCTCACTTTTGTAAAATACTGTATGTTATCTAAATAGGAATAAAAAAAAGACATTCTTTACCTTTACCATAAGCTTACTGAGATCCTCAAAGGCCTACAAACAAAAGAAAATAAATAAGCACAAAATAGCCATAATTTATAAAAACTAAACTAACCTGTAAAACAGTGCCAATATTTGTTGTTTACATTGATAATTAAGAGGAATTCATCTCCAGTGTATTGCCTTAACTTTGGACATAGTATTGAAGTAGCCCTTTCATTTTACAATACCTCGGAGATGTTTTTGTCCGTTTCTTTCCTCCTCTCCTCTATCTTACGCTCGATGCCAACAATCCCCACCGCGCGCGTCCTTCCTGACTGCAAGGATCACAATGGAAGAGGAAAAAAAACAAACAGTGAGCTGGGGACAAGTTGTAGTCCGCGGTTGGACATGTGCAAATACATTTTCTGGTCAATTAATGTCGATGAATGTAATCACCGCAAACATTGTCAGACACAAACACACGGTAACAAAGTACTTAGTGGATGATGAAATATTACATCAAAGGTCTTGTAAATTTCAACCAAACTATGCTACGTATATCAACAACGAGACAAATCACTGGCACTGACACTGAGTTCTGTGGTAAAAAAAAAAAAAAAGGTTAAGCAAGCTATGCAGTCTAAGCAATACTGCCATCTTGTGGGACTACACACCTACTGTACACCAACATTTAATTATACTGTAGAAAACGATAGAAAGTCAAGTCCTAACCTGTGACGAAATTGCTGATGAGATGTGTTGTGAAACGGGCGTGTTCTCCCACCTTTTCTGAGTCATTTCCTCTGTTAGCCTCCTGAAAAACTGTAAATAAATAGCACATTCGTTGTTTACCGTGGAAAAATGTATCATAGCAATGAAAACACTGTGGGACTACCTCAATCTGTCCATGTTCTTTAAAGGAGAGCTTGATGTAGGAAAACTTGCTGTGTTGGTAAGGGCCTTGCTCCTTGTGGGGCGGTGCAGGGTGCAGATGAATAACAATTTTTGCACTACAACGAATGATAGTAAAGAAGTAGTACAGGTGTAAACAAAATAAGTGATTGAAACAAAGTTATTATTAATTAATACCAAGCTACTTCACTGACCTCTTCCCTATTCCTGCAGCCTGTTCCTCAAAAAAGATGATCTGCGACAGTGGCATGGAAATACAGCATTCCTGAGAAAAGTAACAATCGAGAGCAGGCCTGTAAGCAGTCTGTCGTATATGTTTACTTTGTTTTCTGTATGCACAATTCACTCAACAGACAAGAACTCACGTGATTTTTTGCGTCCCTCCAAATCAAGTGATGTGTACTCAATAAGACAATTCCAACATCCAGTTTAGCCTATCGTAAAGTAGAAAAAACATTAATATTTGACATGTTGTTAGAGCTGCGCGTATCATACGGAGCACAGACAAAACTATACCTTTTCGTCGCCGTCATACAATCTGACGCCTCGTTGTTGTATTACCAACGTCTCGTTGATTTCTAAAAGACCATTTGACCATGAAAAGCGATCCATTTTTGTGATATTAGAAGCAGATTGTTCTCTACGAAGAAACACTGGCGCGTCTCAGACTATGTTTACTTCCTGTATGCCGCTTTAAAATGGCCAAGGCGTTGCCTGTCGAAAACAAAATCTGTTTTAAAGTAAAATGAGCTCAGAATATAGGCTTCGCGTACATACACAAAACTAATTTAGACATAGAAATATTGTTGATAAATAGTTACATTTTAAGAATTTTCTTTACATTTTATTACAATAAGATATATGGCGTTCTTCAGAGATACTCTTGAGGGGTCCTCTACTGTGTTGACGTTACTAGCGCCAGCTGTCAGTGCAGCTAGCATCGGTGCTATCATTGCCGTCGCGTTTTTGGTGTTAATTTCATCATCGTCAAGTTATTTTAACAGCCCCTGGTGTCGGTCTTAAAAGGACAGTGGTGGAACTGATAGACAAAACAATCTCTCGGACATTCTAGCGCCTTATAGTTCAAATGTGGTCGTTATTGAGGCTGCTAAATTTAACTAGCTTGTTGTTAGCTATGTGATACAGGCAGGCTGTGCACTCTGCAGTCGCATTGTGGCTTCTTTTTGGAAGTCATTGTTCAAATGGAAGAGAGATTTGTCGCGTCAAGCCATTGTAAAGAGCCACTATCGACTGCTTTAGAATATGCTTTCTATTAATAGTGTATTCAGGCCAGAATTATGTGGCCTTACATACGCTAAGTCATCTTAAGGCAAGTTATTGGAAATCACAGTAGAAGCTGTGCTGTGCTGTACTGTGGCGTGGATAGTGGAACTACCACTCGTGTGGTACATTGAAAGACAAAGATAAGATTTGTTAGAGTTATCATCATGGATAAGAAATCATTTGACATCGTCTTGGATGAAATAAGGAAGGTAAGGCTTGCTTACACTTCATTTTGAGAAGTACTCTCTTAATTTTGGGTTTTTTGATTTCTCATCTTGTTTCAGTGTGTCCTGACTGATCAACGCATAAAAGCCATCGAGCAGGTTCATGGATACTTCTCCAGTGAACAGGTAATTAGAAACACCATGTAGAGTTTAGGATTTTATTAGTAAGCTGTTTGATAACTGTATGTTATGGAAGCCACCTCCCATCACTGACTGTACTGCTAAGCAGCATAAATTGTCCTCTTGAACATCTGCAGGTGATGGAGATACTGAAATACTTTTCATGGGCAGAACCTCAGATTAAAGCCGTAAAAGCTCTGCAGCATGTAAGTAACGCGCATATTTATTGCATGAAGTATTGTCTTGCTATCGTGTTTAAAAGACTTTTCATCTTCTGCTTTTAGAAAATGGTTGCAATCCCGACAACGAAAGTCGCAAACATTCTGAACTGTTTCACCTTTTCAAAGGACAGGCTGATTGTCTTGGAGCTGATTGCTTTGTGAGTGCACTTTAAAAACTCAATACGCTGGGCGTATTGTAACATCATCCTTGTTGGTTCATTCGGCCGTGAAATTGCTCCGTTTTGTTTGGTTTCTCTGTAAGCCGTTTTTCTTCATGCCCTTACAGGAACATTTCAGATGCCCAGAATTACCGCCCTGTAGAAGATTTGTTTCGCATCCACTTGTCGGAGAAGAAACGGGCTCGCAGGATCCTGGAGCAGGTCTTTTCGGCTAACTAATATGACAACACAAACATGGAAGAGGAACCTGCTAAATAATGCACATTTATGTTGTGTGTCTGTGTGTTTATTTTTTAAGGATGATCCTTGTTTATCCCCGTAAATGCTGTAATTATAGCCAGGGAGTTAATTTACCTAAACCAAAGACTAGGCATTAATTGTACAACTGAAGAGAGGCTGTTATTTCAGAAATCTGACAACTCATCATTTGCAACGCCTTCATGCATGCATTATGAAGTAGAAGGTAAACCATAGCTCTCATGGACCACATGGTCACTTATTAACAAGTATATTGCACAACACAGCAGCAACAGAACCAATGTTGTAGTAGCGTTTAGGAGCAAACCGCTCAGCCAGCGTTAATACCGCTGACAAGTTAATTGTAAACAGTACGGCAAGTAGAACATGCAGGAGTTTCACACCAGCAGCTGAGTAGCACAACCCGCATTTTAAAGTGCATGCAGAGGTAGATAAAAGCTGCTGGGTGGTGACCACTCATGATACTTGAATTGCAACTACTGCCATATTGCGGCGTTAATAACAGCTACATAAAGAGGTTGCCTACAGCCACAGCTGTAATCACCAATTCTTTCTCACCCGGTGCTAATTAGAGACGCTTATTTGCTTTTGTGGACAGTAGACAGTATTGTGTTGTGTTTTAGGTATGCAAGGTGGGTTGCAAGGCGCCTGTAGCCATGATCTCATCCTGCGGTATAATACCAGGAAATCCATACCCAAAAGGGAGACCCAGTCTAGTTGCTGGCACATTTCCAGTAAGTATGTGCACTCGTGTTTTTTTTCCGGCAAAGCTTTAACAACATCAAAAATTAACAAGTATGACTGCGCAAGTTTTATCAGTTTGAGCCGAACTGATCCTGACCTGCATGTGTGTAACTTGTGCTCACAGGGAATCCCTCCAATTAAAAAGGAAGGGGAGAAGAAAGACGACACTGCAAACAGTATGGAGGGGAAAGGGATTGCCGCTCGGATAATTGGACCTTTCAAACCAGTAAGGCCCTTCTACAAGTAGGAATGGGATGGTGATCCAGTGTGGCCTGCCTTGTGTTTCAACAGTCACTTCAGACACCAAAGCCTTTAGCTGCTTCATTTTAATGTGTTTTCTATTCCAGTTTCCTTCAAGCTACAACCCTCATCGCCCCGTGCCCTACCCCATACCCCCGTGCAGACCCCACGCTACCATTGCACCAAGTAAGGAACACCAAGACACGTAGTGGAACACACAAGATGAAAACACATACAGCTTTAAGACTGTTGTGGGTTTGATTTACAATGTACTTTTAACGGGTACTGTGTTTGTGCGTGCGTGCGAGTATGGGTGTGTCTGTGAGAGAGAGCGAGAGACTGCATGGTGGGCATTGACAATATTTGCAACTGCTACTCAGGTGCGTACAACAACGCAGGCCTTGTTTCTGTGGGAGGGGTCATAACGGCCAATGTGCCCCCTCCTCCCTACAACTCCACCCACAAAGTAGCAGGTATGGTTCCACATAGATGCAAGTGTGTGTGAGCAGATAGAACTCCTTTGAACCTTGTTGCCCAAGAAGTTGGCATGCTGCTTACTTGTGCCCTCTGCCGCTTTAATGGTGCTCAATAAGCTTCTTTTTGTGCCTTGCGGTGCACTGAATGACCAGAAAATGACAAGTCCTGGTACATTCAACGCTTTAACACTGTCCCCTATGTTTGTTTACCTTCAGTCTATAAGTACCTTTTCACTTTAGAGTTTTGCACATATAGTATCTGGGGCGTATTCACTCAGCTTCAGAGTGCCAAGTGTATATTATGTATTAAAAAAAAACATATTTGTGGGAAGAAAACTATAAATATAGCTTTTGTTCCAGAATGCGCTGCGCTGAATACAGAAGGACTTTCTCTGTAAAGACCATCGTAAACCTCAGCTTTACAGATGCCATGTCTGCTGTGTGAAGGTAGTGTGTTGTTGTGGTAAAGACATCCACAGACAATACATGGTGGTGTTAATCATCATAAAGGTAATTAAAAGCTCCTAGTGGACAAATGGAGCCCTAGTATTTGTAATGCAGCACCACTATTTGAGGAAATACGGTAATTGCACTGCTGTTATGTTTTCTGGTCAGTCGGTGTAGATACTAATTTTATTTAAGTGAGCAATGGGGTCTTTTGTTGCCTATTCTTCAGACTAATGCTCTCACCGGTGCTTGCAGCTCATGAGGGGAAATTCAACTTGCATCGCTTTGATTGCTTACTTGAAATTCAGGGCCTTTGGGGCGGCATGTGGTCAGACACAAACAAACTCTCTATTTTCATTGGCTTTGCAAATAGCACAAACAAATTGACAACCCAAGTATAAGATGGTAAGACAATCCCCCCAAAGGTAAAGTTGCACGCTGGGAAGCTCTCTGGATAGTCCACCTCTGCCTACTTCCTTTTTTTCTTTGTGTTGGGTGCCAACTTAAAGTTAAAGTGTGATCATGGCAGGTGACAACAGAATGACAATCTTCCTGATGTCTTTCCACCACTAGGTTATACCAAACCAGGCAACCCCCAGAACACTACACCAGGAGTCAACAGTGGGCCGCTGCTAATTCCGCATGGCTCCACACCGTCCACTCCCCTCCCACCCCAGGCTTCCCCCGCCCAGCCACCTCCCACAACTCCCATCACACCTGTTTTTCCCGGTATGGTGCCCTCTCACAACCCCAACGCTCCATCTCCGTCCCCGGCACCTTCTCCATCTGTGATCAAAGCAGGTCCGCAGACCCCCACCGGCCATGCCACACCTACACCATCGTCTGTCATTAAAGCCCACACGCCCTCAGGAACCCCTTGTGGAACTCCTGTTCCTGGCAGCGGGGGGTTCCCCTCTTCTCCTTTCCATTCTGTTTCTCGACCGGGCACCCCTGCCACCTCCCGCAGTGGCCCCGATGTCCTGTCTCAGGTGAACTCCATGGCATTGACTCAGCAGAGGACGTTCTCCCAGTCTACAGACCATCAAGCAGGACCTGCCTTCCATAGCATAACCCCACAAACAGGTAACCACTCTGGCTCGGTGATTCGTAGCTACACCCCCTCTGGAACGCCATCTACCACCCCAGGGATTCCAAGTTGTTCCACCCCAGGCCCCAGCCCCAAACCCTCCCATGGTCATCCTCCCCAGGCTCAGGCTGCCATGGGTCCACGTGGAGTCCTTACGCACGAGCAGCAGCGTGCAGCTCTCAGCAGACACGCAGGAGGTAGCAGTAGTGGTAGTAACAGCCCCGTGCCTTCTGCTTTCAAGGGGACGTCTCATTCTGGAGCGCCATCTGCGAGCCCTCTGTTGGTCCCCGGATCGGCGCAGGCTGCCTTGGCCCGTTCTTTAGGGCTGGCACACCCCTCAGGTTCTCCTCAAGTCTCCCTCCCCAGTCCTGCTGCCATCTCCGGCCTCCAGGCTTTGTCTGCCAGCCCAGGCCCAACTCACTATCAGGGCCTCTCCCCGTTCCCCGCTCTGTCTTCCTCCATTCCTCCTACCTCCATCCCCTCATCGATATCCGCCATGCCCCCCTCGGCCAATATCTCTAATCCCCCGCCAACCTCAATCTACCCCGGCCTGACTCCCAGCGCTGCACCTAACGCAGCCGCTCCTTTTGGCTTAGGCCTCACGTCTGCTCCCTCTATATTCCCAGGCCTACCGCCTGGTGCAAGCCCTGCTGCTTTCCCAGGTTTGGGCGTTTCAGGAGGCCACGGTGCAGGGAGCCCAGTGTTGCCTTCTTTCATAGGCCTACCAGGAGCGGCTCCGTCGTCTGTTGCATCGGTGGCACCACTGCAGGCGGCAGCTGTAGCAGCAGCAGCCGCAGCTGGCGTACCGGCATCATCGCCGGTTTTACCCGGGTTTGCGTCTGCCTTCAGCTCCAACTTCCAGCCTGGGTATGTCAGAGAACATTTTCCACTGATCAATTAAAGGTACCATATTTTTCAACAATTTTGAATATGTCTCACGATGTGCCACAACAGTGTATTTGAAGTGTGAGGGCCAAAATCTAGCCTTGATGCAGGAATTAGACAGTAGAAACATGCTTTTAATGAGGCGGCCTACTGGGAACATGCTGTTTCATGTGCCTGTAGCTTTAATGCTAACCACCTGTGTTTGTCCACGCCTGCCTCTGATAAGAGTGTGTGGCTCCAAGAAGTGCTAATGTGCACTTTAGCCACTTTTTACATATTCACTGTCACTTTGCACTTGTTCAATGTAATACCATGGTGGGATGGGGGAAGTGTGAAGCAGATGATTTTCATATTAGAAGTATAACATCATTATAGCTTCATCCATCCACCCATCCATTTTCTATGCCGCTTCTCCTCATTAGGGTTGCGAGGATATGCTGGAGCCTACCCCAGCTGACTTTGGGGGGGTGGGGTACACCCTGGACTGGTTGCCAGCCAATCGCAGCATTGTAGCTTCATGTTACACCTAATATTGTCATGGAAACCATGGCTATTACAGTAGGCCAATGTGTTATCAGTTACCTTTAGGTCAACTACATCACGGGTTTTCTCCTGATATGGAAAATGGATGTGATTAAAAAGGCATCCCCATTCACTCTGTTAGTCATTAGCACGTTGTTTGCCTCTACCTCAAGTGTAACCTTATACTGAGTGTACTCTGCTCAGAGTGCAGCATGTAGACTTTGCCTCTAACAGCCCTGCCCTGCAGTTAATGTGAGCTAGATATTTTATCTTGTCAATAAACATGTTTCACAAGCCACACCCTGATGGCGACATTCACGACATAGACAGTTATGTTCTATACAGTATACTATTTGTATGTTCGCATGACGTCGTGGTACAGTACAATGGTATTTATTCCAGGCTGAGCAGCGGCCTCCAGGCTCCAGCTGGCAGCGGGTTCCCTGGATTGCTGTCCTTCCCGGGCGTCCCTGGCTTCTCGCCGTCCGCCTCCCCTGCTGCTCTCGGTGGTCTCCACAATCCAACCATGCAGCCTGGTTTGCTGCAGGTACACCCCCCCCCCCCCCCCCCCCCCCCCCACACACACACACACACACACACACACACACACACACACCTACATGCATTGTGTCACGTATACACCACTCTTCGAGGCACGTGTATGCTTGTGTGATAAAAGCTTCTTATGTTCCAGGCTCATCCCACATCTGCTTTGGAAAGGTTCCCCCCTCAGCCTAACTCTTTCACCAACTACCCCGCAGGCCCAGGAAATCCCTTCCCCCTCCAGCCTGGCCTGCATCCCCAGCTGGGTTGGCAGTGAAATGCGCCGTAGATTGAGGCACTGTTCATCTGCGACAGTTCCATGCTCTTAAATGCCCTTACTGACGCGTATATCAAATATTTTTGCCCAGAAGACAAAAGACCATGAAATCAGTAAGAAATAGTATGTGTGTTTTTCATAGATGTAAATATTAGTATCAGTATTGAGTAGTTTTAACTGTAGCGTCTTTTACCGAAATGAATTGCCAAACTATACATGATGTCATGTAATGAAATGGAGTAGTCTTATTGTGATCATAATACCAATTAATTGATGAAATAATTCAAATACTGTAATGTAATGTTCAACTGACACTTGGTAGGCTATTCAGTGTAACAATAACAATGATGTCAATGTGTAAAACACTTTGCTGCCATTTGTAGTTTTCTTACCTACTGTTACTTTCAGCCCTTTTGTTACACTCTTTTGTTTAATTGTGTTTGCCTATCTTTGTGTTATTCCTTCAGTAAACTTTTTTTTTTTTTTTTTGCTGTATTTGTTTTTATGCCATGTCATGACTGTGCCAAGCCCATACCATGAAAAGACTCCAGATGGACTAAATAAAAGGAAACACCCAGCACACAAACAACTGGACATACAAAGTTCCTACATTTGAGCAGCTGATCTTTCAAATTGTTATATAGCATTTATTTACAGAATGTGACATGTAATAAAATTGCCGCAAAAGACCAATTCTGGCTCATACTTAACAGTGCCGTGTAACCAACAGTGCTACTTTCGGATTCATGTATCAGTCATCAGACATGTGACTATTAACCCTGAGACCTCTAACACGCAGTCATCACACAATGGAAATAAGCATTTTCCACTTCAACTCAAGACTACATTTAGGATACCCTATGAATCTATTCATCCGTTTTCTACTACTTACCCTGTTTTCAGGGTTGCAGGGAAGCTGGAGCTTGTTAAAAAAAATCACGAGTTCTAGGAGGGTCTTTGAAATGTTACTTGTGTAGACCCAATAATAATGAAATATATAACGCCAGCCGGAAGTTTGAACCACTTTTAAATGTTATGAAATGAGAAGGTGTGTGCAAAACTTTATAAAATGTTTTTGGAATTATAACCTGTATAAATTAAATAGATAAAATAAACTACAACACATTTATACTTGTAAGTGTGCACCTCCTAAAAAGAATTCATTGAATTACTGTATGCTGTTTTAAAAATATAGCAATCATTGTATTATTATTTTAATATAATACAAATGGTAATATAGTACAATATTTTATAGTTGTTTTTTTTTATATTTTCCAAATAATTTTCCACCAATATCTTTTCCATCTATTAATGTTATATTGTGAACACATAGGTTACATTTTACAATTGATATACAAACTTATTATTTTACTATTGATATACAAACATGTAATTGTGTTTTTACTGACCCAAAATACACACATTTAACTTGAAATAGTTCTTCAATTTAATAGTTATTATTTAGTTAATACTTATTAGATGACAATAATTTACTATAAAACATTTTAAAAAGCAGGACTATTCACTTCAATACTATTCAAATATAGAACTCTGTTCCAAAACTGTATAAGTATACTATTTCTCATTTTATTTATTATACGCCGCATTTTGACACAATGGCAATGTTTGCACGCTCTTCTTTGCAGAATTGCTCCACATCTGTCAGATTGCGAGGGCATCTCGTGTGTGCTGTCCCCCTTGAGGTCACCCCATTTATCCGTCCATTCATCTATTTTCTACACCGCTTGTCCTCATTAGGGTCACGGGCAAGCTGCAGGTGAGCTGGAACCTAACCAAACTGACTTCTGGCGAGTGGTGGGGTACAACCTGGACTGGTCGCTTGCCAGTTGGACATACACTCCTGGTCAAAATTTTAAGACCAGTTGAAAAAATTTACATTTTGCACTGTTGCATCTTAAAGAGGTTCTATGTAGAACTTCAAAATGCAAAAAGAAGAAATGGGAGTGAGACAAAAAACTTTTATTTATTTGTTTATTACAAACAACCATAGGCCGCATGGTGGTCTAGTGGTTAGCACGTTGGCCAACACAGTAACAGCTTGGAGAGCGGGAAGACGTGGGGCTGATTCTCCCCTGGGCATTTCTGTGTGGAGTTTGCATGTTCTCCCGTGGGTTTTCTCCGGGTACTCCGGCTTCCTCCCACATTCCAAAAACATGCATGTTAGGTTAATTGGCAACTCTAAATTGCCCATAGGTATGAATGTGAGTGTGAATGGTTGTTTGTCTATATGTGCCCTGCCATTGGCTGGCGACCAGTCCAGGGTGTACCCCGCCTGTCGCCCGAAGTCAGCTGGGATAGGCTCCAGCATGCCCCCACGACCCTAATGAGGAAGAAGCGGTATAGAAAATGGATGTATGGACAAACAACCATTAAACTGACTAGTGGGACTGACTAGTAGGCTAGTGGGAATGTTGCTCCAGGGGGTGAAGATGGCTTCACGGAGGGCACCCACTGCCTGAAACTGATGTCTATTTTTGTAAACTTCCCTTGCCATCCATCCCCAAATGTTCTCAGTTGTATTTAGATGAAGGGAACATGCCGGATGGTCCAAAAGAGTGAGGTTATTCCTGTGGAAGAAGTCCTTTGTGGGTATTGTGAACTGTAGCGTTGTCTTGCTGGAACAAGCCAGTCATTACCACACAGAAGAGGGCCTTCAGTCATGAGGGATGCTCCCTGCAATATCTCCCCATAGCCAGCTGCCGTTTGACACCCCTGCACAAACTGAAGCTCCATTGTTCCATTGAAGGAAAAAGCACCCCAGATCATGCGTGGAAAACATCTCAGGTGGGATCTCCTTGTCATGCCAGTAATGTTGGAAGCCATCAGGACCGTCAAGGTTGCATTTTTCTTCATCGGAAAATAAAACTTTCTTTCAAATTTCAATTCAACTTTTCCATGTTTGCTGCTCTCATGCAAATTCTAATTGGGCAATTTTGTGGTGTTATAGGAGACAAGGCCTTTGGAGACGTTTGTTTTGCTTTTTCTCGCAGATGCCATCTGATGGTTATTGGACTGCACTTGGCACCAGTAGCAACCGTCATTTGGGCCGAGGATCGTCCCGTGTCTTGACGGACAACCAATCGGATCCTCCCCGGCTCAGGGCCGGTGACCTTTTTCTGGGTCTACCACTTGACTTGTTTGTTCCATAACCCTCAGTATCTTTGAAGAAGTCTGAAATGATTGTCTGACTACGTCCAACCTCAGCGGCGTCCAAAAGAACTTGACATTAGCCTCTCCAGTGTATTTATTCAAAACTTAAGAAAGTGTTTCAAATGCAGTGGGGGAGAAGGACAAAGTAAGAAGCCAAAAGCTTACCACTTCCACACGAAATGGGAGAAGAACTTTTTGTCACTTGATCATGTTGGACATGCCATGGCCTACTACATGCAGTGTGAAGGTAATGTAATATAACATGTAACATTACTGACGCCTAGTGAGCAGTATACTACATACTTTATAACTTGTCTTTCAATATGTTTTGACTAATAATAGGCGATCATTAAGTAATTATTGAAAAACAGCAATAGAGTGAGGGAGCGATGTTCGAACCATGATGTACTTCGACAGTGCAAACACAAAAATGACAGCACAACTACATTAACTGTAAAAACAAGAGCCGCAATGCATGCTGGGAAGCCAGAAGCACTTCCAGCGACGCTGTGGAAGAGCAAGAGCTACCAGGTCTCTCTGAATAACGATTCAGAAGATTGGATTAGTTGTACTTTTATTATTTTTTTTTTACCAGATGCGGCCCCCAGATAAATTGAGTTTGAGACCCCTGATTTAGAGTCTCCGATTGGCTTGTCACGCATGGGGGGTTTTTTGGAACGCGGGAGGAAGCCGGACTGGCCCGCACATGCACGGGGAGAACGTGCAAACGCCACGCAGAGAGATTTGAACCCTTCCTCTCCTGCCTGTGCAGCTAACATGCTAACCACTAGGCCACCATGCGGCCCGTCACCTTATTTATGTCCAATTAAATTCAAATCTTGTTTTAGTGGAATAAATGAGTCAAACTTGACATGAAACAATATCATCGCTTATCTTGCAGGTGTTTGGTTTCAGTGTGGGGAGTCGTTTCAGTGGTTTGTTGTTTTGGAACATGCTTTTCCTGTATCGATTGTGGTTGCAGTTCATGCACTGCACAATCCTCCTTGCAAAAACACCAACAGCCTCTCAGATTGCGATATCATCTCTTGCGCATGTATATTTATAGTTGGGTTTAGGTCTGGGTTCTGGCTGGGCCATTGCAAAAATATTCATCTGCATCTCCTTTTTCAGCTTTTGGTACAGTCACAAGCCCAAACCTTGATGCTTCCACCACTAGAATGCAATAGGAAGGGAAAATCGAAGGCATGAGCCTGCCAGGAGGTGTCACTGATTACACTCTGTTGATGATCAACACAAAGGAGTCACACCTTCACCTCCTTTCAGCTTCGCATTTAGGCTGCAGCTTTAAAAGGCTGGTTGCCTTCCTGCCCATTAGTAACACTTCTCCTTCTTCCTCCCAGTCAAGTGACTTCCTGGCTTCACTTTCACCCAGCGTATGGAAATGGAGGACCAAATGGAGAGCCAGAAGAGACGAGGGATGAGCAAAGACAATTTAATATGTAAGCTTAACATCTTTTTCTTTCTATTTTGTGTGATATTGTGAAAACACAGGCACGGTTACGCTGGCTTAGATGAACTAACATTCCCTGCTCTCGGCACTTAGTCTACAGTGTGTATTTGTAAGTTCACCTGTGCAGGTGGAACGCCGCAGGGTAATCTTTGTGAAGCTCCATCGTCATAGAAACAGTAAAATAAAGAGTCCCTGGGAGTGTTTGCGCGTCCACGTCCACCGAGCTTTTCACAAGTGTTTTTTTTTTAATCATTTAAATGCTTCTTTCAGTAGATAAAGACCATATCGGGTTGTACACTGAATTATGCTGTGGTGCTTTACTATACGGCTATAACGTATGTCGCACAAAAATCACACAACAATAATATGTAAGATATGGTATACTGAATTATGACGTTCTAATATATAGTATGGCATAGTATAGCAGTAGTATTAGCATCTACTTACCTACTTACAGCCATATTTGCTGCTACTACTACTACTACTACTAATAAAAATGAATTACAAAAATAATACATATGATCCTTAATTTCAGGCAATAGAAATCTACAAATATAATTAATAATTTATTAAAATATAATAAAAAATGAGCAAGTAAAATATGAAATAATATAATATAATGTAATATAATATAATATAATATAATATAATATAATATAATATAATATAATATAATATAATATAATATAATATAATATAAAACAATGATCTGTATGTGTATAAGATAAAAATAATACCAAAATATAGAGTAATATAATAAGAAACATATGAATACAATGAAGGAATAAAATAAATAACATCCATAACAACAATGATAATAATAATAATAATTATTATTACCACATTACCAATCTAAAAATACAATAATACAAAACAAAAAAGTACAAGACAATAAAAAATAATACCATATTTGTATACTATACAGTATATAAAGAGTACATATATGATTGCATATATAGAAATATAAAATTATAATATAATAATAATGAAATACGATTACAAATATGTGTGTATATAAAAAATACAATATACAACATAATAACAATAATAATGGGCATATAATATGTATTTATGTAATATTTACAAATAATGAATGTGTAGTAATAATCATTACAAAATAATACACTCATTTATTTCAAGCACATAACCCATATCAAACTATAATGAATACAAAATAATATATTCTAAGGTAAAAAATAATGAATATCTATTTCAGGACTATAACTCATGTCAAAATAAGATGAATACAAAAGACAAATAGTGCATAGGAAATGGAACATTACGACAGCGCTCATAAAGTGTCCCGAGCTCCACTCCCACTTCCCCCGCCCCAGTGATTATGATCAGTCATGTGAGCCAGTGTTGCAATGACACGGTGTGATCTGCAATCATGTCCTCCTTGTAGAGCAATAGCAAAAAAATAAATAAATGACTTTAGGTCAACGACAGGGAACCGGCACTGGTGGGGTTTGAGCGCGAAGAAGAGAATAATGCTGATTAAGCACAGTTAAAAAGCACATGATACTGTAAGTAGGTCATGAAATCAATGCTTTGTGCAAGTTAAGATGACATTAACACACGTTTGACTTCTGATATGTGCGCTGTACATACTGTATGTCAAGAATTCTAAGCCTCTACAGGGTTATTTTATGTAAGCAGAAATATTTGGTCGGTGTTTCGACCATCAGGAACTGCTGAGACACAGAGAAAGGGTAGGATTCGTCCTGTTGTGCACGTGTAAACATGTGCTGTACTACAGTGTAACTGTTAAGTCTTTTTCAAATAACCTAAACCATTACCATCTCCATTACTTGCATCGGAAACTATGACGCACAAGGCCCTTCCCTTGCGTACTCGTTTCGTTTATGTGAGCAGAGATCACGTTGCTCGTGTCAACATTTTACTGTTTGCGTCGCCTTTTGTGTTGCGTTTCTCTGTGAGTGAAGGTGGAGCTGAATAACAATGCGTTATATTAGATTACCACGTTTTAATTAAGTATTATACAACCACGCTATTGTCCCACTCTCGGACCTTCGGGTTGTTTGACAAAGCACGCCAGTGTTAGAAGGTTAAAATAATCATTTTTGTTCAAACAACATCAAAATAACCCGTCGTCTCTTCTTGTAGCGGAGCGCACCGGGTCTTTGGGATGTGCAGGGTGGTTCATCGTCATAGTGGTTGGAATCTTTACGATTTGCCTTTTTCCTATCACCATTTGGTTCTGTCTGAAGGTGGGTTGATATAAAATCAAGTGGTTTAGCCGTTTGAAATTTGCATTTCCTGTTATGGTTAGAGCCAATGCACTTTCCTTCTCGCAGATAGTTCAGGAGTATGAGCGTGCAGTCATCTTCAGACTAGGCCGCATCACAGACAGGAAGGCAAAAGGACCAGGTATGGGAACATGCTGTATTTGTAGTTTTGCCTTTCCTCATTTAGGGGATTTCACTGACAAATTCTGTGTGTTTTTAGGAATCTTCTTCATTTTGCCCTGCACTGATTCGTTTGTCAAAGTGGATCTGAGAACAGTTTCCTTTGACATCCCTCCGCAAGAGGTATTGTTGTGCATCATAATAAAACCTGCACAGTCACAGTCTGATGGGAATACACGAATACTACCTTCGCAAACTGAACAACAGTCATCTTCAACTGAAACTTTCAGAGGTGTATTAATTAAACCGTATGTTTATTATAGGGCTGTCAAAAATAGCGCGTGAACGGCGGTAACTAATACATTTAATTAATTACATAAAATGTTTTAGCACACGAATCATTGCAAGCCACGGCTCTCTGTTATGACGACACACGGCGGCACAGTGTAGCTCCCCACAGAATCACACATTGTCTGACGCTCTTTTATAACTTCATTCTTACCTGAACACATCAACAGCAGTGCAGTTCCAACACTACGTATGAACTCCTACTCCAAACCAACACATCTCTCGTCCATTCATTGCAACAACACTTCCTCATTGTCACGAGACAGACTGCGAGATGCATTCACTTACACTCCGACTATCACAATAACGTCTTTATAATGCCTGTATGGGTAGTCTACATAAACAGAAAGGTAATGAAAATCAGTAAGTGGATATTCTTATCACTCACTTTGTAACTCTTAATGAGGAAGTCGAATTTGCTGCATTTATGCGTGCTCGGAAACCCCAGAAAATTCACTCAAAACATGTGAATGCAACTTAAATGACGTGGTGTCTTTGAACGTAATTCCTCATTGCTCATAATAACAGTTGAAAGTCTGATTCAAATATTCTATTAAAGAAACCAGTGTTCGGTGAATAGATTATCAGACGTGTGTGCCATCTCTTAACTCGATTTAAATTTTAAATTAATTTGGCACTGCTAATATATACAAATATAATAAAATCCTGCCCTGTCATTTATCTTTCTTTCAATAAAATACAGTAAAAATGGGCGTATTTCAGACATGATAATAGTTGAATTTATTTTCAACATGCATACAAGTTACATTGGAATACATCAAATAGTACAATTCACCGTTCTACATGTCCAAAAAGGAGTAGGAAGAAGCAAAGCTTATTTAATCCTACCCCACCATCCATTTCACATATTTCGCAGTACATTGGTTCACTTCCTGTATTCCAAATGTACTCTTTGCTAGTTTAAAATACATAAGAAAATGATAAGGTAATATGATAAGTTAATATAAGGTAACATAGTGTGACATGGTGATTAATCATGATTAATTAATTTGAAAACCATGATTAATATGATTAAAGATTTTAATCATTTTAATAATCAGCCCTATTTGATTATCGTGGTTGTAGTTGGCGACTCTAAAATTGTCCATAGGTATGAATGTGAGTGTGAATGGTTGTTTGTCTATATGTGCCCTGCGATTGACTGGTGACCAGGCCAGGGTTTACCCCGCCTCTCACCCAAAGTCGTCTGGGATAGGCTCCAGCAAACCCCCGCGACCCTAGTGAGGATAAGCGGCATAGAAAATAACCGCATACATCTGCACTGCAACATACCGAGAGCTGTTTCTAATATTTTGGCCCTTTCACGGCACAAAATCTTTTACGTAATTCACTGCAACAACAATAGTAAACATAGTGTTAAGTTAATATGTCTCCGTGAAAACAGTGTTTTAAAAATAAAATCAAACAAAACTCATGTATAAGATCTTCAAGATAATCAAAATATGAAAAAAATGGACTAAAATCACTGTGATAAATTAAATATAAATACATGTTTGTCACTATTTTTTTTTTTTTTACAAAAATACTGTTTTCACTGAGAAATATTAATTTACCAAACATTTTATTATTGTCTTTTAATTTAATTGTACAAGCACTCATCATGTGTCTATGTGATTATTTTATACATGAAGTCCCATTCAAAACACTCTTCATTGAGAAGGTGTGTCTAAACATGTGCCTGATATTGTATATAATTAAAAAAAAAAAGTCTTCTGACCAAAACGTTGTTGTTGTTGAGTCTAGATACTGACCAAGGACTCAGTGACAGTGAGCGTGGATGGCGTGGTGTATTTCCGCGTCAATGACCCCATCGCCTCTGTGGCCAATGTGTCCAACGCTGACTTCGCCACCCGTCTGCTAGCTCAGACCACACTCAGGAACGTCCTGGGGACCAAGAACCTGGCTGAGGTCCTATCTGACCGCGAGGGCATCGCTCACAGCATGCAGGTATAAATAAATGTGTCCTCATTTTTTCATCACCCCCCATGGCTTGTGTTAAAAATGCTTTGGAATTGACTCTAGCATATGTGAAACGGACATCCTGTTCGTGTCCTAGTTTTAGAATCATTAGACAAACGGTCAGTGATAATGGCCAATTAGTTGCTAAGTCCGGCGTGTGCCCGTGCAAACCCACTTTACTTGATGTTTATCAACCAATCTTGCAATCAAAACATGTGATTGTCAGTCCCTTAAAGTTGTGTAGCAAATTTTATGGTGGTTCGGTAAAATGTTACCATGAATGTTTTGTAGAGCACACTGAGCTTTTTTAGTCAATCTGGGGTCAAATTGGGGTTAATAACAGTACCACCATCGGGTATATTTGTCAGAAAAATAAAGGCACAGGCAACATAGTAGTGGGTCATGTTTTGACAATTTTTTGTCGTTTGGTTTGCAGCGGTTGAGAAGTAGAATAGTAGATGATAGTATTAATGCCCCTTCGTCATGGAATAGTATTGTAAAGGCTAATAAGACTGGATAAAATGCTTATTCTGCTAATATATAGCAACATGAGTGAAGAAAACACTGAAAGGAATCAGATACCCTTTCATTTAATTGAAAATTACATTAAAACATTAAAAAGATACCCTTTCATTTAATTTATCAGCAGTTTTTGAAGAATTACATAGCCAACTATACTGTAAATATCACAGTTGGCACAATGGAGACACATCACCTGGTATGTCATGCGCCATGGACTGCACTGTTTGCGGAAAACACCGCATTCACTGCAAAGACGATCTTGTTTTTCAGTCCAGCCTGGACGAAGCTACAGATAACTGGGGTATCAAGGTGGAGCGGGTGGAGATTAAAGACGTGAAGCTTCCCCTACAGCTGCAAAGAGCCATGGCTGCTGAGGCAGAGGCGGCACGAGAGGCCAGGGCAAAGGTTAGGACATACAGCACCTGCATAGTCGTGCATGTAAAAAGCCACAGGTCACACTAACCGCCCCTTCCTGATTTGCTGGTACAGGTGATAGCTGCTGAGGGTGAGATGAACGCTTCTCGCGCCCTCAAGGAGGCCTCTCTCGTCATCGCCGAGTCTCCATCAGCTCTGCAGCTTCGTTACCTGCAGACCCTCAACACCATCGCAGCCGAGAAGAACTCCACAATCATCTTCCCCTTGCCGATGGACGTCATCTCCCACTTCATGCGGAAGTGACTGCTGTTTGCGTAACACATCATTTCAATGCCCACACACATTTCATCCCCAATCTAGGGACATATATTTTACAGAGGATTTGGTTGATCAAATAATGTAATCAAATAATAATTTGAATTAAAGGCAGCGCAATGTCTTGATTTTTTTGGAGTTAATTAATCCATTGCATACTTTGACAAATCAAATGTATAAACTGTTGCAACCAAAGAGGGCTTTGTTCTCTAGGAATCTTTGAAACTTGTAAATTAATTCATAACCTATCCTTTATGAGTCATTTTTATATTATATTTTTATGTGTATTGTGTAAGGACGCTCCGATCGACTGGCCACCGATCAGTATCAGATTTCCATGAAAAAACACGTGATCAGCATATGCTGACAAATGCCTTTCAACGCTGATCACAAAAGCTGGTCACCTGTGGCTAGTACGATTGCAGCACGCAGCAAACCCTGCGTGCAGTGTAGTGTCTTGGGCAGCGTCCTCCGCCCACAGTGCGCAAGCGTGACAAAACCAAAACAATCATGTCTGCCGTGTGGAACTTAACGCATGTCACAAAAACTACACCATATTGCCAAAAGTATCTCACCTGCCTTGACTGGCATATGAACTTAAGTTCATAAGTACCGTAATTTGTAATCCCTTTGCAGCTATAACAGCGTCAACTCTTCTGGGAAGGCTGTCCACAAGGTTTAGGAGTGTGTTTATGGGAATCTTTTACCATTCTTCCAGAAGCGCATTTGTGAGGTCACACACTGATGTTGGACGAGAAGGCCTGGCTCTCAGTCTTCGCTCTAATTCATCCCAAAGGCGTTCTATCGGGTTGAGGTCAGGACTCTGTGCAGGCCAGTTAAGTTCATCCACACCAGACTTTGTCATCCATGTCTTTATGGACCTTTGCTTTGCTGTTCCCACAAAGTTGGGAGCATGGGCTTGTCCAAAATGTCTTGGTATGCTGAAGCATTCAGAGTTCCTTTCACTGGACCTAAGGGACCAAGCCCAGCTCCTGAAAAACAACCCCAGACCATAATCCCCCTACACAAATTTTACTCTTGGCACAATCCGACGAGTATTGTTCTTCTGGCAGCCGCCAAACCCAGACTCGCCCATCAGATTGCCAGATGGAGAAGTGCAATTCGTCACTCCAGTGAATGCGTCTCCACTGCTCTAGAGTCCAGCGGCGGCGTGCTTTGCACCACTCTGGTCTGTAGCGATTGACGCTACGCCTCAGCATCCGCTGACCGTTTACGTGGCCTACCACTTCGTGGCTGTCGTTCCCAAACACTTATCATACAGCTGACAGTTGACTAGGGAATATTTAGGAGTGAAGAAATTTCACGACTGACTTTGTTGCACAGGTGGCATCCTGTCACAGTTCCACACTGGAATTCACTGAGCTCCTGAGTCCGGATGCCTCCTGGACTCCTCCCTGGTGAGGGTTTCCGGGCATGCCCAGCCGGTAGTAGGCCCCAAGACAGACCTACGCTGGAGGGATTGTGTCTCACAGCTGGCCTGGGAACACTTTGACATCCTCCCTGTGGAACTGGAATAGGTGGCCGGGGACCGGGAAGTCCGGACCTCTACTGTGACTGTTGCCCCCGTGATCCGGACCCGAAAAAGCAGAAGAAAATGGAATGGAATAAAACAAAATCGCACAATGAAAAAGCTGAACAATATAGACGAGAACTGCAAGACACTGAAAAACACATACAGTCATCACACAGGTAAGAAAATACATGTTCCATGATTATTATTATTATTATTATATAAAAAGACATATAGACAGTCATGATACTCAAGTAGACTTTAATGTTTGTGATGAAAAACTACTATATAGCCTAACACAAGTGATAAGTGGAGGGGCAGCACCAATCCCTAACATCTGTCATTCCCATAGCACACGTTAGCATAGTGACAACGATGTTGATGTCATTTCTCATTGATTGGCCTGCCACACTGTACAACTACATGTATGACCGTCACAATGCAATGCGAGTTCAACGAAGAGAAACAGCAAAGACATGACAAAACATGCTTCTATTACTTTGTCGGTGCATTATAAGACACAACTTGTGTACAGAGAATATATTTACATTCAGACATACAGTAGTACAATCAGTGCCAGAACAAACACATTCATTCCCTCTGGACCAAATCCATATGGGGGTAATTGTGTCACAAGATTCAATTTTTAAAAAGGGATTTGTAACGGCATAATTTACAATGTCAATTCTGGTGTTTTGTAGGGACTGAGTGCTACATATTGACATGTTAAATGGCTGCCTGCTACAAGACAAGAGGTCCTTTACGTTTCATCAAATCACATGAATGATATAAAATACAGTCAGTACATTTTTCACATTCGACGCAGAGTGCGACACAGATGTCCACAGGACACATCGGCATGGTCATTAGTGTTGTCTTCATTCATGTAACTATATACTGTTATTTATTGTGTTGCATCATTGTAAACTGTGTTATTGTACACCTGAAGTGACCCTGAAGTAAAAGTCTAAACAGTTGAAAACACAGTGACTGAGTGACTGGCAGTTTTTTTTTGTTTTGTTTTGTTTTTTTACAATTGACATTCTGAAAATCATTTTTAAAAAATCATATAAAGTGGTTTCAAACTTGGAAATACACGACATTCCTTTTGTTTAAGAGCATTCAACCCTGTCTACCAACCGTAGAAATAGAAAAAAAAAAACCTTGTAGTTCCATGTAATGACAGTTTACTTATGGCGATCATCAAAAAGTGCTGGTTATTAACATTAACTTTAAAGTTTCTGAGGAAAAAAAAGTGCAACTTGGAAATAACATCATGTTGCTAAATGCTGTAACAGAACCCCCTATTCTGTATTGGCCTCCTTCCTGACTCTCTCTCACTATAACAGTGTCTAACTGTACAACATAACCTTTTGTCTGATATTTCTTTATTTACATTTGCTTGTTTTCATGCAAAGACTAAGTACCTGTTGCGTTCTTCAGCAGGACACCGTTCACGTAAACTGACTCGAGATCGGGACGTCAACTTGGGCGAAGCAGCCCCATGTGGACTCTAAGGCTGTACCTTACAATATCAGTTGGTTTCTATTGCTTCTTAAAATAATACAGGATAACTGAGAGTGAGTTCTGCAGAAAATATTGTTACATTTGCAGGAGCAATTCCCTGAATGTTATTTGAAGAAGTTTTGATCACACAAACAATGTGTCGATAAAAAGAATGTTTAAGCCAAAGTGATTCCGAGTTTAAAATGCTCTATATGTCATTAAGAGGTAAACTAAAGGTTAACATGTGTTACCTTTTTTCATTTTCAGTGTCTACCAAAAGTCATACACCCATCACATTTCAGACGGCATTTTTATTACAGTATGTCTTCTCAATCCACGATACCAGAGAAATGAAACTTGGATATACTTTAGAGCAGCCATCACCGAATAGTGGACCTCGGCCTGGATACGGACCCAGTGATGCCCCTTTACAGACCCATGACCAATTCAAGTGAATGGGAACTTTAATGTAATATTAACTCTTTCACTGCCAAAGACGTCTATTGGTGTCTTTTCAAAAAGTAATGTTGACTGCCAAAGACGTCTATTGACGTCTTTTGCTTTTTTTCGCATGATGGTCGCGACAGAGGTGGCTGTGGTTCATTGACAGAACATGAATCTATACACTGACTACTTATAGTATAGAGGTATATCCAGGTTTCATATCTATACTATTGTCCCTTAAGATATAATAATATGTCTGCTGACATGTGAAGGGTGTAATCACCTTTTGTGAGACACTGTCAATAGCTTATAGACCCTTATATCACAAGACTGTCCTCTGTACCATTCATTTCCATCATAAATATCTAAATAAAAAGGCAAACCACAGCGATAAGACTGGAAGACATTCACAGTGCATGCGTGCTTAAGTAGCAAAACAAAAGTAGAACAAATAAGTTAGAAGTAAACACATAGTAAAGAGCTGCTGTTGGTTTCCCTCCAGTGTTGCTGTTTTATGTTGTAGATTTTTTTTTTTTTTTTACTCTGGATTCTACAGTAAACAAATTAAAAATGACAAGTCCTTCATAAACTTGGTTGACCTCTGCTGGTGAGATTGCAGAAGTAAGGCGCTTTGCATTTGGTTGCGGGAGGGAGGGGTTATGTTTATGTTACAAACTAATCCCAGTGGTAGACTGTGTAACATAGTCAATTGAGTGTTCTGAACACAAGCGAGGATTCTAGTGCGCTGAAGTGACTTCACGCTGACACTATTTGTGTCAGTAACGTACATTATACTGTGTTTATACTTTCTATATATACGCAAGGCTTCGTCATGCTTCATCGTCACAGTGCTGGCCTAAGCTACGCAGGCTGGCTTAGCTTCCCCCTCCAAACACTCCCACGGAGCTTGACGTGCACCTACAAAAAATTTTAACACTGACTGCAGAGCTGTGATTGGTTGGCTGTTCTTTGCACATCTTTTCTGGTTTTTCCCTCCTGCGAAAGCGCAATTGTTAATCCCCCAAAACAAGACTCCTCTGCCTCAACTCATTCAGAGGTGGCACAGACCACCTTCGTGAACGTCTTCTCCTCTGGTTTTGGCGCCAAATGTACAATAAAAGTGACTGTTGCTTCCAAAAAATAGTTCCAGCTGCAACAGTGATCTGGATGCTGCTTTAAAAGTCACCATTGTTTACTAGTACGACACAGGGAGTACTAGTCAACAAGAGTTGTGTTTGTGCACTCTCTGAAAAACACTGCCCCTAGTGTTTTGGCAGAGAATTGCAAATCACACGCTCACCCCACTCCATCCATCCATCTATTCTCTATGCCGCTTGTCCTCATTAGGGTCACGGGGGTACGCTGCAGCCTATCCCAGCTGACTTTGGGCTAGAGGCGGGGTACGCCCTGGACTGGTTGCCAGCCAATTGCAGGCTCACCCCACTCTGAAGAGCATAACAGGATCAAGACACCGTAAAGCGGGGCCAGCGTAGTGACTACTCTGGAGCATAACGAAGCCTGATGACTCTTTGACGTGTCATTCAGAGGAACTAAAAAAATAAAAGCGATTTAAGATTTATCTCTGCAAAGCCAGACAAGCTGCCGAATTGCGATTGGCTGTTTCCCTATGAGTGGGTGTGCACGGACCAGGTGAGTAATTCTGATTGGTTGCTGCTGCCCTGTGATTGGGTGTCGCTGGACCAGGGGAGTAATTCTGATTGGTTGCCACCTGGTGAGTGGGTGTGGCCGGGCCAGGGGAGTAATAGTGGTTTGCTGTGTGGAACGGAGACGATGACTGTAGCTGCTGGGGGCAGCCTTGGCAGTGGGCGGGAGAGTGGCATCCCACTGAAGGAACAGGGGAGGATGACAGCAACGGAGATGATGGGATGGGGGACGTGGAGAAGGAGCGGTGCAGGGGGGAGGACGAGGGAGACATAAGTGGGCTGGTCTGAAGACGCCACAGCAGCTCCTCATTGTTCCGACTGAGTCGCTTCTTCTCTGTGCTCTCCTTTTCGACAGATTCCTGGAGGTTGGCGTTCTCCTCTGACAGTTGCCTATAGGGGAAGCAGTTTGGTTCAGTGTTGGCACTTTTTCAACAGTATGCATGTCCACTAGGGGTGTAACGATTCGTTTTAATAATGTTTCGATTTGTATCACAATTTGTGGTTGTCATAATTCTCATGTAGCCCTCGCCATACTACAAATTGTGCACAGTAATTCCCGGGCAAAATTAACATATTTTACACATCAGACTTTTGCGAAATTTCATCTGCAGATAGATATCAAAGTAAATTTATATGCTACATAACTTTTATCTTGCCCTGAAGTTTGAAAGGCTTACAGGTGGACTTGTATGCCTCGATGTGGTCCAACAGTCAGAGAAGTTCCATTTGGTCGTGTTGCTGTGGTATTTTACTTGACCTCTACATATCATAAAAACAGCGAGCAACTTATTTAGAACATCTCCCTTTTTGCAAAAGTGTTTCCCAACACTGGACTGCAATAGTGCCTTAATTATCGACTAACATTCAACGTCTTTATCATTAAAAATGCTGAAAAAAAAGCACACATCCATATCAAGCCTGCCGTGCTTACAGCCAATGCTCTATTGTATGTGTCTGTTATTGCATTTACTACTGCTAATAGCAGAGGGTGTTGTATGTGAGAGTTGAAGACGTAAATATAGAGCCACAACAGTCCTTATTGGCAAAGGGAGAATCCGCCCCTTGTGTTCTGCGTCCTGATTGGCTGTCGACCATGTCAATCAATAAACAATAGAAGAAGAAGAAGAAGAAGCTAACCGGCTAAACGAATCTTTGGTTCAAGGAGTAGGACGAGGCACAGTCAGAGTGAATGCGCTTGTCTTGTGTCCAACCTAGTACGGTAGATTGATCATTCAAATTCAAACGAAATTTTAACTTTGAGAGTGTTTAAACAAGAGAGAAATGTGAGAAAATGTTAATGCCTGTCTGAGAAAAGTGTATAAAGTGTATTGTAAAGGGTTTTACAGCCTTAAAACATGTATAATAATTGTAAACACATAAAGTTGGCTACTTCGCGGATCAGTACATAGAGTCAGCTAAATCTTAGAAGTGGTACTGAAGGTTCCACAATGTCTTTTAACTCGACAAGACCAAGCCCGATTAGTTTCTCTTTTGTGATCAGAATTGACTGCAGCTGGTTGTGTCTCTTTGACATCACTTATTGGCTCGACCAATACTGGCTCGACAGTGGGAGAGTCCTAGGAACTTCTGACCAGTGCAATACTGTCTTGATAAATGTTTTACCTAGATAAGGCGAGGTTCATGTCAATACGAGCCTTCAGATCTTCATTCTGCTGCTGCAGGACCTGGACCCTCTCCTCCAGAAACACATTCTTTTGGGCCTGCTCAAATGTAAAAACCCAACCGAAGCAAAGTCATTCATTCGTCATATTCACAGTTCTTTTTGGACCAGCATGCATATTGTTAGGGTGGTTGGTGAAGGCAGTCTATTTTAGCCTACCACTTTCTGTAGGTCGGAGATCTTTAGATCTTGCTGGTGTATTTGCTGGTTCTTCATTTCCACAACCTCCTTTAAGCTCTTCAGATCCTTGTCAATGTGCTGGTATGGCGCTAAGGCATCCTGTTGTGGACATAAATAGAAACAGAACATTGATTCTCAGACGATGGTATGAACACCGCTTTTTTGCAGTGTTCAATCACCACCATAACATAAAAACATGTAAAAAGATAACAGTACAATGTTAAGTTTATGAAAAATGGTGACAAATAAAACCTTGCACTCACCGAAACAGTGATAACAGTTGTAGTGATTGGACACCACATGATTTTTAGATATCATTACATAATTAACTTAATAAGTAGGGGTCTCACAAGATCTTGCAAAATTAAAACATGACAAGATTTCTGATTAAGAAAAAAAATATCACGTGGGCACTCGGCCTGGGACAATAATACATTAATTAATCACACAATAAATGACAATGTTTGTCCTCCAAACAGACAGGAAGAGGATTCACTTGTGCGTTTGTTCTGTACAACAACGGCATGAATGCAGGGAGGCCTTTTGTCAGTCATATAGTCTCTTTGTCTCAGTGAGTGGAGACAAAGCATACACACTGAGTGCAAAAGAGTGTAACATAATAGAAATTAAATGAGTGGATTGCAATATATTGTCAAATATTTTAAAAATATTTTTTCATTGAACTTTTCTTAAAAGTAATGTTAAAATCTCGTCTTGTAGAACCAATCTCGTACATCGTCTCCTCTCGTGAACTGAATGTCTCGTGACACCTATTAACTCCTTAAATCTCAGCCATTTTTCAAAAGTCAGCCCCCTTCATTAGCGGCCATTTTAGACGACTTAGACTGATCTTTCAAGGCACACAGAATATTGTGTTCTATGTCTATATAAACATGGAACCTATCAAAAGAACGACTAGACTCCTGTTTTTCAACAGAAAAAAAGCTTGTTTCTACCTTTTTCCGTTCTTTAGTAATCAGCAGTAGAACATAGGTAAGTTTCAGGAAAATATCAGTTCCCGATTAGAAAAGGCAGAAAACCAGCATTTTGTGAAAAGATACATTTCAGGCATAACTTTCACTCTGACACAAATATTTTTTGCTTTTGTGACAGCTCAAATATCTAAACAACTTTACTAACATAAACAACACCAAAAAGGGGTTGTTCTACATCAAAGTAACTAGTAGTAGTAACTAGTAATTTATTTAGAAATATAACACCATGAACTGTTTACAATTTTCACATTTGGAACTGGATTGTGCGTGCGCATGCGCGCATGTGCATGCGTTAAAATTTCCCTACAATGTGCAATCTTCTCAACGTCACACTCCTCCACACTCTCTCACGTCCTCCTTCCTGTCATGTGTGATTTTTCCATCTATGATCCCTGCTGAGCTCTTATCAAATGCACTTCTGCCAGCTTGTGGCCGTTTTTATGGCTTAAAATTGCTCTGAAAGTGACATGCATTAGTGGAGTATTGCATCATCACCTATTTTTGCCTCTCGTGCAAAGAAAACGAAAAAGACGTATAATTACGTTGTCGGAGTTTATTAAAATGTATAACTACGACACATGGAGTAATTTGGCCCCATAATTATAGCCTACTATGTCTATATGTGCCCTGAGATTGGCTGGTGACCAGTCATCATCAATGAAGAAAAGACCAAACATTTTCCAATAAGCATTTTATCATCACTAAACCTCAATAACGTAAAAATTAAAATTAATAAGATCAATATACATAGAATAGAAGATCCTTGTAAAGATCTTTGTGTAATAACGTGCCATATACAAATGTATTAACCAAAGACTCAACAAACAAACCATGATGGCAAGCGGTGGTAATTGCAAAGCAAAATATTCATGTGTTGGTTGTTAGTGAGAAAAGTTTGAGAACCATTGATTTACGTTTGAGTGAAATATAGTGAGAAACCACTGGCAAGAGTATTGATTTGATTTATGAGGTGTGAAGTTGTGAAACGTTTCTTGCAGGTACGGTAAACTCACAACTATTTGTTCGTCCGTACTCTTCTTCAAAGCCTCTTCAAAGCGCTTGGCTTTGTCCTGCAGACTGTGGTTTTGAAACGTCAGTGTGTCCACTTGGTCCTGGATGACATAAAGAAACACAACCTAGTGAGGATGAGCGGCATAGAAGATGGATGGATGAAACATCATATGCGTGTAGGTCCAAAAGCATTGTTCCATTGTTGCATCATACCTGTAGAGATAGCCTTAGTTTCTCAAAATCCTCCTCCAGGAGCATCTTCTGTTGCTCGTGAGCTTTCCTTAAGTCTACGCACAAGTTTGTCAATGAGTTATTTGCAGAAGAGAGAGAGTGTTGTTTTCGTGTCATCTACAGTTGTACCTCTCATGGTTCGCGCATGCTCCTCATGCAGTGTTGCCATGGTTATGTTATGCATGTCTCGGAGCTCCTGAATAGCTGCCTGGTGGTGGGCTGTCATCTCCTCCACCTGACACACACAGAGAAGATATTCTAATGACTAATCACATACATGAAACATTTATTTTCAGACCCACTGTAGACAATATGATATGACCTGCTCTTGCTGCTGGGTCCTCAGCTCCTCCATTTCCGACTGATGCTCAGCCTTCAGGCTTTCCGTCTCCGCCGAGTGACACTTCCGAAGGCTCTCCTCCACAGCGGCCAACTCGACTTCCTGCTGCACCTGCAGCTCCTGCAGCTCTCGCTGGAATGCTGCTTCCACCGCAGACTTTTCCAGTTTGAGTCTCTCCCAGTGTGTGGAGTTGGACACTGTCAATCAGGAAGAAATACTCTGAGTCTTGAGTCATTTTCATTTCCAGCTTTTCATTGAGAGTATTTCATACAGTGGAACCAACTTCTACATTGTAATGGCCACAGTGTCGTATAATTTGCAAGCTGACCACTCAAAAGTTGCACAAAATAGTTCAACTGTCATGCATGACTTAAAGTGAGAGATCAGGAAATCTTGCAAGATTTCTGTCAGACTTTGGTTCAGCGACCATCAATAGATGAATTCTTTGTGCGTGTTTTTTTTTTTTTTGCTTTTTCTTTTGATGTTTGTGGCTTCTTGCAACACTTCGATAAGATGGAGTAAAATGCACACCTATTTCATAAGGAGCACCCTCAACAAGAGTTATTAAGAGATTAAGAACATGAGAAGAGGAGAAGAAACGCATACTCACCCAGTTGTTTTTTTATCATTTGTATTTCCAAGAACAATTTAGTTTCATTATCTTCTGCGGTTTGATTCTAAAAAAATAAAAGAATAACACATGTTAATGTAGTGCACATTCAGTATAGGACTGACATGCAAATTCACACGAATGAATGAATACAGATGATGGGAATGCCATCATCTTTTAGTACTTGACCATAAATTAAAATGCTAACACATGCACTATCTCTTGTCTTGGACAGCAGGGGGCGCCGAATGCTCCCCTAATAATAAGCCCAGGCTTCAACTGCTCTTGTATTTATATGCGCTGTGGGGCCGGTGATTGCAGCACTCAGACAGCAGCCATAAAGACGTCTGGCCACCTTGGGTTAAATCATTGCTGCTGCCTCAGGAGGCTGCAAGAGAGAAGCTCAGTGACACACTGAACTCTCCCAGAACCTCCCACGCAGCCACCATCATCACATTGGGACGATGCTGCAAATCTCACCTCATGGTGTTAAATACTGCATGTGTTCTTGAGTGCTTTTGCGGCCACATTTTAGTAAAGACTGCTGTCTGATGACTTATGATCATTCGGAAAAAGACAATAAAATTCACTAATAACTGTTGGTACAACACTTAGTGTAGCCGTGTCACCTTGAGGCAATAATGTTGAGTCGTGACGATGAAGACTTCTAGACCCAAAGAGGTCTTCCTCAGTTCTTCTCTAAGGGCTCTCAGATGCCTCTCCTGCTCCTCACAGCGTCCACGCAGCCTCTCCATCTGATGTGACAAAGACCACTATAGCATCAACAGCTAACTCAGAGCCCTCCTACAGATTTGTCCCAGAAATCTTGCCTCCTGCCGTTGCTCCTCTTTCTCCCTCTCCTCTGCCTTCCTTGATTCATCTCTCTGGTGAGCGTCCTCCTTCTCTTGCTGCAGCTTCAAGGGGGACACACGCCGAGGGGATCCAGGGGGGCCCGCCAACCTTGTGGTCAGCCCTCCTGCTGGTCGCTGTCCTGACTGGACTATTGGGTGACACAAACACAAATTTGGTATATATTTTTACTATGCAGTCAAACCTAGGTTTTCCTACGCCCCAGTTTTTTGTTTTTTATTGAAAAAATTGGCCTAAATGTTGCCTCGGTTTTCGGGTAACAAACTAGTCAGTGCCCTGTACTGTATCGGTCCGTGAAAGCGAGTGCCCAAACAAAGCACCCTACTTGTGGCTGTCTCACTTTCCGTGCATTTTTTGAGTGCGACTGCTAAATAATCCACCATGGGGTCAAAGAAAGTTGCGAGGGCCAGCAATTGATAGAGAAGGTGAGAAACATTACCGAATTAGATCTCGCCAGGATATACGGAAAGTCAGCATCAACAATAAACTCCATCCATTCATAATTTATAACTACTTTGCATTGTTTTCTGCATGTAAAACTTTAATTATTTTCTGTAAAATGTATTTTTGTTCATATTTTTTCGGTGTCTGGAATGTTTAATTGGATTTACATTATTTCCTAGGGGAAAAATAGTCACAGAAGTGTCACAAAACTTCAACTTTGGAGATTCTACCGTACGTATAGCAATACAGTAAGATATTCATCATGAATCACCAGTCACATGCTAATTCATATTTCCTACGAATCTACATAAATTATCAATCAAAATGTATCAAATAAGGAAATTTGACCTGACCTACTCCTAATGGCTGTTGTCACCTGATAAATGACACTGAGCTAATTGATATTTTGTACAGGAAAGCTGCTGATAAACGGGACCAGATGAGCTGCAGCACTCCATGAGACACTGTTACAATGCAAGAGTGCACTTTCTTGTACAAGAACATGATGCACATGTGAAGAAATTAAAGATAGTTTTTATAAGATGGCGGTGATTAAATGCATGAACCTCTTTTTATTGAGCTGCCAGGGTGGCCGACTGACCTCATTGTGGGTCACCTTGTTCGGTAGCGTGACCACACAAGCAAAATTCACATTTCTGTACATACAGTACAAGGAGACAATGTTGATTTTCGTTTTTCTAGTATAGTTGTGAAAAGGTACATTGTATTATAGCAAAAACAATACATAATTAAATTTTTTATGCATAAAAGAAATGCAAAATTCGAATGTATTTATGCGTTATGTTTAACCTTGCACTAAATCAAATAAAAAATGAATCAAAACGCACCATTAAAATTAACAATCCCACACACTGCAGCACACTTTGACTGCCTCGACCTTATCATTCAGGCCTATTGAAGCATGGGGAGCCATTGCCATGACAACGCCAGGCTGGGGTTGGGTTGCAGGGTCCCAGATAATGAGTGGAAAAATCAGTTTGAGGGAGGTGGGGTGATAAGATGAAAAGAGGAGAGGGGGATACCTGAGCCACTGAATGACTGGAAAGGGGATTGGGCATTTAGACAAATGCTGCGTATAAATTCAAGCCATGTGCATACAAAAACAACATAGATAATGGTGATCACTGAAGACTAAATGAGTTATTCTTTAGGCTGATGCTGGAGGAACAATGCAAGGAACAAGGAACAATGAGAGAGATTCTCATTTAGGGTAGCAAGTTTACATTTGCACACAATTACGTTGCACTATCCACACAAGCAGCTTCTGTAGATTCTGTCAATATCTGTATAGCCAAGTAAACAAAAGAAAATAATTAAGTATGAAAGAATGCGTCAGCAAACTTGCAGAAGTGCAGGCACAAGCAACTTTAGCAAAAAAAAAAAAAAAAAGAAGGGTTCACAGAGTTCAAACTACAGTTAGCATTATGGAAACGTTGTAATTTTCAGGCTATAGTAAGTCAAAAAGCTTCTGGCGACCTTTTCCCTTTTCGCATGCATTGTCACAACCATAACAACATAGAAAATAAATGAATAAATTCCCTGTCTTCTATTGTTTTGCTCATTTTAGAGTCATATTATGTGTGACGCTCAGACTCTTGAAAGGGTAGGACAGAGCTCTTTAGCGGCCATTTGAAAACATGGAGATGGATAACCAACCTGGGGACTGTGGTTTGGGAGGAACCACCGCCAGCCTCTTTGGGGAGGACGGGAGGGAGCGTGTGACCTCCGAGCTCCTCTGAAACTCCTTCCTGCCAACTGTTAAACAACAAGGATTTAACTTGCTATGCTTTGCTATGGCTGAAGAAGTTATACAACTACGGTATAAAGCACAGGACACCTACAGGAAGAAAAACATGACATTGCCAAAGGTCATGTCCCAATGCCTTTGTCCATATGATTTATTGATACTAACTAGGCAGCCCTATAAATGAGATGGTTGCAGCAGGTTGTTAAAAAAGTCCAAAATCCAGTCAAATTGGTAGGACATAATTACTGAAAATAACTTCCAAAATACATCAGTTCATACAAAATTAGGGGTGTCCTGATTCAATATTGATATTGGATATTGGTCCAATATTAGCAAAAATTATATGGGATTATATTGGCCTGCATCTAAAACCTCAGATAAAAGCAGACTATTGTTTTCTGTAATATCACTTAATCAAGATATTTCTAACATTCCACACTACAAAAACATTAAAACTATGTATGATTTGTACGGATACCGGTATTGGTTGATAATCCATACTTCTATTGTCTATGCTGCTTCTGCTCATTGGGGTCGCGGGGGCATGCTGGATCCTATCCCAGCTGACTTCGGGCGACAGGCGGGGTACACCCTGGACTGGTCGCACATATAGATAAAAAACAATTCACACTCACTCCTATGGACAATTTAGAGTCGCCAATTAACCTAACATGCATGTTTTTGGAATGTGGTAGGAAACCGGAGTACTTGGAGAAAACCCACGCACCTACACAGAAATGCCCAATGGAGATTCTAACCCAGGTCTTGCCGATCTCCTGACTGTGATTGTGTGGCCAACATGCTAACCACTAGACCACCGTGCGACCTGGCCGATACTCAAGGCTGCAATATCGGTACTGTATTGGAAGTGAAAAATTGACTATTTCGTTCTGTTTTATTGTAATGAATCCAAATAAATTATTGAGAGAACATCCCCAACATATGGACAAACAATGGTTAAACTCCCTGTAAATACAATAATTATACTTAAATTGCTCTACTGTGGCACTCATTTTAGTATTTAAAGAGCTCTTGTCTTAGTTATATCAGGATTGATAGTTTTCTGACTGAATGGACTGTCATAGAAATGAAAACAAAGTAAAACGCTCACTTCCGACCCTTTTTTTTAACAGTGTTACAAAGTGTAATTACTGAAATATTGTGTTAATTCTACCTGCAGCAATACAGTTTGGTGGAACGTGAATGAGGCGAAGTTAATTGCCAGCCTTGCAACGTGAGCTACGCCAACGGAGTGTTTGCTATGCTAGTACGTATGCATTTCCGCAGCTTTTCTGTTCTCTAAGACTACAAGTGCTCAGCGTCCTGTGGGATTCCGTTTCAAAGAAAAAAAAAACCCACAGCGCACTCTGAGGATGAGCCAGCACTCGTCTGCTCTCTGTGACATTACAAACTTTGCAGACAAGACTGAGAACAATCCTATACTTAGAATGACACTCAGGATGACTCTTCCCGTCTCACGTCTTCTGTTGTGTGTCAAATTAGATCTGGTGCACACAAAGTGGGTGTGATGTGTGCGAAAGCTGGATTTGGAACAGTCTCCGAAAGGTGCTACACAGGAGCTTTAAAAATCGAGACTAGTGGAAGGTTTTGGGGGGATAGTGCGGAGGAGCCACTAAAGAAGTTATGAGGAGGTTAGCGTGGAGTCTGTTGTTGAGTTGAGAGGAGAGGGGCTTTGAAAAGAAACTAATTGGACCTCTAATGTGAGAGAAGCCTCCGATCTTGACCAAATCTCTATTTAAACTACAGTTGTGACACTGTGTAGTCTGTGCATCTGTGTAGGCTCTCAGTCGTACAGGAGTTGTCCATCGAGGGAAAGGCTTCTTGAGATGTCATCTGTACTTCTGTGAAGAAGGTGTCGGACGTTTCGCTCCTCATCCGAAGAGCTTCGTCAGCGAACTAACAAGTGCTGGTAGCCTAGGCCTTAAATACAGTAAGAGTGGGCGGAATTGGTGTGCCAACACCCTCCTTCTATTGGTTCCTTACACTAAGCCTGGGCGGAGTAGTGGTATAATCCTCTCCTGCTATTGGCACCTCCGATAAAAGGGAAGTGTCGCTCCCCGAGTTGGGTATGAACGACTCTGATACTGGCTCGTTAGCATCTATTGTTCTGGCTCGGCCCTGGCTTCACCTCATTTGCAAGACTAAGAGCTGTGGGTTTTGGTCTCAGTAACCTGCTGAACACAGGGTCCAAATTAAACCTCAAACCACCATTCCGATTCAATGATGGGTTCTGTTGTTTGACAAAAATCGCTTCCTTTACTCCTCCTTCAAACCATCTGTTTTCTTTGGCCAAAATCTTTACATTGCTGTCCTGAAAAGAGTGATTGGTTGCTTTAAGGTGTCGATGTGGTGCTGATTGAGGACCACTCGAATTGTCCCTGCGATGTTGTTTATTAACATGTTGTTTATCAACATCGCAGGGACAATTCGAGCGGTTGCTTTTGCTCTGTCACCTTTTGTTTCCATTCTGGCTATAAAACTGTGAGTATCTGCACCTGCTCCTGACTAATTAAAGACTTTTACCTGCACTTCGACTCTGTCTCTGCATCCCGGCGTCACAAGCATGCGCCAACGTGACTGACCCACACTAGTGTCTGTAGTGTATACAGTTATGCTGTCAAATAACTCCTTTTTACGATGGCAAAAAGAAACTATCAGCTGCTGTCAGTCGTGACAGTGAGACATTAATAGGGCTTGACCTTGTCAGGTTAAAAAAACATTGTAGAACCTTAGCACCACTTATTAAAATACTGTATTTAGGTGACATTTATGGTATAGATTTGAACAAGTGTGCATACTTTTGACACTATGCAGATTAGACAAAATTCAAAACAACACTCAATTCTTGTTTTAGAAAGCACTGAGGATGTACGTTTTAATGAGTCATTCATGCCCATGAGCGCATATGTAAACTTCTGACCAGAAAGACGCATTTTTCACTTTGCATATACACTTAGCCTTGTTTCCACCAAGGGGTACAGCACAGTTCATTTTGGTAAGGTATAACTTTTTCAGCATTTCAATTCCAAAAAGTCCTGCTTGGTGTACAAGTCACAGTAGTGCGGTATGCTTTGCTTGTATAGGGTGCAGTAAGACACATTGCCATCTATTGACTGGTTTACAGAGAATCGGGTTATCACGGACCGGGGTAGTTCTACTGACCTCCAGGAGAGCTTCTTGGCTGGGCGGGCAGGTATCGGCGGGGCAGCGCTGGGGTGGACGGCGGCTGAAGGCTGTTGCTGCGACATGGCACACTTCTCTGGTGATCCGTTGACGAAGGGCTGCGAGAGGGCTCCTCACTCACACTCAGACCTAGGAACAGATGACCAGTAAGAAAAGTAGCTTGGCTGTCCTAGAAGTCGCCAGATGATGTCACTGGCTAATTTGCATATATTTGCGTACAATGTTACAGATGCTGTAGGAAAAAAGTATAACCTCGTAGGAGAGACAAAAAAAGTCAATAAACATCTTAATTACTTGATTCTTGATTCTTGGTTTGTTAATCTAAAATTGACCATCACTTCATCAAAGTAAATAATTAAAAAATGTTATTTCAGTCAGCACCTCTCAACGTCCAGACAGCGTAATAATTTCGTCCGGACTCGCCTTCAGCCTTGCAGTGAGGACTACTTGTTTCATTTATCACACAACGTTCTTCCAACGCGTTCTGACACACTGACAGGTTAACCGAGTCCCAATGAGGCTTGAGTGTAATGAGTAGTAATTTCACAAAGATTAAGAACATAGGTTTTAGGTTTTAGATTCCGCTCTGTAAAACAGGGTGAGATCCACCCCGTTGGCATTGCGTCTCCCTCCCGTGATTCACGGATGCATAAAGTTCCACTACGCTCTCAGTGTGCCGACCTCTCAGGAGCACCTGCTGCTGCTCAGTGCTTCAGAACAGAAACTGAAATACGTGCTTTCACTTTTACGTTCCCAAACACCAGAAAAGTCTTCAACAACGCCAGAAAAAGTTGCTAGATTTGTCGCTAGTTGCTTTTACAGTATATACTGTATATATGTTGCTAAGGGGGTTTGGAATATCGCCAGATTTAGTGACAAAGTCGCCAAGTTGGCAACACTGCAGATGATCTTGTGTCACATTCTCAATTTTATTTACTCTCAGGAAGATGTTTTGACATTCCCTGGCCTGTGTAATCTATTAGATAGATAAACACTCTCAAACACTATGTATATCCTCTTTATCTCACCATGCCCGATCGATACTGACACCTGTACTTCTACTCTGTCCTTGTGGTTGACACTGTCGAAGTAAACAAGCAGCAGTGAGATGATGATTAAGCCATAACCTGCCTGTTTCAATTTTGTGCCAAGTAGTAGACACTCTGGATATGATGATCATGGACTCACAATAGAGGGAGCCCTTTTGTAGCCTGACAGCAGCTTATTTACCGGTAGTACATTGTTGTCATTTATTTAGACCTTTGCGCTCTATTATTGGGTAAATAATTGGAATCGTCAAGATAAAACAGTTGGACATGCAGTACTTGGTAGAAACCAGTAGAGTGAGCCTATATTTCAGCTAGTTAGCTTCTTAAAATGGCTGCAGAAGAAATCAACAAGTAAACAGAAAAATAAGAGTTTGCATTCCCTTGCTCTATCGCGGTTCACGTTTCGCGGTTTCATGGAATTTTTCTAGTGCTTGTTTTTTTTAAATTACAGCGTACGAACGCTGTTACAGGCCGAGCCTGGCCCTTTAAGAACAATTGCACTGTGGGAAGTTGAATGTCTATTTCTTCCCTCTCTCGTCTGTCTGCACCGCCCATTGTTTTTTGCATCCTGATTGGCTGTAGACCACGATTCACGATTATTCCAAAATGCGGCGTTAGTGAATATTGAGATGAAAATGTATTTCATTGTTGCGTAATGCACCATTATAACATAATGTGGTGCGACAAACCACATATTTATTTATTTGTATATACTGTACAAACCACTGTATGAGTTGCTGGCACTAGCAGTCACCTGATGATCAAAATAGCTGAGAGAACATCTGCAATTACAATTTTCAAGTTAAGTTTACTCACACCCACCTCAACATCTCACTGCACCCTCCCAGGGGCGCCCACCCCACTATCAGAGAATCACCGTCGTAGGGAATTCAGACGAAAATTGAACTGGTTGTACTACAGTAGTTCTTGGAATAAATAATTAAAGATGCAAATAACTTTTAGTCCACAGAAATATAAAAGTATCAAATATATGAAATTTTAACATTTCTGATTCTGGTTGATGTGATTGAGGTACACCTCAGGCATGAACAGTACAGAAACATGTAGAAGTGTGAGAGAGAACAACAGTGAGAACATTTTACAGTGCCTGCAGCTTTCGAGGAGTGATATGAAGCAACTAAAGGAGATCAGAGGTTATATAAACAAACGGATTCGGTGAACAGCAAAGGCAAGTTGATCGAGCACATCACCGCTTGGCAAAATGGCAGCCGATGATGGATGAAAGCGCACAAGAATAATAAGTCAGAAGGAAGAGACCAGCTGGGATCAGGAGGAAGCAAACAGAGCAACATAAAAAAAAAAAAGAGAGATATGAAGATGAATCGGATGCTGATCGGATGGAGCCGGTGGCAAGCTAGTGGTGTTATGAAGACAAATGAAACATACCAAAGATATTAAAAAAACAACTCATGCTCTGTTGGAGACGGTTTTATTGGCAGTGTCTGTGGAAAGATTCTCGAAGAAGAGGATCACATCGCACTAAGAAATGTGCATTCATTTGATATCATAACAAAAATGTGATGTAAATGTAATATTTTAGCATTAGGCCAATTGGTTTGAACAAATACAGTACGTATTTCTGCTAATATACATGAATGCCAGACTGATTTGCTAGCAGAACAAACCATGCTTTGTTGTGACTATTTGCCTGTGGCTTGAGCCCTTCTGTCTCCAAGTTTCTCCAATGCCGTTTCCACGTCAACAGGTTCTGTTTAGAGCGGAACACGTCCTTGCACCTGATAAAGTCCTGATAATGTTTGTAAAACTATGCTATTTGTTTCAACTGTCTTCCCCTTCTGCAGAATAAACACCCAAAAAGACAGATCTGTTGTTGGGCAGTTTATTTCTTCTCTCCACCAGTGCTAATGGAAATTAGGTTTAAAGTGAGACTTTATAAACTCACCGCTGTATGTGAGACACAGCCAGATTTTTCAGACAGACGTCAGCTGCACTCTGTCATGTTCTCTACACAAGACAGTTTGTGTAATTAAGCCAGGAGATTGAATTCATCAGAGCCTGTAATTCGTTCTGCCTGTTAGTCAGCGCTTCCTGTCATTTCTGGGACGTTTTAAATCATCTGTCAGTCTTCATGAAATATGTTGCAGTTCTCTGTGTTCCCTCATAACAACTTTTTCTATAAATATTGTTGCCTTTAGTATCAAACTATGATGTGATTGATGCAGCAATCATCTGCAAAATGTGACTGTTCTGATGTAATGCATTTTGTAGGGTACACATGCCAGTTATCTGCAGCAAAGAGACAATTTCACCGGTGTGAAAACTTAATAACCATATCTCCACCAAGCGACATAAAAAGAGCTGTATCACAGCAGCAATGTGAGGGAATGTGTGTGTTGGGGGAGGTCAAGGTTAAAGCTGCATACATAAAGAACAAAGTAATGGCCCTGCAGACCTGAGTGGAAGTATGAGCGAAAGATTAGATGATGAGACTGGAGCTCCAATCCATGGCCAGATGTCAGGAGCTTAAGATTCAGTCCACCCAGAAAGACAGGTAAAGTCTCTGCTTATAGAAAAAAAAGCAGTATGACGTAGCTCTGTGCTGCATAGATCAGTGATTCTCAACTGGTGGGTCGTGACCCAAAAGTGGTCACTTTTGGGTTTGCGGTGCATCCTTTATGAGAGGTTTGTGCTGAGAAGAGTAAATATGATATAAAATGTGGATAAAAAGGGACAAAAACCCCAGTGTGTGATGTAAATTGCACAGTTTAAATATTTTATAAGCTTTTATCCATGAAGTTACTGTATGTCCTTGTACTCTGAATGCAAAAATGTAAGTCTTATGTCTAATGTGTAATTTTGTGGCCTTTTAAAAATTTGGTACGATCTTAATATTTAATGATATTTAATTTAATTTCATTTTATACCAGCAGTGATGGATGCCCTTGTGTTCTCTAAATGCAGACATATAAGGATTGATACCTTTCACATTTGAACGGAAACGGTATCCGTGAATCGGTACCGGTATTCAACGGTACCCATTTTTTGTACTTTTTTGTGTGTTGATGTGGTAATAAATGCTAATTTACCCATTTAATTACATTTTTTTAATGTAAGATATTTACCAGACCTCGATATATAAACTATAAGAAATATATGAAAACGACATCCAGCTGTTTGCATTGTAACATTGCAGTTGTTTCACACATGTCCTCAACACGAAAACCCTTGACTGCAATTAAAACCCAGCTTTTATCAAAATTATCTGTTGGGGGTCCGTGGAGGACAAATACTGTAAGTTTAAAACAAAATGAGATGGAGTAAAAATAAATAAAGGTATAATATTTTACAAATTGAAGTACTGCAATACAAAAAAAAATTCCAAATGAAAGTGAAGCAAACTTCTTTGCGGTGAACTACACTACAATGAACGCCAGAGGTCAACTGTGGTCATTGAATGACTTTGTGTGTAGAAGAAGACGAAGCTACACCTAATAGGTGATAAGCTTTCCTTGCAAAAGCCGTCGCCATTCTAATGAATAATGTAACTTTCTACAGCTCTTTAATGTTGTTGGTAATGTTGTAATGTGTGCTTAAATGCTTTGGTTCGTGCGGTTCACGTTTCGCGGATTCACTGTTTCACAGATTTTTTTAAAGTGCAATTTTACAGATTTTTTTAACAGCGTACGCAGGGGGTGATCTATTGGTACTCTGTTGTATGTGTCTGTTATTGTACTTACTACTGCTACCAGTAGAGGGTGTTGTATACTCCTGTTGAAGACGTGTGCAGCTCCACCTCATCTCAGTGTGTTTACGTGCCTGTACAAGCATATTAGCAACCCACAGTAGACAATAGCCGGCTAAACACACCAGTCCTTATTGGCTAAGGGAGAACCTGCCCATTGTGTTCTGCGTCCTGATTGGCTGTAGACCATTGTCAATCAATGTCGTCGCTAGCAAACCAGCTAACTGTGTGAGCTGCTTGCTAACCGCCAATAAACAACAGAAGAAGAAGAAGAAGCCGCTAACCGGCTGAATGAATCTTCCGTTCAAGAGGACGAGGATGAGGATGACTGCAGGAGCAATATGTTTTAACAAGGATACAAAAATGCTACAGCTGAACGGCGCCAGGACGACGCACCGTCAGAGGAGTGAATAGGCGTGAGTCACTTAATAATTTATTGTGTCCAACCTAGTAGACTGATCATTAAAATTTGAACTTTGAGAGTGTTTAAAATGTGAGAAAATGTAAATGCCCGTCTGAGATAAATGTATAAAGTGTATTGTGAGGGGTTTTTATAGCCTAACACACTTTGAAATCACATTTTAACGTGCTTGTGGAAAAATGAAGACTTAAGCATGGGGAAAAAAAAGTAAAGTCCAAGTGGCCCTCGGGTTATGAATGAGTTCGGTTCCCAGAATGAACACCTAAATCACTCACGCTGTACACAAAACACAGCAAGGAGGTGTAATATTCAGTTGTAAAAATATTAAATACAAGAATTAAGTGAAACAGCAATAAAAGACGAGAACAATTACTGACCTATATCACTGTGGCATATTGGGAGGAGGAATTTTCTCCTGAATCAACATCATGTCTTCCATCTCAATAATAAAACCATAGCGCTGCTTAGTTATTTCTGTCGCTTTCGTAAGAGCAGATCCTGGTTTCTCCTCTCTCGGGAGCTTTTTATGATTTTCACCTCCATGGCAATGGCTTTTCTTTTCCTTGGCGCATTTCCACCAGGAAAGCCTGCCTTACGGTGGGGAGAATTAATGAAGTTCAAAAAGTTCATCACACTTATCCACTCCGTGTAGCTGTGAATGAGGCACACGCTGTATTTATCCGCAGTGCACAAGGTGAGGCATACACTGCATCCTTGGAGCGTGCACCGCGTATTCATCCACTGCGTGTGCTGTAAATAGTTCTCGAACGAGTCGAATGTTCACGGATCAAAATTATCAAGTATTTTTAATTCATTTATGGGAGTGTGTTCATAACCACGGAATGCCGTCACCCGAGCGCCACCTTTAGTTTGTACTGGAGACATACCTAATATTGTGGAAGGTGTGTGAGATACATGTTTCTGGTCCCAACAGAATGAGATGAAGAGTGATAAACATGAAGATGGATGAAATAGAGTGAGTAAACTGTATGCGTCAACGCTGTCACACGGCTGCCATGGTAGTTTTCCTCCCTGTCCGCTGCCAAGTGGCATCCATATCTAATTGGCCCATCTGATTTGCTTTCTCCACTAGTGTGTGTTTGTGTGTGTGCGTGTCTATTATACTGTATGCGCACATGCGCCTTAGAAACCATCTGTTCACAGCAAGCTAGCGTGAGTCACACACCAAATCTGAGAGCCGAGCTGTGGCATCTGGGGTGCAGCATCCACTCCTCCTCTCTTTTTCTCCTCTCACACACGTCCTGTCTACTCTACAGTATCTCTCCTTCACTTAATATCTTTCACCACTATTTTACTTACACTATCATCAAAAAAGACTAATTGCGGCGATAATGCTATGTTTGTTTTGGCTATTGAGTTTCCATCATGCAAATAGGCCTTCCTCAGCAGGGTTCATAACCCCCTTAGCTACGGTATGTAATGGAGCCTGTCAATCACAGCGGAATGAACAGCGTATTCCCAATGTACTTGACATGCATGGATGCTCTGACTCTCTCAGACACACGTTGAAACACCTTAGGGATATCAGCCAGAGGATGATGTTAATGGCTAATCAATAGTTCATATAGTAATCTATCCACACCCAGATGCTAGAAGTTAATACTTACATACAGCTTTATGGGTAAACACGTAGCTTATCAAGTGTATCTGATTGCTTTCCCTCCCAGTGATCTATAGTGTATGCTACAATTTTTGGTGCCCGAGGGCTCCCTAGGGCAGAGCGTTCAGCCTATACGACAAATGATTTCACTGCATTGTACAGAAAGCTCAGATATAAACACACACAGTGTATTTTGCATTAAATTATCAGCAAGAACGGCCTATTTTTTTAACATCAGTAACCTTTACGCTGGCTTTCCTTCACAGAATGGCTGCTCATTGATCAAAGCAGGCTGATGAGCTATGGCAGTGGAGAGTTTAAACTCAAGGGATCTCCCTCTAACCCACTTATACAGACGCTTGGCATCCCTTGTCTCCCTATCGCTATGTTCCTTAATTATCCTTTTCTGTATCACTTGCAGTGTAAATATTGCCTGTTTTCCAACAGGTTTCCTCTTTTTTTTTTAAATTTCAGAGGTTCTTTCAACATTGGTAACCCCCCACCACCATCACCCCACCCCCGACTTGCACTGGAAGGATGTGCAAGAACTCATCTGTCAATCTGACTGCTCTTTGATCAGATTTTGAAGTGTGCCAAGAGGGGAAACATCCCTGCGGTGATGCGGGAAAAAAAAGCATCACAAACACTCATCCCCTCATGCACACACACACACACACACACACACACACACAAAAAACACAGTGTCAAGAGATAGAGAACTCTTGTTAGTTAGAAACTGAGCTGTTTTGCCTGATTACAAGTGCAATGTTCTCGCTGTAATCGTCAAGTTACCATCTTGCTGTGAAGCAAACTGTGTTCTCACCCAGAAGGATCTCATTATTTCCAGTAACACCTTGGGCTACATGCAGACAATGCAATTATTTATAGGCTGAAGTGGCAATATCTAAAATCCAAATCAGCACACGGCTCAAATTTCGGGAGGTTTATCCTGCGTCTCCTAATTGCTTCTTGTAGTGAAAAAGCTTTGCTTGGCTTATAATGTGTTTTGCAAATCAACAAGAAAAAAAGCCATAAGAAGATACGGTATCTCATAAATGTGAGTATAGATTCACTATTCATTGAAAATAAATACACAGCATTGTCTAAATAGCTGGCAACACCAGTGATTGCTGCCTACGGTCAAGCATGGTGGTAGCAGCATGATCAGGGGCTACATGAGTGCTGCCAGGATTGGGGAGCTGCGGTTCACTGAGTGAAACATGATATCCAACATGTACATGTGCTGTATTTGGACAATAATGGCTGACTTATTTTCAGAGGACAGCAGATCTGCTTTCTATGCTGTACACTAACTCCTGTAGTACTGTATATCCAACTTTAATTTATATAGTATTGTTCCTTGAGAACATATACTGTAAAGAGTGGTTGCTGAAATGTGTGAGGTACATTCACACAACATTTGATGAAAACATAACCAAGGTGCCATTGAAACTTATCATTGCAGTAAGGCGGCACGTTGGTTAGCGTCATTAATTCATTGCAGAGGTGCTGACTCTAACCCAAATCATTTTTTCTCATAAGGAATTATGTAAATGCAATTAATCTGTTCCAGAAAGGCAGAATTTTAACACAAAACATGTTTTGATAGTTTTACATGCAACAATTTTAAATGCATATAGATGCACATAAATTAATGAAAGGGATAAATGAACATTTAAGTTTATTTTTCCCCTTACTGAAGACGTCAAGAAACAACTCAAAGCAAAACAGGAAGGTGGTGTCCGTGTGGTGTCTCATCGTGTCTTTGCCAACAGCCACGTCTTCAGTGAAGGTAAAAGTGACCTTAAGTGTTCATTTATCCCTGTCAATCGTCATTTAACTATAATTAGAAAACTATTAAAATGTTTTTTGTGTTAACAATTTTGCGAGTCAACACCTGATGACATCATAGACGCACGACGTAGCTGACTTGTGGTTCTTGTTGCCTTTTTTTTTTTTAAGCAAGCCATGCTAACAAGCACGTTTGTGCTAAAAATACATTAAGAACACAGTTGGATTCATGCACTGTATTAATAACTTGACAAGACACGTGCCACATTGTAGGATAACCGGAAAACCGAGGCAAAATTTTGTCATCAATTTTCAACGTTAACCAAAGAACACGCTAACTGAGGTTCCACTGTATATTTTTTTCAACCTATATACACTACATACAATACAACTGTAGTTTGCTTTTGATCGTTATTGGACCATTATTGGAAATGTGCATGGTTAAGATACCATCTTCTGGTAAGGCGATGCATGCAGACTTCTTCCCCAGTTTCACGGTTGCTAAGAAGTGTTACATCCCCCACTGCGCCACACAGCTCGTAGTCAAGGATCAACCAATGGGAGGCCGAAAGGGGAGATGAAACAAATACTCAGGGGGGAAAAGAGGGATGACATAACAGGGAACGTGACATACACCAGAGCTGAGAAGCTTACGTCAGCTGTAACCGGGAGAGAAACAGCAAGCTATGTAGGTCACATTAAAAACGCATGCAGTTTTCCCCAAATACGGCCAACTAACCCGCCAGTGTTATCATTACAACTGTGTGGACAATTTTTAAGGCTGTGTACAGTTCTGCAGCTTTCTGAGCAGGCAGTTATCGCATATGAATTACTGGTCTATACAGAAGACAAAAAAGTTGCTATAAGGTTGAGTAACTGTTGCGTAAGCATCATGTTTTAATTCATTGATTTAGCTGTAGGAAAAAAATGGTGCTAAGTTGGTGCTGGTGGTTCTGGTACCCTTTACGATGCCCTTGTTGTCAAACACATCAAGGAACTGGACGAATACAAAAAATGACATAATCTTGACAGCGAGGAAATAAAAGACACATGCAATTTACAAAGACTCATGCAGCTTGAAGTCATCAACAATCGACTAATATAGTATTATACCTGTATATGTGCAGCTCAGTCAAAATTTTACTCCAGTAACCTCAGTGTCTTTGATTGTCTTTATTTAACGTCTCTCATCTATTTAAATATTTAAATTTACATTTGTATTCCTTCTTTTTCCTTAACAATGCAAAAGCTATATAAGATAATACTCTTATTAGTATTGTATTCTTTTTTAACACCTACCTTTCTTTTCTTTACACAGTAAGTGAACAAAATTGAAATGACAAAATGCAAGGAAACAAAATAGTGCATCAACATGTAAATATTGATGGTGTGAGTGAATGTTGTGAATGAATTATCTGTAATTCTGTTTGGATTAAATATGCTGTGCTTCTTCCTACTCCTTTTCAGACATGCTGAATTGTGCAAATGTAACCACTTGATGGTCCTTAATTTATCTAATTAAACATGTATGAAACAAATGCTCCCTACCATACCATCATGAAGCTATGTTAAAAGATGTGAAAAAGCAGTTGTACTGCATCATAATGACCGTGGGTTGGGGAGTGTTTATGTAAATGATATGAGGGGGGTGGATGAAACAAGGTAATAAAAATGGTGATGATAATGATGCGCTCATGATAGCGCACAAGTGGAATTGATATTCGCTAGTCATCAAGCAGGTTCAAGATATTAAGACTTACGGTGAGCCGTTCTGCTTGGGTCACTTTGCACACTGTCGGCAGAGTGAACTGAGGAGACGGAAGACACGCTAGAACTCCTGACGAAGCCAAAAGCTGCCAGGCGGCCCACGGGGAGACGGGTGGAGCTGAAGCCAGGCGGACGTAGGCCTGACTGGTTTGCTGCTTTGGGAAGCAGAGACCTGCTGGAAGTCACAGCCTGCGCCTGTTCTGATGCCGGAGCTTCAGGGGCAGGAGGATGATGGTTGAAAACCTCATCATCAGCTAGAATAACACCAAAACAACACCAAAACCACACATATTTTATCAAATCTTAGGAAAGAGGATGAGAAGAAAATAATCTATCCAACATACAGTAATATTCAGTCTGTGCCTTTTAAACAGAACCCACCAAAGTGGGATAATGCAAACCAATACACGGCATCCCACTATCAGTTAATTAGATGTTAAACAATTCTTGGAACACTACAGTACAATTGTTTTCAACACACGCAAGCAGGTCCCACCTCTGTTACGAGCCTAAAACAAGTTGCCAAGCTCAACTCCGGCCGGGAATTGTCTTCCTCCAAACGGGAACCCAACAGAAAAAGTTTGAGAACCACTAGGTTAATGTAACCCAACAATTAAGGGGAGGAACACAGCAAAATGGAGGTCATCTACAGAAATGGACTTTACCTCGTACCAGGTGGAAATGGGGCTTATTTGGGAGTGTGAACGTGACTCTCAACAATTCTGCATAGCTATGGTGTTTGTTTCCTGGGGAATCGTTCATCATCCAGTGCTGACTGTGCTGTCTCGGGGCTTTCTGACACCCAACTGCTTCAGTACTCAGATTTAAGAACTACCAGCACAACAGTCTGCTAACAACTGCTTTTGGCTCCCTGTGGTGAGCTAATGCCCAGTTCTTTATGTAATGCTAACATTGTGACAGGGTTTCAAAGGCGTAGACCAAATTGAGCTGAGCTTGTTTCTCTAATAAATCATATAGACAGTCAATCAATCAGAAAGAGTGGGCAGAAAATGTTGGTGAATAAAGGGAAAATAACTTTTTTCCCTGATGCAAAACAATGAAATAAACAATGTAAGGATCAACAACCATACACATTCTCCATGTGCCTTGCAAGGTTTGTATGTGGGGTAAAACATTATCCGCTGCTGGCTACAGAGATAAGGTAGGAAAGCCCCCATTTCCTCTCCAATTGGCACAAATGTGTTCTCAACTGGGTGCTGAAGAGCCCCTGTCACATCAATCCAAGAATAAAAACATTTTATGTGGGGAAAATATGAGCTGCGTTGGTAGGTTGGAGGAGAAAAAAAAGTGTGTGTGTGTGTGTGTAGGGGGTGGGGGGTGGGGGAGGGGCGTGAAAGTGCTATCATTGCTGCTGCTTCCCTCCTTACTCAATGTGAGCCTGTGAGCCATTTGGTCTGAGTATTAGATTGGAGCACAGTACTCTGGAGTTCGAAGATCTAGATTATTAAAGATAAATGTCCCAATTTACCTCCTGTCTCCCATTCTGTTTCTCCCCTTCGAAGGTGGAACCACAGAGAAGATTCAGACAAATACCCACTTAAACCTGAACATCACAGGCTTCTCTTCCGTCTGAATGAAAACACACATTAGTCAACTGAGCTTAAAGGGGATACAAGCGTTATCCTAAAAACCAGAGGTTTTCAAAGGATGGCGCAGCGAGCCTCCCCTCAAAGAACACAATATGGTCCTCGAAAAACTGATTTTGTGGAGTTCACCCATGCTCTTTACTCTGTCACCATCAGAACTAAAACTCTATTCATTTTGCTTCTGACGTAACTGAAGGTAGCGTCGCAGGTTTGAAAAACATGTTTTTCTTTATTATTCTCAAGCTGCCAAGTCTTCCGGTGCCTCCCAGGGTAGGCCTTCCTCACACTTGAAGCCCTTGCTATAATTTTAAACATGCTCATGCTCATGCTCATGCTCAAATTTGGTACCTCCGTCCAAATTTGCTGGGCTCAATGGTGACTAATGCAACGCAATATTTTTGCGTGCATGCTGTCTTTGTAAAACTGGAAGCAGCAGGGGGGAGATGGAAGGTTTCAGTGGGAAGAAAGTGACATTAATTAAGAGTTAATTAGAGTTTACTTCAAAGCCTGCAGGTCCCAGAAGGACATTGAGCACTAATATGTATCAACAGAGATTATAATAAGGAAGCTAGGGAGCATTATAACACTGGGCTGATTAAATCTGTATGCATAAACATGATACACGTGTGTGTCTGAGCATATGGTAAATGCACTACATAGGTATGTTTATCAGATTCAGGGAGAGATCAGATTAAATATGTAGTGGTGATAAATCAAATTTCTTTCCATCTGTGGTAGGATGATGAGCAAATTTCTATCTTCAGTATTAAAGTGGCAGTCCCTCTGCAACATAAATAGAAATGAAGGTGTCAGAGGTGGTAAGTGAATTGTGCCACTTGAAAATTTGACTCAGGCATAGGCGAAGGGAAATCGAGAGGTTATATATTAATTTGTGTTTCATAGATGCTGCCTTCTGGAGCAGGAAATGTCACCTAGGAGCAGAATGCATGTTAAAATCCTCACATCGGATCATCCAGAATTTGAGGGAATGCATTTTAATGAGCTACTTTCATGTCGGGCCAAATTGTCAGAGCAGTCCCACAACTACACACTGCTGCAAAGGAGCAGAGATAACATAGCATATTGGTGTGTAAAATTTCTGGTATATCAAATGAAATTGGATTTTTTTTTTTTTACCTGTGGTATCTTGGCTTTTCTGGCTTGCTGCCGAGATGACAGGTTGGATTGCTTGGATGATTGCTGACCTCTGACTTTGACCAGGTCCTTTGCCCTTGCCTGAGCCTGAAGCCGTCCTGGTGACAGCTCCCAGACCTAATCGCAGACCTCGGCCGGAGCGCAAGAGACTGCCGCTGCCTCCAGCCTGAGCAGCTGTCCGGAGCTGCAGTGGGTCCTCTTCAGAAGTCTCTTTAAAATTGGCAGATCTCCCGACCTAAGAATGGATGCATAAAGTACTTTAATGAATACTAAATTACCTATTTTTGAGTTTCAGCTCTGTAAGTGGTAATCAGAACAGATACTTAAAGAATGCCTACCTCGGTCTGAGCTCCATAGGAGTCCCCTGCTTTGCGGCCCAGCTTTGGGGGTGCTGTATAGCTGTGGGTGTGTGCAGGAGGGACAGTGTTTGGGGCATGGATACTCCTGTTCATTAATCCTGATGGGCAGAAGCTGGTTTGAATCTCCTTACGGTACTTGTCATAAAGCAAATTGGAGGCACTGAGCACTGGCAGTCCTCTGGTTTCTTTGTCAAGCTTGGAAGGGTATTTAGGTGTGTCTTTGAAGGAACCGGGTGTTGCACCATGTGGGTATGCTGATAACCTTGCTGGTAGTGAAGATACCTGATAAGGTCCATCAGAAGCCTGAGGCTTGAACTGAGGATTTTTTCGAACGTAGGTGATGATTTTGGGGCGAACTCCTTTAGGTTTCAGTGAAGGAGAGCTCTCTTTGGGGCTTGAGTTATGGCTTGAGTTGGGGTTGCTTTGCTGGTTAAGAGTCACTTTTGGGATTCCAGTCAGGGTTATGTTGGTTTTTACTGGCACGCTCACACTTTCATTGCCCTGAGCTGTTGTCTTTACAGCAGGGCTGTTTTGAACTCCTCTACGTGTATCCTTAGAGATGAGGTACATTGAGGCTTGCCTATGTGGTGAGCCCTGGGGTGTCCTGAGAGGGGAGTGGGGAGGCGTGAATGTCCTTTTGGGACTAGAACAGTTACGTCTGTAGGTGAACTGAGTCTGGGGTCGCTTCTCCATGTTGGATGGCTTGGAGGGATTTGAAGTAAACTGTGCAGCTGGGCCTGGCTGCCTCTCCACCAGTGAAACCTCCTTCTGCATTGCCTGGTTGGGCTGCCTGGGTTGGAAGACTCCACATGTATTGTACAGATGTGAGAAATCTGATGGTTCACGCAAAGACGATCTTGCAAGCTTTCTGTTTGACCCGTTCTGAGTGTCACCGGGAGAGACTGTGGTGGCATTGTGGGCGTGTGATCGCCCAATTTCAGCACCCTGAGCACCGGACTCTAAGCTTTGGGCTCTTACCATCTCTGTTTGACAGAGAGGTCTGACAAGCTGTTGCCGCCTCGGTGGTAGCACCCTTTCCTCAAAGCCAGTCCTCCTCCTTTGGCCCAGACCTCCTTCTGAAGTTGATCCATTTCTGAACTGGATTCTCTCTTCCTCCTGTCTTTCCTGATGATGCAACAGTGGAGTATTGTGGTCTACAGGAGCTTCCCTTCTCAAACTCTGAGCTGAGGTAGTGTTGTTGGTATTCAAATAAGGGTTGGTCTTAGAGTTGGGCAGGCAAATTAAAGTGTCTCTACTACAATCCAGTGCGCTGGACAGACTTCCACTGAGGTTAATGGTGGACAGATTCGACACAAACACATTTGTCTCAGACTTGGACTGCTTGAGCCCTCCTCTGCCTGTCTTTGTGTTTCTTTCCTTGGATAAACCCGTCACACAAGTGTCCAGCTCTTCTGTACTATGATAGGTAATGTTTCCCCTCACCGCTGTGTCCGTCTGTATTCTACTCTCCACCTTGTTGCTGTCGTTGTCGTTCCGCCTTACCCCAGTGGAAGCAGAGCTGGCAGTTGAACTGGACGATATTGACATAGGACCCTCGTCTTTGCCGTCTCTCGTGCTCCCCCCATCATCCTCGTCATCGTCCTCCTCACCTGGACTTCTCAAGAACGTATTTATGTCCTGACACTCCACAAGCTCTATCTCTCTGAGCCCAGGCTCTGAGCATTGCTGCTCGGAACCCCAGATCATCATCTTGTCATGGGACTCACTTTGAGATACCAAAGGTGGGAGGGAGGTCATGTTGTACTCTGTGTCCTGTAACAGTCCTCCTTCATCACTTAAAGAAGACAGTTGATTGGCGTTGTCGTCCCCAGTGTGTGTGAAATGGATCTGAGCTTTATTTGTGATTTTGTCCGCCGCTCTGTCAACATTAACCTCAAGTCCCGTTAAACTTGTTGGGATGCTCATTTTGGATTGCTTCTTTTTGGGCGTTCTCAAAGACACAAGCCTGAGGCCATTGATTAGAAACCTTTCTTTCTTCTCTGTCTGTTTTCTTCAAAGACTTTGTAATAATGGTGCTTCATGAATATCATTTCATGAATTTCACCTCAGCTCACCACTCGACTTGCATTTGCTGCTAACAAAGCTGTTTGTAATCACTCGTCATTGAGATCTTTGCAATCTGAAAGACAAATGACAAGAGAAACAGTATAAGACAAGTGTACTTTACCATATTGACCCGAATATAAGACAGTACAGAAAGTAGTGATGTACGATACCACTGATTTTGTTTTCGATCCGATACTGAGTAGAATTCAGGCTGGTATTGGTGATACTGATCCGATACCGATACCGCAAATTCACCAAATCTGTCAAGTAAATGTTTTAAAGTAGTGTATTTCATAATCATACCATAAAGAACACAAGACATTGAATCAATTTATCAATTACAAAAAATATTAACTTAAATAAATTTTAAAAATATATCATTTAAATAAATTAATAATTCATTCAGTCATTCATTTTATATGCCGCTTGTCCTCACTAGGGTCGTGGGGTATGCTGGAGCCTAATTAAGAATTTAAATAAATAATTTATATACATTACTAATGTCATAATTAATTTAAATACATTCATAATTTCATAATTTATTTAAGTAATTTGTTTATTTTAAACCCCGAAGTATATTGAGGTCGCGGGGTAATTTACAACATAGCCAAGCTAAAATACAAGAACAGAAAAAGTTGCCTAATCATGTCCTTACTTTATGTATATGCTCTTATTGTGCAGCCTTTGGTCCCATGACAAAAATACCATTGTGAACGCTTAGCCAACTCCTGCAAAAAGAGTACCGATCCAAAAGTGTGAATGCAACCTGAGTGAACTATTTTTGAGCAGCTAAGAAATATGTTGAACATAATACGATGAAATACTGTTTGATTTAACTGATATTGAAAACATGATAAAAAATATTAACGTCTTATGTTATTTGTGGTTCAGCAGTTACAACGGGAGGTAATTATGTGATGATGGATGTTCACAAAGCAGCTTAAAGGAAGGAGACGAGTAAGGAGGATGGAGGAGGAGTAAGAAGGTGAAGGCTGGATCAGTCTACACAGTGCTTGTTAGACTAGACCTGCTCCAGGGATGACTCAGAGAAGTGCAGAGAAATAAAGAGAAGGGCGTGAAATGTTTTGTAATAAGCTTTTCCCCTCGAGACACCAAAAATAGAAGCCGTTGGGGCAAAGATATTGGCATGTTTCAGACGTTTTGTTTGTGTACACTAGTACGCTGCATATCAGTGGCAAGTGAGTGTTCACATGCTGCTAGTAGGAGAAACATCCTGGTGTTGAGGAACAGAAGCAGCAGCTCAGTGAGGATCAATCCATACTGTGGGCCTGATCTCTACAGGAGGTTTAACACTCTCCTCAAGTGTACCATATGGCTGATACTAGCACAGGGCGCTCGCATACAACAACAGCAAAACCTGCTGCTCACAAGCTCTGCTCCAGTCGGATGTGAGGTTCTGCTCAAAATAAGTAACAGTATTTAGAATAATATTTAAAGCAAATGGATGAGCAGATGACAGGTGACTTTGCTCTGTGTTTCCTGAGAGAACAGCAAAGACTGAAGCTCCTGCTACCTTGTGGCAAGAGCAAAAGGCGTATGATTTGTTTTGCAGAAGGTCATGTTGAAGGCCTTTTCCTCAAGGATTAAAAATAACAAAATCTAAAGTGTGGTAACTGACATTTACCTAGACATAAGACTAGGTTTCACATTTTCTTCTGTTATCATATGTTGTAAGGGTACCACAATAACTTTTCAATGCTTGATCCACTGCACACAAAAGGGCTCAAATTTGGCAAAACAGAAACCCCTACTGTCTTGCCTGTGCTATTATTTTTCTGACAGCTACACCACATGGTGGCGCTGTTAAATTATTAAATTAATTAAAACCCAAAAGTTTGACTCCATTAGTTGAATTGACTGTCTTTATTTCAGTCAAGACAGTTGTGGGTTGTGTTTGGAATAAATCATGGCGTCAGGCAAACAAATTGCAGAGCTTATCAGCACACTCTCTGCTCCCACTCTGCCCTCAATTGGCGCTCACAAACAAATGATTAACTAATTACGAGAGCAGAAATAAGATAGGGCGGGGTGAGGACGGGCAAGCAAATGAGTTAGAATTTACTGAGATGGCATTGTGGCTGATCAATTGCGGCGTTGATGCAACGCTAGCAGCAGTGCTGATGACAGCAGTTTTGGAACGGTTGCAGTTGATTGAGAACAAGGAAAGAGCAGACTGCATCATTCTGGCAGAAACCACAAAAGGACAGACAGCAAGAATATGTCTCACTGAATAATCCTGGTGAGAACAGGATACTACAGGAGCTGAAAATGGAAGTAACCCTGGACCTGCTATCTCTGTTGTAGGTTCTGGAGAGGGTTGAGGTCAAGACTCTTAGGTTTTTCCACAGCAAAGTCACCTTAGCATGCCTATATGGGTTGCTTTGTGCACTGGGGGACAGTCATGTTGGAAGAGAAAACGGTCTTCCTCAAATTGTTCCCCCAAGGTTGAAAGCATACATCCGACAAAACTATATTGGTAAAGTGAAGAAGAGGTTTGTCTTGACTTTTGCCCGTATCGTAGTATAATACCATATTGACCCGGATATACAAAGATAATATTTTTCCTAGAAAAAGTCTGAAAAGATGGGTCGTCATATCCGTAGTCTAGAGATTAATACATGAAAACCAGCAGCAGGCACCAAGACTTTTCCCCAAGTAAGTCAGAGCTTTTCTTGCTGTCACTCACACACACACCAGTGACATGAAGAAAAGGCAGCCGTGATTAACCCTTTCAAAGAAAGTGTCTCAAAATTTGGACAAGTTACCAAACAACTGTCGGCAGCTAAGAAATATGGTATCGCTTTATTATCACACTCTGCTTCATATCAGTGCCTTGTCTTCCGGGAGTTACCATGACGCAGTCCCTACGATTACCGTAATGACATGTACAGTATATCACTAAAAGCCACAGACTCTCTCGCTTCAGAAATCATTGGAATAATTTTGATAGTTCCAGATTCACGGTCATTTGAAAATAGCTTTGATATTAAACATTGTTTGGAAACATTTGGGTACTGGGTTCAACAAGCAGGCTGTTGATTAGTTTGAGCACTGCTGTCACCTAGCTGAGGGCTTCAAGCATGCAGACATGCACGAAAACACGGATACTGAAAGCCCCTCCTGCCTCTGACAAGTGCCCCACTCTTTGAGAAGCACTGGTTTAGATTCATACACTGGCAATACAGAAGTTGTAGTTCTAGATTTCCATTTGGTAGAGAATTATTCCTGGTCATGAGAATGTGTAGTTAAACTACACTGGGATTTGTAAGAAAGGCTTTCTTTGCCTTACGTGACATCTGATCTTCTCTGGGAGAAATGTGGCATGCAATAACCAAGGCAAAAAAAGAACAGTCGTACTTCTGTTGTCATGGCAATGCCATTCCTGGGAATGACAGAATCCATGTTTGAATCTCTTGGTCTTCCCTGAGCATAAAAAAGGTCAGCATCAGAATGAAACAGGCGACTCTGAAACAGGTAACTCATCCATACTGTGCATTCTGTTGTGCGTTGTGGCATATTAACACATCCCACATTTCCAGAAACTGACAGGATCGTTTACTAGCAGGTCCATTCAGTCCATCTGGGATTCATAATGAAGACAAGAGTCACACTTTATCTCAGAAGTGATCAAGTTTAGTGAGGTTCTGCGCTATAAGAGCTTAACGAGAAAATACAGAGACCACTTTTATCCTCTCAATGTTGTTTTTAAATCAAAGCAGGAATTGTTTTGTGAGAATGATGATGTACAGTATGTAGATATACTTAATTACAGTTACGAATGGATAATGTTAAAAGAGGAACTACAGGAAGAGCTATATCGGTCTCTGTGAAGTAGCATATTGGCAATCTCACAGGAGCAGAGTGAGGGAATTACTGAAAGCCCTTTCCCATATATACTGCTAATGAGCACATAATCGCTCTCATTGACTGAACAACACAAAGCCGTATTATATTGTGCGATATAAGCGTAGTTGTTTTTTTTATAGCCATCACTCGCGTATAAGCAACTGAGAGAGATGCCATCATGTTTTGATAAATTGAAAAAAAAATGGCAGTATACAGCAATCATTGTCATGTTTGTAAGATGTGTTACAGTACGTTTACGACCTACTAAAAACGGGAAAAAAAAATTAACATACAGACGACAATGTTGTCGAAACGATCTCCCTTGAAAAGGACCACCAAAAAAAAGCTACATATGTATGTTATATATTTAATACCATAAACCCTCCAATTATCGCCAAGCATTTATTATTTACCTAAACCAGAAGCCGGCAATACTTGGCTGTTATTTAGAAAAAAGTTTAGTTTATGACTTTTTAAATACAGTTTTTAACATTATTAGAGCCCTGTAGACAGACATGAAATAACACCCCTATAGTCACCATTCCACTCCTATTATTCATTATTTACACTGGATTACACAACTATTATTCTGCAGGGACTCTATTTCTTCTGAACTTAAAAAAGAGCTTCAAACGGAGTGTCAATATGTTTTGTAGACCAAAACAGCAATCATTAATTAATTAATTCATTACTGAAAAACTGCAATATAGCAAGGGAGCGATAATCGGACTGTGATATTGTGAGGGATGACTATATATTGTAACCTGTGCCAAGCTAAAACTCAACTCTGAACCCCCAACGTCACTTCCTGTCCACCTGCCACTCAGTTCCCCTACGATCCCCACATTTATAGCAACACACACGAGAGCAAGTCTTATTTGTGTCTTAAATGGCTCATTTACTCTTATTATGTCTCCCATATTGGATAATACAAATGTAAAGGTGACTATAGGGGTGCTATTTCATGTCAAGAGGGCTCTAATAATGTCAAAAACAGCATTTATAAGGTTGTAAATAGCTTTTCTTTGCTCTAACTACAAAAATATTGCATTTAATAAGGAATCCTACTTATCATGGTCAGGTCTGGAAACAATTACTCGCAATACACACTAGTGCTTTTAAAAGCGTACACTTTAAGACTTGTTCTCAACACCCTCTTGTCATGTGAACATGAAAACGATACATTCCTTAAACTACGACGTGATGAGGATGCATGCAGTGTGTACATAGAATCCCAGTGTTACACACAAAGCCAAGACAGCCACCTGCATGCATTGTCACATGCCTGCTCCCAGCGCCTTTGTTGTCCAGTAGCACATGTGGATATTACAGAAGCCATTTGTCTTTGGCACTTTGCTTTATTGCTCTCCTCCCCCCCGCTGGAGTGGCGACAGGTTCTATAGACCGTGGTCCCAAGAGGGAAAACCCCCTCCACACTCCTGTCGCATCTTCTCTCTTTCATCCACACTCTGCATGTGTGAATTCGAGTAGAGGAAGCAAAAGAGAGGACACAAATGGACATGGAGTGACGACATGAGTGTAACTGTAATCTATGGCTGCGGAGTGGTTGCACATGACATAATTAGATTTAGTACTGCGCTCACATAAAAATGCAGTGTAGCACTTATCCTTCGACATGAACGTGCTCTCCTCTGCTTCAGCACATACACTACAGTGTACTTGCAGTGCTTGTAATTAATCTCTCATGGCACCCTTTTCATCCGTGCATATTTTTAGACTGCTCCCAAAGGCTTGATGGTGTTTGAAATGTGTGTTTCCATGACAGCAATCCAACCCTAATAGACTGTAATCGAATCCTGCACAATAAAACATGCTCGTCTTGTCATCAATTCCAAGGTTGACAAATTGGAAACTGACCAAAAGTTTCTGGGAAAAATATGTATATGTATGTAACCTGCATGGTTCATCTCAAACTGCTGCATGAGAGTCGAGCGCGCTAGCCATCGAGCTAAAAGCCCGAGCTGTCAACTAGACGTCCAGCGGGACTCCTAATGCGTCAGTGAGTGAGGTTTGCCAACGTACTTGCGCACAGCGGCACCAGCTAGCGTCCGTTTCACATACAAATGTGTTGAACTGTCATCGCGCTTGATGTCAGTCAGACTCCAGCAAGCTTTTTTTCCAACTTGGAGTCAACCGCTAACGTTAGCTGCTAGTGCTAGCCTACGACTTGCTAAATGCTACAGTATACACACTGTCACTTGCCATCAAAATTACTTACTTTTTTGTTTTAGCATCAGCATCATGGCTGAAACAGAAGCGGGTCTCTACCTGTGTGAGAGGTACTTTAAAAAGTGTCACGCATCTATTATCTGTGCACAGTTACAAACTCCTGCTTTGCTTTGTTCTGTGTGAGCAGCACGAGGAAATACTGTAAATGCCAGATCTACTGTTCTGGCTCTGATGTGTCAATTTCACAGGATATCTAGGAAGTAGAGGCTATTCATTAAATAATTATAGTAGCTAACTTCTTTTTACACTTTCATGGCCGTTAAAAATGTTAAAACGTTATCAAAACATTGCCTTTAGAGTTATGTTTTATGATCCCGACATTTTGACCCTACGGTAAAATATGACTATTTGGTGTATATACTACATGTAAGATATGATAATGCAGAGTAATATAGAGTTAATAAGGTAGACTGACATGATCAATCCAATTTAACCCATAAAGGCGCCCCAATAATGCACCATCTATTTCCCCTCTTTGTCATCTTCCCCCACTCCCCTCACACACACGTTCCTATGCCTCGTTTTTGTACCACTGGAGAATTCCTTCTTCATTACAAGGCAGGCTCTAACAGGATTTCGGGCCGGAGTGGGTGTTCATACCTAGATGAATGAGGAGAAAGTGGAAATCGGATCATCTTCAATAAAAGCTGATTTATTTCCACTGTCGCAGAATGTAGGCTACTTGCTAAGAATCCATCAGAAAACGGTATAATAGGATTTATTTGCCAAGTGAGATGAAGCACGGATGTTGCTTGTTCCTCATGCAAAAGGATTGACTCTACCATTCACACGCCTGCTAAAAATAGGACGCTCATTAACACAATCAACACCTCTGAACACCCATAGCATACCAACAGTATGTCGAGACAGGGCTGCCACTAGGGTTGGGTATCATTTACATATTATTCCATACTGGTACCGAATCGGCACTTTTGAAATGGTGGCCAAACCGGTACTTATAAAATTGATAACATACAAAATTTTGTCCAAAAACAATGTCTTATTCTTTTTATAGAATTTTGTGACATTCAAGTTGAACACAATAGTCATTTAAATACATAAATATATACGTACACACATTACCAGTCAAAAGTTTGTACACACTTTCTCATTCAATAGCAACAATGCTGCATGTACTGTATCTAATAATTAATTAATCCGGTCCAGGAGCTCAGACTAACAGAAACGTAGTCTATCTAAACAATTTTTCCCACAAGAAATAAGGTAAATCCAATCACCTAATCCAACAAAAAGCCAAAAATGTAAACACTAAACATAGTAACACAGTAAAACATAGTCGTTTTACATGCACAAAACAGTAAATGATGAATGAAAGGGATGAATGGGTTTCTCACGTCAAGTTTTTGCTTTCCTTGATCTTGATCACGGCTGCAAAATAACCCAAAATGGAGCCAAACAAAGTTGCAAGTGCCAGTATTTGATAACGAAGGTAAGAAACACTCTTGAATTCAAGACATAACTCAGCATAGCAAAATACGAAGGCGGTGTCACATTTTCAATGAAGATAAAAGTAACTTAAATGTTCACTTATCTCTTTCAGTCGTCATTTATACATGTTCGTATGCATTTAGAATTGTTTTAGGAAAATAAAACGAAGGGTGCACGGTGGCCTAGTGGTTTGCATGTTAGCCACACAGTCAGGAGATGGATTCAAATCTCCGTTGGGCATCTCTGTGTGGAGTTTGCATGTTCTTCCCGTGTGTGTTTGGGTTTTCTCCGGGTACTCCGGTTTCCTCCCACATTCCAAAAATATTCATGTTAGATTAATTGGTGACTCTAAATTGTCCATAGGCATGAGTGTGTGTTCTATATGTGTCCTGCCTCTCACCCAAAGTCAGCTGGGATAGGCTCCAGCATACCCGCAACCCTAGTGAGGATAAGCGGCATAGAAGATGGATGGATGGATGGAAAACTAGAATTGTAAAAATATAAAACAATTTTTTGTGTTAATTTTTTAGACTTGTGGCGTAACTGTGTTAGCTATCAAAGAACTACAGAGTCAACCACTGATGACGTCACAGACGTGCAACGGACCTGATCCCAATTCCTGTTTCCACGTAATAGAAAGCTAATAGCCTGATAACAAGGATGTTTTGAAATAAAAATACATTAAGAACACACTTGGACTCACGCAGTGTATTAACATGACAAGACACATGGTCCACTAATGGGAAAACGTACGCAAACCGAGGCAATATTTGGCCGTAAGTTTTTAGCGCTAACCAAAAAACACGCGAACCGAGGTTCCACTGTAATATGATACTTTATTTCCATATTTTTCTTATCGCTACTATCTTGCTTTGTTCTTGCCCATCACGGGTGTATTTTTAAGTAAGTGTTGAGGTTTATTATGACATCATGACATGGAAATGTGAATTTCTCTCGGAGATGAATCAAGTATCTATCAATCGATCTACATACCTACAGAACACAGGAAATGTGCAAAAATAAACAGAAAAAAAGATTTCAAGTGCAATGGTGTTTGCCAGCTAATCCATGTAAGAGTCGAGTATTAATTGAGCAAAATGAAGTTACTGACAAGACATTACTTGCACAATTTCACCTTGTTGTTGCTGAGTCTGCATCTTTTGAGGTGAACGATATCAACATTTCGAGCCTTTTGGCCTGGGCATTTTAGCTAGATGCTCACCGTCATCAGTGCAAGTGAAAAACTAACAGTTAACCATAACACAATGACAACATTCGATTCTAGAAGACAGCGGCAATGTTCTCTGTAATTTTTCAAGTGTCTGAGCATAAAGCACACATAAACGACATAAGCATTTCTTGGACCTCTGTGAGTGCCATCAAACCTCACCACATCACACCTGTCCAAAATCTGAGAACTTGAGGTAGTCCAACTTCCATTCTGTCACAGTTTGTACATGAGTGCCTTCAAAAGGTCAGCAAGGCGTATTTCATAACGTAGCTTTCTTTTTTGCCCACCTCAGACAAAACAACCTGTGGAGCTACAGTATTTCATCCAATTTATGATCTGAATCAGCAGCAGCCTGTTCTGGCACTATTTCATTTTGGAAATGTACTTGAAAGTGATGCCACATTTACTGTATATGTTTACTTTTGTCTAAATAAAAAATTAAAATAAAAAAATCTCAACTGAAAAAAATCAACCACCTTCCCGTCCCTTCGGCATCACTCGGGCAAACTCGGGGTAACACTTCCTGTATTCTGTAAGTCCGGCTAACAAAATAAAAGTATGCCAGTACCACGTGCACGGTTAAGCCTGTCCACACTCAGAAAACTGGCTACCCAGCCCTTTCTCATTCGAAAAAGAAAAAGTCTCACCCAGATTCAACTCTTGTTCTTCTGTTCCCACATACTCCGACAGCCTGCCCACCTTAAAAGACATTTTTTTTTACTTTAGCTTGGTGAGTGAATGCACCAGTAGCTATACACTGACCTGCAAAACAGCGATAGGTACTACGTAATTCGCTGTTAATGAATTGATTGGCTCTCAGGATCTTATCACTGGCTGGCCAGTGTTCGTCCCTGTGTTGTTACCGCTTGTTGTCGCCTGTCACGCTTAGAGGGAACATTGGACAGTGGTAACTACAACTCATTTTTGTCTCATTTCCACGCCACTGTTAGCACCTTTGTTTTTCCGTCTGGTGACTACCGTTTACATTGGCACAGAGTTTCAGTCTGCACCTATAGATGCCACCTACACACTCAGTTGGTGACCAGCAGGAACAGAAACAAAGAGACTATGTTTTACAATGCTGCACAAACGCCTCTCTGATGATAAGGTCCTTGATATGTCTTGTTATGTATTGCTTTTGCTGAAGTGCAGGAAATTATTTCACTGTGTACCTTGTGAGGATGGACTGGTTAGATTGGGTAAACAGAGGCAAGAAAACAAAGCAAACAAGGCAGAATAACACATGCATGCAAATAAAAGTACATGGTTTGTGTTTATTGATTTATTCAAGCCCGCAGACAAAATAAAGACGGACCTAAAGCCCGACAGGGGTGCCATGGTTGGTTATTAGCAAAGCCCCTCGGTCCCCCTCTCTCTTGTGTCGCCAGTCAAACCATTAACTCTCACAACATGGCTGTGAGCGGAGACAAAGAGAAGAGGGTTTAAAATGCAAAGCTGATTCAGACAAAGAATCCATAAAAAGTGCAAAATTCTCTTTAGGACCGGAAGGAAGTCGGCCTTTGCCCACACACAACAATGCTGCAAAGAGTCAGACCTAAAGCAAGCAATGTGCAGACAGCTTAGACTGAGTCACGTCTGTTTTATACTTAGAAAAATGTACAAGCTTAAATGAATGATGTTGCAGACATAAATTGAGGTACATATACATATATATATATATATATATATATATATATATATATATACAGTATATACATATATATATATATATATATACACACACACATATATATGCAATGAGCAAGTGGCAATAAAGCACCAGAGGCTGTAGAGGGGGGGAGGGAGAGCTGGCAAAGGATCAGTGAGAGGTGAAGGAAAGTGAGCTGAGGTTTTTGGTGGTACGGTGGAGGAAAATATATGGTAATGGCTGAAGAATAGATTGTTTGCATTCACTGGATGGTGGAGGTGCTGCTAGTACACAGAATTGGGCAGCAACAACCTCCACCAGGAACAAGCAACCCTAATTTGTCTTCATGGGTATACACCTACTGCATATCTTACATAGCGTTCCTGCAAAATAGTCGCATCCGAGCAGATGCAACAGTGGATCCGGCTTTTATTTGCCTGTGTCTATTTAAACAAGCCTTTTAGCTTTCATAAAGAGACACGGCATCCCGCAATCAGCAACAATTGCTTTAAATACAACACGGTGGGAGGAGCGAGTCTCGGGTGTTAAACGTCACAAGCCTGTCTTGGCATTGCTGAATACCCTTACACACTGGTACCGTACCATCTCTTTTTTGTCTCTGATGCGATCTCTGACAGTGGAAAAAATTCTGGGCTGACTTTGTACCCTCATTCTGTGTCTGTGCTGTTTATACATAACAGCAATGCAGAAAAAATGGTGCAAAATTCTGTCTTTCAAAGGCAGTGTCGTGTGTGATGTACAATAATACATGGTTCTCATTCATGCATTATTTACTGAAAAAAATATTATTGGTTGCAACTTTATCTGGATCTGCACCTGCATTTCTTGACCCATATTCTCCACCGCCCATAAACAAGTAGTGGTTACATAATCCTGCAAACCAACTAAAAGCTTCCTGCTGTGGGTCATGATTGACAAGACTGGTACTATGACTTTTTACATTGGTGCTAAGACTAGCGCTGCTGTAACGGACATGCTGTTCACACTTGTGAGTTGGTGCTAAAAGCATTCACTGGCATGTGTGTAAATAGTGTGCACGTGCATGTGTGTAATATATATTTATGTATGTGTGAGGGACCAGCGGAGGCGTGCTTCTCTCTGTGTTCAATCTCAGCATCCAATGTACTGCCTGGAAATGTGGGGAGGAGCCAACAAGGCACCTTGCAGACAAAGGCAGTTTGGACCGTGTGCCATGCGTCTTTCTTTGTACCTTTTTCACACTCATGCACACACGCTTCAGCAAATGTCATGTGGCCCTCATTCTTACTTTGCTAAGATCACGCACAGTCTTAACAAATAATGCTGACCTATGCATTTGAATCTGTATCAACAAAGCTTTACAGCATTTAATATTTTGCCATGTTTGTCAGAGCAAAATGACAAAAGTGCTGCCACTAAAACAAATAACAGAATTAAATCAGACAATAAAAAAACAAAAAATGTTAATAAAGGATAACAAAGAATAGAGGTGTCATTGTAGGAGTAAAATTTATCTTTTACAAGGCAAAGTGAAGAAAAATGAATCTCATATACATCAAGTATATAATATGAAGTAAAATGCCGTAATACGCCATAATATATTGAGTAAAAATTCAGAATTGTATGCTAATTGCAAGAAAAAAGTCGCAACATTACAAGAAAAGTCATGTTTTTACAAGACAGTCAGAATTTTATCACACTAAAACTAGAAAATTACAAGATGGAAGTCGAAGTTTTACAAATGTAAATCTGTATTATTATTATTATTATTATCCATGCTGGGGCCATTTAAGTAAAGAGTTTGGCTTCTCAAAACAATATGCATTTAAAAGAGTAATACATTTGCATCACAAATTGTTCGCCGTTATATTTGTCTCCCGACGTATGCCTGGGGGTAAGTCACGGTAGATGCACTACACCTAGGTCATACAACTTCATGTCAAAAAATCTGAACAATCCCTTTAAGAATAAATTTGTATTTTTGTGAGAATAAAGTAAGATTGCAAGAAGACTCATTTTAAGTACGGAGTCATAACAATCCGAGAAAAAAAGTTGTAATTTTACTACATTACATGAATTTTAGTATATAGTAATTCTGCGACAATATATGAGAATAAGTTCATGATACTGCAAAAAAAGTGTTTTTTAAATTATCTTCTTTTTTTTCCATTTCGCCCTAATAGTCTCTCCCCTTCACCACATGGAAAACGTCTATTTTTTGTCCTATACCCCTCTCCTCCTCTTCTGTCCTATAAATTGACCTTGAAGGTCCCACCAGTGTGTTACTCATGTGCGCCCTGACAACATGTCCCACCTGCATATCCACACACACACACACACACACACACACACACACACACACACACACACACACACACAAACACACACTGTGTACATAAAGCACTGTAAGAGAATCTGAGCTATACAGCATTGAAACACAGTCCCTAGCCCTGGGGTGGCTTTACTGGCAGAGATCTGCCGAATTGATCGCTGTTCAGACATCGCAGAGGTCAGATGTAATGAATCAATCACGCATGCATCAGCATCCCCAGCAGCACACGCCAAGGCCACAGGCGACCATGCTTTGATGCCGTGTCAAATCACACATCAACGTCCTGTGAAGGACTGAGAGATCCATGCAAACAGCAAGTCTCTCATTCAGAGGTACCGTATCACAGCACAGTTCCACAGCACAGAGCACACTTTAGGAGCTACATAGTAGTGTGGATTGATTGTGAAGACACACTACATAATAGCCAAACTTTGTACTAGAATTTACCTAAATAAAAGTGCTAATGTCCTCCTTTGTGCATGTGTGCAGCTCAAGGACAAGCTGACCATCAGACAGCACTCAATCAGCACAGGAGACAGCTGGCGTGTCCTCAATGTGCTCACCTAAAGTTGACCCTTTCTCTTTCCATACCTCTCTTAACGGCCCAGCATTGTAACCTAACAAATGCAAATGACTACAAAAGTAACTAAAAGCTGCTCTGGCAAGCTTTTTATCTTGCAAGAGCACGACTGCTTCATGCTTTTGACCAATAATGGCTGTGGCTCAAAATAGAAAGACGTTCCCAAAAGGGAGCTAAATTATTTATGCCTCACGCATTCTACTTGAAAAACACGGTAACATTTTAAAACATTTGTTTGTATGTCAACAAGGATGCCAGAGTTAAATATCCTCCCTGACTGTGATCCCTCTGAGCGCAGTGGATCGTCACAGGAGTTGGCCCTAAAGCTCTGATAATCTACGTGTGATCATTAGCGACACCGCAGAGACTTGACCCGCTGCATCCATCACGGCGGCCCCCATCGCTTGGTGTCTGACCTCCACATTGCTCCGCTTTACAGTCCAGTCTGCGGCTCAAGTTGCTCATTTCAACACAAATAAACACCCCACCCCCACTTTAAAAACACATATAACGTTGTATGAGAAATTAATGCAGAACAGGTAGCTACATGAAATCAAATAATACATGCAAATCTTGTAGTGGTAGTAGAGCAAACATATTCACTGGCTTACCGTCAAATGCATGAATCGCTACCAAAAACACGCGTGTGCCTTCCACTCCTCCTCTTTCTGGAGGAAATGCTGTGAAAATAGAGAGAGAGAGTGAGATGCTGCGGACAGAAGGAGAAGGAGGAGGAGCTGCTGGTGCTGATGCTGCAGCCCACTCCTGGCAATGTATCAGAGTAGATGATTTTCTCTATAAACACCACAGCGCTCCCTGCTGGATCCTGTGGTTTCTGTACGTACACTATTATACACCATACTTACTGTACTCCGTTGGCATTTTTTTGTAGTGTAGCTTTTCCAGGGTCAAAAGGGGACTAAAAGAGGAGCAAAACATTTGTAAAAATGTCAAGGGTACTGCTATTGTTCTCCAAAACGATATTTATTTCTAACTGTATATTACATTATGACACAAAGGATATCCAGCATCATTTTGGACCCATGCCATTTCAGTCCGTAGTATCATGTACATTTCTGTGTGTGATTATTGTTACTACTATGACGAATGTGTATTAGAGCCACATGAAGAAAAAATCAATACTAGAATTTTTTTTTTAATTTTACGAGGAAGTAGTTGCAATCTGACATGAATAAATTCAAAATATTACAAGCATAAGCCCATTATGTTTTTAAATAATAATAATAATAACCGGTTAATATCTAGAGAGAGTATACACTCACATTGACTTGTTAAAATTTCAAATTTTCCAATTTGCAAATTCCAGTTAGTGGTGAGTGAATAGTAAGTAATTACTGTGACTGCTGACAATATAATTCTTACAAATCACTACTGTGCAAATTGGAATGGATGTAGCCTCATTAAAATAATCATAATAGCAAATGGAGACCTGGAAGAACTCTGTCTGCAAGAACCAAACCGGTATGGAAATACATGCACAGTTGATGGAATTTATTACTGTACAATGGTACATGTTGATCTTATGTCCCAAAACAACTGCCACCGTTCATAGGAGTATATGATAAGGGAAGTCAGTGATGTTGAACAATCCTGTATATATACACATATAGTATACACTGTATATTGAACACAGGCAACTGTGCAACACAATACAGTCCTCCGCCGTTTGTCGCGCTTAATTGGTTCCAGACGTGATCGCGTTAAATGAATTTCCGTGATGTATGAATCAATGTTATAAAATTGAATATTTTCGTAGTTAGAGCAACGTTTATGTAGACGTGAAATGACACCCCTCTAATCACCTTTACACTCCCACTATTCATTGTTTGCACCACGTTGCAACTCTTATACTGCAGGTCCTCGAGACGGCCGCTAGCTAGCAAGCTACTGAGCTAACCAGTTAGCCTTGTATTTATTTCCTCTAAACTTAAGACAAAAACTCACCACTTCCACGGGAGAAGATCTTTTTTTGCCCACACTATCAGGTCGGACATGCTACGGCTGACTTCATGACTTCATGCAGTGTTAAGGTAATGTAACATCTCAATGATTTGTGTCATTGCTGCCGCCCAGTAACCAGAATACTACTTATGATTTGCATTTCCATATGTTTGACCAACAACAGACCATAGTCTACCACGAAACAGTGATCATTTATTAATTCATTTCTGAAAAACCACGATATAGGGAGGGAGCAATAATTGAACTGCGATATTGCGAGGGACGACTGTATTGTAACCACAATCACCCACAGACAAATTATTCACAAAACATTCCAAACAAAAAGACACCTTTCCCCACGTTTACAAATAATTTACTTGACGGAATATAAACAAAATTTTATGTACATATTTTTAATGGATTCTGTATATGGTCACACGACTTTTGTTGTACTGTGACTGCCCATAAATCCCACACAGTAAATACCTAGTCTTAAAAATAAGACCTGAACTTATAAATAGTTCTGGCTAATGTAAATATAGAAGGCACTTGAACTCATACAAACATCACAGGTGGCGACATTACATTTGTATCAAATTCCCTTAAAATCTGAGGAGCCTTAAAACCAGGAAATATATAATTAAAGTGGGTGAGAAAAACAAAAACACAACTGACATTTTTTTTTATAAGCTATGGATGCTAAAAGACACAGCAGCCAGCACTGTGAGAATGTTCACGCAATGCTCAACACTCGTCATATATTTACCAATAATATCCCAAAAAGTCATCATGGTTACACAATATGCCTCTTTTACACATAGATCCCGCAAAATTGCCTCAACGGTAGAGGTGGCGTTTTTCCTGCTGTTCCTTCCACTTAGAACCCAACAAAGTGGGATATTGTGAGCTTCCACACAGCAACGTGCCATCCCGTAATCAGATAATTAGGTACATTTGCAGACTTTATGCCCCCATTCCATACAGTTCACACAGAACATCGACACTGGACAAAGGTGGACAAACGAAAGGGGTCTATAGTCACTGCTGTCCTAACAGGTGCAGCCATTTGACCCCATTTGTTCTGCCAAGAGAAGGACCGTAATAACATCATAGATGAGATATTTGTTTTGGAGTGTCCTGCCAGGAGTCACAACATTTCAACATCACTTACGTAAGAGCTGGCAATCAGAGAATGTAATGCTGTTGCCGCTATATTCATCAGCGGCTGGGTGAGTTACTGCATGTTTAGAAATACATCAATACAAAGTTGTGTTTCATGGAAAGGTTTAAAAAAAGACATCATCTGATGTCGACGCAAATATGGTCAGCCAGTTTCCTGTCAGCAGCGAAAAACATAGCAAGACAGCTGAACCCTCAGGCAAGTCACTCAACACAGTGGTGTGTAGCTTCAAAAGTCCTGTGTTGGAGTGTGACCACTTAACGTCCACTTGTAACTGTTAGTTGTTATGGAGATACACAGTCCAAATGACACAGACAGACCGGCGCAAGGGCAGGTTTGTCCCATGCCTACAAGTCTCTGTCGTCGTCGTCGTCCCTGACCTCGATACCATTGTGAAGGAAGGCCTCCTTTTCCGGTGTCATGGACTCTGAACTGTGACCACGCTTGAAGCCGTCCATCTCCATGTCAGGAGTTGAGCGCGCTGTTGTCGCCTCGGCACTGTGATGGATGCCGTAGCAGAAGTAGATCGCAAAACCTGAAGAAAGCGAGCGACAGATTGGCATTATCGACAGCGCACATTTTCCATATTCAAACTGAATCACATTAATAAAAACATTGTTTTTTTCAGTGATGAAATTCTTAATTAAATGGGAAAATGTACTCCAAGACATGGTTTTACACTGTTGCGGAACAGACGGGCATGCGGCCTGAGGCTCCGAGCTAACGTCTTCAACTGTGTCTTTGCATTCAACCATTATAAAAGGAATTCCAGCATGTGTGTAGTTGAGAAGTATGTCAACATGTGCAACTTAATAATTATATAATAAATAAATATAATTTAGAATGACAGAATTCGTACATATTCAAGCATAATACATGAACTCCAGCGTGATTGTTGTTGAGAAATATAATATTGGCCTAGCAGATGGAAAAAAAAATAACAATGCTAACTTTGTCGGCCTTGGGAACCTCACTCTATTCACATTCTAGCTATTTGTGTTGTAGGTATTTGTTGCAATATTTACATGCAATTTTGATGTTCAACCATTACAACAATTAACAATCAACATAAGACCTTTCGTTAAAGAAAACGTTTGGGAATATTTTTTATAATTTAGACAGAATTTGGAAAAGGAAAAAGACCTCAGCCTGAGGCTGAGGGCTAAACGTCTTCACATTCAAATAAAACAAACAAACTCCAGCTGTCGGAGTGTTGTTAAGAAATGTGAGCATGTCAACATGTAAAAGCGGTGGAGTCGGTGCAGCAGACGAAAACAGTGCTAACTTCATTTTCTCATCATTTGTTTAAAATAGCCACATCCAATTTTGTCTGACTTCTTTTCGTACAATTTCTACCGCAGCCTGTTTAGGCACCAACCTACTTTAATACAACATATTTATAATGCCCATCCCTACTTGCTAACACCAACGTTTGCTTCTGAAGCCTGCTCTTTACCTAAAACCATCCAGATGGCAAAGCGTATCCAAGTGCCTCGGTCCAGCTGCATCATCAGGTAGACGTTGATAAACATGCTGATCACTGGAATGAAGGGCAGCAGTGGAACCTACAAAAGTAGAAGAATAGGTAGAAATGAAGTGGAAGTCATTTCAGTGGGTTTGTGTAGCACGCCAGGCGAGGATTCAAACCTTGAACGAGAGCTTTGTCTTGCTCTCTGGCTGTCTCCAGATGATAAAAGTGAGAAGGAGGCACGCAATAAAGATGACACTGAGGACTGCAATGGTCCACAGTGTGGAGCCTCCCTGGACTGCCAGTGCACTGAACACCAATATTAGAAGGCCTGCATGTACGAGAAAAAACAGTTACAAATGTTTTCAAGTTTGTGTGATAGTAGGTCAGTTGTGTTCACATACCCATAATAGAGGCACAGATGTTGACTGTGAAGCCCGAGAGGGAGGTCGGCTCAAGGCTGTCTGTGAAGAGCAATGTCTTTAAGCTGAACCTCTCCTCCACACCTGGTAGGATGCCCATACTGCCATCGTTTAGCTCCACCTCCTCCTGGATATTGGCCATCTCATACACCGCACTGGGCTGCTCAGGCTGATACCTGACAATCAAACATGCACACGAAGCAGACTTAAAAAAAGAGACCTCGCAATGGTAATACATTGCAACATCAGCATGCTTATGAGTACTGTCAATCACAATGTCTCCAACAGCACTTCAAGTCAGTCATAATCTGTGCTGCAGTATAAAAGATGATGAGGTGTGAAATTACATCCAATATGGATGCGGGGCTCCATTTCAATGGTTTGCCCGAGAGTTGAGATGACAGTGCGAGGGTGCTGACCATGCTGATGTCTATTACATGTTATTTTTACCCATCACTCAGGGCAAAATACGGAAGGTTGACTTCGAGTAAAACTGTCCAGTTCGTATGACAATTGTAGTTGAATACGCTGACATAAAGCTGACTGTTGCATGAGAATGTACAGTTCTTGCACTAACCTTAGAACCAGGACACAGGCAGCCACTAATGTATAGGCCAGCAGCGTCCCTATGGACATCAGGTCCACCAGGTCCTTCAGGTCAAACAGAAATGCCATGATAGCTTGAAGGGGAGAACAGGAGGGGCAAAAATTGTTAGAAACATGATTACGGCTCTGGTCACATTTGTATTTTGGCGCTCTGGTCCAGACTAAGGCAGAAAATGAGACAGAGTGCGTTTCGGTCCTGAGTCACATAACATTCACACTGGGATCTTTAACACAGGACAACACGTTTCCCCAATAATAGGAAATAGGATAGCATAACAGTGTAGAAAGGCATGTAGATGTTATTTCCCGGTGCTGATAAGGGATCAATTCCCACTCAATACCCCATTCATCACCCTGCAATTAACCGGAAACCAGTCTGAGGTGCTCTCCCTCTTTTACCCTCAGGGCATACTCCCACTGGGCCAGTTTTAGCAGACCAGTGTGGCTTTATGTGTGCAGTTACTTTATAATAGAGCACTGCAAATGACAATTTTTGCAGCTTTCTGAACTTTGTGGCTTATTGAGTCACTTTGTTTATCAATCCATTATGGGGTGGCTGCTATCTTTTATAAATGGCGTGTTTTGATTTGCATCGATTGTATGGTGAATCTATGTTGCATGACCAAACCTGTGACGAGTCAACAAAACCCAAAAGGAAGCATTGAGTGTTGATTCTTCATAAACCTTTTAGAAGGTTTGGTTTTGTGTAGTACAGTCAAACCTCGGTTTTCGTACGGCCCGGTTTTAGTATTTTCACCTAAATTTTGCGTTGGTTTTCGTATAATATTGCATGTAGCAAACTAGCTCATTTGACCTGTACTGTATCTTTTTGTCAAATAGAGTGCCCAGACACTTAGTAATTTTTTTTTTACTAAGTGCAACTGCTAAATAACCCACCATGGGGCCAAAGAAAGTACCAGCAATTTGATAAAGACGGTGAGAAACACTATTGAATTACATCTTACCAGGATGTACGGGAAGTCCGCATCAACCACCAGTTCCATCCATTCGTCATTTATAATTATTTCACACTGTTTTCTGCATGTAAAACCATAATTATTCTCTATAAAAATGTATTTTTTGTTCATATTTTTAGGTGTCTGGAATGGATTAATTGGATTTACATAATGTTCTACAGGAAAAATACCTTGTTTCGGTTTTCATCTGACCTTTGGAACAGATTAATGACGGACACCGAGGTTCCACTGTACAGTAATTGCTCGTTTATTGCGGTTAATTGGTTCCAAACCTGACCGTGATAAGTGGATTTCCGCGAAGTAGTATTCCTTATATATAAATCAAATATTTGCATATTGGACCATAGAAAACCTGTTTACGACCTTCTAAAAATACGTTTTTTTAACATTATTAGAGCTCTCTAGATATGAAATAACACCGGTATACTCACCTTCACACTCGTATTACCCAATGTAGTAGACATATTAAGAATAAATAAGCAATTTATGACATAAATAAGACTCATGCTCGTGTGTGTTGCAATGTGTTCCCGAGGCGAGCTGAGTGGCAGGCAGACAGGAAGTGAAACCGGTGGTTCAGAGTGCGTTTTAGCTTGGCGTGGGTTACAGACACAACAGCAGGCCGTGTTTTTATTAGGGATTTTTAATAGGGGCTGTTATGCCTGTTAATTAATAATTCAAACTAGCCATTACTGACACCTAGTGAAAGGTGTAGAATACCTGCCTTATAGTTGTTGTATGTTAGTTTATTTTGCCATTTTCATGCTTGAAAATGCTTAATTTAGGCAAAAAATACGTAAAATAGGCTGCATTCAACCACAAAACAGCATGATCTATTCATGAATCTGTTTTTGAAAAAACGTGATAGAGTGAAGTCAGAAAATTCAAACTGCGAAGTGGCGAGGGATGACTGTACTTACAAAATCCATGCTTATAAGATAAGATAAACTGTGGTAATTCACATGTCTCTCCTGAAGACTGCCAAGCCTCCCTCTTAACTCACAAAGGTCACAGACATTTTTGGCATAGAGACAAAAAGCCTCTTCAGCAAAGCTTCTAGGGGGCTAAAAATGTGGATAACCATTTCTGCTAAACACTTACAGACGGAAGTAATCATTCATCATCAAGTGAATTTCCCTGCTGTGGGATTAATAAAGTACTACTACTACTACTACTACTACATCTATCTCCAAAACAACACGTGACCCCTATTCATCTTACCAGATAGAACCCCGGCAGTCATTGTGGATGTTATGGGGGCTTTCCTCTCACTGACGCGGGCCAGGAAGGAGAAGAGCAGGCCATCCCGAGCCATGGCAAAGATGATGCGAGGCAGGGGGAACATGGACCCCAACAGACTGAGGTGGCATGGGTGGAGGTAAACAACAAATTGGGGACGGGGGTGGTGACAAGCATCAGAACAGAGAAGTCAGTAGGGGTCAAAAGGAAACATTTGGTTTAAACAAATGAGGTTGGTCAGTTAATAGTTTTGCCGCGCAGGAAAGAAGTAGGATGCAAGACTCGAGCAGCAGGGGCATGATAGTGGACTGTGCTACAATAAGGACTCATTCCACAGGTAGTATAATACTGGCACCTTGCATTTAGTTATCATCTTAACAACAGAAAGTAGGGTTACCACCGTTGACATGACATTAAGAGAGGATTAGTAACTGCCTTTTCATGCTTTGGTACTGATTTCTGTCAGGGCTATTTTTAAATGTAAATAATATACGATTCTGCGTCGCTCAGCCCCCCAGCATGAAAAAACATTTTTTAAAAAACATGCGTGTTAGTGTCTCACCTGCCCCTATACCACAGGTGAGGGTTGCAGTTAGCGGGGTTTTGGTGCGCGGGCTGATCGTGGCCAAGACCTTGAAAAGCAACCAGTTGGCAGCGATAGCCCAGATGACACGGGGCATAGGAAACATAACGCCACAGGAGGAACGAGGACACCAGGAAATATAGCATCCACACACCCGGTGAGAAGGCAGCGCATAGACAAGAGGAATATGACATTGCATTTATTTTACACAGCGTAATGCAGTTATGCATGGGGTGAGAATGACACAGTGGCATGCTGTTCACACGCTTTGATCTTTGCAGTACTCGTAATGACCTGTGCTGACTATATAAGGCTACAGCACATGTACAATCAGTAGAAAATTACAGTGAACCCACAGAAGAAATAAAAATCATGTGAATACAGCTAGAAATGCATGGTTGCAGATGACCACAAAGTATCCCACCAGGCATTCTCCAGTTGTTTACGATAAATGCTCCAGTTAACGCCTCTATTCAATTAATTGCAATTAAAAAGCATAAAAAATGCAGCATTCCCGTTTAGTGAAAATGAAATTTTAAGTTTGGAGTTCCAGGAGTCCACTGCAATTATCTAACAAGGCCTGTGCAGGAGCATGTTCCAAGCTGCTGCCATACAGCCACCCATGCAGGCCGATGGCGCTGCAATCTTCTTTGTAAGCCTTCACTCAAGTACAGATATAGACCCACGCATGTTTCAGACTGAGAGCATATCAATATGGGCCTACCTTGTGGACAGTGCGCAAAGGGAGCCGACAGCCACAGCATATTTGGCTCCTTCCCATCCCACGTACTTAAAAGCAACGGGAAGGGGGCTTTTGCTGTCCAGCAGGTAGTATGGCATCATGAGGGTGAGGGCTGCAGAAACGCAAAAGTAGGCTACAAAACAAATGAGCAGCGAGGACACGATGCCGATAGGTATGGCTCTCTGGGGGTTTTTCACCTCTTCACCTGAGGAGAGCACAAAGGATCATGTTTAGCACAACATTAGTTACAACTGCGCACATAAATTACAATATAATACAAGTATAAAATATTCTGCCTTTACAAATATAATAATGCTGGCTTTTGGTTGACACCATCCAAAATGGGTTCTCTTGAAATTTTCACCGATTATTGCATAAATCTTAAATACAGAATTCAAGCATATGCAGGATTGTACTGCTTGCTATCAAGCTATCAAGGTGTGTGTGTGTGAATATGTATGTGTTATGTATGCATGACTTGTTGACAGTGTAATAATAAAAAAAAAATAAATCCACTTTTCAATAATTAATATTTTCAGTTTTTTTCCATCTAAAGACATGGCAGCACTATGGCAAAACCTGGCATGTACAGGATTAAAAAGCATATTGAAATGTATAGAATTAGGACTGATGTTAGTTTAAAAATGAGTTGGAAATAATATCAATTGACAATATTGCAAAAAAAATTATGATACATAAAATTTTGCGGCCTGCGGCTGATTTTTAGTGGCACGTGACAGTCTAAAAATATAATATAACTAGAAATAAAAAAAATATATATAATATAATATAATATAATATAATATAATATTGAGAGAGAAAAAAAAGATATAATCTAATGAGAGAAAAGCCGTAACTTTATGAGAATAACACTGTCATATAATGAGGGAAAAAAAAATAATTTTAGTAGTTGTTTAAATATTAAAGAAATATTTTTTTGAAAATTGTAATTTTATGAAAATAATAAAAAAAAAAACAGAAAAAGTTTTAAAAATTGAAAATAGAATTAAAAATACATTTTTTTGAAAATTATGTTGGCAAAGTTACCAGAATAAAGTCAAAATATTATGGGAATAAAGTCAGAATTACGAGAACAAAAGTCACAAGAAAGTTGAAATAGTTGGAAAATTAAAAACAGCATAAATGAAAAAAAAAAAACAGCTGTAATTTTACAAGAATAAAGTCAAAATAGTAAGAGTAATTTTTATTTAAAATTATGCTGCCGAAAAAGTTATAATGTTACGAGAATAAAGTCAAAATATTGTTGGAACAAAAGCCAGAATTAAGAGAAGAAAATTCACAAGAAAGTAAATGTACAGTAAAATGTAAAAAAAACAAAACAAAACAAAACAAAAAAAATGCTGTAATTTTACAAGAATAAAGTCAAAATATTAGGAGAAAAAAATTGCAACTTAACAAGAATAAATGTAATGTTTTTATTTTTTTTAACGCAAAATATGTGAAACAAAACAAAATAAAGATGCTATTTTTGGAAAATTAGGTTGTGGGAATAAAAGGCATAATAACTTCTTAACATATCTACAAGTGTTGCTTTACAAAATAAGCAAATAAATAATAATAATAATACATAAATAATAAATAATAAGTGGCGCTTGCATTTTTCTGTATATGTGGTAGAAAAAGTTTAGACACCCCTGATTGAAATGGTTAACTTAACTGTCCATAGGGGGTCATAGTGCTTATTATTTGTTACATTCTAGGTGCAACAACAATATTTACTCTGTCAAAATGCCAGTTGCCCAACTTAACTGGTTATTCACTTCAATTTGTTGTTAGCACTTTGCAATGTATTATCTTTAGCAGAATTTAAGTACAGTACATCCTGTATGTATGTGTTGACAGAAAACCAGTAAATGTGATGGGGAGGGCTAAGTGATTGATATAATTTTCTCCTGTATTTTGGAACAGAATTGAACAAGGAGCTTATTTTGCACCCGTAACCCGTAAGACTCAAACACCCAACTCTTTAACTGCAGGCCATTATGCAACAGCGCTCCAAGGACGAACACTGAGGACTTGTTTGGCAGTAAAAAAAAATTAAATAAATAAAAAAAATCACATTGCGATGATGGAGTGTGTATACGTCTGGATCATTTGGCTGTTTTTGACAGGTCAAAGCCACCAAATGACCTAGATAAATACTAAAGCCTGTCTGGGCTCAAACTCAAATAACTGCTTTCGATTACGCAAGCCAATTAGAATTCAAAGAGAGGAGAGAGTTTAGCCAAGCTGCAGGACACTTTTACAAGCTTTTTACAGAGTGTACAGATTAGAAGCTACAGTACATAAAAAGACCGTCTTAACCTGCGTTACGCTTCCAATTGGGCCAAGCACTCTAAAACTTGATCTTTTCTTTTTGCTCTGCCATTGCTTATGTAAGAGCACCAAATGTTTGGACAAGCTTTGGAAAGATGATCTGTGCTCCATATCCAGTTGCACTCCCACAAAAAGTATGGTATGGGGTCCATGGGGTGATATTAGGGATGTGGAAATTAGAGCAAGACTAGACTAGGGCCAGACAAAGTAGCACTGACCTGTGGTTGCTATGCAGTCAAATCCCACAAAGGCATAGAAACAGGTAGCAGCTCCAGACAGGACGCCTGCAAACCCAAATGGCATAAAGCCGCCAACGCCCAGCTCCTCTCTGGTTGGTAGGATGTCTGTCAGACTAGACACAGGGGAAGAAGCACGATTAAAACTTGGACAATGTGTATTCCACAACATTTTTATTTCGTACTGCACCATTTGTAGGATTTTCCAAAACATTCCTTTATGGAAGAATCCTTAAAGCTAGAAAGGCGCTATCAAAATAGTAAACGACCACAGCCATTCATTTATGAACAGGCATAACAATCAATTAATTAATTGACTGACATTGATAGGTAAGCACTTGTACCAATTGAGGCCAAATAGAGTGCACTACTTGGCTTCAACCAGCAGAGGCGCTGTTGATTCAAACTCACCTTATTTGATCAACACGACAAGCTGTGTTCCGATTTACTTTAATGTTCCAGAGTATTTAATGTTTAATTATTATTAAAACAATATAATAAAAAATATGTATACTGTCACAGACTGTTGAAATAAACATATGAATTATATTAAAATAATACCAAATCAATACATTTATGTGGAAGACAGCTGAGCAATATTTGTAAATGTGAACAGTCCAAAGCTGCAGTTGAAAATATTACACTCCAATCCTGTAGGCGGTGCTAAACTTCAAATATTGTAAAAAAATAAGTCGTATCAACAATCTGCCATGCATGGTTTTCACAATTATTGCCACATGGAGCCGCATAAAAAGGAATAGTTTCTTCCATGGCTCATATCACACCCCTAACTATTTTTTCGGAGTAGCTTTCGAGTTGTGCGAGTGACATACAACTTACTTGAGGCTGGAGTTGCTCATATTGGCGACATGTAGGATTTCATCAGGGTCCAAATACCAGTTCTTCAGAGTGCCCCTGACCAAGCCAGAGATCACCATGAACAATAAGACAAGGATGTTGATGCCTGTAAAAACTTTGTTGACCATCGCTGACTCTTTCACCCCAAATGCCAGCAGACCTTTGACATGGATAAGACAGGGTAGAAAACATGAGGAGGTTGTTAAGGGCCGACTATTTTTCAACCAAGTATTGCATTGCTTTGTCTTGATATCTTTTGGGATGACAAAATGCAAATCTCTTGGAAGATGCGTGTGAACTTACCTGTGAGGATGATGATAATGACAACCGCAAACATGTCGGGGTATTCTGCCAGTACTCCCGGTGCGTTCATGGACATGTAGTCTCTGCAGAAGTGCTCTATTCGCTTCCCTATCAACTCATCGAAGGTGGCGCTCCATGCTCGAGCCACACTTGAGGTACCTGAATTGCAGGAAGAATAGTTGAGGCTTTTTCAGATACTTCAATCTCTTCAGATTGGGTTATACATGCCGCAAATACTCCAGTTAATGCCTCTATTTATTTGTATTAACCTCCGAGTCCCCTACAGCCTCTGGGTGCATGGTTTACAAACAAGGCAGCTAACGTTGGTGCCATCTATGCTATGACTGTTAAGATGACCGACTTTTGGCAACACAGCCCTCGCCTGTATTTTCAACACATCGGAGCCCAGTTCCGACTGCGTGAAATAACACAGGATGTGACAAAGTATTTCAACTTTCTCTCATACCACAGGAACGGTATGACGGAAAATTTCAATGGTTTTCAAACCATGACTTTTTCATACTGTAGTATACGTATGAAACCAGTAACCAGCCCATGTCTAGCTCTAATTGATTATGGCTGTAGGCATCCTCCTGATGTAGCTTTTATTAACTCCACATGATGGCAGTTGCTGAATTTGAAGTATAATGAGTGATCAGCATCCTGCAGCTTTAGTAGCTCTGCTACTGCTAGTGTACGGCTATTACACATACTGTACTGTTGTTTTCAGTAGACTCATCTGTGGGTTTATTGCTGGATGAGCAGTTTTCACCTACCTGCTATTATAACATTGCTGTAAATGACCAAAGAGAGGTACGGTTTCCTTTCTCATGCACTCCAAAATCATTATTAAAGTGAAGAATTTAAGTTATGAGATATAATTTATTTTGTTTTGACATTTCAGAAATAATATCTCCAATTACTCCCTGCTTCCAATGAATGCGCTATAATTAGAGGATTTATGGTATTGTGCTTGTGCAGGCTTTTATTGGCTAAACGGAGGTTACATTTAAACCAGAACCAGAATATCTTCTGGATCCCAGAGAACAAAATGAGTTTTCAGGTGTCAATAGGATTTTGTAAGTGACTTGGAGTGCGTCCACTCTCCATGAGTGTACAGCAGGACATGCAGCCTTACCGATGATATAAGCGAGGATGAGGTTCCATCCGGTGATGAAGGCCCAGAGTTCTCCAACAGTCACATAAGAGTACAGATAAGCTGAGCCTGTCTTGGGAACACGAGCTCCAAATTCAGCATAGCACAAGCCAGCTAACACTGACGCTAGAGCCGCTATCAGGAAAGACAGCACAATGGCAGGACCTGGAAGGACAACGCAAAGTCTTGGAATTAAAAGGCTTTCAACAGCGTTGGACATAAGGCATAAATCATGAATAGCGATTACCTGAATCTTCCCGTGCAACAGCACCCGCGAGCACATAGACGCCAGCCCCCAGCGTGCTGCCCACTCCCAGGGCCACCAGGTCTAAAGTGTTGAGGCATCGCGACAGACGGGAATCCTCCGCATTACAGTCCACCACTTTGACCCTCAGCAACCGCTTCCCAAAACTCAGAAGCTTTTCCAGCCCCATTGGTCCGACTGCAGGGCAGAGTCACAGGGGAGAAGCCGCACACACCTTTGGTGGACGTAAAGAAGGATTATAAATCCAAGACAATGCGCCACTGGCCGTAATGAGCACAAGTTGGAAGCATACAGTTATATACGGCAGTTAGCCGCAGAAGCTTGATCCAATGGCAGAGAGGCACATTGCTGTGTGAACGCTTTTAGTGGCCACGCATGCAATCAGATCTACAGTATGGACATGGTGCAACAGATTTAGCACTTGACAAACTTATTTTAAGTAGAACACAGTTTCCTGGGGTGTTACATAACACAGCCCAAATTTTCTGATAAGTGGCCAAAAAGAAAGAAAAAAGTCAGGGGCCTATAGGGATAATCCATCATATTGTTGAACGTGTTGCTGACATACACTGTGTTATGTAACAGCTGAAAAGGAGTGGAAGCAAAGCCCCCTGGACAGGGGGTTTAACACAAAGACAATCATAAGTCATGACACACGAGCACCGCCAAGCACTAAATTCCGTTACTCCTGTATACACAGCGGAACTTTAAGTGTTAATCAGGACATCCTGTGTTTTAGGGAAAAAAAATGTAACATTATTTATACAGGGGGACCTCAACATTTCAGGGGAAACTAGTGATGCATCCTTGTTCGCAAATCCTTGAACCAAATCCTTGTTTGCAGATGACCACACTGTATCCCACTAAGCATGCTACAATTGTTTAGAATAGTGTACATGTATAACATGTTCTGTCTTTACAAAAGATACTAATGCTCACTTTTGATTGACACTGACAGAGAGGTATTTAACAATGTGTTTACTGTTGTGGTTATAGTTTGCAGCGAAATACCGTATTGACCAGAGTGGCAACAATTAACCGATGATTAATCGATTAATTGTTTCAGTGACCACTATTCTGGTATTTGATTAATTGTTTTCATTTAATCATGTAAATACCCTCTAATTTCAGTATCTCAAATGTGAATATTTTTTAATTTCCTTAGTCATCCATGAAAGCAGAACTATTACGTGTTTTAGGTCGAACAAGATATTCACACACCTCAGCTTTGACTTTGGAAAACAGTTAGACATTTTTGCCTCTTTTCTGATATGTTGTTGACAAAACCACTATCTGTCGGTGTTTGGGTCGTATTGATTTGGTCCATCTAGGTAGGGCCAACAAAACAACAAGCTTTATATTAATCAACGGAAAAAAAATCATTAGTTGCAGCCCTAGTATTGACCCAAATATAATACAACTAAATAAAAGACGACCTCTCTTCTTCAGGACCTATTTTTGGACACATTTTTAAGATGAAAACACAACCATTTTTTTTCCCTTTGAACTCAAATCAGTGAAATAAAAACTGTCCGATTAAAATAAAAAAAATGATATGTTATTTCTTCACTGTTCTACAGTTGTTTGATGAGTCTGTTTCATTGATTACCATTATCTTAAAATTAGCATCATAACGCCTCCTCTATTATTGACCAAGTTGTTCAACCTTTGAGACCATTTTTTCCAGGGGGTCTCTGTGCTGCATCTCTCCAGGTCAGTGGTTGTGTGTGTGTGTGTGTGTGTGTGTGTGAGTGACCGGAAGAAAAGCTCGTGGTATACCGCCATGTGTTTGTTTGCATGTATACATCTCTACATCCTTAGCACAAGATGACTTACTCAGGGAAGCATACTGACTTGAAGTCTGAGTAAAGCCTGTAACAAGTGTTTACTGCACACTACTGCAACCTGATGTTCAAATGTTAAAAAGGGAAACTGCACTTTTTTTGGAATTTTGCCTCACATCCACAATCCTTATGTGAGACTCGAACAAATCTTTCTCTTTTCTGTGTTCTAAGGATATAAAAACAGCTAAAAAGAGGCAGGTAATTGATGCACGTAATGGGACGCACCTATCCCGCCTAGAGAATCCGCTATCAAAACACCTCCAAAAACCTCCAACAATGTTTTATCTTTTATGTACATGCTATGACCATGTAGTAACAGGCACATTCATAATAACATGTAATACTTTTGCCGTATTTTGGTCATTGTAAGCGTTACCGAAACTTCCTTCCTGGGCGCATTGATTTCACGTAGCGACACAGAAACGAACGCCTACACCCAACGTTAACTTTTCAACTCAAAAACAAAGACACAGCAGCAGAGGCGGCAGCTCCAATATGTAGCGTTACCTTTCGGTAGTGGCCTGAAGCTTTGTGAGGGTGGCACTGACACACTACGGGCGAGTGTGTGGTTTTATTTATTTATTTGTTTAAAAAAGGGACAGTGCATATACATGAACACTTGTGTGTAAATATGCCAGTATTAGCCCAAAGGCTACTTTACATCTGTAGTCCGTGGCAGGTCAAACAATAAGACAAAGAAAAAAACAAGAGAACTGTGTGACGAAGACAATACATGGACAATAAGATAAAATAAAACACAATAACAACATACAATAAAATAAACATTAAAGTAAAATGAATGGCCACAGATAAGCCATTGTTTGAGATGGGTTTAAATGAATTGAAGGCAATGGAGTCTTTTACAGCAACTGGGATGTTGTTCCAAATTTCCATACCTTTGACTGATAACACCTGTTGTGTAAATGTTGTACGTCTGTAAGGTGTTACACAGTCTCCTCTGGTGGAGGCTCTTGTTACCTTTCCATGAACAGTGCATTTCATCTTAATAAACTCACCCAAGGGTGGCGGAGCGAGTCCATTTAAAATCCTATATCTTGAATGGGCTAGTTTGAATTTTCTATAACTCTCAAAACTACGAATATTGTATTTCTGGAGAATGAGACTATGATGAAACGATAAAGATTTTCTATCAAACACTTTTAAGGCCTTTTTTAAAAAAAGAGTGATTCTTTTCATTTTAAAGTTGTCAGAGACCAGTTAGTAATTCAATATTCAAAATGGGAAAAAAAATCATTGAATACGGAATCATTTTAGCAGCATTCTCTGGCAATGATGATCTGATTTGCCTAAAATTCTGAATATTAAAATTTACAATTTTAGATATATATTTTACATGTTTTTTAAAAGCTAAATTGAAGCTAGTTGCTAGCTGGCTAGTAGCTAGCCGGGGTGGTGTGGCAAGGTGTCACTACACCAGCAACATAGTTATTTGGTGCAACAATGTAAATAATAACAATGTTAATAATAATAATAATAACAACAACAACAACAACAACATCGCTGTAGCTTGGTTAACATGCACGTCACATCATGTAAATGGAGCATGGCTGGCAGTTTTTGGAGGTTTTTTTCAGAAGGCTTTATAGGCGGAATAGGTGCGTTACATTACGTGCATTCTTAGCCGCTTCTTTATAGCTGTTTCTATATCTTTAGAACGCACAGCAAAGAGAAAGGCATGCATTCATGTCTCACATAAGGTTTGTGAATGATGGGCAAAATTACAAACAAAAGTTCAGTTTTTCCTTAAGCAGCAGACCGGTCAGCTGATATACACATCATCAGTCTGACCCTGATTACTTATATTTTCATTATTTTGTAGTATCAGAAGTCTTGTGTTTAACCATTCACATATGCACGCATATCGGTTTGGGATGCTACCAATACAAAGCACAGCAGATGGCCCTACTATTCCTAAAAACACAGCTGTTGGAGAATATTCCCTGGGTGATAAGAAGTGGTCTAACATCCACATTCCTTAGGGCTGAACTCACATAATGGGAGCACTGAGGGCTAGAAAAGGGACAGGGAAATAAACAGTGATTCTGGAGTGACTGGGCAGAAATCCATGCAGATAATGGCTCCATTCCAGGACCTACTGACATGAGGACATCTAGTCTGAAAGGTCATGCGGACAGCGATACGGTCATGTCACACCACATGGAAAGTTCCTACTGAGGGTAACTTAAGGTTATGCCCTCCTATCCCCGCCTCACCACCCATCCACTTTCCAGAGAAACACGCAAAAATGTTCCAGGTAATAAATTATGCACAGAACTGAGAAGAGACTTCAAAGCGTCTCAGACTTAGCATTCCAAAGACCGCTAAGATAGAATTACAGTAGGTACTGTATGTATCATAAACATTACCAGCAGCCAACATGACTGCAAGTGGATGAGGATTGATTGCATTAAAATACAACCCTTAAATCATGACATGTGATAAATTAATGTAAGATACCGCATGACACAACTAATGCATACCCTCAGCAGATTGTTTTTACAACAACATAAAAATTAAATCATTGTCCCCCCAGCTGGTGAAGAGATAAGTTCGTAAAAAAAGACACTGAGTAAAAATAGTACGACTGGTACAGTACTTGCAGATGCAAACACCCAGACACGCTCACACAAACAGTAAATCAAAAGTTGCCTTCATGAACTGCATGACCCCCTCAGTCACTGGGTTTTAAGTCGCAAACGCACAGTCAGAAGCGGTCTGTTAGTATTATTAGAGTACATAGCACGAATGATGGCACTTTAAATGGAAGAGAGAAAAAAAGAGCACCAACTAGTAGCGTTGTATACAAGATTGATATCAACATCTGGAAATAACATCTTGTTCAGCAGCACTGAGCGGTAACTCACTTGAAAGCAACTTATCTACGGACAGCACCGTGCGCTTCTAGAGAGCGTAGGACAGACAATGGGATTAAACACCGCGTTTGTTTTCTATTCTTCGAGCTGTCGCGAGGAGCATGCATAGACTTCATGGGTTCCAAAATAGTATCCGCGGGAATCACATGGCTCAGCTATTCCAAGCATCCAGCGACTTGCGCACTCATACATCCTGGAACATGGTTGCGTCATGAACCGTCAGAATTGAAAACCTAGGAATTCATACAGCTTGCTTACCTTTCAACCTATAGGGAGTCTTGGAAGGTCGAACTAGTTAATGCTGTCAAATGAGTTTGTTTTGTCATTGATGAGTTCGAGGAGGTAAGTTGTGGTGCCCTTCAGTTGGGGGGAGTGTCGGGTGAGAAACAAGGGTGTGTTCTTTGACAGCCAATGAAAGCTGAGCAAGGAGAAGACACGACTTGGCATTAATTCGGAAGTCCTTTTCAGCCCAAATAACTGGATTGATGAAGCTAAAAACAGAACAATGACTGGGAAGGTCAGCAGAGACGGTTACTTTAAACAAATACAAATATACCCCTTTAGGTAGCAATTCATATGTGTCAAATAATACTATAATTACAGTACATTTATAGTATGTGTTGACATATACTTTGTATTGTTTCACAGGTATATTTATGTTTCTGAAAGTACCGTAATTTCCAGTGTATAAACCGCTAGTTTTTTGTTTTTTTTTTAAACTTTGAACCCTGTGGCTTATGCCGCAATTTATGACCATGTTCGAATCTCGTGACAACAATAACTATTTTAACTTTTTCCCACAATGCATTTCTTCCCAGCAGAGCAGTTCATTGGCCATGGCTGCCGAGGCGCTCCAATGATTTATTCAGCTTCCTGTGTCCACCAGAGGGAGCTCACGAGCTCAGCTCCAGAGGGAGCTCATGAAGGGAGCCGATGAACTGCTCTGCTGGGAAGAAATGCATTATGGGAAGAAGTTACAATCGTTTTTATTGTAAACTCGTATTGGTACTTGTCTTGTCTATGTCTTAGCTACCTTGAGTGTTAAGTTGCTGTGTGATCAATTTTACCTTCTATCAATTGATATTTTTTTGCGCCTACAGAGGACGACTGACATACATTCAGTGAATTTGAGCAAGACCGTGATAATACTGTGCTAATAATAATAATAATACTGTGATAATTAGGGCCCCACGAACGGAATTGTCCAATAAAAACGGAATCTACTGTTAAATGCGGGATCTCGCGGAAATTGACATATTGTGAATGAAATGCTGTCATCATGTGAGAAGGAATGTTTGTGTGCCGACCGCTCAATCGTGGTGGAATCTCATCAGAAACACTAACCCGCCCCCTCCCGAACTAAACATGTCGAAACGGTGACCTGAAACACCGGCAAAAGTTGGCGTAAAAATGTCAAAACTCATCTCTTACGGTGCGTGAAAGGAAGCCAGCTGGGTTAGCTGAGTTTTGCATGCTAGTGCTGCTGTGTGTGTGCGACTCAGAAACATACCGTCATAAAAGTACACACTCTATGCTGGTAAAATAAGTGTAAAAGGTAAAAAAAAAATTGAATTATAAAAATGAAAATGGAAAAAAAAAGAAAACACAAAATTTGGGAAAAATAAAACGGATTTCATAGAGCCCTTGATAATAACTGTTAATTTTGTACTTATTTTGGTTTGTTAAGTACAGTACTTCACAAAATTTTGAGCTAAAAAAGCGCTGGTATGTGTTTGAGCAAAACAAGGCTTCTCCTATCTGTCAATAACAACAGGGATACAGTGGACACGTGCGGGCTATGTCCTTGTTTTGGCATCTAAAGTGGCATGCAGTCGGAAAGAGGTCAAACTCCTCATAAAGCAGATGAAAGGGACAATTGAGAATAAGTTGCGCCTCAGTTATCGCCTGCTTAAAATAGATGTACTGAAGCTGGGCTCACTGCCCTCTGATCACTATAATAGCCACCGTGACATAATGTGTTCCAAGATCCTGGTCAAACTCTGACTTGTTTGGATTTGGACTACATTTTTCCTGCAAAAAATGACCTAAACAGTAAATCTAAAAAGTAAAAACAAGAAAACACTTCATTTGCACTACAGGTATTAATATTATCATGATAATTATCAAATTTGATCAAAATATGTCCATACTTTGACCTTAGTTCTCTTTGTAGGCACAAATATATCTCATCTGACTTCTTATATTTGTTGCGCAGTCTCAGACGATCCTTCGTTTAACGCTGTTAAATGGTTCCAGACCCAACCGTGATAAGTGAATTTCCGCAAAGTAGGATTTGTTGTTTATGAAAAGGAATATTTTTATAGTTAGGAGCATAGAAAACCTGTTTGCGACCTTCTATATACAGTTTTTAACATTATTAGAGCACTCTCTACCAGGGATACTTTTTCCACCGAGGGCCGCATGCTAAAAATCAACGGCTGTGGGGGGGGGGCACTTTTATATTTTTGTTTTGTAAAAAAAAGTTTAAGTAAAGAAATAAATATTTATATTTCTATTTAAAGACAAAGCTTTTTTGTTATTAATTATTATTACCATTTCAACTTCCTTTCTTTACATTTTGCCCTTTTGCTCTATTTGTCACATATTTGCTGGGTTTTTTGGTTGGACTTTCTTTCTACAATGTGCCGTGGGCCAATAAAAAATAAGCTCTGGGCCGCAAATGTCCCCCGGGCCGCACTTTGGACACCCCGGCTCTATACTAAAAACTACATACATTTTGATAAAAGATCAAAATGCTGGCACTTGTAACTTTCCTTGGCTCCATTTTGGGTTACTGAGGTGAGAAACACTTTAAGAAATACTGTAACTCATGGCAAAACACGGAGGTGGTGTTCGTGTGGTGTCTTGCTGCCACATTGTGTCTTTGGCAACAATCACATCAAGCATCATGTCTTCAATAAAGGTAAAAGTAACCTGGAATGTTCATTTAGCTATTTTAGTTCATTGTATATACATTTAGAATTGTTTTATCCATGTAAAACGATAATTGTAAAACTATAAAAACATGTTTTGTGTGAATATTTGTGAGAGCTATTAGGATGCTAACAAGGAAAGACGTTTTCTGATTAAAAAAAAAACAAAACATTAAGAATACAGTTTGACTCACGCGCTGTATTAATAACACAAGACGACAAGACGCGTACCATATTGTACGCTAACCCAGGCAAAATTGTGGCGTAAATTTGGACCTATTTCTAGCTTTAGTTTACTTCTGCCATTCCTCCTACCTTATCCATTTTACATCTATTTACTACAGGTACCAACACACCTGTTGTTAACCCTGCTTTTAAAACTTTGGGTTATATTTGTGTATAAACAATTATCCCAGACATGTGGTGAGCGGCTTTGATCTCAGAAAGCTTACACACACACACACACACACACACACACACACACACACACACACACACACACACACAAACTTGCATAAGATATCCATAGCTGTACATCCACACATCCAGGATATCGCCTATTCCTACAGTCAGACCACTGGTGACCCACTTTCACAGGAGCTAAAGTTAGACTCCCTGGAAATAATTGAGTTATGTTTGGAACGGTTATAAAAGTTTCACAGAATCCAAACTTAATTCAAAAGCTACAAGAATTGTGGAGCAGTTTGGACTAAACTGAACTGTGATTTTCGTGTGGTGCACAAGGATACGTTAATTCTTTATGTCATGTGATCCGTTAGTGATCACTTTGGATTTGTTGCTTATAGCATGTCTGCTGCGTAACCACTTGGTGCTTTCACTCCAGACACACCTCTTTTCACATCCCTCCGGAGTCCTGCACAGTTGCATCCATAATATTACAAATGTTTTCCTCATCACTTTGTTTTATCCTTCATACACTTATAAAGCATCCAATCAGACGGCTGCGACAGACGAACGGTCAATGACTTATGAACAATTAGTCCCACCCGCGCCCCTGCAAAGATGTTTTGCTTGATGGTGGCCATGTTTTTCAACCAATCCTGATCAATTTTACACACATGTGCTTGTCAGTCCCGTTAAGGCAGGTGTGTCCAAACTTTTTCCACCGAGGGCCACTGAACACTGAAAGGATGCAAGGGCCACTTTGATATTTTGTAGATCTGTTATAGTTAGTTATAGTTATAAGTTATATATATTTCAAGAAAAAAAAAAAACAGCGTCTCAGCTTTGTGATAGAGGTGAAAAAGCCTTTCAATTCAAATTAAATTCCCCCACCCCCCATGCTGTTTTTCTTTTAATTTCCAAATATTTCAACTTCCTTCTTAATCTTCGTAAATGTCCTTCTCATAATAGTATGTCTTTATTCCCATAATATTTTGACTTTATTCCCGTATAACTTTTTCCCCAGCCTAATTTTCCAAAAATTACAACTTTGTTTTTTCTTTAATATTTTAACTCTGCCACTAAAAATGACATTATTTTTCGTCATAATATTGAGTTTATTCTCATAAAATTTGTATTTTTTTTCTCCTTAAAATATGACTTTTTTCTCTTAATATTTTGACTTTATTCTTAGAAAATTACAGCATGTTTTTTTTTTTTTACATTTCCAACAATTTCAACTCTCTTCTTGTAAATTTTCTACTTGTAATTATGAATATTTGCATTATATTTTGACTTTATTCTCGTATTGTTATAACTTTTTCCACAACTTAATTTTTTTTTTAAATATTATGACTTAATGTTTTTTTTTTCCTACAATTTAAACTTTATGCTACTAAATTGAGGTAATTTTTTTATTACAACATTATTTTATTCCATTTTCTCTTAATATTTTGACTTTATTGTATTTAATTACTGCTGATTTTTTATTTTTGCTGCTGGATTTTTTTTTTAACATTTTTTTTAAGTTGTCTTGTTAAATTATATTGTGAGAATGTGCCGCAGGCCAAGGAAAAAAGCAGCCGTGGGCCACACTTTGGACACCCATGGCTTAAGGCGTGTACAAAAACACCCTTAAAGTCAAAGTGGGGGTTTTGTAGAACTCATTAAGCTGTATGAGAAATTTCAAGTCAATCTGACCAACTTTAATAGGGATTAATAACGCCACCATGCGGTGTACATGTTTTATTTTGCTTGACTATACTGTGGTTATCTTTTCTTTACACCTGCATAACAGTTAAAATGTGAGTTAAACACTGCCTGTACAGTTTAACAAAAGGTTGATGATGGTGACAGTTTGACCTTGGAACGGATTAATTCACTTATTATTAATTGCCATTATTTCCTATGGGAGAATTGTTGTTTTTGTTCAAACGTTTGACATTAAAACAACTTGGAAGTCAACCAGCATCGGAACTTTGCAGTATAATTTCAGTTGCCCTTCATGTAGGTATAAAATTATAAAATTAAACAACAAAACTGCAAAAATTGAAAAAATGTAGCAAAAAAGGCATAATGTAAAGAGAAAAAGCTGAAATGCTGCTTCTAATAAGTAATAATAACACAAAGCATTGTCTTTAAATATACACAGTCATTTTGTTGTTTTTTTTTACCCCACAATCTTTTTACAAAATAGAAAAAATATTAGAATATCAAAAGTGCCCCCCCCAAACATCCTTTGAATTTCCAGTATGCGGACAAAAGCCTTAGACACGCCTGTCTTACACAAACAATACATACACCCCAACTGTATATTACAAATGATTTATGCTTTATACAAAATATTATGTCGTGTAATTAAAAAAAAAAAATCTGATTTTCATTGTACATTTGTTGCACTTCATTTCTTTGGCATTTTGACTTTTACATGCAACTTTTGAAGAAAGTGCAATTTGTATTTACAACACAATACAGTGCAGCTATTGCAAACATATATAACGTCTGCAAACAAATGTAATAATCTAAACCATTCGTGAAGTTTATAAAATGTATAAATGAAGAGCTGACCAGCAAATAACGTTCAAGAATGAACAGGAGCCTTGTGTGCAAGCGAGAACATTGTGGTTGTTCAGCTTCATGCTGCACGGGCGGACTGCATTGTGGAGCCCACAAGAAGCACCTATTAGTGCACTTAAAAGTAATTAACCTTTAGCTTTAGTGCACTTAGTAGGTAATTTACTGTTACACTGTAAATAAGCAAAACTTCGATGTATTAAGTAGCGTCACAGTGCTGGTGCGTATAGAGTCGTCGGCGTGCACATGGTTACTACCAGTGAAGCAACACGTAGCTTACCTTGTACAAAGCAGCACCAGAGCATCAGCGGCTAATTCAAGCTAGCTTCACCTTAGACTCACCAACGACGGATGAAAAAAAAAAGTCCAAACTGCATTTGTTTGCTTGTAGGGTAAGAAAGAAGTGATTCACAGTTTTGGGGTCACTTGGTTTAAACGTGGTCACACATACACAGTCACAAGTATTTATACTTAAGAAGCCACGCCTGCCTCTCACCCTTGCAGTTGCGTAATAGCCATTAAGGCTAACTAGCGCTGGTAACACGAGTCACCATGTATAATAGCCACTTGACTACAACTTTAGTGATATTTTTGTCTTTATGAAAGCAAACGGGTTGCGTTTTCATTATTTTGATTAATTGAACTATTGTGGTCGTAGTTTACAATGCACTGAAATGCAGTGACATGTTACTGTACTGTACATGTACAGGGGTAGTTGAAATTATATATACCGATAGTTAAAACTTGGGAGCGACAAATTTTTTTGCAGATTTCAGCCCACTGAAAAAGGGCTCGTGATCCACCAGGTGAGAATCACTAATTTAGAGGCTCTTAGACTTGTTTTCAGTAGGTCCTTAAAAACAGCAGCGTTCCTCAGGGGATCTCTGAATGAGCATTTCTGTCATATAGAGGAACTTTTGATGTTTTTTTTTTGCAGAAATTCCTTGAAAACGTAGTGCTCTTAATAGAGGATCTTAGTCATGTTTTGCTGTAGGTCCGTAAAAACAACAGCATACCTGTCATACAGAGGATCTTTGACTATTGTTTTTTCAGGAGGTCTCTAACAGCAGTGTTTCTGTCATATGGGTCTTTGGCAAGCATTTCTCTCAGAAAGTCCTTAAAAACAGCAGAGTGCTCCTGTCATATAGAGGATCTTTGACTTGCCTTTTTTTTGCAGTAAGTACTTCAAAACAGCAGTCAGTGTCAATCAAAACTGAGCAGTTATGTTTGTGAAGTCAGTTTAGATCTTAAATACTAGTACAGCACAATATATGATAACCAAGAACAAGTAAACCTGTTTGTTTCAAAAGGCACACACACTTTCAACTGTATATTTTATTCACAAGCAAACAAAAGAAATTATAAAACAAAAAACGTTCAATTAGTGCTGATGGTGAGACATGACTCCTCGCCCTGTGTGCTATTTCTAACTGGTGGTCAGCTTCAAGTCGCTTACAATGGAGAGAAAAATGAGTGAATGGGAGAATAGTAGAAGCACAGACAGTTTGGCAGTTTTAACATTAGCAGTGTGTGGAATCAACTTGTTGGTTTTGGTACTGTATTTTGAAAAATGCCAATTCAGCCCAAATGCATTAAGAAGGCAAGTGGACTTGACAAGAAGAGTGTTAGACAAGCGCATAAAGGAGGAATGGAAGATTTCTATACATTATGCACAGTATTTACACTTCACTTCAGTGGGACAACTGACTGGCGAGACTGTAGAGTTCACTTGTGAGGGGTTGAACACAGCAACAGATGAATGAAAGACTGCTTGCTGATAGTGGCGGCTCTATGACTTGGCTTCCAAAAGAGGCTTGATGTCTTTGATGCCTTGCTCTGCCGCCACGGCAATTATGTGATCCACAGCCTTCATGTGTGCCAGCATCTTTACGATCTCTTTCACTTGCTCCCTGTTGGCACAAATGAGTATCGGAATGAGTATCAAAAATCGGCATAGTTACATGACAATACCAGTTAATTATTGTAGCTGCTAAAATCTATCTAGTAAAGTGCGGTACGGCACAGTTTTTGGTATTGATATCAGTTGAATTAATTTTGAACATGCATACAAGTTACGTTAGAATACATCACATTGTATGATTCAGTTGGTGCGGTAAATCCTCATTTTCATGTTTTCACTAGGGGATGTGTAGGTGGGAGGGCGATCGCTGTCAACCAATCCAGTGGGCTTCAGTGTGCTTAGAAGCCCTTTGATGTACTGGCTGTATTGGTTGGCCATGCCACGGTACAGTACGGTTAGGAAAACGGTAAATCCTGACTTGCTTCCCCCCCCCCCCAAGAAAAAAAAAAAATCAGAAAAAGATGTGTTTTATATTTGGTGCTTACAGATTTATACAAGCAATATACCAGTTGTTTGACAGGGGGTGTTTTATATTCCGGTCAGTACGGTAACCAATAAGCAAATCTGCAATCGTCTTTGGATTATCTTTGTTGTAATCCACATGATGTTATAAATGGCAATTTGCTTTCTTCTTCACCAGTTAATGTGGAGCAGAGTTTGTAACTTTGCCCCATCTTTGTATCCTAGAAAAGCACTATGGAAAACACACGACAATGGCAAACAGCAAATAAATGCATACTGACCGAAATATACACCTTGAAAAGAGGATTTAAATGAAGCATTAAGATTGGAGCTTAATGTCTTACCTTGTTGCCCGCCGGTCGGTATCAGATGCCCCCAAGCTGCTACGGTACAAAGAATTGGCCAAATGCACAAGATATCGACAAAGAGGCTCGAGCTGAGGCAACGTCTGCTGGTCCTTTAGCCCAGAGAACCAATGCAACGGCAAGCATTCGACCACCTGAAAAAGGCACGAGAGAGTTAGAGAGTAAAACACATACCAATGAAGACACCTACTTTGCTTAATAAAGACTCTTACCTTCTGGGACTTATAAACATTGTCCTCGCTGATGTCAGTGGTCTGCAACGCAGAGAGGATGTACCTATTCAGAGTGCTGTCTAAAGCCAGGTCCTTCAAGCATGAAGGGGAGAGAATCCCTTCCCATTGCAGGATGTTTCCCAACAGCTACGCACAGAGAGAAGACAGATTTAGACTCACACAGCATCGTAGCACACTCCTACGTGATCTACAAACCTTCACACAAGTCCAGAATTGCCTCTGGTAGAATAAGTAAGGGCCACCGTTCTTGTTTTCCAGCAAACTAAACAAAAGCAAACAGTAATCTGTCAGACAGTGCCGTGAAGATTACTTTCTATGTTAGCGTGAGTGCAGTACTTTTTGGGGTAGAGGGGTTGGAAAACATCTTCATCCAGTGTACGCCGCACCCGCAGGACGACAGTTTTCAACAGCTCCTAATGGGCAGAGAAAAAGGGACTGATCAAGACAACTATATCACAACATTATCCCCATGAAGGTGATGAGAGAGAAGGCAGTACCCGTGTGTATTGGTTGTCCCCGTGCAGCACAGTTGGGTAACTTTTCATCAGTCTGCGAATGAAGGCCACCAGCCTGACGCTCTGACTGTTTGACAGCGGGTCCCACACTTGTTCTGACAACACTGTAGGCATGTACACATACATTTTAGTTCCATCGATGCACAAAATGTGGCATCCCGCATTGCAATGCTAAATAAATGCAGTGGAACCTTAAAAAGTTGATCACAATCTTTGTAGTTATCCCATAATAACCTGTATAGGTAAACAATATGTTTTAAGTGGGGGTGTACTGATACAACTCTTCACTTCCGGTACGATACCGATATTGCAACCTTGAATATTGTCTGATGTAGATACAGTATCAGCACACATCATACACACTTTCATGACTTATTTTGTAGTGTGGAATTTTATAAAACAGTAGGTATGAGAAAAACAGACCCATTTACTTCTTTAGGCATCTGGGGTATAGTTTTATCCACAATGTAGTGGCGGCCAGGTATAATATAGCAAAGTTCGAGGCGTGTCATTAAGTGTTTAGACCCGACTTTACTCACCACCGACAGGGGCTGGCACTTTTCTGTTATAGCTAATGACTTTTTGCCGTCCCGTGTGAGTTTCCCAGGTGATGCTGCTCAAATTCACGATGACATTGGTTGTGCCACAATGGGAAATTTGTGCATGGCAAGTTTTGCACTGAGCTGCAACATCTTTTTCTGACTTGAATTTAAAAAAATACCGCCACACGGCAGACGTCACAACTACTCCTTACTACTTTGTTAGCACATGCTGCTGTTGTGATCATTTGGGCTCTATTTGGCGCTGCAAGAAATAATCAGCCAGACATCCAATACCAATATCGGATTGGGACACCCCTGGTCTCAAGTAACATTTTCACTTTTTGAACTGTCATACAAGTGTAAAAAAATGTAACTGCAGTGGACTAAAACTACGAAAATACGAAATACTCGAACATTGACATGTGGCATTTTAGGAAGCACAAATGTTGGCTTGGTCAAAGTGATTATTCACTTTTGTACAAGTGTAAAAATATGACACGGTATGCACATGGTGACAAACATGGTGCGTGTGCCTGAGAAGTGAGTGTCTTCTCTTTAAGACTTAACATATAGGACTTTGCAGTGTAAATCCTTTTCTATTACTGATGATGGCTTATCGTTGCTTTCGCCATATTATACTGAGCAGCCAGGACAGAGATGCATGTACCACTGCCCTGTAATGTTACAGCTACATGGCTTAAAAGACCTATTGTCAGTTCAATGGTCATTAGCACATTATTCACACAAAGAATGCGCTAAACACGCTTTGAGTTAATGCCACTAAGATGAAATCTGGAGATTATAGGCAAACTATTCTCCAAGCGTTCCACCTTTTAGGGCCAAATCCTGAGGTTTCACTGCATTTCTTAAGCACAGATGTTTTCTTACCTGTCAGTTTGGAGAGTATAACCTTCTCCACAATAGCGGGCAGCAGGCCGATGTCGCTATCACCTTTCTGCAATGTGCTATTCTCCTCAAAGCCGTAAAACAACAGTGACTCAAACCAGAGCATGTACTCAAAGTTTGCACACTGCGCCTGCAAAGGAGCATAATGAAAATTTTGTTTTTTTTGCTCATCACATGGTTAAAACAAAGCATCACCAAAGCTGACTTTACCTCAAGAGGGTTCCATGTGATGAGCTGCAGTCGAACTAAAGGGCTGAAGAGTTTGGGCAGGCAGAGGGCTATGTAAGCATCTCTGTAGCAGTCAGCATAGTCCCTCCTCCAAGCTTCAAACTGTGATTTGATGTAGTCCAAAGAATGGAAGTCTTCCACCACATCCTCAAACACTTTCTTACATTCTCTTGTGATACGATCTGGAAGGGAGGAAGTTGTGTATATCTGTGTCAGTTGAGGTTTGATCATTGCTTGTAAATCTCCTAATTGATCTCCTAATCTCCTAATACCGTGCTCCATGTCGAAGCTGGTGATGTCCGTAGACGTCTCCTCGTCGTCAGACGACAAGCCTTCCTTGTGCTCAGCCCACTTTCCATTCTGCTCTCGAGCTTGACGCCGGCGAGCTCTGTGAGGTGGAAGATTAACATTACGGTCCAGAATTTAGTGCCAAATACAAGGCATGTTCAGGCTAAAAAAAATGTTCCCCAGCGTACCGTCGCGCCTCTCTTTCTGCTATCCGCCTCTGGCGACTGTTCTCTTGGTATAATGCACGATCGCGACCAAACAAGTCCAGGTTGGGAGCCATGACGGCTTTATCTACAAGAGACAGGAGCGACGTGAGGGCCAGTCGTGTTATTTGAAGATCACCCTCACATTACTAAAAACTAACATTTGATATAGTCTCCGGCACATATTTATCCAGCAACAAGGTACTAATTCAAATGTTTGTATTCCAGCATTTGACCAACCCGTTTTTATGAGGAAAATTAATCAATTAATTCCACATAATCAATTATGCCCAAGCACTGTCTGTCTCAATTGACTTGATTCCTGTTCACTTACCGTCTGCAACATGATACTTCTTACACTCAGAGATAACGTTCGTCACCTTTTAAGTGACTTTATTGACATCTAACTGAATTTGAGACTCAACCATACAAAGCTAGATGACATTTTCTCATGTATACATGCTCACTCACACGCGCACATTCAAATGTCGCTCAAATCTGAACTACACGCACGCAGGCACGCTCACACACAACTAACGAGGCCGTTCGAATGAATCATAAAAACCTTCAAGATGGACTGACTTGAAAGGCTTGCAAACTCCGCCGATTCATCTTTTATATCATCCTGTCTTCTCTGGACAAGTCGCGAGGCCCGTTGCCTTAGTAACTGGTGCATGGCAGCCTCCAGCTCCAGGACAGCAGGCACCTGAAAGATATGACGCCTTCTGTGACCTCTGACCCAAACAAAAGCAGGGTTCCCGAGTCCCAGGAAGTGCCTTGCTGCTGTGAAAGAGGAGGATTGTGAAATACAATAAGAGTGGAGCTGGAATATGACCAATGTGGGGAAAAACATAACCTTCCAATGTTTGAATCTAAAATGACGGCAAATGAGTTGATTTTTTTCTTTTTCCCCAACAAAAACTATATTCAGCTCAGGCTCTAATTTTGAGGGATTCATTCAAATTCATCATTTAATGAAACAAGCGGCAGAAAGATGCAGGTTGCTTCATGTAGTTGCTGCTGTGGGATCAAAATCGTTATTACCTTGGTCAAGCGTGAGAGAGCAAAAGCTAGAGGTATTGTTTTCCACCGTTTAAATTTTTATTTATTTATTTTTTAACTGCAATATTGATTTCTCTGAAACACAACAAACACCTACTCTGCAACGTAGCTGAGTCATTGTGCCTCTGTGCTCTGTATGTCACATTTTACAAAATAAATGAATAGAAAGACTCGCATCAAATAAAGACGTGTCATACAGTTAACGTAACCGCTCCCCCCCCTGTGCGTACAGACTGCAGAGGAGAATCGTAAAGGCACAATAAGGCTATTTCGTTTGTATAACAAAAAGGTGGATACCAGTTTGATATGTAATGTACGCTTACAGTAAATGACTTCTGTTGTGCTCTGGCTCTATAAGAAAAATATAATGTAATAGAAATTATTTAATACAATGGTAAGGGTAACACTGACAGTTAATTACAACTGCCACCTTGTGCAATATAATTCAAGTACAATACAGTGCAATCCAAAAAGATGCAGTAAAGCAGTGTTATGAAGTGATGGCACATGTAATCAGAACGTTTACACATATAACAATGTGATTTACACTGTTTTTAACCACTTTTAAAGTGTTATTTGCCTTTGTGTTGACTGGCAGACCACATTTGCAAAGGTTTACGTGTAGTGTTAAACTCATGCAAATATTAGCATGTACAATGTGTGTTGAAGTTATTACATAGCACCATATTGCACTCATCTTTGTTGGCATTCATTACACATGCATCAAATTATACAACTGTATTCATCGCTAAATGTAAATATCTTTAGTTGTCATTACTCAACATGTACACAAAACAACAGCTAATCAAAGAGCAGGTACATTCTCCCTTACCTTTTCACCGAAACACTCAAGCAAGTCTCCAACATACCCTCGCATCTCTTGCAAGAATTTATATTGATCTGCATGGTCATTGGACGAGCCGTCCAGCTGCTGAATGGTGTTCTCTGAGGTAGTTAGCTCTTCTTGGATCTGTCTGTAGCGCTTGATGTTGGCGTTGTGGCCTGCATGCATGTGGCTGAGCCTGCAAACACACGGCGTGAAAGAGGGGAAGGGGGAAAAAAACAGGAAGTAGGTTAAGTGAAGAAAGTGGACAATTGATTTACAGTGTATAAGTACACAACAATGTGGTTTTAGGAATTATAATAACATCTATTCCCTCCCTCCCCCACGTGGTTAGCTCTGTATGTAGCTTTACGGGGTCTCCATGACCACAGCACACAGCAGCCGACATGACAGGGCGGCCGTTCTACTTCACCTACCTATCCTGCAGGCGTTTCTTTACCAGATCAATGGACACTGGGGCTAAGTCACTAACAGAGACGCCGAAGTGAACGGAACCGTTGTCTGCCAGGCCGGGTGGTTTGCCGGCCTGCGGGGGCACGGTGCTGTATGTGAAAGGCATGCTGTAGGAAGCGCCATAAGGCTGAGCATCATAGCTGTTCTGATAGTAGGCTGTGTTGTCCTCTGGTTGGCTGCTTTGGACCTGTCAGAAGAGAAAAAAAAAAAAAAAAAAAAAAACATGCCCACCTGTCAATTTATTCATGATTTATTGACTATTGAATAATGGGTCCTTGTTGTCCTTACTGTATATTACAACAAGGTTTACAATATCTATATATATATATATATATATATATTTTTGCCACCGAAGCAAAAGAGCAAATCAGGAGGGGGCTTAATGTTAGCTGCCTGATGTCATATGACATCTACAAAGTGATGGTTATGATGTGGGTGACATGAGACCAACACTACCTTCGCGATCGCCGTAATGGGCACCCCTGATATACTGTAGCATGTATGTCCGTTCATACACTGTATTACTTAACATTGTTTTCACGTTAACCCACCCCCCCAGAAAAACTCATTTCCAAGGTATGGCTGCTTTTATTTTATACATATAGTGGAAACCTTGATGGTGACAGTTTGACACTGGAACAGATCATTTCAATTTATTTATTTTTTTTACTTCATATGGGGGAAAACTTTCCAATCTATTAAGCTTACTTAGATTTTTGGCAAACATTATTTGGCTATTTAATGAATATTTGTTGTAATAATTAATATCTGTTCATCATCATTACCAGTCAAAAGTTTGGACACAACTTCTCTTACTCTAGCATGTGGAAGTCTCTCCAAACTTTTGACTGTTACTGTAATTTTACATCATCATTACATCATCAGTTGTCACAAATGTGTTTTCACTTTCAGGAGGAAGCGGACTGCTCACCTGTGGTATGCTGATTCCTTTCCTAATCTGCTCCTGCTCCCACCGGCTCACTTCCTCATCAGCGCCAGCATCCAGCGCCTCGTCATCACTCCCCTCGATACCTGTCCACGTGTAGCAGACGATCATCAAACAGTGACGGCAGCACACACTGACTGCCCAGTCTCGTAGGGTAAGGTACCTATCTCCTCTGCAATCTTTTGCCTCTGCGTTTTGCTCCGCACACCGCTGAAGCGGATCCTCTTCTCGTCCTCGTCTTCGTCGTCGCTGCCATCTTGGTCTTCTTGCGCCAGGCGTTTCTGAGTGGCTTCCGTCTCCACCAGGGGGGCGTCACCGCCCAGCTCTCTGGCCAGCTGTCGCCTCTTTCTGGCGGCATGAATGAAGGCTGCATCAGGGATCTCCCCTAGAGCGACACATAGGTTACACTGATTGTGAGTCTTATGGTAGCACCACAGAGTGAGTATAAACAAAGCTTATTAGTGTTTCCCATACATTCGTTTATTTGTGGCGGCCTGCTACTACATTTGAGCCGCCACGAATGGTTTTGGTATGCATTGTAACTCGCAACAAAAATTTCCACACGGTATGAGTTAAAAGTGAAAGAAAGGTAGTGTTTATTGCGACATGCATTTAAATGTTAATTTAATACCTTTACCTCTCCACAAGCCCAATGTGTGTGCATTAGCACACATTAGCGTGCAGCTCCACGAGCGTGCATCCCAGCCATTGACCAGCGTTAGTGCGAAGAAGACAGCATTTGTCTTTAAATATATCTATAATGTTTTTTTAGCGTCTTGGCCAATTATGCAAATTAGACTATGTCATTTGGCCCCCCTCCCCGGCAACGCACCACTACAAAGAGACTGCAGTCCTGACACACGTGGGGAGAAGTCGTTTGGCACCAACTGTTAGTTTTATGTACAGTATATGTCTCTAGATCCTAAATATAAGACAACGTGTCTTGTTTTGGGTTTTTTTGCATAAAAATGACATGAAGCAATGTGGTACCAGGTCTGAGAGTGCTGAGGGAGGAGAGAGTGTTGAATGTGGTTCCAGTGTTGCTGCTGCTGCTGCTCTTGGACACCTGACTCGTTCCTTGACCTTTCACCTCTTCCTCCTGCTCGTCAGCACTGTCCACCTCCATTTCTTCTTCACCGTGGTCGCCGCCCACATTGCTGGTGGTGACTTCCTCTTTGACAGCGACAATGGGCAGAGGTGGTGCATCTATGGGACAAAACAAATTGAGCGTTGACGTTCGGTGCTTATTTTACACTGCGTATTAATTTTCCCAGCCCTTTCCCCTGAGACGGGACAAAGTCTAGGCTTTTTGTGATTTTTATTTAAGCGCAATTTTTGCCTAAAGAAACTCATTTGATTAATATATATTTGTTTAATTGTTTAATCTATATATATATTACATTTTAGGGCCGCTTTTCATCTATTTGATGGCATTACCTGGCCTTGAACCCACTGACGAAAAAAAAGGTCTGAGGGACAATGTTGACAATAATATCGTTTATCGGCAATAATTTGCAGGACAATTATCGTCCAGCAAAATTTGTTATCGTGACAGGCCGACATGCATCCAATTATGTGGTTGCAGCATGCCGTTCGGTTATGCGTAAACACGCACAGATGGACGAATGCAGTATCTTGCGGCTCTGATGCAGCAATTTTGTCGGATTTCTGTATGAAAGAGGCTACAAAGGTCTGATTTTAACCTTACCAGAGGGTGTTTCAGCATAAATTTCATTGTTTTAAGGAACAGCAGCATAAGTGTGCATAATTTTACAACTGCTTTTAAGGCTTTGACTGCTGAAATAGTGCTCGACAGCTAACAACAGTGTTTTCAACTTTGTTTACTAAGTAGTGCAAGTTTCCTTAATTCTCCTAATCGTAATGACCAAACTGTGAGCAAACATTTCCCACCTGATTTGGCGACGCCACCCTTCTCCAAATCCTCTTTATATTCCTTTTTCAGCTGCTTGACAATTTTCTTGCTGTGATTGGACTTCTTCACTCTGAAGACATCTGATCCTCCTTCTTCTAGGAGCCATAACACGATGAGAGACAGGGATCAGAAATAGACAAATAGAGGTATAAACTGCTTTACGTTCTAAATAATGGATTGTTCCTCTCATCAAAGCAGTAGAAATGTGTTAAAAATACACTTAGTGACAAAAAAAATATTCTGGCATGTTTTCATCCACAATTATTTAATGCAAAAAAGGCAACTTTTATTTTTGTGGGTCTCATATGAAGATTTCAAGCAGCGTGCATCCACAGTCACGTGGTCAATGGTTGCATCCTGGCATTGCAGGAGACTAAATTGCTGCGTTACATAACAGCAAAAAAAATAGAATAACACATGAAAAAATAAAATTAATTAACGTTAAATGCGTGTAAAAGATGGCGCACCAGCACGCTTCTTTAGCTAGCCTAAATGACGCCGGGCCGGTTCGTTACCTTCTTCATCGTCGAAACTCAGCAAGCTAGCTTTCGTGGGTCCGATCACCAAGGCGCCGCTATCTTTCACCTTCTTGTCCTTCTTGGGGGCTCTGCCGCTGTTAAAGCTGCCCGTAAAGCCGTTACTGCTGGGGGCTAAGCTAACGTTGTGGTTGTTGTTGTTGGACGTCTCCAGGAACGGGACTTCCTCCAAAACAGGCCCGAACAATGTCGGCGCCAGCATCGGCTGCGCATTATCCTCCCGCTCGTCCTCGTCGGACTCATTTCTTCGTCGGAAGTTTGCTCTTTTGGCCTTTTTAAACATTTCTTTATTAGCAATGATTAAGCATGCCGAGAAACTGCACTCAAATAAGAGTGAGATGACACCCATTCTACAGGAGAGCCATTTTCTCCCGGAGTAGGTTCTTTCTACTTCGTTTGTCATATCGGAGTGCTTCGCTCCTATAATGCTCCCTACTGCCCCCTACTGCTCAAAATCACTATGTGCGTCAGTCAGATAAAGAAGGCACATAACCAGCCATTCAATGTTATACATTAATTTTAAAAAGTATAATAAAGTAAATAAAATAGATAAACCAATTTTTCAACAATAGAGACGAATTATGACCTCAGGGAAAAATGTAATTGACAACACTCTAAACTTTTAGCCTATGTAAAATAAAACTATGGAAGGCTTAAGGACTGTACAAGCACATGGTGTTTACAAAGGTGTTTTTTATGGAAGAAGAATGCTGAGAACGACAGTGGCTGATATAATTTATTCCGACTTAATTTATTATCATTTAATGACGGCCTAATGATGAGCTCATCAGCCTCACAGTCCTTCCTTTGGAACATATCTGTGTTCAGCTGCATGTTCTCCCCGTGCATGGGTTTTCTCTGGGTACTTTGGCTTAGGCTAACATGCATGTTAGCCTCACGTCCGAAGTCAGCTGGGATAGGCTCCAGCATACCCCCGCGACCCTAATTAGGGTAAGCGGCAAAGAAAATGGATGGATGGACGTCACCGTGGTAAAAAGTCACATTTGGAGTCCGAAGACGAGAAGCTAGGCGGATAATTCTAGCTTCCTAGCTAGATAGTGAGCAAAGCGTGTACACAAACATGCAAGAGAAGTCTTGCATGTTCACTAGGGAGTGATCAAACACACTGGCATCGATTGGCGTAGCTGTGTCAAGCTGTCAAAATGGATCCATCAAGTTTTTACAGATTCTCGCGGCAATACGGGACAAAGTGCGTTCCTTGTCGGCTCGATATGAGTGTGTTTTGTGATCGGCTTTGAAAGGCATTTATCGGCACCTGCCGATCACGTGTTTTTTTACGGAAATCGTCCGATATTAATCAGTGGCTGATCTATGTCCCCTATTAAAACTTATACCAATATGTGCAGTTATCATGCATGTTACCATGTCCAACACGTCATAAGGTTGTCCCTCCTGATCAGACAATCAAGCATTCTGCACTTCTGACGTTGCTCCCTTGCTTTATTAAATGCCAGACATGCAGAGATGCAGTTAGCAAGGTCATTACGAAACCATTACTCAAAGCAGTGGCGGGGGATAATAACTGGCGAAATGAAAAGTGTCACCACAGACGAAGCTGGAGTGATTTGTTGTGATTAATTAACATCAGGATGACCCCCTTGCCATTAAAACAATAATTGGGTATAAATAACTCCTGGCAATGTCTTCCAGTTAATGCAGCATTGCAGCTTTTAAGTGCCTTGGCTCCCTTTTCCCCTTAACATGTTTACTATGAGGATTACATCTGGCAACTGTACGCTTAAGACATTTAAATGCATTGTTCCTTTTGCTTTACATCGACTGCAAAATGATCGGAAATGAAAGCGCTGCACTTTATCACTCTGGTTCAGCTACAGCTGATGTAAGCGGCTATATAAATGACGATTGATTGACAGTTATTCATTTAGGCATACAGTATATTATTACTTATATTTCATATAATATTCTGTTTTCATGAAGTCCCTGTTTGATAGAACATGAGATTAATTATTCATCTTTTCTGAATAAATAGTGACTGACATTTCTCATGAAATATTAAAGCCTGGAGATTTCATCTTTTTTTTTTTTTTTTTTAGAAATATATAACATGATCACCCAGTTTGTCATTATTTTGTTTTAGTTTATTTGAATGCCAGGTTAATTATTAGTATTTTCTGAATTTAATATACATTAAATGGAATACATACAAATTAAATATTAAACATTGACGCCAGGGGATTTTTATTTGCAGAAATATAATATGGTCACACAGTACGTCATTATTTTGTTAATAACATTGGATATGATTATTAGCAGAGTGCAGTATCGAGTCAACACCTAAACCTGCACCTACATTTCATGACGTTAACCTGTACAGCCACTTGGGGGCACTGTTGCTCCTTGTAATTGAAAAGCCATTGCGTTTAAAGGTAGCGCTCACTTTTCATTCAGTCTGGTATGAATGCTAATGCGATACAATGGCATTTCCTGTTCCAGTTTGTATCTGCAGCCGGCCAGCGTGAATGCAAATTGCGTCAAGAAGTTCATTTCGAAAGCTTATAAGGGTCATCAAGTCACACCTGCCAACCCTCCCGTTTCCCCCGGGAAACAACCGTGTTTTGCCGTAGTAAAATAACACGGGTTGCACCGCAATGCAACACACATTTTTCTACCATCGAGGGGGTGCTGTTGGAATTGGTGGACCGAATGAAAGACCAACATTTCCCTTATTTGTTGGAGAGTTTCCTATATTTTCAAATGCAAATGTTGACACGTATGCATAAAGTTGCCAGCAAGCGGTCTTTGAGGTACGTTTTCATCAGCATCATTTCTACAGGAGGTTTTAATAGTAATGATGTCACTGTAAACCACCCCCATATGATACAGCAAAGTAGTTGAAGCCCAAGTTTCATGTGCACTGATGGAACAAACAGGGTTGGCTACCCTGGCTTATTAAACCCACAGAGTGCATGTCAGCAGGTAATGAAGATGGAATTATTATTTTTTGTAAGTGGCACTATAATAGAAGGGCAACAAGATCCGCACCTCTCACCTTTAACTAAAGACTTTCATTAATGCAAGGTTATGTTAGGTAGCTTGGAGAAAATTACAATGTCAAAATCAATTAATTAGTCGTTTTTTGTTGTTGAGGTATTAAAGCAGTCATGTTGTCGTAGCTGAGAGCTGCTTTTAGACGACTGATATGTAATATTGGAATTAGCATGTCCCACTGCTCTCAGGTAATGGCGTCTTTTGAAGGCAGAAGATTGCTGTCGCGATACAAAACGCCCATGTAAAAAGACATATGGCGACTGTGGATTAATTACTATTCTTATCTCTAACAGGGGATCAGAAATTGCTGAGGTGAGAGAACGTTTTAGAACATTTTATTCCTCCGTCAGAGGAGGAATTACAAGCGCACATGACAGGCTGCACAAATCACACTTCAAGTAACTCTTTTACCAGGGAGTTTTAGACTGAACACTCTAAAACACACCCAAAGACTGACTGTGATTTCCGACTATACTTTCTACTCAACATTTTATCATTGCTGTTGTCTGTAATGGTTGCGCTTTACATTTTTTAGTTTGTGTCACATCATGACCAATGAGTGGCACTCCGTGTAGTGTACGTATATGTGGTGCCGGCCAGTGATGGTGGCGAGTCTGTCTTCTACAATGACTGTATGAACAGTGACCTAAAAGCAGACCATTGGCGAAATAGAGTCATTATAGTCAGACAGGAATGCGGGACCTACACAAGCAATGTAAGAATATACAAAGACTGAGGTAGAACATCCTTGTAGACCAAACAATGACTGCATGAACACTGACTGAAAAGCCGACCAGTAAGGGTAGAGAGTCTGTAGTATCTGACTATGCAGGACGACAGAAATGCAAACCACAATTTAATGTAAGACTGTACACGCAGATAACATGTAGACTGGACGATGACTGTGTGAACAGTGACTGGAAAGCGAACCAACGGTTGTAGAAAGTCTCTGTGCAGGAAGTTGGAACTAAAACAGAAACGCAAGCTACAGCTCAATGTAAGACTATACACACCTTCCGTGTGGACCGGCCAATAATTGTATGAACAGTGACAGAAAAGTCGACCAATGATGGTAGACAGTCTCTGTTATCAGACCATGTGGAAAGGCGGACTTGAACAGAAACTCAAGCCACAGCACAATGTACAAATATACCCAGAATGAGGCAGACCTTTCATGTAGATGTGCCTATGACTGTACGACCAGTGACTGGAAAAGGGTATTACAGACCGTGAAGGAAGGTGGAACTAAAACGCTTGTCACAGTGCACTGTAGGAATATGCAGGTGGTCCTTGGCTTGCGAACGGGTTCCGTTCCTACGATGCATTGGAAGTCGAATTTTTGTGTAAGTTGGAACTGATTGCGACAATAACAGTGAAGTCACAGAGTTTTTGGGCATTTTCACTGAACTTTCAAGACCCACATAATATTAAGTTTTAGGATTTCATAAACATTGAAACTATCTAAAGAAACTTTAGACTCTCTTCTTTCATCAGAAAAAAAAGTTTGTTTCTAGCCCTTTTCTGTCTTTAGATGCTGGCGGTAGAACACAGGGTAGTTTCAGCAAAAACACCTGATTTTGACCAGAAAACAAGCTTTTTCTGCAGAGAAGCAAATTCAAGCAGAGTGACGGTGGGGTCTGCAGGATGTGGGGATGAATCCCTGCTGCTGACCTGTCCTGACGGCAGCCACTCGTCAGAGGAATCAGGGTCGGCTTCTGAGTCACCCGATTCTGAACTGCTTCCGGTGTCAGGCTCCGTTGTCCCGCCACACGGCTCAGCAACGCTAACCACTAGCTTCTTGCTTCGGCTGCCATTGTTAACTGCATTTGTGTCTACGTCACCTACATCACCCATGTCACCTCTATCTTTCGCGATCGCGTCACTACTAAAGACAGATCCACCGCCACACAAGCTCTGCGACAGTGTTAGCTGCCTGTATTTTTTGTCACCGCTCGATTTCTGCATGTGTTTCGCCATTTTCCTCCCTCAACCCACAATCCGTCTTCTTCATAGACAATCTGTCGCTGCCGGTTGGAGAGAAAGAGAACTGTTGCCGCCTACTGGGACAGAAATACATTGCCTACAAGTCAGAAATTCACACACAAGATGAATAAGACTTTGATCTGTAGCTCCCGCGAAAACAAGCAAAAGACGTCAGTAGACTGTAGGACAAGCAGTACACACAAGTGAAAGAATCCATCCAATGTATGGCTAATCAGTGAGTTTCCTTTCAAGTACCACTACTCAAAGACATGCGTTTAAAGCAACACTAGCTCGGACCGGATGTTAGCATTTTATTTTCAAAAGACGAACCGAATTGAAAACATTTGTGCAGTAAGGGATGTGCAAATGCTGAAGAAATGCATTTCCACCCGATTTTTGCTTTGTGGAGGCAAGCTATGACCGAAAGTGCGTCCTGTAGCTGCACATAGTTTTGCAAGATAACGCAAAATGTTTGCGTTCTCTGGCAAAATTCTTGCAAGCTGTCGCAAAAATTCATCTTTTTCTTTTTTACCCGTAATTTGTTTTTCTCCATGTCCCCTTGGGGGCTTCATACATTGTAATCAACACACTAAACACAAGAATTCCATTAAACAGTAATAAAAAAAAAGAGAGAACAATTCCTTTCGAGTCAAAATTTTCTGTATTTAACTGTTGTTTGTGCATGTGTAAACAGAGGCACATCGATTAGACACTCCCACACCTCGCTTGTTTTTTTTAAAGCTGCTTGCAAAATGCGGGTTGTGGTTATTTTGGTCTTATTTTAGAATGTGTAGTTGCTTATTTGGACTTGCTTTTCTGTCTGTGTGAATCCTTTTTCACACCTGTTCCTGGTCTACGTGCCCGCCCAGTCGACTCGGCAAAGCCCCAAACACACTCAAGCACATGGCGCCGTTCCTCTCAAAAGCCTGGCTTATTATGTTATTAGGCTTATTATGTACTTTCTAGAAGTCAACCGGTGGTAACCTGTTGTTATCATGCACTGGCAACAGTTATAAGGTAAGACTGGGATCAGTCATCCCTCGTTTATCGCTGTTAATTCGTTCCAGACCCGACTGCGATCAGCGAAGTAGGATTCTGTCACGTTCTGTCACCTTTGCATTTGTAAACAAAACATTTTTGTCCACTAGGAGAGCAAGAAAGAAAATAACTGAGAACCACTGATTTGCAATGGCAGCTAGAATGGCTTTACACTCATATTACCCAATATAGTAGACAAAATAAGAGTAAATAAGCCATTTAAGACGTAAATAAAACTCCTGCTCGTGTGTGTCACAGTAAATGTGTTTCCTAGAGGACCTTAGCGGCGGGTGAACAGATGTGTGGAGGACAGGAAGTGACGTCAGAGGTTCATAGTTGAGTTTTAGCTTGTCGTGGGTTATGGCCCCAACAGTAGCCCGTGTTATTATTATGATTATTAGGTTATTATTATTGTGCCTGTTGTGAGATCATTTAAAAGCTGCAATAAGTGCCGGTTCTGGCAATCAAGTCAGCTGCTTGCCAAACAATTACTGACACCTAGTGGCCAATGTAGAATACAACATTCACAATTACAATGCTTCTTCTGCCTTGTATTTGTATTTTACTTCATTTAGTTAGTACTTTTAGCCATTTTTATGCTTGAAAATGCTTTAGGCCAATAATAAGTACAATTTGCTTGATTATGAATATTTTTGTAATAATTAATTTGAGAAAATATAGATAGAGTGAGGGTGTGATGTTTGAACCACAATGCAGCGAGGGATGACTGTAATTCCAATCTATACTCTATTGGTGGGAATTTCTGAGAGGCCACAAACGTGACATGACTCCTGACTGTGTATGTGTGGTGGAGGACGACTGCGTGTTGATCAACCACCTCCTCGTCATCTTTACGTCCGTGTAGACATTAAAATACGATCTTTATCTTTAATGATGGCCACGACAGTTGAGTGTCGAGACCAACAGTGCGAGCAATATTGGTGGGCGTTTCTCCTCTGAGCTTTTTATGATGTTCATTTTCGCTTCCATGGTGATGGCTTTACTTTTTTCCGGCGCCCTGCCACCAGCATAGCCTGCGCATATAATTTATTCTTCTGCCCACTTTAACTTGTTCTCCAGCAAGTCTTATGTTTATGGACCAAAATGAAATTTTGAGTTAATTTATGAGTGTGCGTTCGTAACCATTTAACCGAGGACCACCTTTACGGAGACTGTGGTAGAGCTTCCTGCTACACTTTCCATCGAGTGGATGAAAAATGACTGAAACATCGGCCAATGGCATTAGAGACTTTACTCTCCGACCGTGTAGGCAGGCCGGATGAAAACACAAACAGGCCACAGCGCAGTGTAACAATGTACACAGACTGAGATAGACCTTCCTTGTAAACCGGCCAATGACTGTGTGAACAGTGACTAATACAGGCCACTTGTTGCTAGGCAGAACCCCTTAAGTGCAGTCATTCACCTCAAGCCAAATAATTAAAACCCTCTTAATGTTTTAGTGGCCGTGAGAGTGAGCAAAGAAAGTATAAGAAAGTATAAGAAAGTTGTTTGACTAAAGTACTGTGTCAGCAACAGCGCCTCTGCTGTCCTTTAGCTCCTCGCCTTCCTCCCTCAACTATCAGTCAAAGGTAGTATCAAAGTCTAATCACCAGGAGCCACACTTCTCGCACATCTTGCCCGCTGAAGGAGTCCCGCGGAAAGGGAAATATGGATCCCGCAAGGACGCTGATAGCTCACACTATACAGGAGAAGAGAAAACATTGGGGGAGGAAAAAAAAAGGCTTGCACAGCAGCCTTCTCGACTATTTCTGTGTGTACTCTCTCAATGGGAAATGACCTCTAAGAATGGTAGGATGTTGTGTCAGAGCTCGCTTGAACAGTGGAAAAGGACACAGAGGAGAGTGAGTCACAGAGGGAAAACCTGTTTCAACCTGCTTGTCAAAATGTGTGCTTTATACTGAAGCTCTCCGCGTAGTTTTGCAGTGCTATTGTGCAGTCCCTCCAATTTTCACATTATTTCTCATGCTCAAACCTTACCTGGACAACTACTGTATATCAGATACTTTTATCCATCTATTTAGATGTACAACTTTGGTATATACAGTACTGTATATAGTGGAACCTCGTATAAGGTTTGTATGATTCAGTTTTCGACTAAAATTATTGCAAAAAATGTTCCAGTTATTGTACAGCCAAACAGTGGACCTAACAAGCTAGCTAGTCCGCAGAATCCCATAGCCAAACAAAGCATCAACGTGTCGGTGACTCGTTCTCTTTTGAGGAATGGACAGTGGTTCTTTTAGAGTTGGACACACAAGACAGACTCCGGCCAGGGAATCCTTTATCTTTCTTGTGTGTGTGTGTGTGTGTGTGTGTGTGTGTGTGTGTGTGTGTGGTTTATTTGTTCACAGAACGCACACAGAACGGTGAACAACTCTGTATCTGTCTCCTTTCTTCCTCCTAAGAAGCACAGTGCACCATGCTCTGATGAGGTGTTCGAGTGCACTGCGTATTAGTGTTAGAAGAATCTGTGCTTTTTTAAAAAGCGAAGAACGAAAGGAGGTGAGAAAAACTGTTGAATTCAAGAATGAACTCGTAGGAAAAGCGTCTGTTAGAATAGGATTATAATGTGGAGCGGGGGTGTCAAAACTTTTTCCACAGAGAGACATGTTTAAAAGGAATAAAAGGAAGCAAGGGCCACTTTGATATTTTGTAAACCAACATGTAGATATGCTAAGAAGCTACGGTATATTTCAAGAAAAAAAATGCATGTCACTATTGTGATACACTGTAGGTGAAATAATGTATGTTTATTTTCGCTGTTGTTTTTAATTTTTTTAAAATCTTAGTAAATTTGCTTCTCGCAGTTATTCCCATAATATTATAAGTTTTTCCCAATCTAATTTTCCAAAAATCGCAACTTCATTTGTTTAATTTGTTTCTCATAATATTGTGACTTAAAAAAAAAGTATTCTATTTCTAACATTTCATCTCTATGCTACAAAAATGACAATGACAATGAAATGATTTTTCCTCATAATATCCATCCATCCATTCATTTTCTATGCCCTTATCCTCATTAGGGTCGTGGGGGTATGCTGGAGCCTATCCCAGCTGACTTCAGGCGAGAGGTACACCCTGGACTGGTCGCAGCCAATCGCAGGGCACATATAGACAAAAAATCATTCATACCTATGGACAATTTTGAGTCGCCAATTAACCTAACATGCATGTTTTTGGAATGTGGGGGGACACCGGAGTACCCGGACAAAACCCACGCATGGACAGGGAGAACATGCAACAGAGATTCGAACCCGACCTCCTGACTGTGTGGCCAACATGCTAACCACTTCGTCACCGTGCAGCCTTCCTCAAAATATTACAAGTTTATTCTAGTAAAATTGCAACTTAAAAAAAAACTTTTCTTGTTAAATTATATTCTTAGAATGTGCCGCGGGCCGCAAATGACCCTGGGCCTTACTTTGGACACCCCTGATGTAACGGTTCCTTCGTTAACACAGGTTGCAGGGGGAACGTTTTAAGGGAGACACATTACAGAAAGTGAGCCGGGCCAGTGTGTGTAATGAGGATGGTACCTGCTGCTGACGTTTACAGTAAAGTTCAAGTGAGCAAGTGTACAGCTCTCACCGCCCACTCTTTAAAGTGAACTTTCTAACGGACTAGGGTGAAACAGCATCCGCGTGGCTCTTCCGCCTCTCCTCCCCTTCCTCCATTCATCACCATGTTCACCAACAAGTCTTCAATAAAGTTAAAGGTGATGCTAAACACTTGGTCACTCTCTGGCCACCCTAGTTGCCACCCCCACAGCTGTGGGACAACTTTGACAAATGCGGCTCTGTGGTACAGAACATTAGTTCAACCTAACCGCTGTTTCCGCTTGGACGTATTTCACTGCAGCACACAACTTTCCCTGTGGAGGAGCTGTCACCAGAAGCGCATCTTGCATGAACTGCAAGCGGTAGGTAAGTTTTCCAGGATTCCTTCGGTCGGTTCCGGTCAAGTTTTCTCAGTAGGTTGACTTTGACTCAAATTCTGAAGCCCGATTCAGCACATAAATCTGTGAATAATGGAAGCCTGAGTGGGCATGTAAACCAAGGAGTCTAGAGTCAAAACAGGAGTGCCGATCGGCATCCACTTCCGTTTTATGTCCTGCGCAGGTTTACCCGGCATGATCGGGAGCAGAATCCAGAAACTATGCATTGAAAACATGTCCTCGGCACACTGCTCGGCTATTAATTGCTGTAATAGACAGTCCAAAAGCAGTGGCGGAGCTACGGCGTGGCTAGTGGTGGCCGTGGCCACCCCTGATCACTCTCTGGCCACCCCACTGGCCATTTAGACAATTCACGTACCAACTCATTGCCACTCCTATGTGAGTAATGGTCTCACCTTGGCCACCCCGATGAAAAATTTCTGAAACTATAATTATTCGCTGTAAAGTGCGTTTTGTGTTCATACTTTTGGGTGTCTGGAACTGATTACTTGGATTTACAGTATTTCTTAAAGGAAAATTCGATTCAGTTTTTGTACGTTTCGTTTTTCATTTGACCTTTTGGAACGGATTAATGACAAAAACTGAGGCTCCACAGTATATTCTTTATATTTCAAAAAATCAATATGTTTACGTGGTTATGGTTTATCTATTATGGCTGTCTATGTGTGTCCTGTAATTACTGGTGGCCAGTCCAGGTTGTACCCCACTTTTCATCCAAACTCAGGTGGGATAAGCTCCAGAATGAGGATATGTGGAAGAGAAAATTGATTGATGGATGGATGAATGGATGTTGACACTCATGTACAGTAGTTGTTTTCAGCTGTTGATTAAATGTAAACACAATGATATCGGCTATGGGTCACTTGAAAATACGTGCAAACCTGTGAAGCATCAGGCTTCTTTCAAGTCCAGTAAATGACTGCATCTGATCTGTTAGCTTCTCTGCTTTCAAAGCACACGCTACCGCGGCACCTGCGACTAAAGCAGATGGAGTGCAGGAAATGATGTGCCTGTTTAAAGAAGAACATAGTGGAGGGGGGAAAAAAAACCCGATGACGTTTAAACTTACTTTGAAGTCTCTTGAACTGGTAAATAAATGATGTGCTCAAGAAGAAGCCTGGTGAAATGGCTGCAGCTCTCTCCACCTGCGGCTCTGTGCTTAAATATTCATTTCCTGTCATACTCAAACGTCTGTAGGAGCGTGTGATTGTGTGTAAGAGAGATTGGAGTGAATGGCAAAGAGCTGCTTGCAAACTGTTGTCGTCTTGAAGAGCAAAGATGAGAGGAGAATTTATTTTATCCTTAATGATCACCACAAACAGCCTCTAAACTCCTTCATCAGCGGACTGCGCGGCAAAGGGGGCAAAAAAGAAGAAGCAAAAGCCCTCCCTGCTTTTTCATCCGCTCCCTTACCGTTCTTTCATCCCGGCAATGCTCATAATGGCCTTGAGATTAGCGCTGAATGAGTTAGCTCTCATTTGGCAGTATGGGGTAGCGGGGGCTGCTTCACTGAGGAGACACTTGTTGGAGAAAATTACTCCAGGAGAAAATGGAAAAAGAGAATTTTTAATGTGGATGCTTAGAATATGAACAAGGAGGAACACTAGCAGAGTTCCAGCGTGAGCCAAACTAATTAGCGTATCATTGTAGACTTTTTTTTTTTCACCACACCAAGAGAAATAGTTCAATGGCTTAAATGCAAAGATTACCAACCAGTGAATTCAAATTTAGCTTCATTGTCCATCTTATTCAATTACATGCATTATAACACTATTCATTTATTTGATTTCATTCACAGAACAGCTTGCTATTGACAGAATGTAGTATTGCATTGACCTAAATATAAGACGACTTCTTTTCTTAAAATAAAATTATGCTTTAAGCCAAATTAATCTTTTCTTTGAAATCAGGCTGGTGACCAGTCCAGGGTGTACCCCGCCTCTCGCCCAAAGTCAGCTGGGATAGGCTCCAGCATACCCCCGTGACCCTAGTGAAGATAAGCGGCATAGAAAATGGATGGATGTATAAAATAACAACTGGTAGATTGCAATTAAAAAAGGACTTCATATTTCTGGGCTGCTTGACATTCATTGAGCATCATGACCTTAAACTTAGCATCATAACTCCTCTGTGTTTGCTACCCTGCTTTGAGACACTTTTTCCCAGTAAGTCTGCATCTTTACAGGTGACTGGTATGTGTGAGTGACAGGAAGAAAAGCCATCTGGTGCCACCTGTTGGTTTGCATGTATACAGATGTAGACTCAGAATATGAGACGACCTATCTTTTTTTCAACTATTTTTTGATATTTGTATTTATTGTTTATATATATTTTTTTAAATTGTACTATAATATGTTGAAAAGTGATTTTTTTTTAGAGTGAGAAAATGTATTTTTTGTATTCAACTGGGATTCCCAAGTTTTGTTTGGCTTATGTTGAAAGGAAAAAAGTGAATTAAAAAAAAACAACAAACAAAAGTAAAAAAACCCAAAACAAATCCATTCTATAAAAGAGCAGCGTAAAATGTAATAATAAATAAATAATGTAAAAATATATATTTTAAAACATTCCTAATTTTAATTGTTTGGAATCATATTCCCTAAACAGAAACGGAATCCTAAAAGATTCTGGTAACTGCTAGCATTGTATCTCTTAACACAACATCTTCATTAACGTCTGTGTCATTTCCACCTAAAAATATGCCCCATTCAACAAATAAAAATTCACTTTAACTCAAAACTTTTCCAGGGCATGTATTGATGCATCAATTGTACAAACACAAGTGGGAGGATGTTCAGTAGAATACATTCTGGTCATCTACAAACATGCATTAGTGGTTATTATTGATTTTTTGTGCACTAATGGCTTTCAAATGATATCGTTTTATAGGAAAATATAATGTTGTATGATGTGCGTAGGAGAAAATGCCTTACTATGAAGCCAATACAGTGAATAACTTTTTGAAAGATTTCCTACTTAATTCTCATGAGAGCACATTGCACAAGATGAATGGTTTTACATGCCTTCAGTAGTTTCTTCCTTGCTGTCTTCTAATTTATCATTGCATCTGACTGCTCATTAGTCCATCACTTGTGTAAAAAAAAAAAAGGCTTGACCTTGCATCGACTTTTTCCTCCCTCTCATCGCCCTCTTTGCCTTGCCATCTCCACTCTTCCCAGTGTGGCTCCCTCTTCAGACGTTCCTTCAGGAGTTTTTCCTTCTCAGTCAGCCTGAGTTTAGATGCTTCACATGCTTGATTGCATCCAAAGAAAAACTGCAACTTGTCCTGAATGCATTTGCGCCATCGTTCAGGAAGGACCTGTGGCCCAGCAATCACTCACAGGAAGAAGCTGTCGTCTCCCAGAACTTGCCAAAAGCCTTTTTCCCCCTTGATTTAGGAGCAATTACACAAGAATAACTCCTTGAATATGTTACCCCCTTATGTCAAGTCCACTACAAAGACACCTCTGGCCCTGCAATCACTTGCTGGAGCTCTCCAGGAGTTACATAAAGTCCACTGAAAATGTGCACATCCTTTTTTCTCCTCCTGATGTTTTACTTGTTATGTTTTACTAAATCTCTTTACATTTTTGCAGGGCCCACATGCCAGCTTCTTGCACCATACTGTGGTACAATCAGCCGGATATAAAGAGCGCAAGTGGGGAGTTGCCAAGAGCAACCTTATGCAAGCTCTGACGGAACAACTGGGGATTGCTCAAAAGGCTCTTCACGAAAAGGTAGAAGTTCTTCCACAAATTCTCTGTGAAAGCAATTTTGACACACTTAAAGATCCTTTAAGATTTATTTAGCCTCTGAGAAATACTAAAATACATTCGGTGCATGTCTAATGAAATGAGAGAATACGATTCGTATTGTCACGTCACGCACATGCTGTGAAAACTCTTCTTCTACACTATGTGCAGGCACGTTGTATTTTTTTAGAATGAATCTTTTTCCAAGGGAGGGGATCATGCTCTGCTTCAGAATGTCACAGAATGTTGGAATTCCCCTCAATGCAGTTCCCCACTGCTGGCAGCTCTCATGCAGTCCCCACCATGCTAACGGCATCCTTGCTTGACTATAGGCAAGACAAATAAACAAAAAAACAACAAAAGCTACTGTTTAAGAAAGGCTCACGAGATTTCAATGAGGTTTGGGTCAGGTGAGGAAGGGGGGCATGTCTTCTTCTCTAAAGCCAATGACATGGTGTAATAGATTTTTTCATATGTTACAATGAAGTGGAAGAAAGCTGGAAAAGGGTTGTCTTTAATCTTTAATCACACAAAGCATACAACTTTGCTGAGTATGATGGCTAAATGATCACTGGGAGGACACCAAGGCGTTCCCAGGCCAGCTGTGAGACATAATCTCCCCAGCGTGTCCTAGGTCTGCCACGGGGCCTTCTCCGAGCTGGGCACGCCCAAAACACCTCACCAGGGAGGCGTCCGGGAGGCATCCGGACTAGATGCCTGAGCCACCTCAATTGGCTCCTGTCGATCTGAAGGAGCAGCGGCTCTACTCTGAGCCCGTCCCGGATGACCTACCTTACGGAGGAAACTAATTTCAGCCGCTGTATCCGCGATCTCGTTCTTTCGGTCACGATCCAAAGCTCATGACCATTGGTGAGTTTGAGAACATAGATCGACCGGTAAATTGAGAGCTTTGCCTTCTGGCTTAGCTCTCTCTTCACCATGACGGTCCGGTACAGCGACCGCATTACTGCAGACGCTGGACTGGACTCCCTCGGCGCCTTGGCTGCGCCTAGAAATTCTGTCCATGAAAATTATGAAGAGAATCGACGACAAAGGGCAGCCTTGGTGGAGGCCAAGGTTCACCGGGAATAGGCTCGACTTACTGCTGGCAATACGAACCAGGCTCCTGCTCCGGTTGTACAGGGGCCAAATGGCACGTAGTAGTATGCCACCAATCCCGTACTCCTGGAGCACCCCCACAGGACACCGTGAGGGACACGGTCAAATGTCTTTTCCAAGTCCACAAAGCACATGTAGACCGGTTGGGCCAACTCCCATGTACCCTCCAGTACCCTTTATAAGGGTGTAGAGCTGGTCCAGTGTTCCGCGCCACACTGACCCCCCTATAGCCAAGGTTCGACTAACGGTCATACCCTTCTCTCCAGCACCCTGGAATTGACATAAACGTCAACTGCTTGTACTGTTTCTTGAAATGTGTCATTTTAGAGCATCGTTGGAGTTCTTTACTCAATCCGTTCCATAATTTGATTCCACAAACTGATATGCTGAAGGTTTTAAGCGTTGTTCCCGCATATCAGTGTATGTATTTATCATGTATTTTGATTATATGATATTTTTAATTAATTGACTTATTTGAGATTTTCTTTAATAAGCACTGCTTCAGTGATGTGCGGTGAGGTTCATGGCTAGTGAGGCACTGACTCATACAGGTTGCTCATTAAGAGGATAACCAAGAAAAGAGGAGGGGAAAAAAAACCCGACCTCCTGGTGAGTTTGGGTATATAATCCTCCATCTTGGCAGTCAAATTCATTGATTCACTCAGCACAGAATAAAAATATATTGAATGCATTTGATATTCTGGTAGTTCGTGCCAGCAGATAAATACAAAGATAAAAACAAAGATGCTGGCTTTTCCTCTGTGGAAGGAAGTCCACACCTTCCAGCTCACGCACGCCCGACCCTTCAGGGCACAACGGTACTGCAAGTGCTCTCCCGTATGACATTTCTATGAATTTTATTGTTTGATTAGCAAGAATAATGACGTCACGCTTACCTTAAAGACATTAATTACACAGGCTGCATAAAGTTATGCTGCATAATAAATGTTTCTGCAATATTATATTATTGGCGACATGCTGACAAACAAAAACTGGCAGGTGTCGTGAGCCAACTCAGTGTGCACTCGAGACGGTAGGCGGGGCTTGCGCACTAAGCGGAGAAGCCACCCTGACGGTGGCCTCGCCTTGGGTTTCTTCACTGTATTTGAGCAGCGATTTTTAATTAAGAAAATACATTTATAATACACTTCAATGGACAGATATTAATATGTATTATATGTTATTCATTTTTGTATATTTCATCACAGCCTCACCTGCCTTCTCTGACCGCTCTGCTCATTTTCAGACATGTTGAATTGTGCAACTGTAAACAATTACCTCCACGAGTGTGTTTTTTTTTTTAGGAGTAAAAATCGGATGATTCTTGACACATCGTGCACAGAGTGTGTTTCTTGTGCATGAACGCTAAAGGCTCTGTAGAAGTACACCTGTGAGGAGCATCCCGATCCATGCTGATGTTATACTTGATATGCAGCATGGCTAACAATGACTGCTTAGGATTCAGGGCAGGTATGGGATTTCTTTGAGTGATTTATTTGTCCTGCATAAGGGGAAAATGTGCCTTGGGGGGGAGCTGGAATTAAAAGAGATGACATTTTATAGTCTCTCAAGAACACCTCCTGACCAACCGGGGGTCCACACAGAGCGTAGGTTGAGCAGAAGGCCTCACACCAGGCCCTTGATTTAATCAGCGCCCCGCGAGAGGAGCGAGCAAGCAGGCAACAAAGCTTTCCTCAAGCCTTACACCTCCTGTCTTCAATGCTCCCTGTTGGTGGACCCAGGAGAGGCGATCCGTCACCCTCCACCCAGCTCGTTTGAAGATGAGAGGAAGCGAGCGCGAGCGGAGGGAAGGCCGAGAGGAGGAGAGGTAGATGAAACCCCTGCTTGTTCTCTTTGAACTGCTAATCGCCGTGTTTAAAGCTGACCTCGCTTCCTGTCTCCGTCTGTGCACGCCTCATTAAAATATGTACCCTGATAAAGAATCCAGCGGGGAGTTCGACGTGAGCAGCTATTCGCAGTCAAACACAAAATTTCCACCGTGGTAAAACTAACACGTGAGAAGCATTGATACTAAACAAGAGAAAGATGATGGATATTTCATGCGTTGTCGCTTGTCTTTGCCGAAAAAGCATCAGATACATGTTATTCACAAAGTAGAATTGCTTTCTTATCGTCGTTGTCAATGCGCAGCACAAAATGCAGTCTTTGGTGCAGCCTGCAACCTGTCAAGGGCGTTTCATGGATTCAGACCTCATCAACTGATGAATGCCTTGAACGTTCATTTATTCACAGTAGTGTTTTTAGACAAAAACCTAGTCTAGGCTGTATGGAACACCACAATACTCACAATTTATCTTCCAGTCGGAGCGTTATAAATTGCAAATGCACAATATGGAGTTAAAATACAACAAAAGTTAACAGTTTAAAGCAATGTGACAAATCTTGTGAGACTCGGTGTGCATCTAAAGAATTAACTGCTCAAGTGTGTTTTTTGCAATGTCACCACAGAAGGGTACCACTAATGGCAAAGTGTGATGATAAGTTATCCAGTTATCTTGATGCATGTTAGCATTTACTTCCGTCTCATGAGGCATTTGTAATGAAACTTGTCTACAGCTGCATAATCCTTCTAACTTGTTAAATGTTAGCAGTTGGCATTGTATCCATTCTCCCATCAAACTATCTTACTCCTGTCCAACTGCAGGGCAAACAGTAAAATTCTTAACAATCTGCCTTAGTGCTGTCTTTCCTTACATTGCTATCTTGCTATTTTAGCATGTTAGCATTTTACCCATACTTTTGAAATAGTTCCTGCAGGATGTCATATATAATTCCTAAGGGTCTGCATTTTCTGTAGCGAAGTTGCTATCTTGCTATGTGTTAGCATATCAACTATTAGCATGTTAGCATTTCATCATGTCTCATTTGTGTATTGAAAAAAAAACATAATGCCAGAATTGATTTAAAATCTTTGTGTTTGCCTTAGTGCTTTCTGTATTTAGTTGCTATCTTGCTATGTGTTGGTATATCAACTATTAGCATGTTAGCATTTCATCTTGTCTCATTTGTATATTGAAAAAAAAACGTAATGGCAGAATTGATTTAAAATCTTTTGTGTTTGCCTTAGTGCTTTCTGTACTTAGTTGCTATCTTGCTATATGTTAGCATACAAATTGTTAGTATGCTAGGATTTTTCTCCTTTCAAATAGCATCTGCGAGCAGGGCGCGCCTTAGTGTTTTCTTAACTTGAGTTGCTATTGTACTATACTGTATGATAGTATGTTAACTTATTATCCAGGCTTTTGAAATAGTACCTGACTATTGATGTCATATAATCCTTAAGGGTCTGCCTTAGCATTTTCAGTACTAAAGTTGCCATCTTACTATATGTTAGCATTCTATATATTGGGCTTCAGCAATTTTGCACCCGTCTGTTATTTTATCGATTTCTCTCTTGAAACAGTATTGTCCCGCTCTGCGTGACTTGTTGAATTCTTTTATGCTGGTTCTCCTTCATTTCTGTTTTTATACTTTTTACCTATTTCTGAGAAAGCTGCCGGTCACAGCTGGCCCTCGTTTGTAATTAGCTGGCTTCTTCAGGTGAGTGTGTGGTCTTTTTTGCTGGTTCATTGTTGTTTGGTTGTAGGACTCCCTTTTCATGCATTCCGCTGCTTCACCTCTCATTACTTCTGTGTAGTTTTCTTTCCTCCCCACAGTGCTTCCTTTTTTGCACTATTGCTTTTGTTCATGCCTTGCCTGTTTGCACCTGGTTGTGCAGCCATTAAAGACCTTTTTTTTTAACCTGCGCTATGCTTGCTATGAACCTGGTGTCATGCCTAGATGTGACAAGCATCTGACTTCAGGGCATCTTGCAAAAAGTCTTCCTTAGTGTTTAAAAAAAAAGCTTTTAATGTTTTAATGTTAGCATTTTATCCAGTCTCATCACAAGGCTTTTTAAATACTACCTTTTTAAATACTAAATACTATCTTATTATATAGAATTCTCAGCATTTTCTATACTCGAGTTGTTGTCTTGCTACAAAATTGGACCAGCACTTTAGCACCTGTTCGTTTACATGTGTGATGCTCCCAAATCAACACACTTGATCCATGCAGGGTGCTAGCATTCTGCTAGCATGTACTGTAGGCCTACATATACTTAACTATATACATTGACTTGATTCACTTCTCTGTATTAAATGCAAATTTAAACAACTAGAAAGAAAATAGAAAAAAATGTGAAACTAGAGAATAAGAAGCGTAGAAACGGTATCATCAGATGGAGTTTCCACAGCTAATTGATGCACACTTTTGGAAAACATAAAAGTGTCATGCATGAGGTTCATTGCACTTTAAGAGTTTACTGGTTTAGCGTGGAATGGATACTAAAAAAGTAAAAAATAAAAAAAATAAAAACCCTCCAGGGGATAGCAATCTATGTTGACTGAATCTCAATCCAATTTGGGAACATTCAGACTGCAGATACAAGCCCAAAGAGCCCACGGGGGCGAGGAGAGGTGGGCCAAGGCAACCAGGCTAGCGTAGGATCAATCAATCATGGCTCCCGTTGGCTTATATTGACTCTGCGGTCCCACTGGGGTACACGCTCGATGCGCTTTAAGGCATTTGGTGCGGGTCGATGAAGAAGCGTGCCCGGCCCAACTCTTACCATTTATTGGGATGCGTTTGGGTAACAAGGTGTCTCTCAAGCATGGTCCCGGGGACCCCGGTGCGCTGCTGGTTGCCCTGCCTGTCGCCCTGCTCCAATACACCCACTCAATGGATCAGGTTGAGAAACTCCGCTGTACACACAGTGATTTCATGCTGTGTGTTGGCAGCTAGGGAGAATTATCCTTATAAGAAAGTCTGGCCGTCAAGTTTGGCTTCTGGCTGACCAGTCTCGCTCTCAGATTCTTGGATCTTGTTTTGCAGGAGATATTGAATTGTTATTGTTTTCACCTTCAGACTTGCCTGTGTGTCATCATGGATAAACTCTGGCTCCTATACCTGCCAGCTTTGAAACAACTTCACAAACCTCCCTGCTCAATACTGACCTTCCCCCCAGTCACAAAGCACAATTCTCCATGGCTAAAAGCATTTGTACCAGATTGAAGCCACTTGGGCAATTTAAGAGAAAAGCTCATTTTGTCGAGGCAGGTGCATTTCTTTTCTGTAACTTGAAACACACTCTGTTTTTGACTGATGTTACACGCTATGTAATGTGTCACTTACCTTTTCCCAAGCTGTCCGAGTGTTTTCTTTGAATAAGCTTGAATAGGAACATGAGACAACGCTTTAAAAAGCCTTACAGGACAGACATTCAGGATGGAAAAATGGGAGGAAACAAGAAAGTGCAAGAAAGATACTAAAAAAAACCCAAAAAAACCCACACACACGAGAGTAATGTGTAGAGATAGCGATGCCTTTTGATGCAGAAACGTTCTGATCAAGAAAGGACTGTGTAGAAAACTGTCCCCAGAGCATTTGAACATTTCGTTAGATAAATGAGCCTAGAAGATTAATTAATGACTACTTATATCACACATATTGAATATCATTAAAACAATTAGACAATACAGGTAAACCTCTTCCATTCCATGACACTAGTTGACTTCAAAGCTGTTCTAATTTTTTTAAAAAAGGAGAAATTCCATAAGAAATAATGTAAACTGAATTAATCCATTCACATAAACTGTCACCGTCATGAAACCTTTATTAACTGTACAAGCAGTGTTTTGACATTTTTAACAGTCATGTAAATGTAAAATGGATACAACAAATATATTAATAAATAAATCATGCGGCCTGTTATTAGTCAAATATGTGCATATTTAGGCAATTTTTACTTTTTTTGCCTAAATTAAGCATTTTCAAGCCTAAAAATGGCTAAATGAACTAAAATACAAATGTAAAGGCAAAATGCTTTCAAATTGTGATATGTAGTTGTCTACGCTGGTCACTAGGTGTCAGTAGTAGGTGTCAATCACTTTAATGTCCGGTGAAACATACAAGTGCCAGACTTGATTGCCGGAACCACAGGCTTATACTGCAGGTCTGAATTCTCACAACAGGCACAAAAAATTAATAATCATCGTAAAAATAACACAGGCTCCTGCTGTGGGCGTAATCCGCTCCAAGCGAAAACTAAATTCTGAACCACCGATGTCACTTCCTGTCCTCCACATGTTCGGGGCACATTTATAGCAACACACACAAGCACGGGTCTTATTGTGTCTAAAATGACTTATTTTTTCTGATTATCTCGACTATATAGGGTAATACGAGTGTAAACATGACAATAGGGGTGTTACTTCATCTCTAGACTGCTCCAATAATGTTAAAAATCGTATTTAGAAGGTTGTAAACAGGTTTTCTATGCTCTAATTACAAAAATATTTGATTTATAAATCAGGAATCCTACTTTGCGGAAATTCACGGTCGGGTCTGGAACCAATTAATCGCGATAAATGAGGGATTACTGGATAAAAAATATGCGCGACTCTATATATTTACTTTGCTGTGCTAGAATAAGTTGTGGTTCTGTGGTTGTCATCACACTTTCTTTTTGTCATCACTGCTACCTACCTCTAGTATGACTTAGAAAGTTTCACTGTAGATTGTACAACTGATTTATTTTCCTCTTCTTACCAAGATGGTCATCAATCATCTAAAAATATGCACTGACAAGCTGAGTGAGGGGTGATTGACAGCTGATGATTACCTGCGTTGAAGGGTGTCCCAGGTCTCGAGAGCAAACCTCTGTGGAGCTTTCAACTTCATGTTGAAAGACGTCTTTATTAGGACTAATAGGGAAATAAATGTTTTGTCAAAATGCATCAAAACAAACTGTCCAAAAGGATGGACAACGTCTATTATGATGCTTCACTGCAAAATTACTACAGTTGCCAGTGTGTCGGCACATATGTTGAAATGTTTCTCAAAATAACTAGTTTTAGCATGCATGGGTCCAAAGTATTTGCTATAATATACTGCACACATTCACAAATGCATTTAAATGGGTAATATAGCATGATTTTTTAGTCTGCTACCAAAATGTACTGAGAAATATATATATATATATACACAGTCAAACTTGTCTATAGCGGCCACTAGAGGGAGTCTGCAAAAGTGGCCGCTATAGACAGGTGGCCTCTATAGACAGGTTGGTGTCCAGTTTGAATGTTGACCAGTAGAGGAAAAAAGGGAAAATAATAATAATCATAATGTTGACCAGTAGATGGCACTGCGGACTGCTGATAAAAGTTGTACAGCACTACTAGGCTTGTTATTGTCATGGTTCATGGTTAATCCTGAACATGCATGAGTCAAACAGTAGCACATCACATAGTACAATTCACAATTTTGCATGTCCAAAAAGGAGTAGGAAGAAGCAAAGCTTATTTAATCCTACCCCTCATCAGTTTCACATCAGTTGCAATACATTTATTCACCTCTTGTTCTTCCAAGTGTACTTTGTAGGTCTACATGACAATGTAGTGCAATCATAGTCAAGGTTTTTACTTACTAAAAGGAAGCTAGAGGCTTAATAATAACTGATAACTGATAAAATACTTCAGTTAAGTACAACCGAACTCAGTTTTGCTCCCGCTGCCGCATGCATGCTAGCATATGTTTTTTTTTTCTATTGTAGTGTCGCTGGGAGCACGTCCTGTTCCCAGCCTACTTTGCGGTAATGTTTTGGTGCAAATGGTCTTACAGTTACATGTTTGACCAGGAAATAGCAAGCTCTAAAGAAGACGCCTTTTTATGTGGAACAACTGACAGTTTGTGTGGATCTTGTAAATGATTGTGACTGAGCTAGGACTCAGTAATTAAAGTCTACACACGACGCCTTCATTGATTGAAAAACAAAACTTTTTCGTGCATGAAGCTTCTACTTGAGTTGGTAATTTGGCCGCTATATGCAGGTCAGATATTGACCAAGGGAGACAAAATGGGTGGCCGCTGGCCGCGTTGGACAGGTGACTGCTATACACAGGGTCTATAACATGTAAATTTGCTGGGGGGGGATTTTTCAGTGGCTGCTATAGGCAGGTGGCCCTTCTATAAAGGTGGCCGCTAAGACAGGTTTGACTGTATATATATATATATATATAAGGGCTGTCAAAATTAATGTGTTAATGGAAATTCCCTTTGACGGACATACTGAGCTAGCAAGCTTGTTGCTGTGTGGAGCACGATGTCATCACTCGCGTGCCAATATCATTATCGACAGAAAAACTAATACCGACATGAACCAATATCTCGCCCAGTATCATGCTGATTGGTCAATATCAGACATCTCTACAAAAAAAGCACTTATGGATTTATTCCTTTAGATCAAGGGTCACCAACCCGTCGAGGTGCTAAGAAGTTACATATATTTCAAGAAAAAACTGCATCTCTGTTTTGTGATATAGGTGAAAAAGCATATCAGTATTAGCTTCGGTCATACTGAGCCGGAAGGCAAAGCTCTCAATTTATCGGTCGATTTATGTTCCCACCCTAACCCATGGTCATGAGCTCTGGGTCATGACTGAAAGAACAAGATCGCGGATATAAGTGGCTGAAATGAGTTTCCTCCGTGGGGTGGCTGAACTCACCCTAACAGAGAGGGTGAGGAGCTCGGTCATTCGGGTGGGGCTCAGAGCAGAGCCGCTGCTCCTTCAAATCGAGAGGCGCCAGTTGAGGTGGCTCGGGCATCTAGTACGGATACCTCCCGGACACCTCCTTGGTGAGGTGTTCCGGGCATGCCTAGTCGGGAGAAGGCCCCGGGGCAGGCCAGGCCTAGGTCACGCTGGAGGGATTATGTCTCGCTGGAAGAGGTGGCCGGGACCCGGGAAGTCTGGACTTCCCTATTGAGACTGCTGCCCCCGTGACCCGGACCTCGATAAGCGGAAGAAAATGGATAGATGATTAAAATGTTCCAAATATTTCAACTTTCTTCTTAAATCTTCTTTGTAAATTTTCTTTCGGAATATTTTGACTTTATTCCCATAATATTTTAACTTTATTCCCCAACCTAATTTTCCAAAAATTACATTATTTTGGTTTGTTTGCTTCTCATATTTGTCGTCATAACATTACAACTATTACAAAGTAAAATATTTTTTTCTTTAATATTTCAACTCTATGCTACTAAAATGATATTTTTCCTCATAATATTACAAGTTTATTCTTGTAAAATTGGGACTTTTTCCCCATTCAAAAACAACTTTCTCTCTCTTTTTTTTCTTCTTGAAGTTATGTCTATCTCATGTGACATCATAGATGACGGTGGTTTGAATTTGGACGTTTTGTGCAACTTGAGAGGTGTTTTTTTTCCCCACAAGATTTTGGATGACCTCAGTGGAATTCAAATTTATAACTTCCGCTCGACAAAGTTTGCATGACTATAGGGTACTTCACTGCAGCATGAAGAAGCAAATTCATTTTGTGTGCTTCCATGAAAAAGTGTTATCATATATTACCTCAGTCTTTATGGGCCTCATTTACAGTAAACACTGTCTACCCACAGTCCACAAACTCTAAGGCAGGAAAATGTCAGCAGGAAAAGGCACTTGACTGAGGCAGAGTGGTGGTTTGGTTTTACAGGATTAACTTCACCCACTGTAAAGTGTGTGTTTTTTCCCCACTAGCCAATTTGCTGAGTATGTCTGACACCACGACCTTTCTTTTTTAAGGAGCCTGAGCAGCGTAAGGTGGTGGTGATGGTGAGGAGGGTGTGTGTGCAATGTATCATTGGCAGGCAGGCCCACTCAATAGAGTCAAGGTAATAAAACACGTTTGAGAAGGAGCCTGAAAACAAGGAAAAAGGGGGATTGAGTTGAGCAGGTGAAAACGCTTTCGATCTGACGGGCTACTGATTGTCTCAGACTTCCTAACAGGAGACTTTTTCAGGGAGGAAAACAAAAAGCAACATTGTGGTCTCCATTGCTGGGTAGCAAAACTTTGTTGTTGGTTTTTTTACTTGGTGTTAAAAACTCCAGTTCCACATCTTTTATAGATTTATTAGACAGCATGTTATACTGTGTTATCTATGTCTATATCTATTTTATTATACTATATAGGTAGGCAGACTTAAGCGTTGCTCAACTAGTTAGCTCGGAAGCTTGCTATGCTGCAGTAGAGTGTAAATGTGACTATTGGGGTGTTATTTACTGTCTACAGGGCTCTAATAATGTTAAAACGCGTATTTAGAAAGTCATAAACAGGTTTCCTATGCTCTAACTACAAAAATAATATTTATTAATATTGAGTCCGCACGGTGGTCTAGTGGTTAGCACGTTGGCCAATACAGGAACAGCCTGGAGATCGGGAAGACCTGGGTTCGATTCTCCCTTGAGCATTTCTGTGTGGAGTTTGCATGTCCTCCCCGTGTGCGCGTGGGTTTTCTCCGGGCACTCCGGCTTCCTCCCACATTCCCAAAAACATGCAGGTGAGGTTAATTGGCGACTCTAAATTGTCCATAGGTATGAATGTGAGTGTGAATGGTTGTATGTGCCCTGCGATTGGCTGGCGACCAGTCCAGGGTGTACCCCGCCTGTCGCCCGAAGTCAGCTGGGATAGGCTCCAGCATGCCCCCGCGACCCTAATGAGGAAGAAGCGGTATAGAAAATGGATGGATGGATGGATGGATTGAGTCCTACTTCGAAATTCACTTATCGCGGTCGGGTTTGGAACCAATTAACCGCAATAAACAAGGGACGACTGTATTGGCAAGAGAATCAGTCTGTTCCACAGTGAAACCTTTGCCATTATAAAACCCTACTAACACCTATGCATTTTTGAACAGTCATTCAATTTGTAAAATAAGTCAACCAATACAAAAGAGTAAAACACTCACAAAATGGAGGCATAATAGTAACACAAATCTGAAAAGAACAGTAAAACATAAAAACAAACACAACTCTTAACTTCGATAACATGTGAGGCTGACCGGTGGTTTAACTGTTTTTGAAGGCGAGTCCATTTACTTATTGGGGTCAAACCCCACCTCAAAAACCTAAAGAAAAAAACAAAACATAGTTAATCCTTTGATGCTGAGGTCTCCTAGGTCTCGCAGATTTACGTTTTGTGTGACTTTGGAGGGTAAATTTTGGCCTGATTTGGATTTGTACCGTAGGACCTCAATAGTGTTGGATTTTAAACTGTACTTTTTTAAATTTTTTAAATAACACCTCCTGGACATAATTTTCAAATGCATTAACTCCCTGTCAGTTCAAAACATTGTACTATTAAGAGGTTTTCAATTGACTGAGCTCATATACCAGCATGCCACTATTAGGGTGAGCACTGCTTTCCTAATTAAATGCATTTGCATACACAAGTAAACTGATACACAACATACACAAATATATGATTCTCTTTGTACAGGGTTCATTAAAACCATTACTTTCCATCCAATTTCAGAAATGCATTTTCCTAATGACATCATACATTTAGTATGACTACATTATTATACAGGTTTTCCCAGTTTTTGCAGGTTGTACAATGATCAACGTAGTCAGAGGAGAAAAAGAAAAACTGAATCATGCTGTATGCTTTCTTTTATCCTTAAACGTCACACTGATAATTCGCTACCTTGTATCAAAGTGTATGCTGAGGCTTAAAGGATCCCTGACATGATTCATCAACATGTTGAAATGTGTGGTATATTGTTTGTAATTATGTTCTGCATTGTTTGATTTTTGAACGCGAACGGTAAATTCGCAAATATTTAAATTTATAGTTCATGGCACCAGCCACGACGAAGTAGCTCTTGCAGTTCAGCCTCATTTCCGGAAGTGACGCCATCGGGGTAATATCACTCAGGTAAACAAACATAGCGGTGTACGAGACAGAGAATGTTTACAGTGATTATAGCGAAGATTTGAGCGATGTGCCAATAGAAAAAACATTTGGAGATGAAATGGAGTACTTGCAGAACATAGATTTAAGCCTTAAGACATGGAAATGAAGATTGGTCTCCTTCAAAACACAGACTGGTAAGTGGAGATTACTCTGGAGTTGCTTATCCTTCAATTATTGTTTTAAATCGGCTTCTTTAATGAGCGTAAAGGGCTTTCTATAGACTGTTTGATTGTATATGTGGATATAAACAAGACATGACTTGTGCCGAAGTAGTGGTCGTTCTTTTGTCTTGTCTTTCAAAATGCACTTGCGTTGTCCGTTGTTGAAACTTACAGTATCACTCGGATACTATGAACATCCAGCAACAACATAACGTTTTGACATGAGTACTATTTTAATGAAAATATACTCAATCACGTTGCCGATCTACCTTGAGAATCGTTTGTTTACACTGCTTGAGCTAAAGAGGTGTCCCCTCGATGGCGTCACATCTGCAAATGAGGCTGAACTGCGAGAGCTGACTCGTCATGGATGGCTGCGTGAACTATAAATGTAATTTTTGCGAATTTACCGTTCCCTTTAAAAAAAATCAAACAATGTAGAACCTAATTACAAACAATATATAACATATTTAAGCAAAGTTGATGAATCGTGTCATGGACCCTTTTAAATATACAGTGGAATGGCAATTGTTTCTGTCTAAATCAAACTAAGCTCAAACAAAAATCATGCATTAAGTCAACAAATCTTGTGAGACTTTCAAAGGATTAAGTTTGCTTTTTTGAGCTTTTTAGTAATGCTATCACAAAAGGGCATCAGTGATGCAAAAAGGAAATACATGATGCTAACCGTAGAGTCACAAATATAACACTGCATAGGAAAAGATCAATGTGGGAAGTACAAGATGAGCAATACAACCGATTTAATATCAACTATCAATTACTTAATTTTACCAAGCAGTTATTAATGTAAATAGCATGTAGCAATGCCAAGCATCAAAAGCTTGACAACCTATTTTTACTCCACTGTGTATTTTCTCTAGTTCACAACTAACAATGTTGCAATAATGCAATAACTTAAACAGCACACACAGACAAAGCGATACCTATACAGTGGAACCTTGACTTTTGTCATTAAACCGTTCCAAAAGTTCAGACAAACACCAAAACTTACGAAATCCGAAGCAATTTTTCCCAGAGGAAATGAAATGGAAATCCAATTAATCAAAATATTAACAAATTACATGTTTACATATCATATCCCACGTTTCCTTAGTTTACATGTGGTTTCCGTGTTTTGTGCTCTTATTTTGGTTTCCCAAATCCTGTTTTGCACTATGGACAGTAGCTTTGCTGTCGCTTCATAGGTGCACCTGCTTCTCATTTGTAATTAGTGCTACTACTTAGGTGGAGCTGTGCCCATTGTTTGTTGCCAGTTCATTGCTCTTCATGCCCCATGTTGCCACATAAGTTCTTTTTGGTTTTGAGAAGTGAAATTGGTTTGCTCGTGCTTGTGAGTACAAGCCAGGCCTTGTGCATTTCCTTTTTTGCTTTGCACAAATAAAGAGCCTTTTTGACTGCACCTGTGCATCGTGTCATTGCTTTCTCGCCCTTGAGGAACTGGAGACGATGATGTGCGGCCACTCAACACAGTGCACCCCAGTGCCACTGCTTGGTCAAATGCTCATGCTCGCCGCGAGGCCCAGCTACCGCCTCCTCCACAACGCCGAACCGAGGTACTGCACAGTCGCCTCGAGCTGGCACTCGCCGCTGGTCTAAGTTCCAGCCGTTTTCGACTCCTGCTCCACACCACCTCGAAGTCCAGTTGCCCTTGTCACCGGCTCCAGTCCCGCCCGAGCTGCAGTACCTCGCTCCCCCTTTGCGATGCCAATCCCAGGTGCAGCTCCGACACCAGCTCCAAGCCAAGCTGAGGTCAGGTCACCTTTGGCTCTGCAACACCTTCCCAGGCAGACTAAGCTCCATATGACACCTGGACCCATTCCAAGGAAGAATATGGCCCAGTTACCTCCAGTTCCTGCTCCCAGGCAGGCCAGAGTTCTTTTGCAGCCTGCTACCATGCCACACTGGTCAGAGGTCACGCCGCCGCTTGCTGCTGCTCCACTGCCAGTCAGAGATCAAGGCCGGGTCAAGTCGCCTCCTGCTCCTGCTCAATGTCAGGTCGTGGACAAGACACCTCCAGCTCCTGTCCCAGCTCAATGGACGTGGTTGCGCCAGCGGCGCCAGCCACCTTCAGTTCCTGTCCCTCTTGCCTGCTCAAGACCCAGGGGCACCCAGTCCTGGCCCCCCACCTGGTGGCGCTTGTTCCAAGCTGGTCGTTATCCTTGTCTTTATCCCATGGTCGTCCTTCGGACGCTGGTCTCACACTTGCCATCCTGCTCAACATCGTTTTCCTCTTCCTTGCCTGCGGCGGTGGCGTGTGAACTGCAGGCATCCTCCTTGGCCTTGTGCATTTCCTTTTTTGCTTTGCTCAAGTAAAGAGCCTTTTTGACTGCACCTGGCCATCAACTCTAACATTACATACAGGAAACATCCACCCATTTTCTGTACCGTTTGTCCTCACTAGGGTTGCGGGTATGCTGGAGACTGCCCCAGCTGTCTTTTCTGGCGAGAGGCGGGGTACACCCTAAACTGATCACCCGCCTATCGCAGGGCACATATACAGTAGACAAACAACCATTCACACTCACATTCACGCCTCTGGACGAGTCTTCAAATAACCTAGCATGTATATTTTTGGAATGTGAGAGGAATCCGGAGTACCCGGAGAAAACCCACGCATACATGGGAAGAGCATGCAAACTCCACACAGATGTTCCAACGGAGATATGAACCCATGATCTTCTGACTGTGAGGCCATACAGGAAACGATGCCAAATAGTTATAATGACAAATGGATGGAATGTATTGTTGATGCAGATTCCCATACATCCTGGCAAGATCGAATTTAATAGTGTTTCCTTCTTTATCAACTTGCTGACACTCACAGCTTCCTTTGTCCCCATGGCGGGTTGTTTACCATCACACTCAAGTGAGTCAGCATCACCTAGGGTGCTTTGTTTGGGTTTGTATTTCACAGAATGATACTGGACAGGGCAAATGGACTAGCTTGTTACATGTGACACTGTACAAAAACCGAGACAGTGTATGAAAACAGAGTAAAAATTTTGGCAAAAATGTTAGATGAAAACCAAATTACACGAAAAGTGGAGCGTACAAAAACCGAGGTTTTACCTGTGAAACGGCATGGTGATAGTACCTTCCACTTTTATTACACAGTGGTTAACTTCTCTTTATGCTTGTACGAGGTAGGAAAGGTAGGAATATTAAAATATTTCCTGTCAAGGTTACAGAACAAATTCATTTATTTTGTATTATATGAGATGACAAAAAGATGCTTTGAAATGAGAGTAACTTGGAATTCAACCACCACCAGCACCTTGATTTTGGAGGTCCAATTTGTTAACAGTATATCTCCCCTGCATGGTTTTCTGAGTAAAATGCATATGTTATGGATATACTGTATAGTGACTTCATTAATATTCTTCTTGCAGGTTATGAAGCTCTTATTTTAAAAATGGGCATTTAACAATGTGCACAGAGGATGGCTGGGTTGTAAATGTGTATGGCAGTAGTTTTATTAGCATTTGTTTATGAAGTCTACCTTTGATTGCTCCTTCAAAAAACGGTGCTAAAGCATGGCCCATCTCCTCTGATTAAAGTTTTGTATGGCAGACATGCATGAGACAACCCACGCACACATGCAAACCCACACAAGTCTTTCCACCTCACAAAAACATGTCCCAACTAAACTTATCTCACACATCCATAATCAAAACTGACACTCCATCCTCCCCCCACACCATAACACATACACACTCCCCACCATCTTCTCCCACTTCCCTTCTCTTCTCCCAAAAATATCAGGCTGACTCCCCCAGTTAGCCCCAGGCCAATTAGTGTGCTGTTGCCGCATTGTTATCTGCCTGTCATTGTGGCTTTCTCCTGCACAAAATGCACTAGAGCAGCCCACAAGAGGAGATGGCTGAGTGGGAGAAGTGATGAGTTGGGTGGGAAAAATCATTTTAATAAAAACCAAAGGTTGACTTGACCTGACAATTACTCAAATATTGATTATTATGAGTCAAAATAGAGTGTGCTCCTCTTGCTGAGACCACAATTATACGAAAAGATATGAAAAGAGATGCTGACAAACACTGCTGTCCTCACATTACCCAGGCAGGGTCATAAAAGGACAGTTTATGAACAGGTAAGACGATTAGCATATGTTTACAGGAAAATGATCTACTAAAAATGGCACATTTACATAATGATCCCCATTTACATGCACTGCAAAAGCTGAAATATGAGTACAATTACTAATTATTATTATTACTATTATTACTATTACTATTATTATTATTATTATTATTATTATTATTATTATATTCAGTAACATGTGCTAAAATTTGAGATATACAGTACATCTTAATAGCAAAATAATCTGCCAACAGAACAAGAAAACTGGACTTGCCAAAACAAAATTTTACTTTTTTGCTTATTTTAAGTACATTTAAACCACGTTTTTTGTTTGATTTGGTTTATGTCCAAAATTTTCACAAAAATTTTGAATCTGTTTTTGTACTGTCTCAATTTTCATACACTGTTGCACTGTTGTGACTGCTAAATAACCCACCATGGGGCCAAAGAAAGTTTTGATAAAAAAGGTGAGAAACACTTGAATTTGATTTCAACAATAACTTTCATCCATTTGTAATTTATATTTATGTCACATTGTTTTGTGCATGCAAGCTTTGGTTTTCATCAAACCCTTTCTAATGAATTAATTGTAACAAAAACCAAGGTACCACTCTACTAGTACATACAATATACGTATATAAAAGAAATTGGTCTAAAATAGTAAGAATAAATATCTTGTAATATCTTGAAATGTTACATATTCAGGTATATGTTATTTGAATCCTTCTGTGAGGATTCCGAGTTGAGAATTTGTGTTATGGAAATAATGTGTCTGAGCAAATGAACACTTTTTATTTGATTGTTTTTAAAAGCTTACAGTTTGAGTTTTCAAAAAATTCCACACCAATGTTGGCATACACCAGACTTGATCGCTGGAACAACAGGCTTTTATTGCAGGTTTAAATTCTCACACAACAGGCAAAATAATAATAACATAATAACAATAATAATAATAACATGAGCTACTATTGTGACCACAATCCAGGTAAAACTAAACTCTGAACTCAACTCTGAATCTTGTCTTTTCGGTCACTACCCAAGGCTCATGACCATACAGTCGGTGAGGGTAGGAACGTAGATCAACCGGTAAATGAACCACAACAAAGCGATACAGACGCCGCACTCATCTGCCTGCCAATCTCACATTCCATCCTTCCCTCACTCGTGAACAAGACCCCGAGGTACTTAAACTGCTCCATTTGGGGCAGGATCTCTTCCCTGACCCGGAGATGGCACTCCACCCTTTTTCGTGCGACCACCATGGACTCAGACTTGGAGGTGCTGATTCTCATCCCAGCCGCCTCACACTTAGCTGCGAACCGATCCAGTGTGAGTTGAAGGTCATGGCTCGATGAATCCAGCAGGACCACATCTATAGAGACCCAATCCTGCAGCCAGAAAACCGGAACCCCTCAATGCCCTGGCTGCGCCCAGGAATCTGTCAATAAAAGTAATGAACAGAATCGGTAACAAAGGGCAGCCCTGGCAGAGTCCAGCCCTCACAGGTCTGACTTATTGCTGGCAATGCGAACCAAACTTTGACACCCGTCATACAGGGAACAAACAGCCTGAATTAGGTGGTTTGGTACCCCATATATCCGAAGTACTCCGCACAGAATTCCTCGAGGACCACAGTCAAATGCTTTCTCCAAGTCCACAAAACACACATAGACTGGTTGGGCAAAATCCCATATACCCTCAAGGACCCTGCCGAGAGTGTAGAGTTGGTCCACAGTTCCATGACCAGGACCATAACCACACTGCTCCTCCTGAATCTGAGATTCAACTATCCGGCGGATCCTCCTCTCCAGAACCCCAGAGTAGACCTTACCAGGAAGGCTGAGAAGTGTCATCCCACGATAGGGGACCCTCCAGTCCCCCTTCTTAAAACAAATGGCCCGACAGGACTCCTTCTTCAGCTTGACGGCATCCCTCACCACTGGTGTCCACCAATGGATTCTGGGATTACCACCACAACAGGCACGACCACCTTATGGCCACGGCTCCGATCAGCCGCCTCGACAATGGAGGCATGTAACATGGCCCACTTGGACTCAATGTCTGCCGCCCCCTCAGAACATGGTCGAAGCTCTCCCGAAGGTGGGAGTTGAAACTCCTTCTGACAAGGGACTCTGCCAGATGTTCCCAGCAGACCCTCACAATGCGTTTGGCCTGCCAGGTCTGACCGGCGTCCTCCCCCATCATCTGAGCCAGCTCACCACCAGGTGGTGATTGGTTGACAGCTCCGCCCCTCTCTTCACCCGAGTGTCCAAAACTTGTGGCTGCAAGTCCGACGACACAACCACAAAGTCAATCATTGTGGTTGTGGACACCATAAAAAAATGAATAATTGTTTTTTAAACTCATATTTTAATATTATCAATATCATTTTAATATCACATACCATATTTCGTAGCTGCCAGACAATTGTTTGACACCTTTTTCCAGTGGTTCTCTGTGTCGCGAATGCATCTCCATCTCTCTTAGGTCACTGGCGTGAGTTAATGACAGGAAGAAAAGCTCTGGGGAGAAGTCGTTTGCATATATTAATCTCTAGCCCCCAAATATAAGAGAGCTTACGGTAATAAATAATGGCTGAATGAAAATGTTTACTGCACCTCCATCTTTACTTAGTAATTTGGTATTCCACATGAAGAGTATAAGCTTCAAGTGGATTTCATTCCTGGGTTGACAGGAGCAAAAAGCAAATTTCTGGGATGTACCTCTGGCAATAAAAGAAAGAGCTTTGAGAGAACTTTTAGTCTCCCTGCTCTCTCCTGAACTTTACTTTGTCAAGAGGCGTTCATGCTACGTAAAGTTCACACCCAGACAGTTTTGCAACATGCACAGAGGTGGAGAAGAATGCAGATGACAGTTTTCCCAGTGCTCGGAATCTGGGGTGACACTCATTATCACAAGATGTAAGAGATACGCTCATTTATATCCCCTATCTGTCTTTCTTTAATAATGGAAAGACTCGTCACACAGAAAACCATAACTTGCTGTAAGTTTTACTGGTAATTGCATGCCTTTTGTACCAGACTTCACTATCTACCATTCTCACAGCGGGGAGGATATCTTTTAAGTAAACAGACAATGTGATGACAATAATTCATATTTAGAACTCAGACTGTGCTGGCTGTCTGCATAAAGTCTCTCGGTCTCAACACACACCTACTCCAAAATAAGTAATCTTCCTGACTTCAGCACAACTCCTACCACATGTTCCTTCATTATTACTGTAGAACCATTAGCTGATGTCTATTGGTCCCCTGGACATGGAATGCAGAATGTGTGTGTTCAGCACAATGTTTGTTGTGAGCAAATTAAAGAATGGCTTCAGGCATTTGTTTTTGGTCGGACTATCAAAGGCTGTGTTCACATTTGTCATGTTTATTTTGGTTCAAACGAACTCTTGCTCTGCTACTGCTGTTCGGGTGTGGTTTGGTTCACTTGAGCTGAAATGTGAACGCTACCGGGACGAGTGTTAAATTGACAACGCATGCAGAAACTCCAAATATGTAAGACATCATTTGATGGTGTCTCTGCTCCTCTTTTGCCCTCTCGCAACTGGACTGTTCAGGTTGTCTGAGAAGACGTTTTGCCTTGAATCCGAGAAGGCATCATCAATTTATGCTCAATGACTAGATGGGACAAACACTATTTTGACTAAGTGGGGGGCCCTAGTTTGAGGAGTTGGCGCAATAGCCAAGGTATTTATCCTCTAAATGTACAGGCAAGAATGGTTTCACTGTTTTGTGGTGTCAAAGGTCATACATTGGAGTGGGAGATCTGCCAGCCAGCAGCAGTCATTTGGGTGGTATCACTTTCTTTAGCATATTCCATTCAGATGTAACAATGGTCATGGATATGCCTGAAACCAAGGTAGCTGTGCCTTGTGTGTTTGTTAGAGGCTAAATGAGTGCATCTTTGAGGATGGGATGTAAGGACAGCATTGTATGTGTCTTTAAAAGTCTAATGTAGAAGCTTTTCGCAAAATTGGAACAGGCAAGTTGTCAAGTTGCCACCTCCACTTACATGATGTCAAGCATCAATCATCAGTTCCACAGGAGGGAGCTTGTGGACATCGTGTGGCCTAACAGGCAAATAATGCCCTTCCTGTTTGTTTGCTGTCATCCTGGTAGGAAATGTAGGAGAGGCAGTTTTAGGATCAAGGTAAACCATAATGAACCTTAACCCACACTGACCTCTGCCTCCGTCTCCTCTTGTCACAGCTAATCTTTGTCGAGTTTGCTCTTTTGCCGCTCATATTCCTGAAATACCGCATTTGTTCTGCCTGTTTTTCGCTAGCGATTTTACCTCACACAGTTGAGTGCAGACTCAGATACGGTGTTCTTTTAAGATCCTTTTACCTTTTTTAAAGAGAGCTAAATTGCTGTTCAGACCACTTTAATTCGCCCATATTGGAATTGGTGTCCAAAGCATGTGACAAATCCAACCAGGCACTTTCCAGCACAGTGTGTGGGAGAAAATGTTGGAGCATTCAGTTTTTTTCAAAGTAAAAGCAAAAGAGGCCATGAATAGTAGTAAGCCTCATTACTTTGGTAAATGGGTGAATGCTACATGGCCTGTACCTCCTACCATATTCCTGCAGGAGCCAATTGGTCTCAGGGGAGCCACAGAAGCTGTGTGCATGTGTGTGTGTGTGTGTGTGTGTGTGTGTGTTCAATGTGAGTTGAGGCAGAGGAAGCAATGACAAAAAACTGCAGCCAGATGAACACATGTATTTAAGTGTTGTTTGGTGAACAAAGTCTTTTTGGGGACATCATGTTTCAGTTTAAAAAACTATTTTGTACACAGTATGTGCGTTTTGAATGCCATCTTTTTCTCCTTGCGTAATGTGTTTCCAAGTTCCTTAACTTTTAGAGTTGAAATTGTGTGCAGTCGAAACCCTAATCCATACCCTCATCCCCGTAAAACGCTAACCCTTGTCCTAAACCTAATCAAAACCCTACCCCTAACTGAAACTCCAACCCAAATCAAAATGCTAACTCTAGTATTTACCCTAATCAAAACCATAACCAAACCGCCGTAGCCCTAACATCAACAAACATCAACAAGATAAAGGATGTACCACTGCATTTACACAATAAATACATAAAATATACAGTATACTATTTTAGAATATATGTTGAAGACCCACAACATCAGTGGTGGAAGAGATTAAGAAAATAATTGTATTAGGTATTCAGTACAGTGCAATGAATCACACATTAACAGACAGGTGGTAGCACACAAGGGAGCTGATTGGCAAAAGAGCAGAACTCAGGGGGTTGATGAAACTAATGTGATACAGGTGAAAACCATCACATGTACGTCTGTTAGGACTTAGCTTGGTGACGCTGTCCAAGAAACTGGGAAGAGTAGCTGGAAAACACAGAAAGAGAACAACCAAAGTGCATTTGAAGCTAGATTGAATAAAAATTCTTAAGATCCGGCTGTGACTTTTTGATTTTTGTTTTTTTCTTAAAACGTTGGACATGTCCTCAGCACTCTCAGGAACATCTTGTCACATGTGCTCACAGGAAGGGGAGTGTGTCAAATCGGCTTGATCAGATGAAAATCCATCCTAAGCTGAGCACATCGAGGACTGAGACAGAAACTCTTCAGTCACACCCTTGAAATTGAATGTGTAATGCTGACCAAGTCCAGTTCTGATAAATATATTTAGTCAAGAGTCACATATCTAAATCATGTGAATTCCTTCACTTTATCGTCACTCAAAATGATTAACATAATAATAAAGGCAAGATCACAGACAGTGACATAATTGCATCTATTCATCCAGATATTACTGGCGGCTACTAGGAAGCATATTTGCACGGTACCTGGGGATGGCTATGATATGCTGGACTGTGAAACCGTTGGTCAACCTCATGGAACAACATTTTTGAGCAACATAAACATCATCATTATCATGTTTTAATTAGCATTCTTAACTGCCATACAAGCATGAAGAGAGGTTAAGACCAGTATAATAAAACTAAAGAAAACAAAAACAAAGTAGAACCACTCATCTTTTGACGACAGCTCACAGAGAAGTCATGAAAAGATAAAAGGAAATTGTTGGTTGGCAAACATCTCTGGTCTTTTTGTTGTTTGGCGATAGCGGTCATGCATCAGCTACTGTACATGCTATTTATGTTATCATCTGCTTGGTAAAATTCATTTGTGTGTGTAATTGATTTATAATGAATTATATTTTTCATTTTGCAGCCAGACCCCTGGGGAAACACGTTAATATTTCAGAAAACAAATTAACATACGTTGAAACAAACATTTCAGAAAAGACGTGAACAAAAGCCGAAAGAAATGAGCATTTCAGGAAACAAAAGCCTTGTTTTCAGGTATTTCATGACTTTATTCAACACACCATGCACACTTTTAGAGTTAATCTTTCCAATGACATGCTCCTCCAATCCTGTCAATCTGGCCTTGGTATATTCCCTTTCTGATTTATGGAATTGTAATTGGTTTCAGTTTTTGTTCATGTATTTCCTGACGTGTTAATTAATTTCAACTTCCGTTAATGTGTTTTCTAAAATGTTAGTGTTTCGCACTTCTCTAGGGCCCTATGATTTCTCTGGAATCACGTAAATGGCCAATAAAAATGGAATCTACTGTTCCAAAGTGGAATTTTGCGAAATTGACTTAATGTGAATGAAATGCTGTTATTATGAGGAGAAAGAATGTTTATGTGTGGAAATATTGTGATGGAATCGCCTCAAAAGCAGTAACCCATCCCCTCCCGAACTAAACATGTCCAAGAGGCCCCCTGTAACACCGGCGAAAGTTGGCAAAAACATTTTGAAACTCACCTTTTACGGCGTGTGAGTGGAAGCCGACTAGGTTAGCTTAGTTTGGCAGAGCATGCTAGTGCGGCTGTGTGTGTGCGACTCAGGTTGTACGAGTGTGTTTACACCGTGTCGTGTTTTACCGCCTGTTAATGTAAGCGAATGTTTTAGGATGCCTGCTGACGTTGTGCACGTTCTGAGCAAAATAAGGGTGGGAAGGATGTTTATTCTGATGATTGTTGAAACTACAACGTTTGAAGCATATTTTCCCCATAAAATTTTGCTTGATCTTCAGATTATACAAGTTTTGGGGATTTTTGACTTTGGAGGTTCAGCTGTATTGGAAAAAGCAACTCCAGTAACTGCAAGACTATAACAAGAGCATATCCCTGCACCATAAATGATGCATTTAAGTGTTTACGAGCATCCAACAGTGTAATTTAACATCAGCAGACTTTGTTATGGGGGGCAGACAGTGACCCTGGTGCCCTCTCGCACAAACACTCAACCATGCACGTATTCACAAACAGATTTTACTAGCTAGTTGCCCTTGATGTGTCTCATTAAGGCCGCAGCGAAGGATGCCGGGGTTGTTTCCATGAAATTGCAACGTCTCAAGCAGATGGCGTCTTCTGCTCTATATGTGGTGGACGTGACGCAAGGAAAGGACACAAAAGGAGAACAGATTTTTAGTGGCTCCACACTACTCACCTGGATGAGGACATGGAGACCTGTCAAAGGCACGAGTTGATATTGAAAGCTGTGCGCACCAGCTGCTTATGCTGCAGCGAATAAAATAAACAATTACCGCAACAATCCTGCAACTGCCATAATTTCATAATTAAGATTCATGTATTATTCACAGAAAAACGACAGTTCATCCAAGTTTGCATATTTTTGCTTCTTCCTTGGCTTTTTTGCGGCACTCACCCCAAAAGCATCAATAAGGAGCATTAAGAGAACAACTTATCTGCCAGTTGTTATGGAAGTTAGAGTTTATTTTCAAGTTTTACTATTACAGCGGTTAACTTCTTTTTACACTCGATGACTACGACAGTTGGGAATGTTAAAAATGAGATGCACACGCCACGTCCGCAAAACCGCATCCTCACATTACACATTTGCCAAATGAACACTGACGGTTTTATTGGTTTCATGTTTTAATAACAACAACAGCTCACTTATTTTTATACTTCTTTGGCAGTTAAAATGTTAAAAATGAGATGTGTGTGGCACAATGGGACTCGCCTTTGTATTATGCCTGTGTCGTACTGTAATGTTAATATGACCTGTTTTATTGTTTTCATGTTTTTTTATAATAACAATAATAACAATAATAATAATAACAGTGGTGACAACTCCAGGGTGTACCGCGCCTTCGCCTCCGCCTCGCCGAGCCTAGTGAGAGCAAGCGGTATAGAAAATGGATGGATGGATAAATAACAGTGGTTCACCCATTTTTACACTTGTGTGACATTTAAAATGTTATAGACTGACATGCTGAGGTACATCTGTGACGCCACTCCTCACATTACGCATTCGTCAAGCTAAGACGGAGGGGTTTAAAAAAATTATTTTCATGTTTTATCACGAACAATAGTTCACTTGTATGGCGATCCATGAGGTGCATCGGCAACATGACTCACCTTCTCTTTACGCCTATGTGATTGGTTTTAATGTTAACACCGGGGGCCTCATCTGCTAAAGGTTTGCGCGTATAGAAAAATGTGCAAACGTGATATCACGTGCAAAGCTGATCTACTCACAGGGTGCACCCAGGATTGCGACTGTTAAATGAGCAAAGTAGCACACGCAATCCATTTTGTGTGTTTGCCGTCATGAATATATGCAGATTATTGGAACATCCAAAACACTGGGAAGAGAAGCAAATGTAATAATTTTGCACCCGCAATGTGATTTGCGGTCTGTGTTTTTGCGTCTACTCCTCGCACGTTTGGAGGGCAGGTGCAAACTGGCAAGGCGTTATGTGCGGCTCGCGCCACTGTGGCGAGAAGGAGGCATCCAGCATGTGCAGTGAGAGACGACGGAGAGGGACAATCTTCCGTGCGTTTGTCAACATATATGGACTGTCAGAAATAAAAGCAGTAGAGACATATTGTCTATCCAGCAATGCCATTTTTGAGCTGCTGGATGGGATTTGGAGCCAGTCATGAAAAGGAGCCATGCCATATCTCCTATGGAAAAACTGCGTGCAACACTGCATTCCCTTGTGTCCAGATTCATTCATTCTAGTGCACCATCGAGTGCCGGTGTAATAACGAACCCTGTGCCCCTGGCGCGCCCTTTAACGCAATAGCGTGTATTTTAGTGTGGATTTCACCTGGATAGCAGCTATCTAAGTAATGTGTAAGTAGAAAATGCCATAAGTACATTTTCCACATGTTGACATGAATATCATAACCTGATAAATCATAAATATCCTCGTTTAATAGGTTGTAGTGTAAAACAGGTATTTGTACACAATATGTTGGTGTGTAAAACATGTATATTTAATGACCAAAGTGAATTACTAAGCCTAGTTTACACTTGCACACATTTTGTCCCTGCAGCGGTTTGCAATTTTGCGTGCCAATGAGTGAATTGTAAACAGGTGTGTAGTACGTAGTTTATTGCTTCTAGTTATATTGCGTTTTTTCCTAAATAAATGATTGCTGTTTTGTGGTATTATTTGTCAAAACATATTGCAATACAAGTGATATGTAATATTCTGATCACTAGGCAGCAGTAATGACGCAAAACAGTGATGGCTTTGCATTACTTTACCTTAACACTGCATGAAGTCATGAAGTCGGCCATGGCATGTTCGACATGATAGAGTGAAAGAAAATTCCCATTCCGTGTGGAAGTGGCAGGTTTTTGGCTTCTTAAGTTTAGGAGAAATAAACTTGAGGCTAACCGGTTAGCTCACTGGCTTGCTACATTGCGGCCGTCTCGAGTCCCTGGAGCATAAGAGTTGCGCAATGTGGTGTGTAAACATTGAATAATGGAAGGTAAAGGTGACTATAGGTGTGTTTCATGTCTACAGAGCTGTAATAATGTTAAAAACTGTATTTCGAAAGTCATAAACAGATTTTCTATGCTCAGTCGGGTCTTGAACCAACTAATCGCTGTAAATGAGGGACAACTGTATGTGTAAACTGCGCGGGGCTGCGTGCCAATGCGCAAAAAAAATTTGTGGCACGCATAATTTTCGTGAACTAGTCGTGAAAGCACCGCAAACGCACCGCGATCAATGTGCAAACAATACGGACGGTGCGTATTAAATGTCTCGTTCACAGGAATGGTTAAAAACCACGTCTCGGAGCAAGTGGGGGGGAATTCGCAACTAATTTCTGTAGCCTCTTGGATCTTCCTTGTGAATTTCTGTTAATAACTGATCATAATGCCTAAAGCGATGTCTTCTAGTCAGAAATTCCCTCTCCCACACTGTCCGTGCTTTCTTTTTTCTAGTTTATGCCCGCAAGATATTATAGACTTACTTATTTTCTGCAAGGAGGGCTTCTTCTCTGGAGTTCAACGTCTTGTAGGTCGCTTGCAAAGAGAAGAACTGATGAAGCGAGGGGTGATGTTTGCTGTTTGCGTGGAGGCACGCGGGACACAGCATCCATGCCACGACTGCTTCACGGACACGGGATGTGGTGGTGACAATGCATACCCATGCGGGAACAACGTGTGTCCTGCACACTATGTCGTGCCCCAGACGTAAACGGTACTTGACTTAGGTGTAAATAAATCGGGGTGGGTGGCATTTTGTGCCAACGTGCACCTTTTTCAGTCATAAATTGTGTGTGCAAGTGTAAACACCACGTCATGATGATGCAATGTCTCTGCTGGAGTTCACCAGCGCATTTATTTACATCCTACATTAAGACCTCCAACTCCATGACTTCAGACCTCATTTTTCTTTTTACGACCAAACTCGTATACTCACATTTCATATACTTCACAACTACTACTAATCGTTTAAATATGTATTTCGGAAAACACTACTACTAGTCCATCATAACGGCAACAAAAGAGCCCAGCATACTCGTCATTTGCTAACTCTTTGAGTGCGGCCGGGTATGCATGCACACGCTGCAGTTCACAGTGAGCAACAACAAGCACAATTTAGACTAAAATCAAATGTAAAATATTGCTGGATTTGGAATTATTCAATAAACACCAAAAATATGAACCCGAAGAATCAAAGCTTGTGTCAGACTTCCTGAGTCACACTGCTTCAAAATACTGACGGTACATGCAGTAAGACTGTGTCCATAAGCAAGCCAGGGATTTCACAAAGTGTGTAGTATTACATACTTTTATGATTAAAGGGCATATTGATGCTAAATGTGACTTGTGCTGCTTTTATCTCCATGGCAACTGAAGTTGTCTCAGTTTTACACAATGTTCTTTTAATGAACTGGAGGAAAGTGGGTATTGCCATTGTAAATGTACTTCTTAATTTGTGCCCCCTCCAAAAAAATAAAGACATAAAGTGGGACGACGTATGAATGGAGGTGCCAAAACACAGCACGTCATTATCTGAAGTAAATGAAGTCTCTCATTGCTTTTGTCTTCCTCAGTGTGGTAATGGATGTTGAGGTCAGAGATGGAATCAAAATAGCGTTTTTTTTTTTGGGGGGGGGACTTACGCAAATATTGAAGAGATTACCTAAGAAGTAAAGAAAAACATCCGCCGTGGATAAAGGAGAGGACGGTTTCGTTCTTGAGAGCGACAACCTCTGGGGATAAAAAGACACGAGAACGTGTCTGTCTCATGTCTGCCTCAAGACCTCAATTATCTCATATAACCTGCGTTTAATTATTACCTCTCTTATACTTCATTTCCCTTCTTCTTTATGTGACACTGTTTGAAGGAACATTTTTAACTGTCATGTGAGTATGAAGGGCCGTGAACCGCTGCAAAATTCTACTAAATGAAACTGAAATAAAGCATAAAACCACTCCTTGGAGATGCATGAAAGACATGCGGTGGAAAGAGAACAGGAAGGTGTTTGAAGAGCAATACTGTCACCTAGTGGCGTTTTATAGGCGTTGACCCCAACAGAGGACGTGTTTTTTTCCCCAAGAAAAAATTCTGAAAACGATGGGGTAATCAGCAAATGAATTTCTCCTCAAGCGAGTCAGAGACAGTTCTGGTGATATTAGACTACCATTATAAGAGTGTTAGCTAGTTTCATCGTACAAGTATTTATTGAAGAAAGTGAAGTTACTTACGTTACTTGCACAATATAACCTTTTTGTTGCAGGTGGCTCAGTCTGCACCGACTCGGCCATAATAATACCCCATTTTTGCCTGATTTCAGTGCCACTCATTTAATTTAGCACCAAAATGAGGCACTACTATTACTACACGCATCTACTTCGTTTTTTTGGTCTGGTTACTACCATTTACGGCTTGGGTTGACATCTCTAGCTGTGAATTGTCAAAGGTGATTCTGATTGCAGTCGTAAAAAGGCCGATTTGCTTCACCATGAAAAGCTATGATTTAATTGTTGTCAGTGCCCCAAGGTGTTTCATGCCCTCTCTCTTTAGTCCTTTGAACCAATGAAACCAAACACTTTCAGACAGTTGTTGCTCTTAAGGCAGCATCTGTGAAACTATGCAATTAGCGCTCATGCAGCTTTGAACCCAACAGTAAACACATCTTATCTGCATGTGAAAAATGAGAGCCAAAATTAAAGCCGCCGGATCCTCTTGGAATTTGCATTGTCTTAAACAAAACAAAGTACATTTGGTTTGTTACTCGTCATAATGAGTTAAATTTGCAAAGTACAGTGGCTGCTGAGCATCTGGACTGTGTGTAAGACTCAGGTTCACGGTTGAAAAGAGCCTGATTTCTATTGTAAAGAAGTGGAGGCAGGTCATCTATTGAGGTTGGGGATTTGAAGACTGGCTTTTTCATTTTCATATGAATGCCGACTATCCCCATCTCATTGGGTTTGTAACATAAAATGGCCTGATGCCACATCACACATACTTTCAACCCTAATCATGTGTCTTTATGGAGAAATATCACGACAGTTTTAGTCTACTCACCCTTTTTCTGGCTGTTTAACCCTTGCTTTTCTTCCTGGTTTGTACAAGGGTCAGTACAAAACTCCATATACAATTCTGACATTTTTAATGTACTCAATCAGACAACATGCTTCTCGGTCCACCAGTAAAAAACATACCAACAAAAAGCTGTATCTATAACCGTTATTTGCCAAAACGTAATTGTATAATGTACAGCCCAGGATTTAACTAGCAGCAAAGGCCAAATGTCTGATAGCAGAAACATTGTGGTTATATTTTTTCTCTTCAAGTCAGTGACTGGAGCTGTGAGAGTCTAAAGGTTGCTACAGTAACGTTACAATGGAGGCTGATGGATGGAAATGACTGCTCTAAATTGTGTAATGAGCGAGAGATGATGGGATCATGATCACTGCAAAGAGACCAGGCAGCACTGAGTCCTGTCATCTGCACAGGGAAGAGGGAAACACCGCCAGCTCTTCTCAGTTTTGTATTGATAGATTTTTTTTTTTTTGCTGCATTTAGGACCTATCCACACGGGAACGCTTTTTTTTTTGCTAGGTTGAAAAAAAATCGTGTCCGCACTGTGTTGGATTAGTAAATAGTCACGTCCAGACGGGAAGCAATCACTGGGTGAAAATGATGTTTGGCACTGTGAACAGAAACACAGTTAGAACCACTTAACCAAAACTATAGAAGAAGAAAGAACGCATGCGCATAAAGTCCGTCGTCTTCCACTTGGCCGGCTTGTCCAGACTTACGACGAAATGGAATTACTTGTACTGCGAGTCATTTTGGAGTATAAGACGTATCTCACACGTTCTCTGCACCTGCAAAGATCTTTACAAGGACCTTCTATTTTACGTATATTTTGAAATTGTTAGTCATAGGTGAAATGGAAATGCCATGGTTGTAATTGTTACATTATTGAGGGCTAGTGATGGTAAAAATAAATCTTGGATCATGTTTGGTCTCATCATCATCGGCTCATCATTTCCATATGGACGAGCAATCCGCCGCTTTTTTAAAACAATGACGTCAGCCACCCGTCACAGTCACGTGACCAGAAGTGAGCTTTGATGGCAAGCCGACATAATATCTGAATACTTCGAGTGTCAACATTCTCCCAATATTTTCTCGTGTTATACTCCCAAAATGCCGCACATGGAATTCCACTTTGTCATAAGTCTAGACGAGCTTTGAAAAGCGGAAGACGACGGACTTATGCGCATGCGTCCTTTCTTCTTCTATAGCATGGTGTGTCACGTGGGTCCGTCTGGCTGTCTGTTCACAGTGCCACACGTTGATGTGCCTTGTGTATTACAGTGTTCCCTCGTTTATCGCAGGGGATAGGTTCCCCAAATTGCCCTCAATACGGGAACCCCACAAAGTAGCCAACTTTATTAATATTTTAATTATTCTATATCTTTTAAGGCTGTAAAACCCCTCACCATACACTTTTCTCCGACAGGCATTAACATTTTCTCTCATTTTGCTCTTATTTAAACACTCTCAAAAAAGTTCAAACCTTCGTTTGAATTTTAATGATAAACCTACGAGGTTGGACACAAATTATTAAGTAACTTGTGTGTGTTTCACTCCTCTGACCGTGCCTCTTTGTCCTGGCACCGTTCCGCTGTACTGTAGTGTTTTTGTATCCGTGTTAAAACACATTGCTCCTCCTCCAGAAGTCCAACTTTTTGTACAATGGTTAGCATCCTCCTCTGCCTTTTGGGTGCGACCGCACATTTATGTAAATTTATGTAAATTTGGCAAGCCGAACGCATTCTGTACAGCACAGGAAGGCACAGTGGAGATTGATTGGCAATGGTCTACAGTCCGTTAGCCAGTGAGGACTCAGAAAACAATGCAGGTAAAAAATAAAACAGCACAAAAAAAAGGTGAACCACGATGTAGCGAGGCAACACTGAATATCATTTTCACTCAGTGATCCGTTCTCGTCTGGATGCAACTATGTACTAATCCAGGAGAGTGTGGATGCAAATGTTTTTCAACCCACCAAAAAAAAAAATCTCAAGAGAGTTCCCATGTGGACAAGGCCGAAGGCTGGTCCATTTTCATGCATTTGTTTAAGGGGCAGATCCGCCACATCTAAACATATTGCTGCAACGTGCCAACAATCTCAGTGAGGTGTTTGCTTAGTATGTATATTCATTGCATAGTATAACTGCCTGTTTTACTATGCATATGACAATAAAACTCTTGAATTGAATCTTGAATCTTGAATATTTCTCTCTACGGGACTCTCCGTCAGTATTTTTTTTGTGCATGCGCGCTGTGACACCCGACTCGAGTGAATCAAGTACTCGATTCACTTTAGTCAGTGACTCATAAAAACTTGAGTCAGTAAAAGGAATCGAGTTTCCCATCACTACTGCCAACAGTGCTGGCTTACTTATATACTTGGTATGTGGTGAGAAACAACATCAACGGTGAAAGACATTTTCAAAACAAGCACCCATTTTCTGAAAAGTAGTAATTCAAGCTTGACCTACACGTGTAATAGTGGTCATCCCTGCAATACAGCCCTGCACACGCTGGGCTCGAACGTAAGTCCACTGATTGATAGTTAAGTCGAGCAGCGTTCGCCAGCAAGCTGAAAGGAACAGGCTATCAATTTACGGTGAGTGAATTGATAGCCTGTGTTGTGAGCTTTAACCAATGTACTATCACAACCCCACTAGTTGGCACCCATTACACATGCATTGTTATCACTGATGTACTGTATTTTGTTGAGTGCAAAGTTTTATTTGCCACTATTTTTTATTAGCATTGTTATCTTTTTGCATGCTTCTTATGAAGTGGCGGGGATTGAACACTGCAAACTTTAAGGTTTCTAGTGATATAAGGCAGGGGTCCCTAACCACCAGGTCCCGGCCCAGTACCGGTCCGTGGGCAGGAAGCTTTCAGGGGTAATGGTAAAAAAAGATATACACTTAAAAAATACATTTGTAAGTAACTATATTGAATTTTATGTAAATGCATAGCAATTTTGGAAATATGGGCCATTATTTTATTTAAAAAATAATATCCAGTCACAAATCCAATAGTTTTTGCACGTATATGTTCTTTGTTGCAAGCAGCGACCCGTTCCACTTTGTTCGACGGTACTTGAACGCACACTGCTTTCTCCCACGCTGCACAGATAGACTACTATACTGTATTTTTACCGTTTTTCTTTCACCTCATATTTGGTCCCAAATGCTAATATTATGCGGGAATTCATTAAGGTAGGTTTTGATGACGTTATTGAGTGCTAATGTGCGATTTGTTGGTGCACAACCTGAAGTTAATTCATGCTAGCACAAACTGCGATGTTATAATCTTCTCTCTGAAAAACAAACTCCAGGCTTGTACTGGTGGACCGGTCTGTATACATTTTGTGCTTATAATTTGATGTTGTTACTGTGTTAGTTTTACATAAGAGACATTACTTCACTATAATGTACGACATCCCCCCCCCCCAAAAAAAAAACTTTTCTTTAAGTAACCGGCATACATAACCGGAATTACAGTATGTATTCCGGCACTTCCAACTCCTGCTTGCTTATATGACTTCAGATTTGTTCTTGAGAGACTCCACTGCCATTTCAAAGTATCTGGGGGTTCGGGTTCTCTCTCACACAAAAACGGCTTCTATCACTTGAATGATTTTTTTTTTTGGTCTCCCTCCTGCATCTTCTGTGTTGTCTCATTATTTTGATCAGATTTATTTCCTTGGTTTGTTCAGTCAAAGTTGGGCCTGGTTTGTGTCAGCAGTCTCTTTCCGCTCAGTACATCCGAGTTTGTTTCCACATCACCACTGGGACACGACAATTGCACCCAATCACCATCTTAATAAGCGATGCACAAAATCACATGCTCATTTTGTCTGGAATGATTTCCTTTTGTCTTCTATATTTTGCCATCTTGCCACAAGGGATTTGGAAAGAACACTGATGGATGGCAAAATAAAGAAGAGGAGATTCCGACTCAGACTGAGGAAGATGAGTGAATAAGCAATGAGAATGGCTCCTGAATGAGTGATAGTGAAATAAAAATAGGCAGAATAATAGAAACGTCTACGGATGGAAAATTGAGGGTGAACGGGTGGAAAGTAAAAGACAGTGATGGAGGGTTATAATGTGAAGCTGGAAGGCAAAAGAAGATGTAGGGAGAGACAAATGAGATGGAGAAGGATAATGACACAGCGCTATGAGCATATGTGCCAAGGAAGTGAGAGGAAGACGGCGCTCAGAAATATCCAGGCAAACAAACGCATACGCAGGATGCCCTCCCTCCTCCGCTTTTGTGTGTGTGTGTGTGTGTGTGTGTGTGTGTAAATGAGATCGACTGTTTTCCAACACATACGCAAACACCCGCCCCCATCTGTTTTCAACAAACATGCTGTCATACACAAACACACACATGTATCAGCATTGCGGCATGGAAGCAATCAATATTTTAAGGAGACATCTGAAGAGTCCGGTCTTCCCTCGGGAGGATCAGCCCTAATTGGTCCAGACAAACAAGCAAAGGACAACAACAAAAACAAGGCCCGCGCCGAAAAGCGTCACTTAATAGAATGTGAACAGGAGTGGTAAATTAAATCTATGCACAAATATCGACAGGGGCTTTGAACACGTCTCCATTATCCGCTGCCAATTATTGTTGTCTGCCGGTTTCACAGGCCAAGTCTGCGGCATCATTTACATATCTAAATGAGAGACCACTGCATCTGAGCTTGTGCTCAGCTAGTTGATGTTCAGTCTGTCATTCTGGGTTTTTTTGTTGCCTATTTGTGGCTCATTTGAATCAGTCTTGCTCGTAAACAACACCAGCTTTCATAAGAAGCTGCGGGTTAAACGTAAAACCGGGACCAACATTTCTCGAGCTCGAGGTGTGAGTCTCGAGAGATCTTGTTATTCATAGCAAATACGTCAAAGGTGTATGTTTTCCACCTCGTGTATGTGTGTGTTTATCAGCTGTGGATGAAAAATGGGAAAATGGTCCATTTAATTGATTTATTCCGCCAGTATTGTTACCACAGGCGTGCCCAACAGCACAGTGATCCCGTACGGCCTATAAGCGCTGATCAATACTGTCAGGTGTTCATGAGCACCAAAATGGTCTGAAATTAGGAAACAGAAGAGAACATTTGAGGGTGGTGTTGTGTGTCAAGGTGGATGACGTTTAAAGATGTTCCATTTTAGTGTTACAAACTTAATTTGTGCAATTCTGCTACACAGCAGCACATTGGACTGGAGTGAGTGAGGACTAGGAAGCAAAGTACTGGTGGGTATTTGATGGAATATCCTTCAACGACTGAAGGAAAGAAATATCAATTCATCAATTAATTGCTAGTTAATATTAATAGTTGGGGTGACACGAGACACTCAACTCACAAGACGAGATAATGCACGAGATCGGGTCCACGAGACGAGACGAGATTTTAACATTAATTTTCAGAAAACTACAATGAAAAACCTATCTGCTTTTTTTTTTCATTGATCATGGCTGCAAAATAACCCACAAAAGAGCCAAACAAAGCTGCAAGTGCCAGCATTTTGATCAAGAAGCTGAGAAACACCGTTGTGAATTCAAGAAACAATTCATAGCAAAGTACGACGGTCTCATCCGTGTGGCTCTCTTCTCCGCTCTTCCTCCACCACGACCTCATTGCCGTCTTTGTCAACAACATTTGTCTTCAGTCAGGCATTTCACTTTATTTTATGTAAAACTATAATTCTACTATGTTAAAAGTGTTTTGTGTGTCTGGAAGCGATTCATTGGATTTATGTTGTTTCCTATGACAACATTTTTTTTTCAGTGTTCGTACATCTCTGTTTTATTTTTCCGTTTCTTCTGTACTTTGTAACAAATCGCTTCGCTGATGTAATGTTGTTTCATTTTTAGACGGCCAACTAGAGTAGTTAAGACTGACACAACAGTGCCTCTGCTTGCTGCAGCCTGGTGCACTCAATCTGACCTCAATCGCTTCATGACGCAATGAATCAACAATAAATTCCACACAACCTACCAACTTCTTAACCGGATTGAGCCGGCTATAAGATGATACTTTTACCCAAGAAAACGTCTGAGAAAGACGACGAGTCTTATCCTCTGGGTCCAGACATCTATACATGCAAACGAGGCAGTGTTACGATGCTAATTTTAAGATAACGGTCATCAGTGAAGAAGAGTCATCTGTGGCCATTTCTAGAGAACATCATCGCCGAAGTTCATTGGAAGAACATACAGGAAGATCCAGTGTGATATATCCTAAACTGTAACCAGGATGTTATACCCATTAGTTGTGATGAAAATGATAATCAGAACATGCATGTACACCTTAATATAGGACTGACCTTTTTGAATTCAATTTGAGCTGAAGGTTAATCACAGAATCCTCCTCTGAGCCTTTCGTAATTATCCTGACGGCGTGCAAATATTTGGTTTATAAACCTTGTCATTATTGCTTTGATATTTGCTGTGATGTCCACCCCGGCTATAATAAATGCAGGTGAGGCAATAGAAAGAAGACGGCTGGATATAAAGGCACTTGTGCTTTGACCTTTTCTCGTCTTTGGCAAATGCTGAGCTCAGAGGAAAAGACCATGTGCTTATGCACTGATGGGGTGGGAGGCAGAGAGAAATTAATATAGACAAGTTATTTACTCATTACCCCTCTAGTGCTAAGAGCCATTTCAGGACATAACTGCCTTTTCCCCTGTCAACTTTAATCCTCCGCTTCCCCTGCTTTTACTCGCTCTGTCAGCCTTACCTCCCACCATCGTGCCGTCTACTCACTCCTGTGTCTCTCTCGTTTGAAGAACTCCTCAGAAATACTAAATTGCCTACTTAAAGGGGGGGGGGATAGGAAAAACAATATGTTGCTTGTTGGGTTCACATCTTAAGGTGTTTCGTAACTGCCCTGTTATGGTCTTTACGGACTCCTTATTGCTCTTTTTCCACTTGAACAACAAACAAAGAAGCACAAAAAAGACCCAGTATGTACACGGCACTATGATTTGCAGGTACTCCACCTCCTAGAAACGTGAAAATTTCAACGTGAATGTAACTTTAGCCAGGAGGAGTTGATGTCGTCAGACAGTACCCATCGTTCACCCTTACCGCTACACCCTCCCGACAGTGGGCCGGCAGCGGTGGCCAAGTCACCAGCTGAGCTCCTCTTTCTTATTCCATAACCAGCAAGAGGCTCCCATCCAGCACACTGCTGTCTGACTGTCCTTCCCCATCACTCCAGTGGCTGTGAGCATTGTCCACACTGACTGGGACAGAGAATAATCTACAGCCCACCTAGACTGGGAACAGCCATGCCTGCCATCCTGCCATCCAGTCATGCAAAAGGTCTTGCTATTTGGCGCTCTTCCTTTCATCTGATCACAGTACCACATCTGGCCTCAGGGCTGTCTGGACATTTTGGGGGAACTGCAGCCTTCCTCCAGATCAACTTTCATTTCCCATTTGTAGCAGACTGGTTGTTGTTGTTGTTGCTGTGTTTGGTGGCTTTTCTCCCTCCATTACAAACTGGATTACTGTTGTTTTCCAAAGTTTCTTTCTTCTTTTCTGCCCCAGGCTGTTAGTGAATGTCATGAGCACCTTGTCATGGCGCCACCTGTACCTTCCCTGGGAGAGTGCTGTTTTAAATCCGGACAAGATGTGTGCCATGGTGCCCCTCTCTCCACAAAGCCTGCACCATGGGTCCTCTCTCATGCGCCACTCACACAGGTATGCTGGAGTTGGGAGTGTATCATACAACTGATCTCAGAAGGAAAGAGATGCGGAACGACTCCAATCCGCCCTGGTGATCTTCCTTTGAGGGAAGTCCCATTTGGTCCGGGCCCCTTGGGAAGCTAGCTCTACTGCCCTTGACCTCCATCTTTCCTCCTCCGGGTTCTGTATCTCCACCTGTATCGTGGCTTTTCTGTCGCTGGTTCCTGCCTTCCTGCGCTGTTGGAAATGGGAGTTTCCAAGGCCCTGTCTTCCCATGCATGGAGCTCCAATGATGTCACGTAGCTTCAGTATACTTTCAGCTTGTGTAACGGATGAGTCAGCTGCCCACTTGCGCCCTGCTCTTGCAATGATGCATGTGTGTCTAACTTGCTCATCCTGGGAGTCTCTGTATGTCATTATGACTGCACTTTGCTACCTTAAATTCTTCCACCACAGATGAAAGCAGAAGTTGTAGCTGCACTGATCTTATGTAGAGGCCTGCTGTGGTGAAGCTTGGAGGGATTCTCAAACACTTTTGGAGTTACTCGTACAATGATTAGTGTGTGGTGTTACGTGGGGGGGGTTTGAACAGTGGTGTATCTTGCGGAGGGGCATGTTAATTCAATTCTAATTACAAGAGGGCATAACAGGTGAATTGAGCAATTAAAAAATGGAATAACTCTAAACCATGCCTTATTATCACAGCAAGGGAGAGTCGCTCCATCACACACATACTGCACCAAGCTCACCAAAATCCAACCTTGTGCCTTGTGGCGGTGAGCTCAATCGGCAGAATCTTTTTCTGTTGCTTGGAAGTTGGAGATATCCCACTTGGCTCTTATTATCGGAGCTTACGTTTTGCATTTGAACAAAATAAATTTAAAAAAATGTCCGACAAACTAGTTTCCTTTTTACATTTGACTTTACATTTGATCAAATACAGTAATCCCTCTTTTATTGTGATTAATTGGTTCATTGTGTCATTCACTGATAAGCGAATTTGCTCTAAATAGGATTCCTGTTTATGACCTTCGAAATACAGGTTTTAACATTATGAGAGCCTTCTAGACATGAACTAACACCCATATAGTGACCTTTACACTCGCATTACCCAATATAATAGACACAATAACAGTAAATAAGCCATTTAAGTCATAATGCGGCTCATGCTCATGTGTGTTACTGTAAATGCACTCCCTATGGGACCTGAGTGGGGGACGGACTGGGGTTCAGTGTTTAGTTTCAGCTTTGTGTTGGTAACCGCCGCAACAGTAGCTTGTGTTTTTATTTGGGATTATTACGCCTGTTGTGAATTAGTTAAAACATGCAATTAAAGTCTGTTGTGTGTCTCACCGAAAATTACAGTAACATTACTGACACGCAGTGACCACTGTACAATACTACATATCAACATTAGGCATGTCCGATATTGGCTTTTTTGCCGAAAACCGATATGCCGATATTGTCCAACTCTCAATTTCCGATTCCGATATCAACCGACACCGATATGTCTGACATCACACATCTTTTTCTTGAGTAAAATTGTTGTAAAGTAACAATACTCTTAAATGAGTAAATTTGCTTTGTTGGCTACTCCACCCATCTCTGAGTAGATAATTCATGTATTGCTTATTTTGTATAAGAATACGTTTGTGTTTCTTGTGCCTCAATTTATGTTATTTTTGGAAAGATTAGATTTATTTTTAGCTAAAGGAGTATTGTTTATTTGTATCTTTAAAACTGACCTATAAATTGATAATCAAAACAATCAAATACGCAGAATCCATGTTTGTTTCCTAAAGTGCCTCAAAGTTATTTGATGTTTCAGTCATTTCCAAAAGACTGAAACACGTTATTGGGCTACAAGTGGGCAGGTGGATGGGCCTAAGAGAGAGTGCTAAAGGGCTAATGGATTCATGCGCCAATAAACTGCTATGTGACTTGCACCTACGTTTGTTCTGATGCAACAGTTTTCTTTCTGCTCACAGTCCTCGCTCCATCCTCCACCTTAAGCTCACTGTCTTTGGAGAGACTTGTTATGTATCATCCAAAGGCCGTTTGCGTATCAACATTAGGAGCAAATGTGTTTACAGTTAGATTAGCTTCCCTGTCACATTTACTTTCCGTGATTTAGCAGCTAACTGCGTTGCCGGGGGACGGGGCCGCTGAGGGTTGCGATGTGATTTAGAAGCAGTCGGCCAGTGTACAGAACCATCCGGGGCGAGCTCAGACAATTCTACAGCGGCACCAAATGATAGCCATTTAGTTAGTTGTCATGTCCCTGGCCATCACACGGCTTTGCAGAAGAGCTGCAACAAATTAAAGAGCGCTTTGGTTTGCACACATGAGAGGACGGAGCAAAGGGAGCAGCGTGTGAAGCACCCGCTTTGTCCCTTGAGGAAGTGTGGGAGGGTGCATAGCAGGGGAGGCCATGTGCGATTGAGAGGTAACAATGATGACCCTGAGGTAATTGGCAATTAGAAGCTGCCAGCATTGTTGTTCAAGGCTATAATTAGAACTCTCTCACAGAGACATCTGAGCTTGTGTACGGCTCATATAGGGAAAATGCACTTTGCTCACTTGAACCATCTTTCTTTGCCTTGGCAACACAACAGCAATTTTTACACTGGTCATTATATTGGATGAATTTTGTCACGTCTTGGCTTTGACATTGCGGTGGCTACCCCAGGATGTGAGAGATGAGACCTGATTGCAGGGAAAAATGTATATTTATTCATTGCCGCTGCCATGCAGCGACAGGATACCAACAAAAGAGCAGTTACGTTAATTAATGCTCCGACGACGGCTCACGCTACCGGCTGAGGTAAATAATCCAAAACACAATTTGGCAGCAGGTGCATGAGAACGGAAAGGTAAAACAGCAGGAAACCAGGACGGAGCAACAATGGAAGTAATGCAAAATAAGGGCACAAAAACCGGAACTCAGGCATCAAAGGGAAAATAAACCAAAGTGTCACACGGGCACACTTTTGGATTGTGACAAATTTACCATAAACGGTAAGTGGTGGGCTGCAGTCCTGAATCTTAACACCGAAAAGCAGGTTTCAGCTAGAGCCAAAATAAAAAAAAAATTGGCAACAGTTTTTTTTTTTTTTTTACCCTGTAGCAAATCAGATATGTTTTGTTTTGACAGCATCAATGTGAGGAGTGTATCAATGATAACATACATTAAGGGCCATTCTAAGTTGTTCTCCGAACCTGCTGTTGACAAACTGGACAAGGGAGTCAAAATTTAAGGCTGAGGTGCATTCAAAACTTGTTTATTTTTTGCAATGTTCAATCACAGCCACACCATAAAAAACAAGATAACATAACAATGTTAAAATAGAGGCAAATAAAAGCTTGCACTCACAAAACGTTCATGTCAGTGATAACAGTTGTGATGATTGGACACCACATGATTTTTAGATATCAATACATAATTAACAAATTGTTTTATTTCTAGTAATTTGGCCCGATAACTATAGCCTGGCTTCTTGCGTTGCAGCTGGTGTGTGTTAAAAGTGAACCAAAAGGCATTCAAGGCGTTCAAGACGCTTAACACGCATGATGCTGGCGGACACGAAAGGTAGATAAGGTTGGAAAAGGTGGACTCTTCTGTTTTGAAATGTATATTTATGTAACTCACCTGGTTCAGCCAGCCCCATGCATCGCCGTGGCCCCAAACCAAGGTCCTTCGGACTCTTGTGGTTCAGGGAGTGATGTTTACCAATATACACTCACATAGCCACTCCGGCTGGCATCTGGCTGTGTCCAGTTCCAGAGTCTGCAGCCTCCGAAGGCGCGACGAGCGTAGTAAATTTGGATGGTCTAGCCATCCCCACACTACCTGTTTGTGTCACGTGTTCTCATCTTTACCCTGACGTCGTGACGGGAAGATATCTGCCGTCCAGGACCGCTAATGAAGAGAAAATAGAACGAAAGTGAAGGTGAGCAAACAAAATGTGACATTATAGAAGCAAAGTTATTATTTTTTTAAATTTAAGTTTTACAAGAGAGAGAAGAGAGGCTCTTCGTTGGGAGATTTATCACCCCCTCAGAGGTAAACCTGGTTGATATAATAAACAATACTAAAGCTACAAGCGAGTTTATTTATTTATTTATTTAGGACTTTTTGGCTACTTAATTCACCTAATTCACACTAGTTAGTGACAAGTTATTTTTGAAATGTGTTTATATGTAGCAGCAATGTCCAAACTTTTTCCACTTAAGGGCCGCATACTGAAAATCAATGGATGCTGAGGGCCACTTTAATATTTTTTATTCTATATATATTTTTTATTTAGCAGGCTAATAATACATTATAAATATATATATAAAACCAAAATTTTCAGTTCATTGCTTTTTTGCTCTTTTTTTCCCAAATGTTTTTTTTGTTGTTTGTTTAATTTTACTTCTACAATGTGCCCAAAAACCCAATAAATTCACGGGCCACACTTTGGACAACCCTGATATACAGATATCAGTATTTAGGGGTCATTTGAATACCCTATGGTTTAGATTTAATTTCTTCAGAAAGGGACAGTACATATTTAAAAAATATTTGACATGTAAATACAGTGTGCGATTGGAGACGATGTTTACTTTCCATCTCCAGTCCCTTGGAAGGTTGATTTTAAAATTTTAAACACATATAAAACAGTACATAAGATAACAATATTCAAATATAAAGTTAATACTTGCATATTTAGTAGTTATAGTGTTAATATAGGTTGAAACCCTCCTATTCAGCTGTGCATGTGACAACTGAAATTATTTTATCCGCACACTTTTAATTCATTTTTACTTTTATGTTTATGGAATTTTATGGAACTTTATGTAATGATTTTTAGAATGGTTTTATGGAATTATTTTATTAAGTGATTTTATTAAGTGATCTGTAAAGCACTTTGAATTACCTTGTGTACGAATCGTGCTCGATAAATAAACTTGCCGTCCATTGCTTTCATGTATTTATTTTTTATCACTAACAATTGACAGTGAAAGATTTAAGGCTTTACTTCCAGAGGTTCTGCACCTCAAACTTTCTGCTTGCACAAAGAAATCACTATGAATACTTGCGCTTCTCGCCGCTCTGCACCGCAATGTTGACATTTTTTCAGAGCTGGACAGAAGCGGGCAAACAATGCTGTGATGTGGCTTTTGACATTGGTATTTGCCTACTGAGAGGCTCTGACTTTATTGTCAAAGGTTTTAACACTGTGATCAGGCCTTGATATCATTCTGCTATCAAAACCCTTACGCAAACACCGATTCCAATACCACCCTAGTTATAAAGATGTAGTAAAGGATAGAGAATTCCACAACCAAACAACATGCCACTGTCTTCACTGACATACACACTGGTGCCAAGGCCCATAAATACTAGTGGCTGTAGTGAACTGTAACAGGAAGTGAAAGCAGAAAAGAAAATTCTTCAAATTCACATCACGGCTTTTTTTTGTTCAGCCTCTTGCTTTCCACAGGCGCTGTCTTGCATGGCTTTTACGCTTACATGATTTTAGCAGTACAAAATACTAGAAAATGTTGAAAAAGCAGCCACGCTCCTGAACGTAGCTGAGCCTTTGAAGTGACTGACAAAGAAGCAGTAAAGATTTAATGTGAAAGCTTTGCATGGCTCCAACATTTTTCACTATGAGGAACCGGTTCCCAACCATCACTTTGCCGCTTCTTTTTCCACAAAGACCAGTTTGAAGGGAACGTCGCCCATGATCTTTCTCCACTCTGCTGCAAGCTGGTGCAACCGCACTGATTATGCTGCTTTTCAACTCCTCTCAGCAGCCTTGAAATGTTTTAGCGTGAGGACACACCAAATTTATGTCAAACAGCACGAAAGCCAACCAGCTTGAGTCTTAAGTGTCTAAGCCTGTGGGGCTTGAACATACCACGACAGAATCCTAGGTAGGGCTGGTTCTAAATCCAAATCCTTCATCTTACAAACATTACGACTACTTTGTGCTTCCAGCTTCAATTAGAAGTCCTAAAAGTCCAGTGGCACATTTTCAAATAGCAAATATAGAATGGAACTGAATATAACCCAAACCCTATTATTATTTTTATGACAATAAAAACAAATCTAATGATTTTTGTTGAAACAAAATGTTTAAAATAAAAATGGCACTTTTTCTATAACTTATATTGCATTTTGCAGTATACGTCTTATTTTGCTGTTTATTTGTCAAATGCATCTAGTGGCATCACAGTAAAAGAAGCACAATGTGTTCATTCATTACATGAAATGTGACCTGACGTTAGTTTGAGTGAAGTGCTGCTGCCAATATACACTAGGTATCGGTAATGAAGTGCTGGACAATATCTGGTATTGGTAAGAAAGCCAATATTGAGCATTTCTCATCATAACTTCTCCTCTGTTGTTTGCTGCCTCCATCCAGGTCACTGGTATCTGTGAGTGATAGGAAGAAAAGTCTTGAGTATCTTGTGCGGAAGTCCATTCGCGCCACCTGTGAGTGTGCATGTCTAACTGGCTTAACTCCAATATCAGACAACTCGTTTTTTTCTTACTGTCTTGCATTCAATCCAGTCATTCAAAACGTCAACTCTTGAACAAGTGCAAGAGTGTTGCCTTTAAGTACATCTCCTGCAATCCATTAGAGTTGCACAGCCTGCAAACATACAGTGCAAGCGTACTCTTATGGTGTCAGCAATCTTTGCACCATAGTTGCTTGCACAGCTCTCACAAGATTTGTTGGGCAAGATGCAGTATTCAGTTTATGTGTAAGATCAATTAAAGTGCAATGTTTGATGGAATAACTGAATAACCACTGCTGTCGAGCAGTGGTCTGTTTTGTATTTTTCAAATTCAGGTTTAAACATCATACCGGGCCTCTGCTTTCAAGCATAGCAATTTATTTGATATACTCGGGGTTAAAGTTTGGCCAAAAGATCAGTTGTGATAGAACATGTTTTCCTCCATCTAATCATTCAAATCCATTCCAGTACAGCGCTCCATTGTGATGTCGTATCTTTCCTGTCACTCGCCACCTAATGATATTCGGTAGAGATGCTTGGAGGAATATGGTAATACTTCCCTGTTGTCAACACACATACGCACACGCACACAGTTCACCCACGTCCTTAGACAATGATTGCCACGCACACAAAGGTGGCCGTCTTTTCTCCAAGAGATTCTGTCAACAGTTCCTCTTCCTTTTGCATTTTTTTCTGCTTCCATGTTCATGATTTCAAGAAAGTTGGAAAATAGGGAGAAAAACATTCGTAAAGTTTGCAGAGAGGAAGTGGGGGGATAGAATTGGAGGTCTATTACGAAACCTGGATATTCAAGCAGAGGCACCTCAGGGGGGCTCAAACAAGGTCTTTAGTTTGCTTATATGCCTTTCACCCCTCCCCAAAGACACTGTGTCATACATACCCCCTCTGCCAACTTCCATCACTGACACTGCAGCAGCAGCCAAACACTAGAGACAACACGGTATTATGTAGCCAGGAGAGGAATAATGCAGCAAGGGTGACTTCAGGTTAGTTTGTGGATACAATATATGAATCTCAAATGTTGCCGAGGGAATAGTTTGTACTTTACTGGGGTTTGTGCAATGTTCACTTTCACCAAGGAGGTTATGTTTTCATCGGTGTGGGTTTGTCTGTTTGTGTGCAACTTCTTGCCTAGTTTTTATTTTTACTGTATATATACAGTATACATACTGTAGAGCTGGCTGACCCATTAGGCAAAACAGACATCAGGCTAAACAGAGACAATTCCAGCAGGTGGCGCCACAAAATCTGGAAAAAATTCACCTTCCAATAATTATGAGGGCTGTCTCTGACTAAGGATTTTCATAGTTGAATCGGCTGCGTTAGATTTTGTTCATAGTGGACTAATAGTTGAACACATATATATATATACATATATTTTTAAAGAGCACCGCTAATGGCGATGCCAACAAAAAAAGATCTCATTTGCGACTTTTTTCACTTCAAAGAAAAAGGCTAAAACACTCAGATAAACAAATAAACATGGTAGGTGTGCAACAACACTACCTTTTATTTATTTAGTGACACAGAAAACAGAAAGTAGTTCACTGGCACTCCGCCGTTTAGTCATGAAAATGTATAAAAATTTAATGGAAATTATGACGTTGCAGTGCAAAAGTCTTTTACTGTGGGTGATGTGTCATTGTGACTTGTCCATTTTATTCACTAAAGACTGCACATTAGCAAGAAAAATGAGATAAGGAGAGTCTGTGCCCGTACTGTGCTAGCTTGGTGTTAGCTCGTATTCCTCCGTCGCCATTGCTTATGTTCTTGACGTCGCTTGCAAGCACTTCCGCCTGGCTGGGTGGTGTGTGTGGACTCCGTACTGTGGAGCTGTCAGAGACGAGTTGAAGATCGGTGATAAAAAGCATTGCGAAATCCAATGTCCAGAAGCGTTTGTCGAATGTAAGATGTTAAACCAGACTCGATAAGAACAAATAATAACTACAAAACTGCAAATCTGGAAGAGACGCTGGGCAACAGTGGAAAAATAACTTACACCCTCATGGATCCATATATCGAGAGGTGTTTCTGCTAATGTGGTTATGTAACTCGTGGATAACTCATCTTCATACTTGTAAAATGTTCAAATTTGGTGAAGGTTCGACTGTGGAATGGGGAAAAAGGTTTCAAAATAAGAATAAATCACTGGACAAGGGCTTGTGGTTGACCTTCAACGTTCCACTGTATATGACACGTCAGTTCCTGCACCAAAATCGACATTTGTCATGTTTTGCTGCTAATTTATTCAGGTTTGTCTTCTAAAGCTGTGTCTTGGCTTGTGTGTAAAGGTGTGAGTTGTGTTGATGGTCGTGTTCTGTCCAAAATGTTAACATTTCCCAGTCAAAAGGGAGGCGTGCTGAACATGGTACAAAACAAAGGTCCAACAGCTGTCTCTTCTCACATACAGCACGTATGCAGCCAAACACTGGATGGATACCAAGAGCATTTGGACCGAGCCCCAATGTTCCTTGTTAGCATACTCGAGCCTGGTATCAAAACTGAGCAGCTCCTCTCTCTGTGTGGTCTACACAGAGAAACAAAGGCAGTCATGCTTTTCCTGAAACATCTGAGACTAAGATATGTTTTAATTGGTGTGAGAAAATAGCACACTGTAATAAGCAGCCATTGATGTCTTCAATTATATTGATTCACGTGGAGAATCTTGGCTATTAGTGCTAATAACCTCTGGCAATGAGGTGATGCCTGTGTCGATTTCTGCAAGACCTGGTAGGAAGAATGGGCATAAGGTTACACATACTGTTCTACAGTTTCCATCTTGTATTCAGTTGTGTTTCCTGCATGCGGAGAGCAACAGTGTCTTTTCTTTTTCCACGTTAGGATTGTATATTGATCTTGGAACTTTGCCCTTGGAGAACGTGTCCTTTTGTTCTGCATCTTATTTGAAATTTGAATCAATAACACCACATGAAGTCTCGTGTCCACGGATTTAAAAATGTTGTGCGTGGGCACCCCGGGGCCCTTCAATGCTCAATTATAAACAGCACAAATGTTCCTGTTTTAACTGAAATTTTGCCATTTGGCATATTTACAAATGTTTGTCTCCAACTTCCCAGAATGCCAGAGCGCTTGCTCACTTTCAACTGCAAACCATCGCTCCTCTGTTGTGGGCGAGTGCGCTCGTTTGCACAGCATATCGCCGTGTAACTGCAGCTTATGACAGAATAGCTCAGGAGTCCAGGGTTGGAGGCCTGTAGTAATTGATGTATCGATTGAACAATGTTGGCTTAAAGTGTGGCGAGACCAACCAATCACTGTAATGACTGGCAACAACGACACTATCTCACAAGTGACTACATTTCGACATTTTTATTATAGTATGTCTTCTCAAGGGACAATACTTTAGAAATAAAACTTGGATACAGTAATCCCTCGTTTATCACGGTTAATTGTTTCCAGACCAGAACCTGTTTAAGACCTTCTAAATTCAAATTTGAACATTTTTAGACTGAAATACCACTCTTATAGTCACCTTTGCACTTGTATTACCCAATATAGTAGACTTCGTAGTGCTTGTGTGTTTTTCTGAGGGGACCTGAAAGAGACCTGAAAGATTATTTGCTTGATTTTCTGTCATCACAAAATATACTTTTGTAATTCCCACAGACTCTCTGCAGTGATACTAAGTGACATGTCATTGAACACAGTGTCTCTCACCTTTTTCACTGGGACGGGGACGGGTGAAGTTATGGGGAGACAGGGCTGCTGCAGAGTCATTTGAGGTTAAATCTGGTAAATGGGGGAGGGACAACTGATTTAACAGCGGAACATTTACCTGCGCAGATTAAATGTTGGTTAAAAAGGAGTGAGACGTAGGCTAACAGACCATTCTAACACTCTGCTAGCTTATTTCATTGTGGACATTAAGCTAACAGGTTAATTTCCACGATACACAGATTGGTTAGGCTACAAAAAGACGGGTCACATATTGACACCCTTTTTGTTTGACTTTCTTCTATCATCTTTCTCTCTTTACTTTTTTGACTCTCAGACTTTATTTTACTAGGCACTGGCAGCATTGTTTCACTCTGCTCCACCGCAACTACCGACTAGCTGTAATTACGAAGCATGCTGAAGGTAGTAGGGGGCCAAACCATCCATTTCATGTTGCAATTGGGGTGGGGGTCAGTCAGGGGCCCTTGGAATTGTTTATGGCGCCCCTGAGTGAGTAAATAGATGATATAGCAGTATAGATTTACTAGCCACTGAAAGTGACACAAACCATTATTGTTAAATACCTGGCAACTTAAGTGAGTACCAAGATCATTGTATCTTGCCCACAGTCAAACATGGTGGTGGTAGCATCACGGTATCGGGTTGCATGAGTGCTTCTGGCACTGAGGGAACCATCCCGGCATGCACGGTTGCATTCTGAAGCAGAACATGATCCTCTCCCCTAGGAAACCTCCAACATGATAAGGTACAGTTTTGGTTAATTCCATGCCCAAGAGGTTTAAGGCAGTGCTAGATAACAATGGTGCTCACACTAAATATTCATACTTGGGGCACAGTTTGGACTGTAAGGTGTACTCAATTGTGTTGCCAGCTATTTAGACAAAAATGGCTTTGTGTTGACTTATTTTCAGGGGATGGTAAATCTGTGCTGCCGTACAAGCGGTACACTGACCACTCTAAAATATATTCAACGCTCATTTCTATGGCATTATCCCTTGAGAGGATATGATAAAATGCTTGCTGAAATGCCAGGTGTGTACTCACTTATGTGACAAAATATGACCAGGGATCAACACCAGTACTACAAAAGCAAGAAACCTCGTTAACTCTTTATCTTCCAATACATTTTATCTAAACAACTCCAATCCTCTAGACTACAATATCATCTGGAGCAGTTCAGAACCAATATTCATCTAAACATATGGCAAAAACATCAAAACTCACCACAGTAGACAAGCTACTGTAGCTAGCTTTAGGGCTGATCCACCTCTGCTGATGACGTCTCGCTTTTCCACCAAAGTCCTCCCTGAAAATGGATCTTTCAGAATGTCCGACACCAAGTCAATTTCTTTCATTGAAGGTTATTGTGTGCTATACGCTATTTTTCTTCTGTTTTTTATTGGCGGTTGGCAAGGGACTTTTGGTGTGCATTATCACCAGCTTCTGCTTGTCGAACTCTGCTTTGTTTCACTCTGATCAACCAATCAGAGGACAGAAAGATGCTGACATGACTGTACGCCTGCTAGCTAGCCCTCTGATGTGAATCTGAAATCTGAGTGGTTAAGCCCCTTTGCTATTAGAGCTTATGGGACATCTGCCAGCATTACTGATTCTGAAGTAAATAAAATACTAGAATACTAGAATTTAAGTTGTAAATGTAAGCCAGCAGAGAAGGCCTTGCTGGCCATAAGACTTGAATCTCATGCTTCCGTACAGTAATAGCAGGAGGTTGCTTTACCACGGGGGTTCTTCTAATTAAAAAAGCATCAGCGTATCAGCGTTCTCTCCATCCTGGTAAACACTCTTGACATGAGGTGAGAGGACAGCTGATGTCTCCATAATGAAGGGCTGAGCTACAACTGGGATTACACTCCAGTAGTTACCGACGTGCGGCTGAGGTGAGCTTCATCCATCAGGCTCTCCGTCCACCTCCCTATCAATGTTGTTGTCATCTATCCATCCGTCAGTTGCGCGACTCCAGGCGGGATACCTTGTTGCACTCATCATGGTCACGCAGGGAAAAAAAAAAAAACCCTCTCACTGGGCTTTCACTGTCGCTATTGTCCCAACAGCCAGCATAGGCGCTGTTGATTCAGTCTCAACTACTTCATTTTAAGCTGCATCCCTGCAGACTCGTGCAGGCATACACTGGCACGGAAACAGGCATTCAGAACATTCAGACACTCTCCCCGCTCCAAACTAGTATTCGATTAACAGAACATTTGTTTTCCAATAGTTGATCCAAGAAATTAGCTTTAACGTTGCATCAACACAGCACTACTTTAAACCAGCACTGTTAATTTTAACCCACAGTGTTGGTCATTGCTGCTGTCCATTTAGAATGCTCAAGTCCTCATTGTCTTAGCTGAAATATGATGTCCTCCCTGAAGGATGCCTGTCCTTGGAGGCAGGGACAAGGGAAGAGCAAAGACTCCAATTATCCCCACTGATGATCTCCACTTCCATAAAAAAAATCTATTCCAGCTGACTAAAATAATTCTGATATTAAGTAAGATATTTCCAACTTAACTGTCTCAGAGGGGTGCCCAAGTTCGGCTGTGACTTTGCGAATGGATGTCATTTCGGAACAAGCTGGTGTTCTGCCTCCTTGCAGAAGAAAGTATGCATTTAAAATAAGAGCTTTTATTTGAAAGGTGGCGTCTGGATTACTTGATGGTCATCTTTTCACACTCATATTACATAGATTGTATTCAATACGTGATGTTATGTTGTGTTTCACCCCACTGGATTTAAACTGTCAAGAGAATTTTGCCAGGAAGCGCCACAAAATGTTCACTGACTCGCAGAGAACTAAAGCACATAATTCATGAAATGAATTATGGAATTCAGGGCACACTTGGCTGCAGTCGCACAGATCTGTGGATGACGCGGCGTACACGGATTCCAGATTCTGAATCAGATCAAACGGCGGCGTCTTCTCCAGTGTAGTCTCTTTGCCGCTCGCACAGTTTGTACCTGACAAGATCGAGGATGTTTTTGTTTTTTTTTTACTCTTGCAGTTCACGTTTCACGTTGCTTCTCCAATTCCTGGGAACTTTGGTCTGGAAAAACTTGCACTTTCCCAAAGTCGATTGGAAGGTTTCTTCTCTCTTCTCTCTTAGTCAGTTGATTCTCTTTTATTTCTCCTTCCTGAATGAATGCATTCTTTAAATCATAGTGTGTATAGCCTAGCACACTTGGTTGGCTGTACTAAAAAGGTCATGGTTTGCAATTTGAGTAAACACTCAACTGTGTTTGTTATAGTTACAATAGTGTTTTCACGCTGTGAAGCAGTTCAAATGTAAAAATCACGTGGGGATTCTTGCATCGCCTTGATCTTCTGCTTCACTCCCATCAAATGAATCACATCCACTTGAGAGCTTGTGTCTCCGATGGAGAATAAATGGCATTTGAGCTGCATTACCAGTGGATAGCTCTCTTTAGCTCTTTTTTAAAAGACGGAAGCTGGCTGAATAACATTTTCTCTCTCACTACCACTGTGCACACCCCAAAACACACTTCTTTGGATGAGGCATATAATTCCTTAGAGTTTCTCTGTTTGTGAGCGAGCACCTTCATGCACTCACGGTCTAATAGCACTCTTCACCTCCAACATGAGCCATGCAAACTAAAGAATAAATCATACTTGAGTGCACTCGTAGGGAGTGTAAATGTGGAATATTTATTGTACACACATCCAAGGAAGGACATTTAACAATTTTCCACAATAGGGAAAATTTACGATCAACTCATAGAGATAGACTGATACAAATATATGGTCAACTAAATTGACTAAGTGGCTGCATGTGAAGCTGACATTGATCTAAATGCATTATAAACATTAAAATACAAAGAAAACGGCTAGAAATCAAACGCATCTGCTCACATATTCGATCTTTCTCAAGATGCCCTAACATTTGAGAGCAGTCTTTCAACAACGCAGAGCATAAAAGGGATTTCCGGGAACTGTAAAAAGCGAGCATGTGAGTACCGTACATATACTATGTGGCCACCCGAGGCACAGTGGAGGCAGAGTGTTCATTACATCGGGTTATCTGGCTCATGAACGTTGCGCTTGCTTCCCATCGGGCGCATGGATGTTTGTCGGAGAGCCTCGAGCCACAGGACTCCCAACACTAACTGCTGCCTCCTGTGGTGTTCCAGTTGCTTCTTTTTCTTTGCACACATGATGCACCTGTAACGACAGAAGCAAATAAGAGTCTGGTTCCAAGGGTACACTTAGTGACTGTTATGATCTCCTGGCTGAATAGGATGAATATGGATACCCAGCAGGATGGATGCACCGCTTGTACAAGCACATTATTAAGCGTTCTAAAGCAATACGGCTGGGTTTAGACATTAAGAGTTTAGGTCGGTGGAAAATGACTTTTTACAAAACTTCAGCTAGGATAGGATAGATAGGATGCCTGTATACGGGAGAGAAAAAATACTTTTTTACACTCTGATTGACTGGCGATAGTTGACAGTTGGAATAGGCTCCAGCTCATCCAATGCTAGAAAATAAACACAGTGGTACCGCGTTTTCTGTAATTCATTTCTTCCAAAAGGTTCCGTGAAAACCAAGACGTAGGAAAACTGAGGCAATTTTTCAAATAGGAAATCATCTAAATCCAATTAATCCGTTCTCCAGGCACCCATAAATGTAAAAAAAAACAACATACATTTAAAAGAGAATATTTATAGTTTTACATGCAGAAAACAATTTGAAATAATGATAAATGACAAATGGAACTTATTGTTCATGCGGACTTCCTGTACATCCTGGCGAGATCAAATTCAATAATGTTTCTCACCTTCTTTATCAAATTTCTGCCACTCCCAACTTTTTGATTTTTTTATTTAAAAATGTCTTTTCTTATCGTGCTAAGCTAACAATAAATATATACCCAGAAGAGTGTTTAAGTCTACACAGGCAAATTGTTTTATGTTCTCTGCAATGATGCTGGCTTACCTATACAGTACAGTATATGCTTGATGTGTGATGAGAAATTAGCAAACAACAAAAAAACGTTGAAAGACTTTTTCAAAACAAGCACTCGACATTTTCTGAAAAGTGCCAATTTATTTCAAAGGGACAGTGACAGTGAATTAGCATGACGTTGAGCAGAGTTAGCCACCAAGCTTAAAGATACAGGCTGTCAATGTGCTATTCTGCACACTTCTTAAGGCATCCACATACTATCACAACGTCGTCAGTTGGCATCCAATACGCATGCACACGACACTTCTGATGAAACCTCCAAATTCCAACCCCGCAAAAGTGGTACAATTTTGTATTCAACCAAAATTGTCTGGAAAAATATTGCCTCGGATGTCAAACAAAGCTTCAATTGTGCGCCGTCTGAACATTTCATGAGACTCAGTGAGCATCAAAAGGGTTAACTTTAAAACGTGTGTTTCACTATCACTTTCAAAGCTTGTATTTGCCCCCCCTTCCTCACCAAGACAGGCATCTTGACCAGTAAGCAGTTGAGTGGAAGGCAGGATGGACTAACAGATCAAAGTAAGAGTGGAAGTAACAGGCGAGTGGGTCGGTGAGCGACAGAAGGCCCGCAGAATGCTAGAAAGAGGTTAAGTGCAAGCTCTTGCACCTGCAGTTAAAGCCTTCACCCTGCCATAATATCCATGGCCTCCCTTACCCCCCCCTCCCAACACACACACACATGGATGCCAATCCGATTTGCCAACTTTGGGAAGCTGTGTGTGACAGCCAATTACTGGGGAGAGGACTCTCAGTGGAGTCACCTTCTCACCTCACAGCCCAAACATCTGCCAGTCAGAGATTCCAAGCAGGTAGGTGGATTCGAAGCGCCCAAAGAGTCAGATCGAGTGAGCCCGAGTGGTCAAAACCTTACCCGTAGTGCACTTGCCTCCATTATTACAGAGCTGTCATCTCATCTCATGTCACATGTTTACTGCAGGACTCATGAAATATAGACATAAAGTAACATCCATTCTTCTCGTACCTCAACATTCCTGATCGGTCAGAGAATTGTCCAGAAAATGATGGCCAACAAAAAAATGAAAAAAAGATACTTTAACATATCTCGCAAGTCCACATGACAAGTGTTTTTCCAACATTTATTCCAAACAAAGGACCATTCTCAACAAGCTGTGTGCTTTCAAAACAGTAGGAGTCCATTGGTGTCCCATTTCTTTTGTCTACCAGTATTTCAGTACTATGCCAGCCGCCGATGAGGCGCTGGAGTTGACGTTAGTTGCTGTTTTATGTTTCTTCACTTATTATCACAGATATCCGACACTATGGGTTGGCCAATATTATTGATATCACTGCTCAAGGGATGATGTGCTCCACAGTGCTGTGAAAAAGTGTTTGCCTCCTTTACTGATTTTTTATTTTTTTGCATGTTTGTCACACTTAAATGTTTCAGGTCATCAAACAAATTTAAATATTCGTTGATGACAACACAACGGAATACAAAATGCAGTTTTTTAATGAAACTTAAAACAAAAAAAAATCCAAACCTACATGGCCCTGTGTGAAAAAGTGATTGCCCCCTAAAACTAATAACTGGTTAGGCCACCTTCAGCAGCAACAACTGCAATTAAGCGTTTGTGATAACTTGCAATGAGTCTCTTACAGCGCTGTGGAGGAATTTTGGCCCACTCATCTTTGCAGAATTGTTGTAATTCAGCCACATTGGAGGGTTTTCCAGCATGAAGCGCCTTTTTAAGGTCATGCCACAGCATCTCAATAGGATTCAGGTCAGGACTTTGACTAGGCCACTCTAGTCTGAAGTCTTCATTTTGTTTTTCTTCAGCCATTCAGAGGTGGACTTGCGGGTGTGTTTTGGATCATTGTCCTGCTGCAGAACCCAAGTTTGTTTCAGCTTGAAGTCACAAACAGATGGCGGGGCATTCTCCTTCAGGATGTTTTGGTAGACAGCAGAATTCATGGTTCCATTTATCACAGCAAGTCTTCCAGGTCCTGAAGCAGCAAAACAGCCCCAGACTATCACACTACCACCACCATATTTTATTGTTGGTATGATGTTATTTTTCGGAAATGCAGTGTTGCTTTTCCACCAAATTTAATGGGACACACACCTTCCAAAATGTCAACTTTTGTCTTGTCAGACCACAGAGTATTTTCCCAAAGGTCTTGGGAATCATCAAGATGTTTTCTGGCACAACTGGGACGAGCTTTAATGTTCTTTTTGTTCAGCAGTGTTTTTTGTCTTGGAACTCTGCCATGCAGGCCATTTTTGCCCAGTGTCTTTCTTATGATGGAGTCATGAACGCTGACCTTAACTGAGGCGAGTGAGGCCTGCAGTTCTTTGGATGTTGTTGTGGGGTCTTTTGTGACCCCTTGGATGATTCGTCGCTGAGCTCTTGGGGTCATTTTGGTTGGCCGGCTACTCCTGGGAAGGTTCACCACTGTTCCATGTTTTCTCATTTGTGGATAATGGCGCTCACGGTGGTTTGCTGGAGTCCGAAAGCTTTAGAAATGGCGGAACATGACATAAAGCATTGGTCATGCCAGGGGGGAGTGAGGGTTCTTCCTTCAGATAGATAGATAGATAGATAGCTACTTTATTCATCTCCAAGAGATGAATACAAGAGAATAATACAATACAGTCATCCCTCGCCACATTGCAGGTTATCAAACATATATTAATAAATAATGCTGTTTTGTGCTTTAATAAAAAATATAAAAATATGCATATTTAATCAAATTGTACGCATTTTCAAGCATAAAAATAACAAAATGAACTCAAATTTAAATATACACAATTAAGAAGACGCATTGAGATTGTGACTGTAGTATCCTATGTCAGCCACTAGGTGTCAGTAATTGTTCGGTGAGACAATCGTCAGACGTGATTGCTGGAACAACAGGCTTTTATTGCTGGTTTAAATGACCTCACTTGTATGGCTGTTGCATTTTGGAATGCAATAATGTTAATTAAAACATTGTCAATACGGTTATCATGATACATTTATTTTCCATTATGTCCTATTGGAATAAAGTTCGACCTTTATGGTCTAACTTAGTTCAGCTCAGATTTTTTTTTCTGCTGTAAATCAGAGCATTATTAGCATGTTTTCTGATTGATCGGTGTTTTGCCAAAAATCCATGTGTTTGCATTTGTGAGCAAGGGGGATAATTGTGCAGGGTCATTTAACCCCCTGAGAACACAAACAGCGTCTGCTCAGCCTTGTGTCACTGTATCACATGGCTACATTCTAACTCACTACAGAAAATGCAATTTGCTGTAAATGCAAACCCCATTTTTTTTTTTTACATCTAGTCTCCCCTTCTCATCACCTCCTTTGCCCCCTCTCTTGTCCTCTTATAGCTCAGAGGGCAGTGCGGTAAATGAATAGACTGCAAAAAACTGGATGCTTTTGTCTCCACTTGTTATGCATTCTCATTTACAACACGTTATGACAGAAGGAGAAAAAAATAAATAAAATGGCAAAGAAACCACGCTCCGAGGCACGCGTGGGCTCACGCTCCTCATCATGCATTGAAATTGAAGGGGAAATAATATGAGGCGTGTCAAAATGGAATATAAGCCTGTTTACCCCCCATGCAAAGGCTTGTGACTCCATCGCCTTCTAAACTGTGTATTAAAAAGACAGGGGAGGACAACTGATCTGGATGAAGGGGGCAGATTGGAATATAAAGAGTCTACATATAAAGACTCTGTGGATGTTACACACAAAAATGATAACATTGCCTAACACTAATGACATCCAACAGAACAACTGTATCCAAAATTCTGCCACATTTTATTTGCGCTTCATGATGAATTATACAATATATATTAGGGCTGTCAATCGATTAACTAACTGTTTTCTGATGAAAGACTGGAGTCTAATCTTGGTTTTGGTAGGTTCCATGTTTATATAGCCATAGAACGCAACATTCTGTGTGCCTTGAAGGATCAGTCAAAATCGTGTTTTTGATTGCATTCGCATGCCACTGTATAAATGGCAATTAAAAAAAATACTGGCAATGGTCCAGTATTCTCTCACTTCTCTCTGGCAGTAGACGTACTCTGTGACAACTCAACTCACAGCGACAGTAGAGCCAAATAACGTCGGTCTTGTTGCGAGAGCCATCTGTCAGGGCTTTGAATGCTAAACTTACCATTCAAAATAGCTTTTTCTTTGCCCATTTCTGCTCAACATTTGTTCCCGCTTGTGGCTCCACATGCGCCGCTGCGTTACCTCAAACTACGGTGTGGGCCGAGGGTCAAACAGATTGTGTAATAGCTCTAAAATAGTGCCGTTAAAGGAAATTTCCGTTTGACTTTGACAGCCTTAGTATATACTGTTTATATAATACAGGATCACGTCATCTCTTCGACGCATTAACACTTGTAAAATTAGAAGTTTGATCAAGAGTGACGTTTGCAATAAAGATGTTTTAAAAGCAAAAGTTGACTTTTAATAGGGCTGTCAAATGATTGAAAATTGTAATCTAATTAATCACAGTTTTTTTAAGTTAATCATGATTAATCACCATTTGCAACTACTGTATGTGTAAAATCCTCCAGGGGGCTGCATTTCACATTTTGAGGTCCAACAATGTTTAAACTTTAATTGTTGTATAAATTTTGCTCCTTCTTGCTGACTGTAAAGTGGACCGTGTTTACTCGGCTCCACTCGACGACAGCCAACATTTTTTTCTCGTTATGATGGGCTATCTTAGTAATAACATTTTCCAAAATACATATTTGAACCATTTCCACCCGCAAGAATGGTGCATCTATGCGGTATTTTTGCTCTGATTTGACATGACTTATAGTTACGAATACGCTTGATTGGCCCCCATCTCTTTGAGGCAAAGCTGACGACAACCGGATGCGACGTCACGTGAAACCCATCAATACGGCCACCACTTCATGGAGGACAGATTTGCTAAAAACAAAAAAGAAAACAAAAAAAGGCTTCACTACACATCTTAAAATTAAGCAAATTTTGCAGCTTTTTGTGAAGGAAGGGTTTTGTTTTGGATCTTCTCTGACTGGTGGTGTGCATTTCAGCCCTATCTGACATGAAGGACTGAGTGAAGATCTAGACTGCTGTGTTAGCTTCTTCCACTAGCCACTAGCTAGCTTGATAGTGACTCGCTGCCATATGCTTGTCGCGTTTGATGGAAAGGTAGAGTGCTTTATGTTACATTACTGACTGATAGATGACAGTTGTTAAAAAAATATGTGAATTATTTTAATTATAAATGTAAAATTGTTTAAGTAGATAGGAGAATTGCTTTGTGAATGTTCTGCACTCCTTTTTCAATACCAGTGTTGTACTGAGCAGGGTAATGCTTCTCGTAGGAGTTTCCATAGCAGAGTTCTTTATGAATGTAGCTGAACTTCCCATAGATGATGTCACATGGTCCTTCTTTAGACCGCAAACTACAGTAAAGCACTCAATTTTGCCTCAATTGATTCAAGACATGATTCAACAACCATGAATTACACAAAATCGACCGAATTCTTACTGGATTTTTATGCCTTGTCAATAATTCATACAACAGAGTAATACTTTTAATACTATAATGCTAAGTGTACCTTTTCCTTCAAATAGTGCCATCTACTGTGTGTGCATCCATATTCAAAATCATTTCCTTTTAGATGTTTTGCTGTCAGTCTGGCACACAATGGATGCATTGCAATATTCTGATAGTGGAGCCGTATAACTGCTTGCTGGAAAAAAAAAAAAAAGCCTTGAAAACTCGAAAGCAAGCGAGTGGGTGGAAAGAACAGAGCTGCCAACTCTCCCGGATTCTGCGGGAGACTTCCAGAAATTGCCCTTGTCTCCTTACATGCCAACTGCAGTTAAAAATCTCCCAGATTGTGGTGTTTTTGTGTGGATATGAAATACTTCCGTTTGTCAATCAAATTGTGAAAAGAAGAAATAAATGTTGTGTGAATGTTTTATGTTAAGCAGGTGGGCCAACATCAGGCTGGGCAATTATAAGTGATCACACGAAAGTGGCTTCCAACAACAAATTTGATATAATATTATATTATCATGCCGAATGGCCATGTGTTCAGAAATCAGTTAAAGGCGAATATCACGCATTCTGCACAGTTTGCAGCGTCGATATTTCCATAATGGGCGGGGGTAAAATGATAGACTCTGACACATGGGCTCCTACAAGCATAAGGACGCCGCGAGATAAAGGAGATCCAGAGCTTTTTCGGGTATGTTTACGTACCAGAGCAGGGATATTCAACCAGCGGTATGCGGGCCAAATGCAGCCAGTGAATGACATCAGACTGACTCGCTAACATTTTTGCAGCAGATTCCCAAAAACAGCAGAGCACTCTTGTCCTATAGAGAATCTTTGACATGTGTTTTTTTTTTGCAGTAGGGCCCTGCAAGGTGGGGGTGTCTTGGGGGGATCAGCTGAATTGCAAACACCAAATGTTGGCAGCTCTGAAAGAGACTACAGTAGTATGCCCCCCCCAGTAAGGACAAACACAAGCCTTTAGAGTAAAGTTATCGCCAGATAAACCTTTATTTTTGTTTCCGCAAGCAGAAATGTCTTTACTCACTGTTTTCTTCCATCACATTTGTTTGGGTTTTTTTCCCTTTCTCCTACATAGACTGTGGCATTGTGTGGCCATTTACAAGCACAGGCACAAAAGAAAAGACACACAATTGCCTCGGCAGATATAAGGACACACACACAATGGCTGCCTGAGGAAACGGCAAAGGTCCTAGGGTGGCCCAAGGCGGCACGATTGCGACTTAATAACTCACCTGAGGTGTCAACCTGACAACAGGATACTAAACTCACAGACGTGCACACATACAAACACCAACACACAATGAGTCGCAAGCTGTCAGAGTGTCTGACCGTCAGTGCGTTTGTGTGTCTCTTTCCTTCTTTGTGTCACCTGCAACAGGAGATGTTTGTTCCAAGGACAGGAGCTACAGGTGCTGGAAAAGCAGCGTGTGGCCAACAGTTCGGTATTCATTGGTGTATGTTGGTGACACATGCATACTGTGTGTATAGTATGTATAGGACAGCGGTTCTCAACTGGTTTGGCTGCGGGACCCATCATCACCCTTTAATGACAAGCGGTCACTCAATCTTATTTAAAATTCTTATATTCTTATATTACTATATACACACATGGTAGATCCAAGGAGTTGAATCAAATCAGATAGCAAATAATGCTGTCCTGCTCACAGCACGCTTGACCAAGTAGCCCACAGACATGGTACGCACCTCGTGAATTCACAAAACACGATGTGCCTTCACAGACACGGAGTCATTACATTATCTTTGTATGATTTTTTTTTCTGTTTATGCCCAAGAAAAGATGCACAGCCTCCTGAAAACGGGTCAGTGACCTAAAAGTGGCTTTAGAATCACTGGTATAGGCTATGCAGTACTTTTATTTTCTAATAACACCATATCTCTGTCTTTACATTTACTAAAGCAGCCCTAAGTGCACCTAAACGACTAACACTAGACAGTGACAACACGGAAGTAAACAATATAAATCAAATAATAAGTGGTTAACTTTTTTTTTTACACTATAACTTATAACTTGCGCAAATTCAGTCATTACGGCCGGGTCGGGAAGTATTTTTGGCAGCACCTAGTGGCCACAGTAACTCATTGAGTTGAGTTTGTGATGCAGTTAGGTACACAAATTGAATAGCGAAAATACCGGATGCTTTTTGTTACGCAATACTTTCTAATATGTTTCTGGCTTGGAGACTGTGTGTCTGTAAGTGATGTGCAACTATAATTACAGTATATGATACCTGTGTGCATTGAGAAATGTTGTATTTTAGACAGCAGTGTTGTTTAATTAGGACACTAATTACGTCTAGCTTGGAGATTGTAGCTGCTGTGTCAGCCACCGACTCACTTTATACACACGTACGCTTTTCATTTATCATTTCTGAATAGAAAAATAAAGTTTTGGTGTTAAAATATGTCTGTTAGATACATTTCTACACACGTGTTAAAAGTGTCTTCTTCAAGAACATGCTAACATTAAGCTAGTATCCATATACTTAAAAAAACTCGTTTGTCTCCTTGGTGGCGTAAATGTTGGCCCCTCCTTCTAGCTTCATTTTCTTCTTTTGTGAATGTAATGTTATTACATTAATGCTGGTAATTTTGACTTAGAGTCCAGGGTTTTTTTTCCTCTTCATGACGCATTTTGACGACTTAAACTCCGGAGCGATTTATAGTTCTGAAAATATATGCCATCTGTCCTCCACGTCTCATGGAAATCACTGGTGTAGTTTTTGTGTACACAACACAAACCATTTATTGTCATGCTTGGGAGATGTATAAAGTATATCCATCCATCCATCCATCCATTTTCTAGCTCTATCCTGTTCATGTTCATTGGGGATCTGGCGCCAAGCCATCTGCCAAAAATCAGAAATGAACAGTTATGCAACATGACTTAGATTGCTCACCCGCGTTGTAGTACACATTGTACTGGCCTCCCGTCAGTTGTTTGTCGGTCTATGTTGCTGGCTACAGAGAAAACGTTGTGTATCTGTCGATACGACCTTGCCCCCCTGCTTTTTAACAGCACAAATATTGTACATGCTGTGAACTCACTCTAATTCTTTAACATGAACACCAGCCCTGAAACAAACGCTCGTGCTACACTGTGAGTCACCTTGGGGTTTTCGATGGGAAGGATGCGGATTGAAAAGTACAAAAGACTCCGTTGTTTCCCCCCCCCCTTTTTCTCTCTCTCTATGTGCCTCCTTTCATTCCATACACAAAGACAGAAGACAAAAGTTGAACAAACTTTGCTAGAAGCCTCCGGCAAAATATATTCTAGCTTCTTCATTACATAAACTCCAGCCGGTGAACTTTTTCATATGACTATAGATATACAATTACATAGTTTCTCCTTTTTTGTCAAGGAATAAGTCAAATACCGATTTGGTTTGCGCTGTCTGAGGGGTTTGACAACAGCGCACATTCGGTCCCAATCCACAGACTGGTACGGGGGCGCGGAAAGCTATCAGAAGAAATGATAAAAATAAAAAAAAATAATTAAAAAAAAGTAGTTCTGTAAAGAACTACTTGGAATTGACTGTGAATGCATATGTTATGGTCAGTGCAGGTGGAACACAAGAGTTTGTAGGATCGTTTGCAGTCAAAGTCTTTATTGATCCACACGCAGTAGCGAAACGCAGTGGAATCAAAAGGCAAAGCACATGGCTTGAAAAAATACAAAAGTTCAAAGAAAAGCGTGGCGCAAGGCCTGAAGCAGCAAACCAAAAAAATTTGAAAAAGGAAAGCAACTAAGAACTCACCATTGGCGGCAGAAGACTTGATGCCAGGAGACAGCGAGATGTTCAGAAATAAGCCAGGCAAATGGAAAAAATACAAAGATACACCAGCAACTGGAAGTAACAGCAGCAGGATTAAGAAGGCCGGGTGACTAATCATCAACATGTGCTTCTCCCGGCTCCGCCCCCTCATCACCAATATGAAAAAACAAAAACAAAACGGAAATAAAGAAAACAAATGCAACCATGCCAACAAATGGCAGTGAGTGTAAGATACCTAGTTAAACAGTGCAGGACAGTGCGCGTAACATGGCTAGTTAAACAGTAGCCTACCAGAAAAGGTCTTTTGAGCTGGACTGGCTGTCGGAGTATGTGGCGTATGCGGAGTACTGTCAGTTTTTTGTGTGTGGACTAAGTGAGTGGCTTCACTGTGCATGTGGTACGGGGGCATGCTTTTAATTTGATATTTTGATAGCCGGACTTGATGACTGAATACAGGAAGTGTTGTGCCGAAGTGATGCCAGATTGGATCGGACTGGACTGGACTTTCATTTTGTTATTGAGACAAACTCTTATGCTACACGTTACACTTTTGGCTACGTTTGCTGATATTCTCCAACAACACGATGACGTTAAATGATGTGACATGAAAGCGCAGAGGTGGCTCATGGATCGGAAATCTCCGCAGGTGCTATCGGCCATTTCCGATACGTGAATGTCGCTGATATCGGAACCAGGTGCAGATACTGGATTGGCTCGGCTCCATCCCTACTCAAAGGTTGGGCAAGTTATCAAACATCAGGAGTTATGATACAAATTTTAAGATAAATTGATGAATATAAAAGTAATCAAACAGCTGTTGATCAACTCAGGAACATGATCTTCTTCTTTATTGCAATCTACTAGTTGTTGGTCTTGAAAAGGAGGGGTCGTCTTATATTTGGGTCAATGCGGTGCTTCTAAACACACCGGTTTGTTTTGAGGCTATTTAAAAAAACGTATGCAAGGGATGCTATAAAATCAGTGTCAATGTTCAAGTAATCCAAAGTACAAACATCAAAATGTCGATTTTCTCTCTCATCTCATGCCAAAATATGAGCCCCACTCTCAATTACAGTTGTTGTCAAGTTCCACAAATATTTTCTTCTTCATTGCCTTGCCACAGTCCTTCTAGATTAGAGCAGAATTAATGAACGCTCCGTGAAGGCGAGCTGACAGGAACTCAGCTTTCTTTTACACTCTAATTGTTCCAGTGAGACTGAAACTCACAGTGATGCTCTTCTTGAAGGGCGCTTGGTTCTGTGTGTGTGTGTGTGTGTGTGTGTGTGTGTGTGTGTTGCTCGGCTGGTCCCCACTCGACGGCCGTTTTGCTCGCCTCATTCTTACCGCGCTGTTTTGTTCCGTTTGCTCCGGGCTTGTCTTCCAATTACTTCACAACAACAACAACAACAACTAATGTATGTTGATTGCACTGTGCTGTATGCGTCATATTTGGATGTTTGTGGAATAACGGTGTCATGATTTGCATCCTTGTTTATCATTGCAAATGTGTGTATTAGCATTTCAACATTGACAAGTAGTTGAATGTTTGGGAATGTGGTTGGAATTAGCCAAGAAGGCTACTTGGAATTTTTATTTTATTTTTTTAGGATGGGAAGGTATTCCTTTTAAATTTAAAATTTTTTGTGAACGAGGGGTCGGGCGATGAGATTTATAATTAACATGGAAAATAACATCTCAATTTTTAATTAGATTTTAATTTCTTGTCCCATTTAATTTAGTGATAGGGATTCCAAAAATGTCCTCGGTGATTAATTGATCGATTAATTAGATGATTCAGTAAACGTACAGGTGGGTGGAATTTCCTGCTGAGCATTTCTGCCTGTCGCACCGCCTCCGGTGCCCGTGGGTCACCTGCACGGTCATCAGCCAGGAACCACCATTCCTCAACGCTTCGCCCCATTAATCCTGGAACGTCTCCTGGTGGTGGAGCAGTGACAGGGACGTCTCCCTCATGAGTTAGTTGATCAATTATTTCACTTATCCCTAATCTATTTTTTTTACACAACATAGCAGCGAGCACAGATGTTACTGCAAACTAGGGATGAGCCGGATACTCGTTTTCTCCCTTTATAATAAAACGTTTCATTTAAAAACTGCGTCTCGTGTTCAGGTGTGTTGTCACTGACTAATATTTACATTTGTTTGATGATCTGAAACATGTAAGTGTGACAAACGTGCAAAAAATACGAAATCAGGAAGTGGGCAAACACGTTTTCACACCACTGTACAGTATATGCCAATCAATTTTGATTTAAAAACAAATGAAAAAAATGTAATTTTGGTCTAGCTGCTCTATGTCTGGACCCAATTTTAATTTCGAGTCCCGACCCAGCTGTTGAGAATCATTGTTCCAGACCACAAAAGTTGCGGATCTGAGATTGCCGTGGCAACAGCAAAAATGCTACTCTCCTATTACAAGCACGCACAGGGCAGTCGCCTCACAGATGTACGCGTGCATACACACACGTACCAGTAAAATACACACAAAATCACACACGCCGTGAACATATTCACGAGTGACAAAAAAAAAAAAAAACAATTTTCCCCTTGGTTAAGCAAGCGGCAACAACACTTGACTAATGGAAAGCGCTGCTTCCAAATGAGGTCGGAGGGATTCTTATACACGCTGCTGGTTGTGAATTCTTAACAAAGTCACATTTCATCTCGTATAGAATGAAACGTTACGCTAGACGTGGCAGCTAGCCTGGCGACTTGGTTTAGCGCGATCAAGCAAACAATCGCCACACGCGCCTCTTTTCTTTTCGTTCACTGAATGAAGAGCGTCTGGCGTGTTGTGCCTGCGCTTGGGTATATTGTGTTATTTCATAGACTTTGGAAGGAGAGCTGCAGCACTTGAAGCGAAGAGATTTCCATTCAACTTTATTTGTTTCTAACCAACAATATCCATTAAGAAAGCACTGCGCATGATTTTGTTGCTCGCTGTTTTCACATCATCGGGCTCATAAATCCCCACTTGTCACCCGTAGGTTCCCGATGCTGCTGATATTATGGTCTGCGTTGCCCCCGCCAGTCCCACGTCCATCTCTCAGCCACTGTTGCTCCCTGTAGGCGCTTATCCCTGACATTTCCTGCTAGTCGTGGTGAGTTATGTCTTTGTCAAGCTTGTCAACATCAGAACGGCCCGCTGTGATGACCTGATATTGACCTTTGGTGCAAACTGAATGCGATCAAAACACATGCTTCCCGCTTAATTTCTATTGGCTTCATGTTGATGACGCTCTTTGGGTTATTTCCAACGGAAAATAATTCAAGACAGACACAGGAAAGGTAACGCTGCTTTATATGGATAATTTGTCAGCTAGCGAGGGCCTGTCTTGTCTCATTATGCCATTTTGTTCACCTTGCTTACCTTTTAAAGGTGCGATTTGAAGGTAATCAGCAGAGAGCAAGCATCCTCATTATTTTGCTGGAGATAATGATTCCCAATTGTCTCTGTTTTCTGTGAATGATCTTTCAAGAGCTTGACTCTTACTTAAATGAAATCTATTTTCAGGTTATAGGAGCTAGAGTAACCAGATCCTATTAAACTCCATTCAAACAACAGGAGCAGCAATGTCTTGCCCAATTTAGCATTATTTGGAATTGTGTTTAACCAGATAAATTCAGTATATTCTACACATGCTCATGTATCCTGTATGTTGCTAGTACATTGAAACTTGCAGCCCATTTCCTAAAATGCACTCCCTGTAGATGAGCAATGCTGTTGTCTTTAGCCATTTGTACAAACAACAACTTTTAATGCATGACTAGTCAACAATGTTCTTTCCTCATCCATGAATAACAACACAGAGACTAGCAGCGACCCTGCAGTTTAATTATGCATAACACAGCATGAATTATAAAGAACAATTCTTACTTTATAGTAAAATATTAGAGATGCTCGATAATGGCTTCCTTACCAATATCCAATGGACCATTATTGTCCAGCACATTATTACATATACCGATATCAGCCGATACCAATTTTGGCAGCACCCCTTCCCGCAAACTAATGTCGCGTAATGAATGAGTATCTTTTACCGTGGTCCCACTCGATGTATTTCACAAATGCAATACAGTAGACGCCCCTACAACGTAAATAATCCGTTCCGAGAAAGTTTTTTTACGTTATACGAAGCGTAAAATACATGTAAATAGCCTAATCCGTTCCAAGATCTTCCCAAACTCACCACCTTTGGCACTTCAAAATATTCAAAATCCACCAAATATGGTGGGAAAATATAAGAAAGCGTTAGCATAAACATAGTAGAGTAACATTCCAATATAAAATAAGGTAATAAATAAGATTACTGTAAATAAATAAAACTGAAAAACAAAAACAATCAACTAGTTTAAGGGCGACTACAATGAAGAAGGGAGAAGCCTGTCTCTCACACAAACTCACGTACGTGCTGTATAAGTCAGCCAATGAGATGAGAGCGTAGGCGGTGCCGCGATAATCAGCCAATGAGAGCGTGAAGCGTCAGAAGGCAAATGGCAAATGTGATGCAAAAACTTTACATAAATTCTTTACGTTCGGTGGAATTTACGTAAAAGGAGGTTTACGTCATGCGAGGTACTACTGTACTGCAATATGCAATGCAAGTTATAGAAAAAGTGCCATATTTATTTTGCCCATTTTGTCTCAACAACGAAGTCATTGATGGTCGACGGTTATAACATGTGATGCCAACAGCAGCATTACAATTTGGAAAGCTGCACGTTTCTATGTTGCATAATCATCCGTACAAGAACAAAGTAAAGTGCAAAGTGTGAAATTCTGGACTAATCAAATGAAACGAAATTATAAATGGGGCTGATTCAACAAATATCATTATTTTGCTGCATGAACGCTGCATGAATCTACGCTGCGATACAAGCTGTACACTGACGAGTCTAAAGCGCATCGTAAAGTGCATCATAAAGGGTATTCTCTTCGGGATACTTGTTGATCTTGTGTAGTAGATCTACGGTATCACCCACAAGAGTCACACACACACACACACAGAACTGTTGCAGTCTACATTTACATGTCTATGCAGTTGTCCTAGAGTTCATGGAATACAATAGTAAAGCAGTGCAAGTCTGCAGTGATTAAGCAGCAGGGCAAGTTGAGGAATAGGGACAAGAGGAGGGAGAATGGGGTGGGGGTGGGGGGGGGGTCTTTTGACAGCCAGCTCATTATCAATGTCGTTATCCTCCAGTAGCCAGCTCCTTTCCTCCCTCTCTCTTTCTGTCTCTCTCTATCTGTCAGTGGAAGGATAAAATCCCTCTCTCCTGAAGGCTTAGTAGAGATTATTCCGGTGTCCCGGGGGAGGGTGGAAGGGATGCTGAGATGCCACATTACAGATGTAGCAAATCTTAAAGCAAATTTAATGGGCCTGAGGTTGCACATGGGAAAGGCGAGACGGCAATAGCAAGTAGACGGAGGCTTGGTTTATTTCCATTTTCCTGATCATCCATCGCTGTACGCATGCATTTAGTCCTTTATACCCCTTTATATATATGATGATGATTAACAATGCCATCACTGTAGATACCCTCCCTCACACGCCCGTGTTCCAAAGTAGGGATGGTCATTTGACAAAATTGTGATTAAAGATTTAAAAAAAATACGCATTTAATGTCCAGTTTAACAATTCCGAGCCACCCGGTATCCAGGATCACGCTCATGAATAAAGACACATCCCAACAGCTGACTGACAGGCCATGCACGGCTGCCTGTTCCTAAGCTTTAAAGCGAAACCAGAACAAGTTACATATCTTTCATTTTCTCTTCCGTTCAGCCCACTCCACTTGCCTACTGAGACATGCCGCATCTTTAATTGGCTTGTTCCATCATATTCTAAGTATTATTACGTTGTGTTTTCCCCCTCCAAGCCATTAAAGCTGTGTGTTGAAACAAGCCCCTGAGACGAGACCCTTGAATAGCAATGTACCTTATCAAAAAAAAAAAAAAACACTGTGTGAGGAAGGGCATTCTAAAGAGCACCTGGGAGCTGACGCAAGGCACAATCAGGATGTGTGCACCATTTTACCCATGCTGTCAAACTCCAAAGACTGTCACCCCTCCATCCATCTTCTATGCCGCTTATCCTCACAAGGGTCGCGGGGGTACGCTGGAGCCTATCCCAGCTGATTTCAGGCGAGAGGCGGGGCACACCGCTGGACTGGTCGCCAACCAATCGCAAGGCACATATAGACAAACAATCATTCAGGCTCACACTCATACCTACCCAATTAACCTAACATGCATGTTTTTGGGATGTGGGAGTACACACGGGGAGAACATGCAAACTCCACACAGATTCGAGATTCGAACCCAGATTTTCCCGATCGCCTGACTGTGTGGCCACCATTAGGCCACCGTGCGGCCCAAAGACTGTCACATTTTCTTTAATACACAAAACACTCCAGCAGGCTTGGTCGTCAGCACTGATGGATTAAAATCAAATAAAAAAGCAGCGCTGAATAAAAATCACATATTACCTGCGAGGTTGCCAAGTATCCAGTGGCATAGCTTGGGTTGCCATGGCCTGGGGCAAAGCGAGTTTTGTCAGCTGTGATCCATGAATTGTTAGCTGTTGGCCTCCACTCTAGCAGACAAATACTGAATTTCCCCCAAAGCCTGTTTAATATGAATTGGGTTTAATAGTGAAGGTAAAACCTTTTTTTTTTTTTCTTGAATATGTTCTGCATCCCACAGACCAGTAATGCTCTACCTTTTTCCAGCCTAGTGCCCCAACCAGAGAAAGGCATGCTTGACTGAAAAAGCCCCGTACCATCACTCTTATTCATTACTGTCCAAAAATAAAATAATTTAAATTGTAATAAAAGGAATAGTTAACTTAATTACGACTAAAGATTTGTGCACATAAAATAACTATCCTGGTGGATTATTTTGAGTATATTTATTTCTGTTACGCAATATGGTGGTGATCATTGCCACACCCCGCCACCCATTCTGCTCCCCAGCTAACACCGGAACTCATTTACTGCGACGGAGACAAGAACATTATTTAGAAGATTGTAAACAGGTTTTCTATGCTCTAACTATGAAAATATTCCATTTATAAAGAAGGAATCTTATCATGGTCAGGTCTGGAACCAATTAACTGTATTCATGCTGAAAAAAATAAGGTTCTGGATGTGCATTTGTCCCAAAGTAGTAGTTGTCAGCGGCTCTCCTGAGGTCTGCCATGATTAGTGATAGCAAACAAAGAATACGCAGCCAGGAAAGAAGTTCCGCTAATGCTTAAGATGACCAAAATACTGTGACTAGTACACGTCATCATGAATGTGCCTGTTAGTAACTGTTACTGCATGGTTACAATATGCGTATAAAATATTGTTGGCGCCTCTAGGATGTTCTTTTAGATGGCTTTACAGTTAGTGAAAAACTGCCAGCACATGGCGGCTGTTTGGAATGCACAGAAAAGGGAAATACAACATAATGTATTCTTTTCTCACATATTGATTGTGGATGATGGGCAAAATTCCCCCCAAAAAGTGCTGTTTTCCTTTAAATTGTCACATCTGCCTTTCATTCATTATTTCATTTCATTTCGGATTGTTTTCTGCATGCGACTCTATGATTGTAAAACTTTGTGTGTCCAGAAGGGATTAATTGGATTCACATGATTTCTTATTGGAAAAACTGATTCAGTTAGAGTACGTTTTAGTTTGAGTTCGGACCTTCTGGAATGGATTAATGGCGTAACCAATTACAGTTTATAATATTTTTACCTAAGTAAATTTACCTGAAGATTTGTCTTTTTTGTGCCCTTGGCGACTGCCCGCCCCTTACCTCCCATAAGCTGCGCCACTGCGAACGCTCGCCAGTTTGTTACAGGAAGTGCCTCACCCTGCAGCCACAGGGCGCATGGAAGATGAATAGCATAAAACGGATAATGGATTCAGGAAATAGATGGAAGCTGAATTTAAGGTTGGACTGCTGTAGGGAGGAGGTGCGCAAAGAGTGATCACAGAGTGTCTGCAAGCAGAGATGAAGCCGGCTTTTCTTCCTCATGCCTTCTCTGCTTGGTATTCCGCGGTGAAGATTGTCTCAAACAAACTCTGCCATGCCGGGAAACTTCACATGCATCCGCACAATGGAATTCTATGCGGCATGTGACCTCTCTGTGTTTTGATTCAAAGCAGCAGTTAAAAGCCATTTAGCCAATGTGACAATCAGCTGAGCCCACAGTCTTGCTTCAAGGTCCATCCTTGCCTACAAATTACCTGTCCTATGAAATGAAGATTGACGTGTTGCTAAGATACCCTGACAGAGTTGTTAAGGTGGGAAGGAGGGGCGGTGAGGACACAATACGCAGCAGATAGGGTGACTGCTACAAACGAGGCATGAGGTGAAAGATTGTATCTGAGTAGAAATGTCACGCTCTCAATAATGTGTCCATCAATAACAATAAATCACGAGGCGCTAATGCAGATGTGTTTTTGATAAGACCAGCAAATTGACAAAACTGCTCTCAAGCTTTATGGTTCTTGTTCTAATGATTATTTTTGGTGCGTCTGTCAGCAGGAGAGAGTCACCTGTAAACCTTTTAAGTCACTTATGAGCATAAAATGTAACAGCACGTGTGTCCAAAGTGCGGCTCACGGGACCATTTGCAGCACGTGGCTCGTTTTTTCTTGGCCCGCTGCACATTGTAGAAAATTAAACCATAAAAAAATTTGAGCATGAGGCATCATATTATAAGAAAAATATAATCACTTTTTTTAAAACTCTTTTTACAAAATAAAATAGCTGTTCAACAAAATATGCCTCAAAAAACAAAGTTGGTGTCATGTTCTGCTGGAGCTCCTGTGCTGCCGCCTATCTGCGCTCTTTCGCAGCACACTGCTGGTCCTGCCGGGGTGGAGCCACCTGTGCATGATCAGGCCTTCTGAGGCCATGCTGGGAGACTCACCCTTTGCCAGATTGTTACATTGACTTCACGCATTCCTTGCTCAAACATTGCCTCGTGTTGCGCTTCCGTGTGTCTTGCTAGATTTCTGGAATATTCTGGGAAGCGGGTTTAGTGGGTTAGCGAGCAGTGTTGAGTGGAAAGCTGGGCTTGCCTGTTCAGCAAAGGTAGCGGCTGGTCCCGACCAGGTTATGTCCAGACTTTCAGCTTAAAATTCACTGTGTGACTCATTCGGTGATGGTGTCAGCATTTATTGATAACCCGGTGGACCTGGGACCAAGAATAATTTGAGCAGCACTACGGCGGGAGTGACTATTTTGAGATCACACTGATTCGCCAGCATTCCCTGATGAAATTCTCTCTAAGAAATGTGGATTTCAGCCGAGAGAATACACTACATTTTCTCACTTTTTGAGCCGTGCATCAGGAATAAAAAGGAATATGAAATATTAACTTAGCCGTTGTTTGCAGACGTATATGTCACAGCAGTCCTTGCACGGGAAATAACAGAGACCAACAAAGACTGCTGTTGCTCCAATTGATTTTATTTTTTTAATGGTTAAGTGTTAATATGTCAAAGTTGTGCAATGCTGAGCTCTGGTAAATCAAAAGACCAGTTCGGTATAGTTAGTATAATAACCTGTGTTAACTTGCATTTACACGCTCAGCTTTATTCCCCCAGCGGTCCTCCCTTGTTCTGTTGGTGGCGACAGTGTTGCTTTTGGCAGTAATAATCTTTTTTTACCTCCTCATAACGCTCCATAACAATTATTTGCTCATCTTGCCTAAAATACACCAGCTGGGATTGCTTCATTTTTGAGCGGAAGTAAAATAATATGATGTCAAACGTCCCCTTTTTATCTGATCGCGCACAAAACACAAAGCCGAGAACCTTGACTTGACAAAAGTAAGTTGATAACCACCGCTGCAGTACAGTTTAACTTTGTTTTGGTAACTTAGGGTTTGTTCAGCTGCATTTTGAACACAAAGCCTGGGTTGGTTGAGCCACTTTCGGAGAATACCCCCTTGCTCTTCTAGCATTTTTGTGAGGACTATGTTCCTGCTTGGCTTTTTTTCAGTAGTACATTGGTTTGTGTTAGCTATTTGGACTTGTACCCTCCTAGTAGTTTTGTTCTCATCATGCTCTTACTTAGCTTTTTCCAGCAGCGCTTTTTGTTCTAAGTTGTAGTGTGGCTTCGTCCGGTATTTTGTTTGTACTTTTTCAGTTTTTTTTGTATGTGTTCTCGCACCCCGTTGGAGTGCGCTCTTTTTCTCTTTTGTCATCTCTGCATCGGGGTGCAGCCACTGGCTTAACGCCGTACTTAACAGATGGAGGTTAAACAATCCTCACGGTTGACGCCAAGCGGCACTTGCTGATTCCAGTAATACTTACAAATCACAGTTTCAAGGTTTAGATATCATCAAAATAACTGATGTCATCACTAATTCACTGTTCAGTTGAATATGGCAATAAAGTTAATTACACATACTGTAATGTCGTAATAGTTCTGTACATAACCCGAGTAGTATGTCAATCAAAATAGTTGCATCGCGTTCGTTATGCATGCAGTTCATGTATTACATCCAGTATCAAACATTACAGATCTACAAGAAATGAAAATTAGTATGCAAAAGACAATGCCGCCAAAGTCAAGCGAACATATTAAAAAGCTTTCAGCAACGGTTACATTTTCCAATTAATCATGAAAAAATAGTTTCACAAACGAAAGTGTAGAAACGCACATTTCTATAGCGGAATTCAGTACCCGAAGCCGAGCCATCAATTGACTTTCTTCTACGTGACTAGCCGATACAAGTGAACAGATAACTTTTGTTATCGATAAAGGCATCTTGCAGCTGAGTCAGTGTATCCATAATCAGAATAATAAAGATAAAATTTGCATTTCCGTGTGTCGATGATTCGCTGTTGCCGCGGAGGCGCAACAGCGAATCAGTCATATGACATCTAGAAAGTGGGTGACACATGCGATCGACCCACGCTACCTTCACGATTGACTGGTAGATTGCGATCGATGTAACGGGCACCGCTGATCAATGACGATATTACTCTGTCAGGCATTTTCAAGGGGTGATTAGTTTTACTTTGGTTTTATTACTCACTGGATGATAACGCCTCTACCTCTATATACTTGTATCACAGTCAGGAGTGTTAAAATTGCTTAACAACGGCAACTGACATGATTTCTTTTGAACAAATTTGAACAACTCGGATGTTAACAAGCATCTGGAGTGTGTTGGACTTTTGAGGTTCGAGGAATCTCACAATTTTTTGCAACTCTAGTGAGGAGTCCAACGTCTACTTGGAATACTTAAGTCACCGGATACGGTTCCTCGGCGTGTGTCAACGAAAGACAAAGTACAAAAGAGCACGCACATTTCGCACTTGATACTTTACTGGACATTTAAAAGCCCCATATGGACTAGACAATCCCGAGGCAGCGAGTGGTGGCGAGGTCGGAGGAAAAGTGGCAGTGTCAACTTCGCCCCTGCCGCAGGAGCCAGGAGCGAGGGCTGGTGCAGCCTCTCACCTAACAGCTTGTCAGATGGATGTCTTGAGGTGAGAGATGCTGCCTGTTAACGAGCTTGAAATAAATCACGACTTCTCTCCATATTCCTCTCCCTCTCTTGCGGCAAAACACCACAAGTCATGAATTACCATTCAGTCTCAATTTCTAACTAATGTGATAAATGTTGCAGCTATGTATAGTATGGTTGGGCAAGGCCTCACAGGACAAGGGGACCACTCATAGGATTATGTCAAAGCAGTGAAAATAGCACCTGATCCGGTCTGAATTACCACCACCTATTGATAATCAGCCATGACATGAAGATATTAGGACTGTGACAAAACCATTTATGTCAAAACCTGTGTCTAACCCCAATTATACAGGCCACATTACCGCTCATTTGCTTCAATCAAAAGCCTTACCGTGCTAGCGTAGCGCTTGTTTTCTGATCGAACGACGCTTTTGTTGTATTCATTTGACTTATTAATTTAATTTATATTTGTTACATGTGCTGTAAATGCTCTAATTGTTGCCGCTGAGTTTATTGACCGTAACAAACACAGCAAGGCGTTAATTGGAACCTGGTGATAATTGGAGAATGGCTGTCTGAAATGTGAGAACTCATACGGTATAAAGTTATCCCTCGTTTATTAATTGGTTCAAGAAGACTGGGATAAGTGAATTTCCACAAAGTAGGATTCGTTATTTGGAATAATTTCGTAGTTCAAGCATAGAAAACCTGTTTTTTAAGACCTTCTAAAGATGTTTTTTAACATTGTTAGAGCCCTCTAGACATGAAATAACACCCCCATAGTCACCTTTACACTTGTATTACCCAGTATAGTAGACATAATGAGCGTAAATACCGTAAGCCATTATAGATATAAATAACACTCATGCTTGTGTGTGTGTGTTGTTTTAAATGCGCTCCCTCGGGGAAATGATAATTTGATGATTGTTTTATCTTAACAAGTATTTTGTAACGAAACAGCAGCTTCAGGGTAATGTTGTAATCACGGTAAGTAATAAACGGCTCAGCCAGTATTAATAGCGATGATGAGTTGCTGAAGGCCAACGACTCAGTAGCACAAGCAACATTTTAAAGCACATGCAGAGGTAGATAAATGGATGCTGACTATTCATGATACTTCATCCCACATCAGGAGGTAGCCTCTGGTGACTCTGGTGGTTAATTGATTTTGTAGACCACTTCCAAGGTGACTATCTGCGACTTGGTTAAATGAATAGAGGAGTTTATTGGAGTGTTCATTCTGTTTTATTTTTTCCTCATGATACTGTGCACCAGCCACCCCCCCCCTTCAGACATTACCAAAAAAAAACAACAACTATTTATGAGTTTGGCCGAGCCAAAAAGAAACACATGCTAAATGAGCTAAATCTGAACATCTGTGGACCCTAATGGAACTCAATGCAAGAACACAATTACCGGTAAGTAAGTAATGCCGGCCAGAATGTATTCATGCAAAAATGGCCGCCATCAAGCAAAATGTCTCTGCGGGGGCAGGACTTAGCAACTAATTGTTCGTAAGTCATAAACCATTTGTGTAAACCAGGGGTGGTCACACTTCATCAGCCTGCGAGCTACTTTTAAAATGACCAAGTCCCAAAGATCTACCTCCTATTATAAACATAGAAAGTACATTTATAAATTTATAATTGTAAAATATATTTATTATATTTATAAATATGAATATTTATGACTGTTGTACGTGTATATCGAGGTGCACCCACTTTTTCAGCGTGCAAGTTACAAGTCGACATGGTCTATCTCTTACTATAAAACATATATATAAATCTAACCAGTAAACTTTGAAACTACTATAATAAATATTAATGCTTAGTATTTCACATTCACAGTTTCAAAGTACATCATTCAATCATTCACAATTCAATTCAATATGACAATAAAGATAATTACACATAATTCCTCCATAGTTGTGTACATAACCTGAGTACCAGTAATACTGCATGTCAGAACAGCCACTTCATTAGACACACCGCTCATCTATTACGTCCAGTTAGCATTTGCTATCAAACATTGCAGATTTACAAAAAATGAAAATGATTACGCATAAGACAATGCAGCCGAAGTCAAGGCAACGTATTAAAAAGGTTTCAGCAATGGGCACATTTTCCGATTAATCCTGAAATAATAGTTTAACAGGTGGAAGTTTAGAAAAAGCTTTTCTACAGTGGAGGTCAGGACGTGAAGCAAAGCCATCAAACAATTCACTTTTTTTCTACATAACTAGCTGCTACAAATGAACGGATAACTTTTGTTATAGACATAGGCATCTTCGTTAGTTTATCTATAATCCAAATAATTAATATGAAAGTTGCAGGGGGAGCACCAGCGAATCAGGAGGTGAGCTTAATGACAGCTGACTGATGTCATTTGACATCTACAAAGTGACGTTTATGCGATCAACGCACACTGCCTTCGTGATCGACCGGTAGCTCGCGATCTACGTAATGGGCACCCCAGGTGTAAGCCATTTGTGTAATAATGATACACCTATAGGATATCTTATCACATGCATTCCAACATGTCTTCCAAAGCATTTTGAACACAACCCATAGGAGGCGCGGGCGTATGCTGGAGCCTATCCCAGCTGGCTTTGGGCGAGAGGTGGGGTACACCCTGGACTGGTCGCCAGTCAATGCAACAAATACCTTTAACACAATTTTCATCAGTGGACTTTTCCGCACCTCCTGCACCATTTTTTTAAAACATGCATTTATCAGACTTTAGTAGAGATGAAATGTCACAATTAACACACACACACACACACACAAATCTACAACAATTTCAGATCACACCCACCCGGCATCACAGCTACTCTATACAAGAGCTACTTAAGCTGCCAAATGTCAAACAATTCCCTCTAATAAACATGCAAATGTATGCAGCTAGGTGCTCTAAACCATCATCTACTACATAAGAGGGTAGCGACTGTTTGTGGTGTTTATTGTTGAATGTGCACATAAATATAGAGCACACACTCGGTGGAAATGTTGTAAAATATTATGCACAATGACATAATCCATTATGTAACAGTAAAAAAGTAATCCGAGATGACTGCAAACTTCATCTTTTAAGTCACTGTGGGGAAGAAAAAGGAACTTGTCAATCCCATTTCATCCCGTCAATGTCTTGTACTGTTTCACACACTGAACACCCACACAACGAATTATTTTAGTGGTTGCATCACTTTTAAAGGCCTGCCGGTGTCGTTTATCACATCTTGGTAAAACCAACCTCCGCATATGAGCCTGCATGGAGTCCTGAACAGTCCACCATCCTCCTCATTAAGGTGGAAGTACAGCTGTGAACTTCCTGATGGGATGTTGTGGGTTTCTCTATAACCATCTCCACTTAATCATTCGTCTTTTCATCTGACTCTCATACACATAGTCTAATTTACGGCCCACAAACAAAAATCTCCTCAGAAAGCAGTGATGGTGTGTTTTGTGCATGTGAGAAGTAGCCCCTTTTCAGCCAGGTCCCGCAATAGTGTATTGGGAAGGGTGTCGTCCAAAATCTAGCCTTGATGCTGGAATTTATTGATTTGTTTAAGAGTTTATAAGTATGTTATATAAGTCCTACTGGGAACTGTTATGTGTGTCTGTAGCTTTAATGCTAATGAGCTTGTTTATCCACACCCGTGTCTGAAAGAGTGGCTCTAAGAAGCGCTGCTGCGCACTTTTTACATATGCCGTATTTTGCTACTGTAAGTCGCTCCGGAGTACAAGTTGCACCAGCAAAAAATGCACAATGAAGAAGGCAGGCTAAATAGGTGTCTTTTAACATAACGTGAATAGGTGGTATGTTAACGTAACATAGTAACAGTTATTCAAATAATTAGAGCCTAAACAACATTACCTAACTAGTTGACTTGCAGCTTGTAATCTGCAGAATCTGATTTTCAGTTGTCTTTATAAATTCATGTTTACATTGTAAATTTTCAATGGTACAGGAGTGATAGGAGAAGCAGATACTGGCACACAAGCATCAAGCACCCTCTCGCGGCTATGAGTGTGAAAAAAAAGAAAACATTGATAAGTCGCTCCGGAGTATAAGTCGCAGGATCAGCCAAACCATGAAAAAAAGTGTGACCTATAGTCCGGAAAATACGGTACACTGTTACTTCCAATGCTTTTGCTCACGTGAAAAATGGGTGATTTAAATCCAGTGGCGCTATCTTCTAAGTTGTGCATCTGATCTAGATGTAAGTACTTGGAAATAAAAGCTGAAATGTTGCTCTCGGGTCTCGTATTCGTCTTTTGATGTCACCGCAACAATAAAGAAATAGACCTCATTGTCCCAATACATCTGAAAGGCACTGTATTAGAGGTGTCCTGGGCCAATATCGATATCAGATATCAGATATCAGATACCATTATCATTCATATCAGATATCAATATCGACCTGCATGTAAAATCTCTAAAACTGGCACTCCCATACAAGTAGTTGATTCCAGAGTCAACCCCAGCACGTTTATCCAGTAGAGCCGGATAGAGCCCAGGTGATCACAACAACAGCGTGTGCTAACGTGTTAACAAACTAGTGAAGCAGGAGTGATGTCGGCCGTGTGGGAGTATTTTTTGTTAAAGCCCCATGTAAGTCGTTGCAGCTGAGTGCCAAATTTGTCATGCAAAAGTTTCCCGTGGCAGCACAGAACCGAGGACATTTAATACGACCAACTTCATCACACATTTGAAGAAGTGTCACATGAGGAAACTCCCACGAGACAGCAAAAAGTCATTAGCTATGACAGAAAAGAGCCAGCACCTGTCGTCGGTGAGTAATGACGGGTCTAAACGCTTAATTGAGCACCTCGAACCTCGCTATATTATGCCTAGCTGCCACTACGTTGTAGATAAAACTAAGAAGAAAATGGGTCAGATTTTTTCATACCTACTGTTTCTGACTATTGTTCTCTGAGTAATATCACTTGATCAAGCCTTTTGTAACATTCCACACCACAAAATAAATAATGAAAGTACATATGTTTTTTGCTGATTTTGCTTTTGATATCTGATCCATATTGGTATTGGCCAATATTCTAGGCTGCAATATCTGTATCGTGAAGCGAAAAAGTTGTATCAGGACGCGCATACCATATATCACATACAACGATGCAACAAAAAGCACAAGAGGACACAAACGTTTGCTATGTGAGCTACAGTGCTAACATTACACAAGTGATGGGACTCGATTCTTTTTACTGACTCCAGTTCTTATGAGTCACTCTCTGAAGAGAATCACCAGAATCACTTGTTACAGAGTATGCACAGAAACTTGTGTGAATCGAGTACTAAATTCAATAGCGTCACCGATCCGATGTATAAGCCCCACCGGTGTATAAATCGCACCCACAAAGGAACAACCAGATTTGTACATATATAAGCCACACCGGACTATAAGCAGCACATGTCCAAGTAATAAAATGGCATATTGTGGCACCCACGAGTTCACGAGAACCAGGCAGCTCTTTATTTGACAGGAGCCAATCACGAGCTTGTCAACCCATTGGAAATTTTGGAAGGAGGTCATTACTCAATATCACAGTCTGACTCACAGTATCATCTTACAAAGAATGCTAAACTTATCACACAGCAACTTAACGCTCAAAAGGTAGCTGGAAAATATACAATACAAGTACCAATACGAGTGTAAAATGGAAAAAAAACAAACAATTTTAACATTTTCTCATAATGCATTTTCTCTGAGCAAAGCATTTCATTGGAGGACAAGTGGCATAGAAAATGAATGGATGGATGGATGGCCCTGCAATGCTGCCTCTGTCCACCAGAGGGAGCCAGAGGAGCCCAGAGGGAGGCTGACATAATTGCAGCGCACCAGCAGGCACCAGTGAATGCTTTGCTTGGACGCAATACAACATGGGAAAACGTTAAAATAGTTGTTTTTCATTTTAAACTCGTATTGGTACTTGTATTGTATATTAAGACGCTGTGCGATGAGGTTAGCGTTCCTTGTAAGATGACACTGTGAGTCAGACTGTTCTATTGAGTAATGACCTCCTGCGATTTCCAATGGGTTGACAAGCTCGTCGTGAGCTCCTGCAACACTTTATACACCGGAAATTACGGTAATTAAATGGTGGACCAAATTTTTGTACCATTTACTGTTCCTCAAAATGTTTTTGCAATCCTTCACACGGGTTGTGTGCAACAGCAGAAATCTCCTGCAATCTGTTTGCTGTGCAAGCAGTCAGCAAGTGAGTGCACACACACACGCACACGCGCACACACACACACACATACACATGCACACAGCTGGGACTGCATTGATTAAAAGACTGTCTGACTGAATATGAAAGGCTCTCCACACCACTTTGAATCACCGTGCATAGCAGAAGACGACCATGTTTAGCTTCTTAAGTGCTCCGTTCTCCACCAGCCTGCATTTGATCCGTGGAAAATCGTATAAGGACTTAGCATCTGATGATGATAGTTCAGCTGTCAGCACACACTTAATGGGATGTTATTCAGACAGCAAGACGGGGGTCAAAAGCAGCAAACACAAACACGAGGTGTTGAAATCCATTGAGTGATGTTTGGTGCGGGAATAAAAGAAAAGAGAATGTGAAATATAAGAGCGCTCTCACATTTCTTCTTCTGTGTCTGTGAAGTGTTGTGATTTTATTAAGAAGCAGGCTGGCCCATGTTTCTAGTCCAAACGGCACACTTCTATCGAAAAAGGTGCTATAAAAATCCTAATTTAATGTTTTTTTTTGTCACTTTCAAAGCTTAAATCTTGTAATCGTCTTCTTCTATGTACACAAAAGGCCTATTTCTCTCAAATATTCTTCACAAATCTGTCTAAATTTGTGTTAGTGACCCTTGATGCTGTGGCGTATCAATATGCTGATGAGACAGCACGTTTATTGCACAGGTGTGCATTAGCTTGGCCACAGTAAAAGGCCACTCTTGTGCAGTTTAACTTGTACTATCAGTCAAACCAGTCATCATCTGGTGTGACCGCCATTTTCCTCAAATATCGTATACACAAATCCAGAGCATTCCAAACATGCTCAATGGGTGACATGTGAGGTGAGTATGCTGGCCATGCAAGAACTGTTTCAGTTTCCAGGAATCCTTGGGGCCATGCATTATCATGCTGCACCATGTGGTAATGGTTGTGGATGAATGACAAAACAATAGGCCTCGGGATCTCGTCACGATATCTCTGTGCATTTCCAGTGCCATCAATAACATGCACCTGTGACCTGTGTTGTGGATCAAGTGGCTCATGGTGGTATGTGTATATATATATAAAGGTAAAATGAGGAAAAAAGAGCTGGGGCAAGACAACCATGGCTGACAAAGGCAGAATGCTAAGAGATGTTGGCGACTGGAGCAGCAGGGCGAATAGGTGGCTGACAAAGCACGGAGGAATGCCTGTTTGTGGGAGCAGCTGACGGCAGGCAGAACAAATAAGCAGGATAACTGTCAGCCCTGCAATTATTCAGGTGCACAGGCAAAGAGTAATTTAGTTGGCCAAACAATTCAGTATACAGCTTCGAATACACAATGACGTGGCCTGGATTCCTCCTCAACGACACAGACTGGACTTGACCATGAAGGATGATGCTTGTTACTGTGAGAATGTAGTTGCATTTGATTTAAAAAGCAGCAATCACCCCATCCAAATATGTTGTATACAAAATTACCACAGCATAATGTCTCAGTTTGAGATGTTTTCATTTCGGCAGTGCTTATATTTTTGTCTGGTTTTAAAGCAAATGCAGGTATAATGAGTCAATGGCAGGTGTGGGGGCAGATCAGCATTCAGTGGGAGAAAGAGAAGTCTTGAAATCAGTCGAGTCTCCAAACACCCACAAACACAGCAAAGAGACACAGGAAAGAGATAAAATAAGGGAAATCACAAGACACTAAATGATGATCATATGATGGGGTTGCTATCCCAACAATAGTCAAAGTAAAATCAAGTCAAATAAAACACAATTTCAACCCAATGCAGTCATATAGCAACTTAGTTAGTATGGAGGCCAAAGTTAAATATACGTAAAACTGATTCAATAAAATTTCTATCAGTTAAATAATATATTTTTGAATTCAATAAGTAAGTAAATAAATAAATAAATAAATTCATATGTTAAAACCATGTTTTTAAACCATGTTTAATTACATTAAATAGATAAAATTGCCATTTAATAAATATAAACATCATTAAATAATTAAAAAATGCCATTATATACTGTACATCAATCATTAAATGAATTATTTGCTAATTGCAAATTAATTATATGCAAATTACAAATAATAATTAATTTGAAATCATTAATATTCTAATTAACTGACCATTTTAGGGAACAAAAACACACACACAAAAACCTTTCCATAAGCTAGATTGTTGTTACTGCATTTGTTAAATTAGATACAATAATGACATACCCTGATAAAGTCTGATTGGTATAATCGACTGTCAACTCCAACTATTCATTTCATGAAAATCTCTTCTTTAAGGAAAAAAAAAATGTTACAGTGTTCTTATAAAAAAAAAAAAGCTGAACAAAAACAATGTATAGTTGTGTTATTTATGAGCATATACACTCAAGGTAAAAGTGTGAAAGTGAAAGAGACAAGAGTCCAAAGTTACAAAATATCTTTCAGCTGAGTTCATTCACATCTAGGTCAGTTGCCACCCAGAATGAACGTTCCGCTCTGCTTCACTGAGCACACAAGGTGCAGTCAGAGGTGTTTTGCTTGCAGCAAAGTAGGCTACAAGCGCTCTGTGAAAAGTTAAGAATGAGATACAGTTTGTCCTTAAAAGTTGCTACACGTTGAATAACTGCAAGTATTGCCATAGGTCAGGGGTCGGCAACCTTTATCATCAAAAAAGCCGTTTTGCCTCTTCCAGTAACAAGGAATGGTCCGGAGCCGCAAAACACAACTCAGCTTATAAGCTTTTAAAAGTTTTAATCTTTTTCAAATTGTACCTGTTACAACAACAGAATTCAACTAACAGAAGTGCACGGGTAGGCCTACTCTGAAATCATTTCAACACTGAACTATGTAGGCTCTTCTGAGTCGTTCCCGTGTTTGTGTACAATTAAAAGAAAACGTAGCCAACTTTAACATCAAAAAGCCCATCAGAGTTCATATATCTACATATCAGTGTGTCTGCTTAATATCACTTACATCGCTTGAATTATCACAGGCAATTCAATACACTTGCACTGAATGAATGTCGGCGATTTGCCTACTGGTGAATATTTATTGCCGTTCTATTGGTCTTGTCCTTGACTGTCTTTGCAGAGGCATTTTTTCTTTTTTTTTTAATTCTTTCCTGTTTATTTTTTTTAATTCGGAGAATAGAGGCTCTGATATTTTTATGAACAATTCTTTCGTGTATTCTCCATCTGTCAACGGCTTCCACCATACTAGCAGCTGTAGCATTTGGAGCGTTCATCCACTTTTTGAATGTATGTTTGCTCTGCTCAACCTTCCGTAGTAGTTCCGAAATTGCTCCCTTACGCCCATCTGCAGTCGGGTACTTTTCAACAGCCAGCGTCATTGGCAGTGAAGGCAAAGGATTATGTCCATTTAGAATTAAACTCTCAATTTTCTTCCCAGATTTTTCTTTTTTATGGACGTATTCATGGTTATGGATAGCTTAACGCTAGGTTAGCACACTCACAGGACTTCTCACTGTGCGCACTGCCTTCCCCTGCCCTTTATCATCCAATCAGCAGTCAGAACGCAGTGTAGATGCATTCAAAAACTTGAGGGGAGTCGGATATTTTAAACTCTTTTTGAAAATGCACATTTCCTCCACTACGGTGTTAAAAAAAAAAAAAAAAACATCACGGAGCTCAGCGTGGGAACCACAACAAGGGGGCTGAAGAGCTGCATGCGTCTCCGCAGTCATGGGTTGCCGACCCCTAGGTTAGGGTTTTGGATGGAGTCAAGGTTTTGGTTAGGATTTAGTTTTTGGTAAGGGTTAGAATTATATATGATTTTGGACAGTGTTTTTTTTAGGGTTTTGGTTCCAGTTAAAGTTTTTGTCAGGGTAGGGTTTTTGATTAAAATCTGGGTTAGTCTTTTGCTTGGGCTACGGTTTTGGTTAGGGGTAGTGTTTTGGTTAAGTTTTTTGTGAGTGTGAGGGTATTTATTCAGGCTAGGGTTTTGGTTTATGTTTTTTTTTTAGTTTGATGGTTTGTTTGGGCAAGAGTTAGCAAGCAAAATTTATCTTAACGGCTCCGCGTCCTTCATCCCAATACTGGTCAGTTGAAATGGCCGTCCGTAAGCAATGCATGGGCTGACACATTGGGCCGCTACACCACCTGTGAGAAAAATTTTCCTGTAATTATTCTGTGTAAACTGGCAGACAGACTCAAAACAAAGATGTGTTTGTGTGTCTACTGAGTTGCTAGGTTGGGAGCTCAGGTCCACAGGTCATCTCTTACAGATGGCTCCCCAGGCTCCTTTCAGGGGGGTGGGAGCAGACTTTGTCTCTCCCCGATGACCTGGTGCTCAGGCTTGGAGCTGCGCATAGCGCAGATGGTAGACAGAGTGAGCTCTGGCTACTCATGCTTCCAACTACACACACATACATACACACACCCTCTGAACCTTCTCCCATTTATTTCCGGTCTCCTGTCATGATGCTAGAAACCTCATTTTGCCCTCACGTAGACTTAACCACCTTCACCTTCCGTAGTCCGAAAGGTCTTTTCAGCATGAGACCTACACTGTCTAGGTCTGCTATCAGTTATCTGCCATGGAGCCCTGGAGATGCAGCAGACTAATAACAGTCAACTAGCGTCAGACAAAGTCACACTGGTAATTTCATTATAGACGCAGAATCCTTTGTCCTCAATCCAATATTCCATTATTAGACCTTTATAAGGTTTTTTGTCTCTCAGTCTTGGCGCACTTATGTTAAACATTTCTGAGGGGGAAAAAAGGCCAACTTCTTTATAATTTGATCTCAGAGAGACTTTATTATTGACTCCTGCAGAAAAGCGGAACTGATTTTTATTACAGACTTCAGCAAAGGTGCAAAGGAGACTCTCACACCAAGGACACCTCATCTCGCACGCTCCATTTCCATTACTGTAAATAGAACAGCACAAAGAATCCCAGTGCGCGGGAAGAAATCCACCCTGGGAAGTACTGAAACTTTTTGAATCATTTTCGCTCTCTCCATGTTTATAGATGCATTTTAGCATTGAAGCCTGCATCCCTTGATCACTGTTGCCAATTTGGCAACGTTGTCGCTAAATCTCGCGACATTCCAAACCCTCTTGGCGACATATTTTCTCAAAAACGACTAGCGACAAATCTAGCGATTTTCTCTGCCGTCGTTGGAGAGTTTTCTGGTATTTGGGGACTTACAAGTGAAAGCACATATTGATCTACAGTTTCTGTTCTCACTGAGCAACAGCGGGCGCTGCTGAGAGGTCCGCCCTGCTCACAAAGCAATCACAAGCCGTCGGCTCCTGCGCACACTGAGAGCACAGTGGAGATCTACGCATCCATGAGCCACGATGCCACCAGTGTGGATCTCGTCCTGTTTTACAGAGCAGGGTCTAAAACTTAAATATTTCTTTATCTTCATTAAATCACTACTCATTACACTCAAGCCTTATTCGGACAGCGTGTCGAAGGTGTGATGGGAGAACGTGGTGTGATAAATAGTAGTCCTAACTGCAAGAGGTTGCAATTATTACGTTGTCTAGACTTTGACGTTGTCGAGAGGAGCTGGCCAATGAAAGGATAAATTAGTTATATATTAGTATGCTAAATACACACCCCATGCTAGCACGCACATACACTTACACTACACATAAAGTCAACATCGCGCTAGCGTGGGTAAGTGGTATTTACTGGCGGAAAAGCATCGATGGACCCAGGTCAAATGGGGGTATCAAAGCCCCCCAAAGCCCATAAGGATGATTCTAATCTGAAAAGACATCTTTGGAAGAAGTCATTAGAAATGTCTTCCCTGCCGCCTGAAATTGTATCTTTTTGCTTCAACCAATCCGACTGTAAAATGAATCTAAGATGGTGAACCTGAAATTGACAGGTGGTTGGTGAGTTTTGTTTTGGCAATAAAAAGGTTCCGCACTAACACCGAGATAAAATATTTAGATTATTTTATTTTGATGAAGTGATGGCCAAATTTAAATGAACAAACCAAGAATCGAGTTCATTTGTAATAAGGTGTTTATGCTCACTATTTTGTATCTCCGACGAGGTTATGCTTTTTTTCTACAGCATCTGTTACAACATCATATGCGAATGATATGCAAATTGGTCAATGACATCATCTAGCAACTTCTAGGACACCCAATAACTACCTTTCTTACGGAGGAGTTGGCAACCTTGCCCTTGATCAGTGCAACAAAGGAATCTGCAAGGCCTGGAAGGAGAGTGCAGACCTTACTTGTACAGCAATTAATAATTTACCAGGCAAACAAACAAACATTGATCTATATGTTCTTTAAAACTGAAAAACAGCCAAGGAGAGCAGCAAAGGAGAGAAGAAAAAACTTATTCGTTACCATTTTTAAACCAAATGACAAGGGTAATGTCTATTTTTGGTCCCCTGTAAATTACACAACCGTTACGCAAGGTTTCCATTCCCAGTGTCAGCACAAATGTCTTCACATTGATTGGTGTTGAATAGGTTTAGAATTTTGGCGCTAATGTCAGTGTGGGAGCTCCTGGCTGTACATGATGCTTTCAGGGTGGGCGGTACTAGCCTGGCTCTACAAATTTAGTTGACTTAGCTTCCGAAATTGATTCACTGACATCCTGTTTTGAGGGAGTTGATCCTCCTAAAAGTAAGGATAAAAGGTCTGCGGCTGGTAATCAAAAAAGGCTGTCAGTTTTGGTTGCACGGTTTTTCAAATAAAACTCAACAGGTTTTTGTTTTGATTTTTAAATACGCCTTTATAGGACTTTATCAGGACAGGACGTCTTGAGACACTTGACAGTAACTCGGACTAAATGCTCTAATTAACATCTCTATTCAGTTAACTGCTGAGTCGCATATAGTCACCGGTTGCATGGATTGTTTTCTCAGACGGCTGCGCACTTTAAATAAGAGACAAATCGATAAGGATTTTTTATGGTAATGTCTGATGACAAAGGTCAGAATGAAGACCATAAATGTTCCTATTAATGCTTCTGTTCAATGAACTGCTGAGTCTCCTCTAGTCGCCGGGTGTATGTTCTGGAAAAGCAAATAACTACGGGGTCACAAACGGGACAAAAAACATTGGCATGAACAGCTTTTCCTCTAGGCAACCTCCTGATATGTTTGTTTATGAACTCCACAGGCGGTTAGTAGCTGCATTAACAGTATCATTATTGTTAAATATTGTTTATATATTATCCGATACCGGTGCCAAATCGGTATTTTTTGCAGGTGCTTTGCTTTGTGGGGCAAAGCTACAGCGAAATGTGTGTGCGGTGTTGGAAACGAGCACTGCCGCTGGTGTGTTAAGGTTGGCGATAAAGTTGTGACACTCTGTGTCCCTCTGTCACGATGGTACATTATTTGTAAGACATAACTTGCTGTTAAAACTCAGACCGTAACATATTTTAAAAGGACACAGGAGGCGTTTTATTACTACATTAACAAAAAAAGAAACCCCGAAAAACTCCTCCTGTGCCCAAAGTTACAAAACAAAAACATTCTAGTGCGTCCATCCAAACATGCAAAATGACGGGGAGGTGAACAGGCCAGCCCTCTACGGTGCCGTCATCTTGTCACCTCAAAGAAAATTGAAAACAGGACAGCCAGTCACACCAGGACAAACAAAAACTAAAAGCTAACAAAACCCAATGCAGCTCATTCACTGCCACCTCTCTGTTGCAGCCTGATGCCGAGTAGCGACACTGAGAGCAGAGTGCAGCTCTAAGAGAGAGCGAGCAGAGTGCACGCATTTATATCCTCCCGAGAGGGTGGGGCCCACCACATATGCTTCCTGAAATAAAAACCCACAAAATAACTCATGACTTCACAAAAAATAGTGCCCATACCTATATGCACAATATCACCGGTGCCATTACGATACAGAGTTTTGGTATGCATCTCTAGTTACTGTATCATCAGCAGCTTGATCTCCCTCTACATGCACTTTAAAATGTCTGTTGCACTACTCAGTTGTTAGGGTGAAACGTATGCTTGTTAAACTTGTACTGTCGTTTACAATGAACTCATCCGTGGTATGAATGCTGGCGGAGCAGTTTACTCCTTATGGTTATTACAACACTGGTTGTGTTGCTGCTGTGTTGTACAATTTACTTTCTCATGCAAATTAAAGCACAACAAATTGTTATATTTAAAGAGTTTTCACATTTCAGGAATATCAGCCTCTCTTCAATTATCGCCTGCCCCTTCCTCTTCACGGTCGGCTATTATTAGATAAATCTTTCTGCCCATGTAACGCATCTCCACAAAGTTTCATGCTTCTTGTTTAAGAAGTTTTTTGCGTTGCAAACCTAGAAGCCCACACGCCTAAAAGCATTATGGTGGAGGTAACACAAACTCAGCCATTTGAGACCTCCTCCAATCAGTTTCTACTCTACTCCCTCCAAATTGTTGGGTCTAACCAATTAGAGTGGACAGCTTTCTCCCTTTGTGTCCTTTCGGATATAAACAGCTGCCTCTCAACTGGGCAGCTGCAACATTTACACCAATTAGCTGAGAGTGTGCTTAAACCTCAGGAAGCATATAATGGCTCAAGATAATTAATATCATTTATGCTATCAGTGCTTTATTAGTACAAAATGGTCATGTTTCCTGAATCAGAAATAACATTTCAGAGGGAGAAATAGAGAACACCCGCAACAACAGAGGGCAAAATTCTCATTTGTGTGAAAATATGCCGAGCTAGGTTAGTATGCATATTTATTTCTGTCAGAAGTCGTCTCCATCTCAGTAAACCTCTGTAATTACATCCCAACAGAGGGAGGAATTAAAGTCACTCCCGTCTATTTGGAATGATGGATCTGACAGCCAACAGTTATATAGTCCTCATATGTGCAGACAAACACACATAAATCACCACCTGTGACTGTGCTGCTCTGAAGGCTGTGTAATTAAACATTGTTATATGAGGAAGTGAATGAATGTATAGTCTGTGGAGGTGCCATCAAGATGCGCTGGATGGCAGAGAGGGAATGATTTAGCAGACAGGGTTGTTGTATAAAACCTAGGGTGGGACGGGTGCAGTCGACAGCAAGGAGAGAACGAGAATAATTTGGAAGATTCCCTAAATGAATCTGCTTTTCCCATTTTGGTGTCACGTTGATGGAGGGAAGATGGTTGCAGCGAATGAGGAAAACACCACAAATTTAAAGAAATGTCCGACTCGCCAGTCACAGAATGTTTCATGAGATCTGGACCAGACAGCTTCCTAAAAAATACATAATATAGTGGGACTTCTAAAGTCCATCCATCCATTTTCTATGCCGCTCATCCTCATTAGGGTCGCGGGTAGAGCTGCAGCCTATCCCAGCTGACTTTGGGTGATAGGCGGGGTACACCCTGGCCTGGTTGCCAGCCAATCGCAGAGCACATATAGACAAACAACCATTCATACCTATGGACAATTTAGAGTGGCCAATTAACCTAACATGCATGTTTTTGGAATGTGGGAGGAAACCGGAGGACCCGGAGAAAACCCACCCATGCACGGGGAGAACATGCAAACTCCACACAGAGATGCCCAACGGAGATTCAAACCCAGATCTTCCCGATCTCCTGACTGTGTGGCCAACATGCTAACCACTAGGCCACACGGCCCGACTTCTAAAGTCGGGGTGCAAAATTTGACTGAAATTTGTGTTAAGTCACAAAAAATCTCAAACCTGTAGCCAGATTTCTGTTCTGTCACGTGAGAGAGCAGGAAACCCTACAAGTTCACCATTCATCAAAGGTCGAAGTTAGATGACTCTGCTTCATCAATCTCCATTATCTTAAAATTAGCAGCATAACTCCTCTCTCTCCTCTCCCTCGGAGCTACGCGATACAGTGTTATCATATTGTTGTGGTACATTTTTTATTGATTTTCTGTTGTTATATATTTTTTTCGATATTATTCCTGTTCGTTATGTGGCAGGCTTTTGCTCCAACACTTGAGCAGACGCAGGAAGCCTGTTCACATTTCCAAAAGAGGCCATTCGCCGCATCGGCTTCTTCGATATTCTGTTCGACACATTTCGAGGACAGTTGTTTTGATAATGTGCCTCAGATAAAGGAATGTTTTGGGTTGAATATGTATTCCCGGAGGGTGCTTCTACCATCAGCTGGCCCGACTATCTTTCCTCGGCACAGGCCGACATCTGTGAGTGAAAACACAATAGAAGAAGTTTGACCGTGGAAAAGTGTGCCAAGGTGGCTGTAAATACATCCACATTTTTTCTACTAGATGTAGTCTACAAATTGTTAAATAATAATATTTTTTTCTATTTTATTTTATTTGTTAATTAAAATGTCTAAACTCCCATAAAATGTCAAACACGATTTTGAAACGTCCAATTTTCTTTTTTTTATTTGACTTTATGAGCTTTGAACATAAGTAGCCTAAGTTATTTATATTATTTACACTTGGCACAAGTGACATCTTATGTTTTGGCCCTTGAGTTGTATTCAAAATAAAAACAAAACAACAACAAAATAACAAACTGAATTTGAAAAAAAATCATTTCCATTGGTCCACTATTTGAAAAACTTGAGTTATTTAGTTAGGTTAAGCATTTTGTATTCTAATTTGAAAGAGCTGTGAATACATTCATAGACTTTGCAAGTAATTGAAAAAAAGTAATTTTCCTTCATGTCTTTTGGGCTTTTTTGCCATAATGGATGTGAAATGAGTGTTCACTTTGTATTCATTATGGTCTTTAAAAAAAATCGTATGACAGCAGTATGACAAAAAACATTTTATTAAGTGTTTATTTTTTATTGCTTTTTTCAAACATTCCTTCATGTCATGAGCACTTTAAACGTCTCCCTGGGGTGGTGTTCAGGGCACGTCCGACAGGTAGAAGGGGAAGGCCTGGGACACGTTGGAGAGACTATGTCTCTCACCTGGCCTGGGATCCGTCGGGATCCACTGAGAGGAGCTGGACAAAGTAGAGAGGGAGGTCTGGACTTCCCTGCTGAGGCTGCAGCCCCCGCGACCTGACCTCGGATAAGCAGAAGATGGATGGATGGATGAGCACTTTAATAGCACACGCTTTAAGTTGAAAAGTTCTGACATCCAAACTCTTTTTGTACTCCAGATTTGCACTTTTTAACAATTATAATTTTGTAAGACCTAAGCATATTTCAATACAATTACCACACTTCATTGGCCTGCATGTGAATTATACGTGAATGCATATACTTGTTTTTCAGCAGGCCGGAGAGACCTATGGGAGCCAATTAGAGAGCGTAATGTTGGATATGACAAAAGGCAGTCGGTTTTCGGTCATGCCCACCCGTCTCTGCCTTGTACCCCCTCCCCCGACTGGCTTTTATAGCCAAACAGAGGTTTAATAAGAGAGGTGTCTGGCACTCTCATCTCCTCTCCGACACACAGGAAGCACAGTGGTCACAGAGTTTGGCTTTAGATGAGGTCAGTGGCCCCGTGGGCTCAGCTGCAGGGAGTGAAGACAGCGAAATAAACGGGCAAGAGACTCGGAGAGCTGCAAAAGCAGTAGCAGAGCAACAACGTGGTGGGTCTCAAGCACATTACATACAGTATAACCCATATGAGATGAGAATACAGATAACATCCCTTTTTTTTCTTATACTTTCAATTTGAATTGCTTTTGAATGCTGAAATGCAGAAAACCCAAACAAAGCAATGACTTGAGGACTGTGGTATTTGTTAATCCCTCATAGCATATCATGGAAATCTCCAGCTGCAAATTACCTCAGACGTTTCATGCGAATGCTAATGAATGTTGTTGCTGAGAGAAAGAAATGAGGGACTATAAAGCTCCTTAATACCGTACTGCCTGGAATATACAGTATATGGGGGATTCTCCTGAAAGGGGTACCACTGAGGGTGCCGTCACTTTGAGGGGCATGAAACCATATGAAAATATACTGCAAACATTTGGAATCAACAGGGGAAACGGTGTTAAATATTTTCTTCTTGTCCGATGTCTGATGTCAATTTCTGTCCGTTTGCGCATCGCCATTTTGAGACATGCAAAAGTGTGACACAAAGGCTGTCTTCACACTGCAGGTCAATTCCGATTTTTTTGCTCATATGCGACCCGTATCTGATTTTTTCATGTCAATGTGAACAGCACAATTCTGATTTCTTTCAAATGCGACTCAGGCCTCATCCGTATGTGGATATAGATCCGACATGTGTGCGATGCGACTGTAGTATGAACGGTCAGGGGACATATATCCCACCTAGACGTCATTCGAAATGTTATTTTTTATTTTATTATATATGGTAATATTTTTTATTTTTATTATTATACATTTTATTATAAATATTTATATATTTATTTATTCTGTCCTGTCCAACCATTAGGGCAGATAGTATTGCTAATCTAAATGCCCTGACGTGCTCAACAGATAATCAATCCTTCCCCTGTTATACAGAATTGATTTGACTTTATTTGATGTTTAGTTTTTATGCAAATTTGGAGCGGAGCAGGAGGGGATAGAGAAGAAGAGAAAAGAAAACAGAGGGGGGCGTACGGGGACAAGAAGGGGACAATACAGAGAGAAACAAGAACAACAACAGCTACAGGGACACAATGACATCGACTGGGTAGAGGGAGAGAGGCCACCAACCTTCCGGTTTCTGGAGGACCTGCTCTACCTCCTGAGCCACAGTCGCCCGACAAATACGACATTTCTCAATACACACAGATATCATAAAATTATAGTTTAACATTGCTTACAGCCACATACTCTCCAAGGCAGAAGTATTTTGTAAGAAAAGGCAGTGTGCTTTGTATCATTCCATTTGTATGCCTAACTGTGTCACAAGCTCAACTCAATGAGTTATTGTGGCCACTAGGTGTCACCAAAATAACTAATGACCACTCCAGTTTAACTTAAAGGCAGCAAATGTTCAATTATGTGCAGTATGTATTTTGATATATAAGTCAGAGGACCAGCCAAACTATGAAAAAAAGTGTGACTTATAGTCCAGAAAATATGGTACATGCAAACCAACAGGTGACGCCAAAGGACTTCACCCCAAGCAAGTCAGAGCTTTCCTTCCTGTCACACACGCACACACCAGTGACCTGGAGAAAAGGTTGTTAGCAAGTTAGCAAGTTCTGATGATAATTTAAAGACAATAATGATCAATGAAGCAGAGTCATCAAACAACTATCGAGCAGCTCAGAAATATTATGTACAGTCGTCCCTCGTTTATGGCGATTAATTGGTTCCAGACCTGACGGTGATGAGTGAATTTCCGCCAAGTAGGATTCAATATTAATAAATGGAATATTTTGAAAGTTAGACAATATTAAACCTTTTTTGACCTTCTAAATATGTTGTTACTATTATTAGAGTCCTGTAGACATAATATAGTAGACATAATAATTAAAAATCAGCCATTTTAGACATAAATAAGACCACTGTTTGTAGTTAAAGAGAGACTCCAGATGCATTTCAATCGCTTTGTTACCAAGCAGAGAACACATATTAAAATTCGCAGATTTAGTACACTTTCAAACCGCTAGAATAATGTATAAAGTTAATAATAACTCGTTACCCAAAAATCTAATCAAGTATTTCTCAATCAGAGAGGAGAAATATGATCTTAGAGGAAAATTAAACCTAAAACATTTATATGCGAGAACAACGCTGAAAACCCATAGCATTTCCGTGTGTGGAATTAAATTATGGAACAGATTGAGTAAAGAACTCAAACAATGTACAGAGATGAGCAAATTCAAAAAACAATACAAGCAGTTGATGTTTGCCAAATACAAGGCAGAAGAGTCCTGATTGTTCTGTCAGGTTTGTTATTTTATTTTATTTATTTATTTTTTTATTTTCTATTTTATTTTATTTTATTTTATTTTTTATTTATTTAATTAAATTTTATTTGTTATTTATTTATTTTTATTTATTTTTTTTTTTTTATAATTTTCTTTGTTGTGTTTAAAAAAAAAAAAAAAGCTTTGTTCTTATTTATTTATTTATTTATTTAGTATTGTCATCATATTATCATTATTATGAATGTTCTCTCTTTTTTTGGGGGGAGGGTTATCTCACCGTTATCTATTATGTGTTATCCTGACTATCACTGAAAACATGACATGGAATCCAGGAAGTGAACTACATGTACTGTACTAGATGTAGAATGGATGGGGGGTAGGATTAAATAAGCTTTGCTTCTTCCTACTCCTTTTGGACATGTGGAACTGTCAAAAAATGATTCACGAGATGTATTCCATTGTAACCTTCATGTCCAAATAAACTAAACCAAACCAAACCAAAACCACATGCAGCGAACATTTACACAGGAGCTGCTGTCGTCCACTATCTACACTGCGAATCTGCTGCTAGCGCTCAGCTAGAGTCAACTGTAGCTAGCTAATGTCACACACGTCACTTTCCAGGCACAATCTCTTAAAGGCGTACACAAGTCACAGATACGGTATTATATATTCTATATCACGTCTGCTGAATGCATTACATTTGTATTTTCATTCATTTAGCCATTTTTATGCTTGAAATTGTTTAATTTAGGCCGAGAACATGTACAACTTGCTCGATTATGCATTTGCTTTACGAATGATGGCTTTATTCAATCATTAAACATCGATCATTAATTAAAGTAATTAATTATTGAAAAAACACGATAGCGTGAGGGCGCAATGTTCGAACCGCAATATCGCAAGGGATGAATGTATTTTTTATGGCAATCCACTTGTTATTTTACTTACACGAAAAACACAATTTTAGAAAAGGTTTTTTTTTTTGTTTGTTTTACAACATATTCTTCCTAAAAGAGGTAATTAAAAAGTGGTGTCGCCTTATACGCAGGGCTGTCTTATATTCTGGTCCATACAATACATCCCAGCACATTACACAGTACTGCTACAAATATGTCCCTTAGCGGCTGAAAGCAGCATAGGAATCATTCCTCTGTGATGAATGGACGTTTTGTCCAGAATCTCGCCATTAGAGTTTCTCAGAGAAAAAAATGTTTTGTTGGTGATAACTACTCGCTCGGGTAGTGCCTCACCTTTTGCATTGTCACTTGCTGCAAAAATTGTTGTTTGTGCATGTTATATTGACATAATTGCCTTAAGAGCATTGCAAACTCAGCAACTCAAAATGCATTATAAAGGTCTCAAATAGGCTGCAATTGTCATGAATAAGTTTGACTCCGAGATGACTCGGGTGCCTTTACAACCTTCTGAATGTCTTGCTGTCAAATGCTTCCTTTGAAAGCGACAGAGAGGCTCTCAGAGATCCATTTCCAAGGTGAAGGTGAAGATCCCGCTGTCTTGTTCAGACGACATATTGTACAAGAGGAAACCGTGGCGAAATGAGTGCGAAAACATCTGCAACACTTGCTCACCTTTTGGGAGAAGAATGTTTTCTTTTTGACTGGCTTGTTTTGGCAGGTTCAACATAGAACATAGACGAAAGCTTAACAGTCTTCTTCTGTTTGTTTGTTTATGAAATATGACCACCTTGAGTCGACTGCTCATTTTTTGGTGTCACTTGAAAAATATATTTATTTCTGTAAATCCTTATAAAAGACAGCAAAATATTGCAAAGTGTTGCATGTCCTCCTGGTTTGTGGACGGTGTTGTGGCAAGACTAGTATTTATTTATTTTTTGGAGTGCATAGCTGCAGGCTTTAGCATACAGCTTTGATCGCAATATAGTGCTTAACCTTCAGAACTTTATAAAAAATTGAGAACATGCTGCACCATATATTAGGTAAATTAAGTAAATAACGTTGAACAAATCTTAGATAAACTCAGAGGAGCGGAGGCAACATCTTGTGGATGCTAGGAAAAGGAAGCGCAATTGTCCCTCGCCACACTGCGCTTTGAATATTGCGATTTCACTCTATCACGGTATTTGAAAATATTTCGTAGTTGTCTACAGCTGTCCACACGGAAACGTTTTCAGGTCAAAACGCAAAGTATTTTATCGTTTCAGCCTTTCATCCACGAAAACGGCTTCCAGAGTGGGAAAATCTGATAACGCTGGCCTGTCGTTTCCGTGTAGACGAGCAACCCGCTTCTTTCTGAAAACGATGACATCACTGACCCATCGCCCTCACGTGACCAGAAGTCGACTTGCAATATCTGAATATTTCGACTGGCACGACCAGTTGACATTTTCCTGCTATTTTGACTCGCAGAAGTCATTCCATTTTGTCGTAAGTCTAGATGAGCCTTGGAAATCGGAATAAAACAAACTTATGCGCATGCGTTCTTTCTTCTTCTATAGTTTGGTGTGTGATGTGGTTCCGCCTGTGTGTCTGTTTACAGCGCCACATATAGTTGTGCCTACTGTATTACATCCTTCTCACCCAGTGATCCGTTCCTGTCTGGATGCCTGGAACTATTTACTAATCCGGCACAGTGTGGACGCAAAATTTATTCAACCCACCAAAAAAAACATCCCAGGAATGTTTCCGTCTGGACAGGGCCTTAGCCAAAAAATTAGCATGTTTAGGCAAAATGTAAATATTTTTGGCCTAAGTTCATCATAAAAATGGCTAAATGAACTTAAATCTAATATATGACATGCAGAAAATGGGTGTAGTATTCCACACTGGTCACTAGGTGTCACCAATGTTACATTGATGAGACAATAGCCACTGCAGGAAGTTCCGGGAATTAAAAAAAAAGAAACAAGAAGGAACTCTCACAAATGTTGACATGTGTGAGTCGATATTATGTCTTATTTTGTATTATTATGTTTACCATATTGGGTAATATGGGTGTAAAGGTGACTTGAGGGCTCTAAGAGTGTTAAAACTCATATTTAGAAAGTTGTAAACAGATTATCGATGTTCTAACTACGAAAAATAACAATGCACCACACGGTGGCGCTGTTATTAAGCTCCAAAGTTTGACCCCGTAAGTCGGATTGAGTTTAAATTTATCACACAACTCAATGCGCTCTACAGAACACCCGTTATAACTTTAGAGTGTTCAGCCAAATCACCGGGAAATTTGGCACACATTTTTAGGGGACTGACAAGCACATTTGTGTAAAATTTGAGCACGATTGGTTGAAAAACATGGTTGCCATCAAGCTGAATTTCTTTGCAGGGGCACGGGTGGGACTTTGCAACAAATTGTCCATACGTCATTGACCGCTTGTCAAATGATGATCAAACTTTGAGGATATCTGCATTAAATGCATGCTCGTGTGACTTCCAAAACATTTTTAACAGAAGCAATAGGGGGCGCCACAAACAGTCCTAATTTTTTCTGACTGTATTTGAGTTAATTTTCCGTGGCTTTTGAGCAGAGACTCACTGAGCAGTAAATCACACTTATTCAATCCATCTACCCTGCCATGACTTTCCCCCAAATATTGTGTGTCCCCAGTTGGGAGGCAATTTTTAGCGCTTGGCCTTTTTGTCCCATACTCCCTAAAGTATTTCGATTACCTTAAAGGCCACGAGCCGGCTCCCACGATATTTATCAATCAAGCAGGTCAACGCCAACAGAGAAAAGTGGAGTGGCACCACAAAGAGCACTTAGCCTGGATAAACAGGCGGCTGGTACCATGGATCACTGCACCGCTAAGCCTGCCACTCTGCACTGGGAAGAGGGGATACGGCAAGGCGGGGGGGGAATTCTGGAATCTGTACGACTTGGAGGGAGGCTTTGGGGAGAAACACAGGCCTGGTCAAAATGTCATCAGCGTGCCAGCTTATAGCAGCTTGAAAGGCTTGGAGTTGTGATATTTATCCTGTGGGCTTTGCGAGGGAGGTGGACTTGGAGAGAAAATATCTATAATTTCATGGTGTCTTCGGGGGAAATCTGATTTCAGATGGCTGGCAGTCTGATAAATAGCAACTGCTGTCTGCAATCCTTTCCTGGAAAGAGCCAAGAGAGGCCACAGGTCTCCTTTATGTCCAACGCCATGAGTGGGAATTTGTGTGCATACATAAATCTTGTGTAAGTTTTGAAGAGGAAAAAAAGCAGACTTTTCTTGTGAGTTCTTGCACTTGAGGGCTTGCACTTTAGAGTTAACTGTTCTGAATGACTGGATTGGATTTGATTACCCCCTGGGCTGCACACACTGCTTGTTTCATATCCTCTAAGAACACTTGTTCAGGAGTTAAACAAGGTCAGCGATGGTTTAATCTTTGTGACTATTTCCACCCGTCCCGCTGAGCCCGACGCGCGTCTCTTCTCGGGGAATTACTGGCAACATCCTCGGAATCTCGCCATGAATTTTTAACAAGGAAATCGTATCTTATTAATTCAATAGACCCCCTCTAAAATTCAATATGCTGTGTAAACAATTTGATTTCTCTGCCCATCATTTATCTTTTTATATTTAATGTGATTCCTTACACCGTCTAAGGGAGGAGACAGCAGGAGAGGACGGAAGATAGAACGTTCTGAACGTTCATCATTTCCTAACAGCTTTTGAAGCGTTGTTATGTTAATGGTCGACATAGAAGACTTTTAAACCTCAAGACGCTAGTCCATTTTACTCTGTTTATTCAAGCTGGGATTATTCCTCTTTTGTCCGTTGTTCTGTTCGGTATAAACCGCACGTCGTCCTGCAGATATTGCACCTTTGGAATTGGTAACAAATGCCTTTTATAGAAGTTACATGGGGAGACTTCATCGGCATTGCTTGATATCCCACAGTCATCATTCTGTTTGGCATGGCGTGGCTCAAGTGGTAGAGCAGTAGAGCAACCTGAAGTTTGCTGGTTTGATCCTCCGTCCGTGGCCAGGTGGAAGTACCCTTGGGCAAGATACTAAACCCCGAGTTGCTCCTGATGCTGCACCATCAGTATGTAAATTTGGGAACAGTGTCAATGCGCTTTGAGTGCCTGAAAGGAAAATTGCACTTTTTAAAAAAATGTTGCCAATCATTCACAATCCTTATGTGAAACATGAACACATACAGTATTTCTTTGCCTTTTCTGTGCGTTCTAACAAGAGAAAACGAGTTAGCATGAGCCGGCTAACAATGCATGACATGGGAGGTACCTATTTTGACGCTAAAGCCCTAACAAAAAACCCTCAAAAAAACAGTGTACCATTTACATATCTGACCTGTATATTAACCAATCTACAGCGATATTGTTATTGTGCCAACTAACACAAAAAACTATATTTATCTGGCAGAGTAACACGACGCCTTGCTAGCCTCTAGCCTCAGCGTCACTCACAATGCGTCAAGCCACTGTAACGGGACAGACGGAAGAGTGGATACTACTGGCTTTCAATTTCGCTACCAAGGCTCAAAAAGGTGCTCGTTTGCTGTCAGCATTTTTTACCTGAGGACTGGAGCACAAGTCTTGTGCTGGGAGACACAGCCATGCCAATGAGAGCGGACATTGTAAGTGTCGTCGCTGTTTCTATGCTGCTGTTGTTGACGGAAGTTGCGCTAGCTCTTATGGGCTATGTCAAATCAATGCACCGAGGAAAGAAGAAAAAAAAATCATCAAAATACGGCAAGATACTCTAAATGTTACATGTTATCATCAATGTACACATTAATGGATGATCACAGCACGTGTATAAAACGAAAAAACGTTGTTAGAGGTTCATAGTCGAAATAGGTGCATCCCATGACGCGCAATGTTAGCAGGCTCATGCTAACTCGTCTTCTCTCGTTAGAACGCTCAGAAAAGGGAAAGAAATATGTGTTCATGTTTCACATTTCACATTGTGGATGATGGGCAAAATTGCCTAAAAAGTGCAGTTTTCCTTTAAAGGTAGAAAAGGGCTATACAAGTGAAAGTCCATTTATATTTACATTCTTTGTGTTATTATAGATATTTCCTCCGATCTGGTTGGAGCTGCAAGATATCAGACTGGTGAGTGTCTTTAAAAACTGACTTGAACTAACCAATTTTTAGTTTCATCAAGATCCGTTCTTGCAAGATGCATGCCACGTTTTTTGAATGAACCACAGCTCCCCAGTGCCGGCGGCACTCATGCAGCCCCAGATCATGGTACTCACTTGTGTTGTAGCCAGCTATTTAGACAATAATGGCCGTGTGTTGACTCATTTTCAGTGGCTAGTGCATCTACACTGCTATACAAGCGGTACACAGGCAACTCTAAAGTATACCCAAGTTTCATTTCTACAGTGTTATCCCTTGAGAAGCTATCCTGTAATAAAATGGTTGTTCTGAGTTGATGTGGAAAGAAAATAAAGGTTCAAGTTAACCGAAAAACGCAGGAAATTGCAGAAGGAAACGCAGACTTATATCCCACATGTATTCTAAGTCTATTGAAAGTGGGTGTGGTTACCTCATATTAGACATTAGGGAACAATAGAACATACAATAGAACTTTGATATCACATTACGCAACAAGTCAAACACTTCCACACACACACACACACACACATAACACACCCTTTCAACTCTATTGTCATACAATTCCGGTATGATTTGCTTTGCAGGTCAATTACAAAGTGTGAAGTTGCCTGGACACACACACACACACACACACACACACACACACACACATTATTATGAAGCTTTGATGTGAGCCATGGCCGTAATGATTAGGGCTTTGCTCATCTCATCTCCTTGATTGAAGCTGTAGTGCAGCATAAATAATTCATTCTCATGTATATTTCAGGGCTTCAAATCATGTTTTTTTACATTTCAGTTTGATCAGTCAATCCAAAACACATGTACACCTTTGCCGAGCCTTCTGTTTTCATGCTAATCCTACAGTGGGTCCCTGCTTTTCGTGGGGGTTACGATCTGGGACCGCCAGTGAATGGTGAAATCCGTAGTAATTGATACACCTATAAAAATGTTTATTTTTGACACATGACTCCTCTCCAAACCCTCCAAACCCTCCAGCAAGCGTGACTTTGACCTGCTTCTCCGATTTCAGTTTAACATTTGCAATAAGAGTTATCATTTTTAGATTTGATTCAGCTGTGAAACCTTCTCCTTCTGTCTTCAATATGGCTCACACACCTTGCCAATTAAACGAATTTTCAATTATGTACCGTATCGGCATTCACCACTAATGAATGATAACGTAAGACGACTGATGAACAGATGGAATCGAAGTCACATACAAGGCACAGTAATCCGTCGTTTATCGCGGCTAATTGGTTACTGATGCACGGAGTACGACTCCTTACTTATAAATGGAATATTTTTGTAGCTATGGCACAGAAAACCTTTTTACGATCTTCTAGATACATTTTTTTGGACCTCTCCCTTGAGACATGAAATAACACCCCTATCGCCACCTTTACGCTCGTGTTAGCCAATATAGTAGACATAATAAGCGAAAATAAGACATAATAAAGACTCACAAATGTTAGCATTTGGGAGAGTTCCTTGTTGTTTTTTTTTTTTCCTATCGGTACTTCCTGCGTGGCTATTGTCTGATCAATGTAACAATGCTGACCCCTGAATGTATGTAGAATACTACATACATGCTTGAAAATGCTTAACTTGGGCCAAAAATCCGTACATTTTGCTTAAACATGAACATTTTTTGACTAAGGCCCTGTCCACGTACTATTACATGTCATATTACCTAATATAGTATACATGATCATAGAAAATACGCCATTTAAGACATAAATAAAACTTGTACTCGTGTGTGTCGCAATAAATGTGTTCCTGTGTTAGTAGGTGGGGAAGAATGGGTGGCAAGCAGGAAGTAACGGGGGTTTGTGGATTATGGCCACAACAGTAGTGTTATTATTAGGATTATTATCATGTTATTATTATTGTGCCTGTTGTGAGATCATTTAAACGTGCAATACAAGCCTGTTGCTCCATGATCAAGTCTGGTGCTTGTCTCACCAAGCAATTACTGACCCCGAGTGACCAAACTGATGAGTGACCAATGTAGTACATTCACAATTTGAAACGTCTTCTTAATGCCTTATATGTGTATTTTAGCTCATTTAGCCATTTTTACACTTGAAAATAGTCCATATTCAACCACAAAGCAGCATGATTTATTAATTAATACTGTATATGTTTGAAAAACCGTGATAGAGTGAAGCCGTGAAATTCCAACCATGATGTGCCAAGGAAGGACTATACTGTATATACAGTGTTCCCTCGCTGCGTCGCGGTTCACCTTTCGCAGATTTTTGTTTTAAACAGTTGTTTTCTACGTCCTTGTGGTGTATTAGAGTGATCTATCGGTGCTCTGTTGCTTTGGTCTGTTATTGTATTTACTACTGCTACCAGTCAAGGGTGTTGTACGCTCATGTGAGAGTTGAAGACATGTCCAGACGTGTCCACTTCATCTCAGCATGTATAGAGCCACAACACTCCTGATTGGCTAAGGAAGAGTCTCGCCCATTGTGTTCTGTGTTCTGATTGGCTGTAGACCAGATCAGTCAATCTCCTTCGTGCAGCACTGCCTGTTTCCTGTTATTTCATACATGCTGAATGAAGGCAGAAGTTACGCGGCTGTAGGGCGCCTCGAATACTGTAACGAATCTTTGGTTCATGGAGGACGAGGAGGAGGAGGAGGAGGATGTTTTAACAAGGATACAAAAACGCTACAGCCTAACGGCGCCAGGACAAGCCACGATCAGAGGAGTGAGTCATTTTCTTGTGTCCGGTCTCATAAGTTCATCATTAAAATTCAAACGAAATTTGAACTTTGAGAGTGTTTAAACAAGAGAGAAATGTGATAAAACGTTGATGCCTGTGTGAGAAAAGTGTATTTAGTGTATGGTGAGGATGTTTACAGAGTTTTACAAAAATATAGTTGGCTACTTAGCAGATTTCACTTATTGTGGGCTATTTTGGGAACCCATCCCCCGCGATGAACGAGGGAACACTGTAACCCGGTTTAACTGGCGGACTGCGGTACGAGCGTGGACCCAGACATATTGCAATAGGATGATTTACGTATTTTAAAATTTGACCGAGTGCATCTTTTTTAGACTTTACGGTACTGGTTGATCAGTTCAGGAAATCCACTGACCAACTGCATGCGAAATCTGAGCGCTGGGAATGGTGGAGGAGTGAGAGGACAGCAAGACAAGTAAGACACGTGAACAGAAAAATAAATACACATGGCGCTCTAAGAAGAGAACAGTGGACAGTGCTTTCAACTCAGAACGGACGGACTCATTTATGTTAATTCTTCCCGGAAGAAAACTAGTTATACGCAGAGAGACTGAGGCACTCGTGAAACTGTAATAATAATAATAATACATTTTTATTTAGAAGCACTTTTCGAAAAACTCAAAAAGGCAAGCAATGAAATCAATACAGTGTACAATAAAGCAAAAGAATACAGGACATATATGAGAAGAACTAAGTATTGTGTGCACCTTACAAGCAAGTTTCAAGAAAAGGGTTTTAGCATGAGTCCCGGGTGCTGGGAGGGAATTCCAGAGGGAGGGGGCCAGTGAAACTAAAGGCTCTGACACAGCACAACATTTCTGACTAACACACTCATTCAAGTCTGAACTCAGGACACAGAAAATAAGCAGCGTCAGAACATAATATGAACAATCCACCAAAATCCTGATCCTGTTTGTCAGTGATTCTCAATTTGAACCCAAGGGGCGTCTAAAGTGCGGCCGGGTGCCACGTTTTAGCTGCGGCATGTATTTTTTTTGTGGGGGGACTGGACCGGACCAGACCTTAGCTAGAGGAAACTTTCTGTATCTGGACCTATTTGAATTTTCGTTGAATACCCCTGGTATGCTGTTGTGTCTCACAGTAACTAAGGTGCGTTCAAGGACCGTGGAACAAAGTGCGAAAACGCTTGACGAAAAACATGATCAGTGAAGCATAAAAACAAAAACATTTAATATTGTGGGCTTTTTTTAAAACATGTATGCTGTACATTTTACCTGTTTTATCAGGCATTTATAAATTGTTCCTGACTTTGGGTGAGTGTGTTTTTTGCATGGAAAAAACAGCCTCTTTTTGGAGAATAAAAAAAAAATTTTAAACCAAAAATCCACAAATTTGCAGAGCCGTGAATGCTGAATGGTGAAAGTGCAAGCGTCCAAAATCCAAAAACAATAAAAGGATACAGGATAAGATGTTCAATATTTGATCAAATCCTAACACAATGGTCTTTATGATTACAAAAAACATATATTCTGATTTTATTGAAGTTAAAGGTTTTCATTAAAAAAATATGACAGAAAGTTGTTGATAGTACTTAATTGTTGCTACTTCATATTACTCTTTAAGAAACATCATATATCTCGCCAAATAACATGCTACACTGATTTTTTTTGACTGATTATATTTGATTAACAACTTTATTTGCAGTGGTATAACTAATTAAGTTCAAATCTGATAACATGAAAGCTGCTCGTCAGCATTGAAAAACTTCACATTATCATTTAGGAGATGGAAAACGGCCAAGACGGTGCAAATGCAACATGTTTGTTTGGTTGACTGGATCACTGTTAATTAAACAAACATGATCCATGCTGCTCTTCTGAACAGGGGGTGTTTCCTGTGTGTGTATGTGTGCGCATGTGTGTGTGTGTGTGTGTGTGTGGGAGCTGTTCTGCCTAACTGGTCAAGTAGTCGGGTACAGAATGGTCATTCTGTCAGCACAGATGGACAGGAAAAAGCCCAGGGGGCAAGTGAGACGCCGCAAGCTATGTGCTTTGCATACTGTGTGTGCATGTGTTTGTGTGCAGCACATGTGCACTATTCTATTCTTTGTGTGCGTGTAGTTGACAGAAGCCACCCCCCCCCCACCAACCGCTTGCTCCTTACATGCAACAAATGCCATCTCTGTCTGCTTGGGTTGCCCTCTAACACACCGGATCAAATGTAGATGGTTCAAGTGCCACGGAATGCTGCCATCTCCATCACAAATCTAATATGATGTGAAAGGATAAGAAGATAGCAGGGAATGTATGTATGCATGCATGAAGAGTGCTGTCATAGTAACAGTAGAGAATGAAGGAGTAGCACTCTGCTGCTAATCCTACAACAGGCAATTAGATGTGCATGATTTTAAACATCAAATTTGTTACCAAGCTGACTTGTTTTCGCTCTGAGGGTTCACATTTTCCCTGTTTCCCCTCGAATATTTAAACTTTAAATATATAGCCGTCTTTCGTTTATAGTGGTTAATTGGTTACAGGCCTGACCGCGAATTTCCGCGATATAGGATTCAATTTTAATAAATTGAATATTTTCAAGCATTGAAAACCTGTTTATGACTTTCTGAATACAGTTTTTAACATTATTAGAGCTCTGTGGACATGACATAATACACCTACAGTCACCCTTACACTGCTATTATTCATTGTTTACGCTACATTGCAACTCGTATACTGCAGGGACTCGAGACGGCCACTAGCTAGCAAGCTAGTGAGCTAACCAATGAGCCTCGAATTTATTTCTTCTAAACTTACAAAGCTAAAAATATACCACTTCCACACGGGATGGGAGGAGAACCTTTTTTACTCTATCATGTCGGAAATGCCACGGCTGACTTCATGACTTCATGCAGTGTTAAGGTAATGTAATATAAGGTAATGTGTCAGTGTCATTACTGCCACCTAGTGACCAGAGTATTGCATATCACTTGAATTTAAATATCAATTAAAATATTTAAACAATAATAGACCATAATCCACCACAAAACAGCAACCATTTATGAATTCATTTGTGAAAAACCGAGATATAGTGAGGACGTGATCATCAAACCGCAATATTGCGAGGGACAACTGTATAAATTCTTAGGATATCTACATGGGTTGATTTACAAAAAGGAAAATATCAAAGTGGCCCGTCCATCCTTTCCTCATGCAGCAACAACCTCTTTTTCGATTGACACAATTAATCATTGGGTACCTCAATTAAATCCCTCAGAAAAAGATAAGTAGCTTTCCTAGATGGTTGCGGATACCTTGACTATGACTGATACCACCATGATACTGAATTCAGAGCAGTGCTTCTGTAAGCTAACATTTACGGTAGTGTTTAAAGTCTATGTTGTTCTGTATAAACGGCACTGACATGGAATGTTCTACAAATTATAGTATCAGGGAAGTAACAGAGGCAGGAAAGTGCCTGTTTGTAAAGCAATGCTGCAAAGCCTGGACCGGGGTAAGACTTTTCTCCTGCTCTGTTGTGTTGAAAGTGGTTGTCGCTGTCCAACAAGTATTTGTAATGATCGTATCCTGCCTTTGCAGGGTTCTGTGTACAGAGCAAAGGCAGATCAATGGAAGCTCTTCTGCAACAGGCTTTGATGTTAAATGACTCTTTGTAAAAGAAGCTAATGTTAAAGACTGAGTGCAATCGACAGTACATCCACTTACTTCAAGTCTTTGTTCTTTAAGAAAGCCTTTTGACCTGTGTAGTGTGGATATCAACTGTGCAGCCAAGTGATTTCCAAACAAAACAATGTCAAGAAAATATCGGCCAGTTAATTGAAGTATTCGTCACATGAGCTGAAATTAAAGTGATTTCGATACCACACTGAGCGGCACTGTTGCGTATTCAAGCCAACCAATCCAATGAAATACAGTAAATTGTGCTAAAAGATCCTGGAGTCATACTGTTTTAGACTATTTTGTTGGATAGTCGGCAATTAAACTTTTAAAATACTGCAATATATGTTCCATTTCAATGTCAGCCGTGACTCATTCCACAGCCCTTTACTTTTTATTATGGCTAACCTTGCTACAAGGCAAGCTATTGACATGGAAATAACAGAAGCTGCGAAAAAAAAGCTTTACCGTCACTGGGAAGTTGCTTCAAAGCTTTACAATGTGTGCTTAGAATATGAAAATGTATTTGCTTTAGATCACCTCGAGAAAAAAATAGTATATCCAAATGACACAGGATATGTAAACATTATACATTTCATTTGTAATTCTCCTGAATACACTGCATGTCACAATACCATGCACCCCAAAAGTCATGGCTAAAATAATAGACTTACAGCAATACCTTTGAACACACAGATTTGCAAAAAAACATAAATAATTCAACATTTTTTTTATGCTTAAAACTATGTTTCTGCCAGTGAGCTGACAACCATTAAGCGGATCATGCTCGGGGGCTCTACTAGCCTCGGGCTTCTGGAGGGTTCCATTCACCATCATTTTGTGTCAAGTGTGCAGTATCAGCTTCATGACCAATTCAATTGTAAAGCCCTTTTAACTTAGTTTATATGCTGTCTGACCTGAGGGAATTGTATCAAGTTTGCCATAGTGTATAATTAATAAGGATGGCTGTGTATCCATGGCTTTTAACTAGGGGTGTCATGAGACACTCAGTTCGCGAGACGAGAAGATACAGGAGATTGGGTCTACAAGACGAGATGAGACTTTAACATTACTCTTAAGAAAAGTACAAAGAAAAAATGTAAAATATATATGACGATATATTGCAATCTCCTAATTTAATTTCTACTACGTAATACTCTTCTGCACTCTGTGTGTATGGTAGCGGCCCTGCCTCCACCCACGGAGAAAAAGGGGCTGTATGACTGAAAACGGCCTACATTGCAGAGTTCCAAGACGAAAAACACTGCTGAACAAAAAGTACAAAACGTCTTGACAAAAGTTTAACTTTTTGGACGGTGTGTGTCCCATTATATTGTAAAAGTAACACCACGTTTCAGAAAAAGAACATCATACCAACAATAAAATATGGTGGTGGTAGTGTGATGGTCTGGGGCAGTTTTGCTGCTTCAGGAACGGGAAGACTTGCTGTGATAAATGGATCAATGAATTCTGCTATCCACCAACAAAATCCTGAAGGAGACCGTCCCGCCATCTGTTTGTGACCTCAAGCTGAAACGAATGTGGGTGCTGCAGCACGACAATGATCCAAAACACACCCGCAAGTCCACCTCTGAATGGCTAAAGAAAAACAAAATGAAGACTTCAGACTAGAGTGGCCTAGTCAAAGTCCTGACCTGAATCCTATTGAGATGCTGTGGCATGACCTTAAAAAGGCTGTTTCATGCTGGAAAACCCTCCAATGTGGCTAAATTACAACAATTCTGCAAAGATGAGTGGGCCAAAATTACTCCACAGCGCTTTAAGGGACTCACTGCAAGTTTTGGCAAACACTTGATTGCAGTTGTTGCTGCTAAGGGTGGCCCAATCAGTTATTAGTTTTAGGCCCATGTAGGTTTACATTTTTTTCTCCCTTAATAATAAAAAGCTTCATTTAAAAACTGCATTTTGTGTTCAGTTGTTATTGAGTTAATATTAAAATTTGTTTAATGATCTGAAACATTTAAGTGTGACAAACATGCAAAAAAATAAGAAAGCAGGAAAAAGACAAACACTTTTTGACCCACTGTATATATACAAACATCTCGCATGACCATGTTTGTGACTCCGGTCCATGTTATTGGAAGAAATGTTTCAAAAAGCCAAATAAAAAGAGGTTCAGTGTCACTTTATTCATGTTTTTTTCCTGAAAATATTGGTCAAATTCTACTTTGTACGACATTAGAGCTATTCAACTTGAGAAGTTATAGTGTACAAATTTTATTTGTCAGCAAAGCACACATTCATTTTTAGACATAGCGCTTCACTGCTTTGTGACGTCTTATGTAAGGGTTTGCTGATTCATGTCCGGTGATAATGAAGCCATTTAAAATGCGCTTTGTAAAAAAACAACAAACACACGCGCTAATGGAAAACATTAAATACTTTCGCTGACGTGAAGAAAAACTCGCCACTTGTTTTCCTGTTTGAGGACAGCTGTAACTAGACATGAATCCATCTAAGAATCACCTTATTTAAACCACAAGTGGGGCAGCCATTTTAGACAGAGCTCTCAATCTGATGCAGTGCAGTATGCATAACAATAATAATAAATAGTCAGTCAGCATTAATATCATTGCTAGGCTGAATTTCTGATGGCCATTTGAGTTCATTTAGCCACACGCTCCATGTTAAGGAAAGTATTTTATTTCCAGAAATGATCCACAATCTGTCTTTACCGCCGTCATTTTCAGCGGTCTACTTACCTTGTCATCTGTTGTCAATCATTTTGGCTCTGTCACCGTCCCTGTTTCTTGCACAGCAACTTAGTGAAGTTCTTTTTTATGGCTTTAGAGAGTCTCCATTGCACCAAATATTAAGTAGTAAGGATTGCAGTAGGTTGAGAGATTAAAGAATAAATATTTGTTTGGATTAAGTGTATGTAAAAATGGCAATTTACCAAATCAATAGGCAGTAGTTGAGATATACCGTATTGACCCAAATATAAGATGCCCTGAATATAAGACAACCATTCCTTTTCAGGACTGGTTTATCGAAAGAGAACTCCCTGGACATGTCACCCAGTGATCATGTTTCCCAGATAGCAAGGTGAAGAATCGATGTTGAGTTTTCAATGTTAGATCACTGAATCAATGTCGGACTTCAACGTCAATTTAGCATCATGCGCCCGCTGCTTACACTGACACAACGGCGATTTCATAACAACAGAATCTTCTGAATCTTCCTATTCCTTTTTGGTCGTGTTGAATTGTGCCAGCGTAAGCATGTGATGTTCCTAAGTGTGACTTGATATGCATGTCCGAAACAAATAAAAGCATAAGCATATTTATAGTATATATTATACTGAATGTAAAAGGAAGTGCAGCTTTGACATGTGGACAAGCACAGTGAAATCTGTTTTGTGTGATGAAGCCTCTCTTCAACTCATTGACTCTGCCAGCTGAGCATCTCCTTCATCTCTCAACTCAGATTCCTTTCATTTTTTTGTGTTTTTTTTTATTCCACAGGACCCTACAAAGCACAAAAGTCACCAGATCCCCCTGAGAGCATTTCTCACAACTTTGCAAACACACCTCGTTTTGATGTGTGAGCTCGCGTGTGTGTGTTTTTCGATGACGCGGTACGTTTTCGCTGATCAAGGGCACTTGCGGAGAGGACAGTAAAGGTGAGCGGATAAACACACGCACACACACACACAGACACTTTGAGTAGTGTGCCAGAACACCTGCACATTTGAAAAAGAGGGAGCAGCAGCACAAAGCTCTTCTATTCTGTCGCCATGAGGTGACACACCATTGTTTTTTTTTGTGTGTGTTTTCCTCCCTGGAGCATTTTGATGTGGAATAAGGCTATTGAAGTGTTATATGAGAGGCCTGGTCATTGCTCGTACTATGAAATGTAATATCCCAAATGTCCTTCACACCAGTAAACTTCTAAAGTTACTAAAGATGGCCTTCTGTAGTTCATTATATTAAACCTTGCATGAGACTGACCTCGAAAGAATTCGCAAAACAAAGTGTCATAAATGTTCACCTTAGAAATGATCATAATAAGCTTTTCACCATTCTGACCAGTGTGTGTGAGAGAGACAAAGGGAGTGTGTTTGCACATACAGCATGAGAGCAAATCCTTCACTGTAAACATGTTGACGCATCAGCAGGGCGTCTGGTTCATTTTGTCGCTGTGCCAGTGGAGCTGACTTCCAAATTAATCACACATGATGGGATGATTAATCTGGTTGTTGTCCCGCTCTCTGTCGACCGGAGACATCCATCTGTCCTCCTCGACGTCTCGCTGCTCACGACGGCTCACCGCCATGTTTGACTGTAGCTTCGACTTCCTTTTATAGATTTATAGAAACACGAGAGAACATCCATGATAATTGACAGGTGGAGAAATTGCATTAATTATACAACACTCCTATTACGTGGGCCTGTGCTCGTGTGTGAGCATACTTTGGGCTTTGACGTTGTGGATTATTTCAAGGGTTAGAATGAATAACTAGCGGGAGGAAGGATCGCATTCATTATTTCGCACCTGTGCTTATCCCAGGTAACTTTGGGCGAGAGGCAGGGTACATCCTGGACTGGTCGCCAGCCAATCACAGGGCACATATAGACAAAGAAGCATTCACACTCACATTCATACCAATGGACAATTTAGAGTGGCCAATTAACCTAACATGCAACCGGAGTACCCGAAGAAAACTCACGCAAAACTCACGGGGAGAACATAGAAATTCCACACAGAGATGCCCAAGCCGAGATTCCAACCCGGGTCTTCCCGATCTCCTGACTGTGCGGCCAACATGCTAACCACTCGGCCACCGTGGTGCTTGTGTGCCTCTCATTACAATAACATTACCGACACCTAGTGAGCAGTGTAGAATATTACATATCACCGCTGAACGTCTTATATTTCTGTATTTCAGTTCATTTAGCCATTTGTATGCTTGAAAATGCTTAATTTAGCCTAAAATATGTTACATTATACTAATATGCATATTTTTTTTTACCAATAATAGGCCATATTCAGTCATGAAACAGCACGATTTGTTAATTACGATAATATATTTGTGAAAAACCGTGATAGGCTGAAGCCACAAAATTCGAAACACAATGTGGCTGCGTATATTTATATGTCACAGTTAAGTCAGTGATGCCAGCTGGTGTGGTTGTGCAAAAGTACGTTGGTAAACCTCACTTCCTGACGCCTTAAGAGCTGCGCTGCACGAGTGGACAGCGTTAAGTTCATTGGCACTGCTCAACTCTATCAGTGGGATCTGCGAACGTAGTCCACACAGCAGTACATGGTCGCTTGGAACAATTAGGAAAACCCTGGTTTAAATGTGTCCTACTTGTAGCTGGAAGAAGAAACCTACACAAAACAATGATTGACGAGGGTTTACTGTGTCCGCATCAAAACTGCATGTTGAGTTTCATAACAAGCTGTGATGAATCAATGACGATATGTTACACGACTGTCAAGCCACTGACATTCAGGGCCAAGACGATGCAATTAAACACGTTGGCTGTCAGGGGGACTGGAACATATTCCGCTAACCTTTTCTTCTATAGCTTCTGTCAGAGTCTATACATGAACATGGCTGCCTCTGATGTAATTAACTTTTCTATTAGCACACTGGCCTCAAAGGTAGACCAAGCCACTTTTAAAAAAAGAAAGCGGAAAAAAAGGGGCTCACATATCTTGGCTCTCATTAATGATCCAGCACTAATTCAAATGCAGACACGGTGATCCTTCTTAAACTCTAATGGTTTTAACTAAGTGTGTGCTTGCCCTTTTGGAGCCAAATAAAGGTGGTTTAATATTAACAAGCAGATGTTGTTTGCGCCACGAAAAGGAATTTAAAAGTCAGACTGTCAGACAACATACACTCCTGATCGTAATTTTATGACCAGTTGAACAATTGCAAGAATTTCCATTTTGCAATGTTGGATATTAAGTAAGGATTATTTCAAAATGCAAAAAGAAGGAATGGGAGTGAGACCAAAATTTTTTTGCAAACAAGCATTAAAGTGATCAAACGTTTGAGACCACAATCTTTAAAAGCCAACACCTTGGCAAAAATGTGGATTCAATGTCATTGTCTGTCAGGTATTCACACTGTCATCATATGTAAATGGTAAAGGCAAAAAAGCTTTCTCTCTTTGTATGCGGTCATATTGCATAAGCATGACCTCCCGCACAGCGCCATTGCTTCTGAGGATGGACGCGGTAGGACAGTCATTTGAAACTTTTTACAAGATCCTCACGGTTATGGAACAAGTCAAGTGGTAGACCCCAAAACATTTCACCGGCCCTGAGGTAGAGGATCTAATTGGCTGTCTGTCAAGAGAAGGGACGATCCTCGGCCCAAATGAAGGATGCTTCTGCTGCCGATTGAAGTCCAATAACCATCAGACGGCATCTGTGAGAGAAGGGTTTTAAGAATAAAAATAAAAAGGCCTCGTCTCCTTCAACACCACAAAATTGCTCGTTTGGAATTTGCACTAGCGCACCAAACATGGGACATTTTAAGGTGGAAGAAAGTTTTATCCTTCAATGAGAAAACATTTTAAACGCTCCTTAATGGCATGACAAAGAGATCCCACCTGAGATGTTTTCCACATTGCACAGTGGAGGGGGGGCGCCATCGTGCACATGCAAATGGACCTGCATGAGAGGCAAGTTCAGTTGCTCTGATTCAACACTTTGTAGGTTAGTTTTATAATAATAAGAGGACAGTTTCTTCTGTCGACCATAATATCGGCCCACTGATCTTATCGCCCAGATATTGGCATAAAAATGTGATATGGGTAGGTATTGGTATCAGCTGTTTTCCCAAATGAAAACCGATTTTTAAAAAATGCTGTATAGATGGACATTTTAAATTTCACATGGCCAGGATGACACCACCGTTTCTTCACATACAGTGCAAGGCCACCACCTTTGCGCTTTCCACAGGCTCTTGTGTTCCTGTCCACTCTGACTGCCCTGAAGTCGGCTAGCTCCACGTTAGCATCTGGGACGCTAGCTGTTAGCCATTCAGTGAAGCACAAATAAGCTGCACTCCCTGAAGGTCTTGACATTCTTGCCAGCTCGGCGATTTTGATCGGTAGTCAATTCACGTTCCCCATGATAATAGAAGGTACCGAAGCCTTGAATCTCCGCTTCCTTGCTAGCCGCTTGACTTTCATCTTAGCCCTGGCTCTGCCGCCTCGATATCATTGGGTAGATAGGGAATCACATCGATGCGGGACGTCATGGCATGTAAAAAATGTGCAATATCGGAAAAAAAGTAGATAGATAAATAGACAGATAGCTAGATAGATACTTTATCAATCTCCATAAGAAATTCACATTTCCAGCAGCTCTGCAAAAATGTAATAATGAACTTAATCACAAAACAAAACAACTAAGGCAAGACATGAGACATAAGAAAAATAAGAAAATAGAATAAGGAACAGATCACATCAAATTTGTAGTGCCATAATACATAAATAATAATAATACATAGTAATGATAATACATAGTGAGGTAATAAGTCCAGTGTCCAGTCCAGTCCTTCCACGACAAGACATATGTGATGTCACAAATATTGGTATCGGCAGAATCGAAAATTGAGATTTGGACAATATCGTCATTTCCGTTATCGGCAAAAAAGCCAATATTGGACATCCCTACTCCTCACCCCTTTTTTTTTTTTTTTGGTCTCACTCCCATTTTTGTCTTTTTGCATTTTTAAGCTCTACTTACAACCTCCAACAGTGCAAAAATGTAAAATCTTGTAATTTTTCGACTGGTCTTAACATTTTGATCAAAAGTTTAACCAGGTTTAACCATAATGATATTTCTTCTGTTTGGTTAGTTAAGGTTGGAGCAGAAAGCAGATGGTAGGCGTACAGGCTAAAAATATAACTCTAAAAACCGGGCTAATAAATTGAGGCTTTGATGACTTTTCTATTTTATTTCCGAGGACATCTCGCCTACATCTAAATAGTCAGGAAAAACATGGCGGCCAAGAAGAAGTGGTCCTTGATTACAAAGTTATTAAATGAAAAATAAATTAAATATTTGTATTTAAATACATTAGAACAAGTACTAGAAATGAAGTTGGTGTATCTTTAAAAGAAAGTTTATATTTCCACTCTTGTTATGCACATCCATAGAAATGTCTTTTATCAGTCATCGGAAGACTGATAATGTGAGATAATTAGTGATACTTTTTGTACCATGGCGACTTTCAGAATGAATGTAGCATCCAAAAATAAATTAGATTCAAAAATTTCCATAGCAACTTAATAACTTTGTTGCTTAAACCACTGAATCGAATGAATCAGGCCTGAATTTATTACACCCTGGTTGGCTTAGCTTATTTCGAACATGCTTAAGTGAAGTACATCACATGTTTACACCAGTGCAACTCAAAGTGATAGTGATGGGAATTTTGGCTCTTTTACGGGAGCCGGCTCTTTTGGCTCGGCTTGGTAATAGTTTTCAGATAACAATTTTTAGTGTCGACGCAAACATTTTGACTAGCCACGTACAGCTTTAACAGAAAAAAGACCAGAAAAAGTGGTGGCTCGTTGAATTGAAAGAGCCAGTTCTAAGAGCTTTGTCATGTTCTACGTGACCGACACATCACTACAATATGCCCGAAAAGGAGTAGGAAGAAGCAGAGCTTATTTAATCATACCCCTTCTCCGTGTCTCAGCAATGACTGAGTTTGTTCACTTCCTGTGTTTAACTTACTAACTTACCAATTTCCTAAACACAAAGAAAGCCATTTTTATACTGCCCCCTTTTTCCTGGCCGCTGCTGTGAATAAACTGCACCAACACAGACCCGGAAATGTTCCATCTTCAAGGGTGGCATCAAAGTCGGGATGGCACTTGTGCGGAGTGTTAAGTTTAACACGCAAAACTCACTTGACTGTTGTGTCAAGTGGTGCTGTCTGGCAAGTATTTTACACGCGAGTACTAATGTTGGCTCTGTGTGAAAGGCACAGGTGAAAAAATTTCACGTCTTCTGTTACAGCCCTGATTTGAAGGGAGCAGCTCTTCAACAAAACGCATAATTCAACGGCTGACTAAATCGTTAACAGTCGACGAGAATCACTGACTGCCCATCAGTAGCCCACATGTCATTTTTATCTTCTTATGGTATAAGAAGCTGGTCAGACATTACATCATCCTCCCCTCCCACACACACACACACACACACACACACACACACACAAGCTTTACACCCCCACCGCTGCTGGCTTTTTTATTTTTAAGCCAGGGTCAGCTAAATTGCATCACAGAATATCAAACAAAATAAAAATAAAAAGGATTTTATTATTCGTACCGCACAATCCGAACGGCCGAGGGTTATTATATTAATTCCAATGACAGCATCATGGATGAGAAGTGAACAGTGCTGCCACCTCGTGTACTTTCATAGCAGTCACGGTCATAACATATTTATTGACTAGTGAGAAAATGTTTGAAATAACATGTGAACATTCTTTACGATCACAAGAATAGATGAAAGTCAACCACTGTAGAATAAAAATGCTCAATATCGGATTTGTACCAACATCCCATATACCGACATTGCCCAGCACTTCATTACCGATATCGATAGCAACCGATACCAATATCGGTAGCAGCTCTTCCCTCAGACTAATGTCAGGCCACATCGAGTGTAATGTATGAACACGTTTTCTTTTACTGTGATGCCACTGGGATGCATATCACACAACTAGAAAAGACCTCCGCCAAGCGCCATAGTTACCACCAAATTGTGATTTACACCATAAATATTAGTTCTACATGTATTTGATCCACATATTTAGATTCCTTGACCATGAAAACATACTATGAGCAATTAGATTGATAATGATATCAATATTAGCTCAGTAGTTATTCACAAAGATCACATTTTCTGTAATGGTGGTTTTCTTCTGGATCTAGCGCCATAGTTTTTGAAAATACAACAAATCTGTTGGCACACTCCAGATTTCATATACTTTATGTCTTGTCTATATATAATGGCGTTTGTTGCATGTTTATAGCTTCATTTGTTGTCTTCGTGTGATGAAAATTCCAAAAGGTCCTCCATTTTTTTCACATTTTGCATTATAGTATCTGGAATTATTCCATTATCTGATATTTTGTAGAACCTGTTGGAAACTTGTCGTCTATTTTTTTTGTACGTACTCTGACTATTTTTTGTGGCGTTATATGCACAAATGACGAAAATGGTCCTATCTCGCAATGTTAAAGAACTCTTTAAAAAAAATTCCTGCAGCCAGCCGGTGATCCGGATCAAGCCCAAAATGTAATCAGTTCTTCCATATCCCATTTCTGACAATTCCTGAAAATTCTATCCAAATCCATGGAGAACTTTTCAAACAGATAAATTCTTACAGTATTTTGGTCTTTTGGGGCTTTAACTGTTTAAGGCTAACAAGTCTTTGTTCATTGTGATGCAGTCTCTTGGAGCAGTGTCCTCCTTGCCAGATACAGTACATGACACCTTTCCATTGATGGTAACACTGTGTCCCATTCAATGCAGCAGAAACACTCAATTTTTGCTGGCATGACTTCTTAAGCGCCACATTTTCACCACCTAGTCCTGACTCTCTGGGCCCCCGTCTGCTTTGACGTCTCTCTTCTTGCCCTCTCAGCTTCTAAAACCTGCAGCTCATCCTCCGTATATTCAGGCTCAAAAGGATAAGGTCCTGGACTCTCATTTGTCCCAATGTCGTCATCATTGAAGTCTTCCATGATTAGTGGTAGCAAACACAGAAGGCGCTCTCTGCTGTTTGTTTCAATGTGCCCAGGAAAGAAGTTCCGGTCATGCTTAAAATGACCAGAATACTGTAAGTATCACATTTCAGAGTGGCCTTTTATTGTGCCAGTCTAAGGCACACCTGTGCACTAATCATGGTATCTAATCAGCATCTTGGTATGGCACACCTGTGAGGTGGGATGGATTATCTCAGCAAAGGAGAAGTGCTTGCTATCACATATTTAGACAGATTTGTGAACAATGACAATTGTTCCGAGAGAGAAATTGTGATGTTGTGTATGTGGAAAAAGTTTTAGATCTTTGTTAATCTCATAAAAAATGGGAGCATGCATTTATATTTTTGTTGAGTGTAGTTTTCTACTAATTACAATGCCAAAATCCGAGTAAATTCTCTTGATGAAGCAGTTTAAAGACTGCATGGTGACAGACACCTACTTCTGTAACACTTTCCATTCATTCCTTTTCATACAACGCAAAGCTCTTAAAGGTTGAAAGACACCACAATAATAACATATTGTCAAAGGATTGTGTTTATGTTGATCAGATTGCTTGTGCAACACAATCCCACACATTTTTAATCTTCTTTGAGTTCCAGCGTGTTATTTGTCTTCTCCTTTTGGTCATTTATGTAGCTTGTACACATTGAGAATTCATCAGGGATGCTCGGTGAATGGTGCAGTGTCATGTATTTGGGGTAGGTCCATCTTACACTATTGATAGCATCAAGTCTTTCTCCACTTCTTCCTCTTCTCTTTTTGCTGTTGGTAATCCTGTCATTGTTGTTGCAACCACATCTTGTATTTCCTATATAATTGAATCAAGTGCTGCTGTCCAGACAGGATTGTCACTACAATTGTCGACTCAAGTCTGTCAGATGGCTTCGTATCTATGAGAAAAGAGAAGAAAGTACCGGTAGATAATTCTTTAGCGAAACTATTGAACCATTGAAAAACAAAGGTTCATATCAGGACAGTCGTCCCTCTTCACTTCACAGCCCAAATTTTCACAGCTTCACTCTGTCACGGTTTTTCAAAAATATATTAATGAATAAATCATGCTGGTTTGAGGTTGAATACAGCCTATTGGTTAAAAAAAAATACTGTTGCGGTCGTAACCCATGCCAGGCTAAAACTCAACCCTGAACCTTCGACATCACTTCCTGTCCATCATTCAGCTTCCCCAGGGGACACATTTATAGCAACACACGAGCATGAGTCATATCGTCACTTCCTGTTGATTGGAAACGACGTTGACGGCAACGCTTTGCTACCAGAGTTTTTAACTTTTTTGGAGTATTCCTGACCACACTTTGTGATCACAACTCTAGAAGAGTAGAAGAGTGTGCTGACATCTCTCCCTTCAATTTGGACTAGCGAGAGGATCGAACTCACCAAAACAAACGAACAATAAGCGCCGACAGCCGTTACAAGGCAAGCTAACTGGCTTTGAACGGCGGCTGCTGACAAAGCCGGAGTCTTAAAATATTTTTGAGTCTTCATAATCACACTTTGTGATATCTCTGGCTTCAACTTGGACTGGTGAGAGGCACAAACTTGTTGAAACAACGAATATTGAACAGCTAATAGGCTAATCGACACACGGTGTTGCTTAAGAAAGGTACGGAATCGGAGGGTAAGTTTTGAATTGGGTCGAAAGCTACCTAGCAAACAGCAAGCAACATTTGAAGCTAGGAGAATACACATCCGTCCATCTTCTATGCCGCTTATCCTGACAATCTGCAAGTTTAAATATTACATGTGGCGTACCCCAGGGGTCAATACTGGCACCAAAACTGGCTATACTAAAAAGATCGTTTGGTAAAAATAGATTATCCGTCAACCCAAGTAAAACTAAAATAATGCTATTTGGTAATAGCACAAAGGATACGCGCGCACAAATACAAATTGACGGTGTAGACATTGAAAGGGTGAATGAAAATACATTTTTGGGGATCATAATAGATGAAAAATGAGCTGGAAATCTGACATTAAAAATATACAACATAACGTGGCGAGAAATACTGTACTTCAATACTAAATAAAGCACAATTTGTCAATTAATCTAACTTAATGTATAGAAATATGGGCTGATAACTAAAAAAGCAATCTTCACTTGCTAAATGTACTGCAAAAAAGATCAGTTGGGATAATCCATAATGCCGCATAAAGAGAACATACAAATCCTCTAGTTCTAAAATCACAAATATTCAAATTCACTGATCTAGTAAATTTGCAAACAGTTAAAATTATGCATAAAGAAAACTGTCCTGTATCTTTTTTCCAAGTGCTCTGACCATTTTTTGTGGCGTTATTTGTGCACATATGCTGGCAATGGTCCTATCTTGCAATGTTAAAGAATCCTTTAAAAAATGCTCGTTTCCAGACGGTGATCCGGGTCACCCCCAAAATTTGATCAGTTCTTCCACATTGTCCACATTCTGACAATTTCTGAAAATTTCATCCAAATCCATTCAGAACTTTTCAAGTTATTTTGAGATAAACGCTGGCAAAAACATAACCTTGGCGGAGGTAATTAGCCTTTTCATGAAAAACAGAATACAAGAATAATCCAACACGGCCTAAAAAATGGAGCAGGCAAGAATTGAGGTAGATGGTCCAAAATGGGGTACATGAACAAAGGGCATCGTAGAAAAAATGGGAGAGGAGAAAAACTAGGTCAATGTAACATGACAAACTGGAACAAAAAAAATATCACAGGTCAGCAGGATGGCGTCACGAGGAGCTAGGAGGACGGAAAACAGATAATAAGAAAACACAAGGCTGCGTAAGAAATGCGACTAACGCTGACCAAGTTGACAAGATACAGTAGCAGGAAAACAAAGAAGTACGATCTCACTTCCATTGTCCTGTAGCCAGGTAGCTACATACTCCTGATGGCAAAATGGCTACAGGTGCGCCCCATGGCACTGCCCTCTCACAGAGTTACAGGATCTAATAAAGGAACGGTCTCAAAGGTGAACAAGCAGAATAGAAGCAACACACAAAAAACAACGGAACCTTAGTGTACCCCTGCATTAGAAAGGCCGGCATCGCAGAATTGATATTTCCTGTTTGATCTGCCCAACACTCGCTTTTACATCAAATGCCCTTCTTGACCCAAACCTCCCGTTTCTTCTTTGTCAAAGCTGTGGTCAAACAGATCAAAATTGATGTCTGTATGTTATGTTCCACTTAAAAACAGTACTGCAGTAAACCGTGAAAACCAAACTACACTGAACGCAACAGTTACTAATACTTCCTGAATATCTGTACCAATGTGCTTGAGGTGGCAAGGGTTCAAGTTTACATGGTAACTTTTTCCAATCAGATTTAGGGCTGCTTTTCTCAGATTTATATGCTAGACTTCCTTCCAGCTCTTCTCGCTGCAACTTTTGTTGCACTCCTCGAACTTCCTATTCAACTTTTCTCCTCTCACTCTATACTTTATGCTAAAATCCCAGCTCATAAAAATTCCCCCCAACTGATACAATGACCCCTATTCCATTTCCTTCTCCGCTTTTCTACACTCGCAAATCTACATGTCTGTCACACGCTATAGAGTGAATTTTGACACCCACTTTGACTAATTAATGGTAAAACTGGTTATGTGCGAAAAGAACATATACTAACTCTTGTGTAAAAATATTTGTCAGTCTGATCCCGGTCTTCATTTCCTGAGGAGCTCATTAAACAGGATCTTTTTGAGGCCTGAAAGAGGAAGCCAGTTAAGGAATGTTTAGGCTTGAGGGTTTCCTGGATGGCATTTGAAATGTCAGCACACACACTTACGCCTTATGAAAAGGCTCTTCATCTTTAGTAATTCAATGAATATTTACGTGGTGTATTATCTGTTCCTGGCAGACAAAAACAGGCTAAATAGAAGGGCTCTCCGCATTTATCATAGACACTGGGAGTCATTACAGCCATTGTTTTTTTACCGCCTCCCCTCCCCCACTCAAAATGTGACAGTTCTCTTGTTGTCATTTAAACACTTTAGAAGAGCAATGTGGTTATTTAGCAAACCCAGACAGAGACTTTACTTTTTAAATGTCACCCCCAGACTTTTCAAGTACTTTTATATAGTGTTTATATGCAACGACTATAAAGTTGTTTTTTTTTAAATTTAACATCATGCCACCTCCCAAAATGTAGTGTCTGCTGGCTGTGGTGTCTCCTGATATTATTGCTGACCTTCACGGTGCATGATGATTTCAGTGTTGTTGTCCTCTAATTAATGGCATGTTTTGGATTGAAACTAATTGATATTGCGCTTGTTTTTCACTCGACACAGCCTTTGCCATTACGAAGTACGCCTTGGTAATTTGTTGCAATTCAATAGGGAAATAAAAGGACTTCAATAAATCTGACCTTTTACGTGTGTGTGCATTTGATAGTGTGCGTGTGCGTGTGTGTGTGTGTGTGTGGGGGGCGGGGGGTGTTGAGTGAGACCAGTGAGAACACAATTCTCGTTAGTGGCAATATTGAAGTATTGGATTTGATAGTCCCCTTTTTCTTAATTTTTCCCTCAAATCAATATAATTAATGCAATCAGTGAATGCAAAGTGGTCTCACGCTTTGAATTTCTCGGCTTCACTCTATCACGGTTTTTCAAAAATATATGAATTATATAAATCATGCTGTTTCCTGGTTGAATACGGGCTATTATTACTAAAAGGAAATGCATATTTAACCACATTATGTATTTTTTTGCCTAAATGAAGCATTTTCAAGCATAAAAAAGGCAAAAACACAAACATAAGGCATTCATTAGATGCATTCGAAGATGCTGTGAACGGTATGTAGTATTCTACACTGGTCAGTAGGTGTCAGTAATGTTACTGTAAAGTTTGGTGAGACATACAAGCAGTAGACTTGATCGCCGGAACAACAGGCGTTTATTGCAGGTTTGAATGATCTCACAACAGGCACAATAATCCCTAATAAAAAGCCCAAATAAAAACACGGGCTACTGTTGCGGTCATAGGCCACGCCAAGCTAAAACCCAACTCCGAACACCCAATGTCACTTCCTGTCCCTCCACTACTCTGGCCCTGGAACACAAGCACAAGTCTTATTTATGTCTTAAATGGTTTATATTCTGTTATGATGTCTACTATATTGAGTAATATGAGATTATTGGTGACTATATTTCATGTCTAGAGGGCTCCAAAGATGTTAAAAACTGGCACAGTGGAGGGGGCACTGTCATTATCAGTGGTGCTTTTGCCTTCTGATCCCCTCTGATTGTGTAGGGGCGTCAAACGGCAGCTGGCTACGTGGAGGTGTTTCAGGGGGCATTGCTCCGTGGTCATGACAGGGTTTTACAACAGGACAACGCTGTCGTTCACAATGCCTGCCTGACAAACGACTTCTTCCAGAGGAGTAACCTCACTTATTTGGACAATTATGCGTGTTCCCCTTATCGAAATCCAATTGAGAACATTTCTATTTTACGGGGGTTTCAGAGTTTTTTGAGCTATGGCCTTAAACTTAAGAAAAAAAAAAAAGTAAATGTTTGCAATTTTTCAAATGGTCTTAAAATTTTGATCAGGAACGTAAGCTTGACTTTTGCTTTGCCTCACGCCAACTATGATACGTGTGACATCTCAGCGCTTGGTGAAAAAACATTATCAGTGAAGCATGAAGACACAAATATGTGAAAATTGTGGGCTGCTACATGGATGCTGTACATTTTGCCTGCATTATCACTTATTTCTACATAACCATCAACTTACGGAGAATGACGTGTTTTCTGGAGGAAAAAAATGACCTATTTTGGAGGAAGAAAATTACTGTTACCATATTTTTACCAAAGTTCCGCGAATCACAGCTGTGAGAGGATCCACTGTATACGGTACTGACGTGATTGTACCTTGGCAATTATTTCTTTCCCTCGAAAAATGTCTAAAAAATATAGTCGTGGTCAAGAAACTTACTGTACATACATGCACTTCTCTCCAAGGCAGAGCTTTTCTTCCTGTAACTTACACACATTAGTGACAAGGGCTCGCTGGAACAAAGTCTCAAAGGACAGCAGCTAGCTTCAAGATAATGGGGATCAATGAAGCAGAGTCAGTCAATGAAGCAGAGTTAGACAAATGCCGAGCAGTTTTTTTGTTGGACTGTAGCAGCTGTTGAAAAGATCTTTGAAAATATAAAAAAATATATTTTTCGAAAATGGGTCTTGAAAAAGAAGGGTTGTCTTATGTCCAGGGTTGTCTTATATTCATGTCAATATGGTATACTCTGGGATAATACAGTAAAAATAGGTTGGTTGTATGTGTATAAGAATTACAAGAAACCTATGGAAATGTTGGGAAAAAAATGAAATAATTCGAAGTAAAGTATTTCTATGAGCGTACTCCACATGCTCCAATACCACATTTGACCATGACAGCAAATTATGAGTTCAAAAAATTGCTTCTTGCATGTCAAGGAATCGATTTTAGAATTCAAGGTGGGCCCGTACAAGCTTGAGGTGTTTTTGTGTTGTCAAGCGGCAACTCGGCAAATGACAGCCTGCGACATCCACAAGGGAATAAACACTGTGTGAATAAGTAATCACTTGATAAGATCAGCTTCAATGAGACGAGTGTTCATCCTCCCCCGCTGAGTGTCTTTGCATCCTGGAGCTGCAGCAAAAAATAAATAAATAAATCGAACGTGTGAGGCACGGGTCAGCGTCTGTAAATGTTTTGCATACCCCGTGATGAGAAACTGGCACCAGCACATGAGTGCTGGCTATGGAGCGACTGCTGCGTGTGACGGCTAGTACAGTGGTATATGACTACGTGTTTACATGAATGAAAACATGCCCACTCCAACACAGCAGGATCAGAGACTTGCTTTGGATCTTTATCCTAATTAATGCCAGAACCATCCAAAGAACACTGACAAGGCCGGCTGTGTTCAAGAGGACGGTCTTAGAAATTGCTGTGTGTTTAGTATGTGTGCTTTAGCTTAACATCCATATTTGCATGCTAATGACTCTTAATCGGGGAGATTTCTTTTTTGCAGAACACAGGCCATGTTTAAATGCTGTGAGTTTGGAACTACACTGGAAACTAGGCATATTTTCCGGTTTACTATGAAAATTTATGAAAACATTTTGCCTCTATTCATGTATGGTACATTTCGCGGTTAGCATACAATATGGTGCACATGTTGTCGTGTTAAATAAAAAATAATAATAAATGCGTTGTGTGAGTCCAACTGTGTTCGGGTTGTATTTTTAATCACAAAGTATCCCCGTTAGCAGCCTGTTGCATGGAAACCAGAACCGGAAGTCACTGTCCCCCAGCTCCGTCGCCCTTCTATAACAACATCACTGGCTGACTCCGTACTCTCTGACTCTGTACTAACACGGTTACGCCACAATTGTCTGCTTTTCTTATTCATCACGGCTGCAAATTAACCCACAATGGAGCCAAACAAAGTTTCGGTTTGAGTCTGCGCTTCTGGAGCCGAGGTTGCACTGTACAGTCAAACCTTGGTTTTCGAACGGCATAGTTTTTGTATGATTCGGTTTTCAGGGAAAATTTTTTGCCAAAATTTTGCCTTGGATTCCGTACTCTGTCTCAATTAGCGCACATAACAAACTTGTCTGTTTTCTCTGTACTGTATCATTCCACGGAATTGGGTGTCCAAACAAAGCAAAGAACTACTTGCAAAGGATGATAATGGCGTCCGCGGTGCTGATCTTGTCAGGATGTATGGGAAGTCCGCAGCAACAATAAGTTCCATCCTGGCGAAGACGCTAATGTTGCGAAAGGGTTAAAGGTGTTAACAAAACAGAGATCAGAACGGTTCGAAGATGTTCAGAAGTTGTTTTTGTATGTGTGGAGCCCCTACTCTAACTCTCCGCTCCTCGCTGCCTTCGCCTCCAGGAGTCTTCACTAAAGGCAAAAGTGATGTTAAATGTTCATTTCTCCATTTCATTTCTCACTTATCACTATTTCACATTGTTTTCTGCATGTAAGACTATAATTATTCTCTGTACAATTTATTTTTTTTATTATTTTTGGGTGTCTGGAACAAATTATTTGGATTTTCATGATTTCCTAAGGGAAAAATTGCTTCGGTTTTTGCCCGTTTTGTTTTTTGTCTGACCTTTTGGAACGAGGTAAAGGATGCCCTGTGGTATACTTGATGGTTGTCTACAAGCATGATTTTTTACTTAATAATGAATTAGGCCCAACACAAGAGCATCTGAGAGGTATTTTACCTTGCTACACCTCTCAGTATGATGCAGTGTAGTTGCACACCACTGCAAACTACAACATTAATAATCATATTCCTAAATTACTGCATCGACCCGAATATGATCAAAAAGACTGGTTGTCATATATTAGGTGCTGGAGATTCATACATGCAAAGCAACAAGCGACTGAGTCCAAGCTTGTGTTCCTGTCACTCACACACAGAGATGCAGCAATGCAAAAAATATGCTTTAAAAACAAAAAGCGACATATTCGGAATCATTGTACATTGAGGTCATTATGGTAATACCTCTCTGACAGTGTCAGTTAAAATGAAGCGTCATCTAAATGTATGTCATTAGATTGTCACGATGTACCTAATTAAATGGCCAGTGAGTGGCAATACTAAATCAACCTCATAGCTGTAAATATCAATTGTAGTCTACTGTATGCATTCTCTTTGGGTTTTTATGTGTTGCAAAGTTAATAAAAAATGTTAATGGCTAAACCGCTGCATAACCTCGGCCCCCACCTGAGTCACGTAGCACACCGCTGTTGGAATTGGCATTAATTGCTTGAGAGGGGAAAGTAATTATCTCAGGTGATTATTACTCTTGGGTAGAGTGAGAAGCAAGACACAAGGCTTCCCTGTTGACTCCCCGCAGAGGGGACGTTTCCAGATTTCTTGCCTTTTAACGTGTTTTAATTGGAGTGGAAGAGCCGTTAACGCTGTGAGGTCTCCTGGCTCAAGGGTTTATTTCACACACGCATGCACACGCACACACACTCGCACAGACTCGAACATATCCAGCCTCTCGCCGCATACACTAACACATTGACACGCAGCAGACACTTTATTGGGTGCACCTGCAATGCGATTTCATATGAGAACTGTATCACAAAAGCTAAAAAAAGCTTAGTTTTGATTGACGCTGTCACCTCGAACGTCATACAATTTGGAAACCAATGAAGAGTTCCAGGTATTTGCCTCACAGTCATCACAGAGTGCCAGATTTTAGAAAATCTCACAAGCTCACACAGAAAGGCATCAGTGATGGTAAAGAGAAAGAAGTACGATGATAACCATAGAACCAGAAACTGAAATGTCTTAGGTGAAATGGCTGTTGCATTGCGACGAGGCTCCTCGGTACAAAATGACTGAAGCAACAATAAAAGATAGTAATACAAGATGAAGAGAATATACGAGGTACAGGCTAACATTTGTTACACTTGTCTTACAGTTAAAAGTGTTCAAATGTTACTTAAAACATCACCTTAACTCAGCACTGACTGGTGGCCCGCGTGCCAGCTCCGGCCTGCAGGGGATATAAAACTTGCCCACAAATCTGTTTTATTTACACTTGCAAAAAAAATACTATAAAATATTTTAAAGCAGTAAAAATTTAGAGAAAAATACAATGTTTTTGCCAGTCATGTCAATTTTATCGATATCGCGCCAATTCACAACAGTTGTTATCTCAAGGCACTTTACACGCTCCTCATACCTTAAAGCAGGTGTGCCCATTACGTCGATCGCCAAGGTGGTTTGGCTCCATCGCCTAAACGTCATTTTGTCATATGACATCGGTCAGTTGGCATTAAGCTCCCCTCCTGATTCGTTCTTGCTCCCCCGCGGCGTTTCAAACTGCACATGGAGATGCGACTTCCGGATTATGGATAAACTAACTCAGCGGTAAAAATAACAAAAGTTATCACTTGCAATGGCTAGTTATGAAGAAAAAATGTCACTTGTTTGATGCCTTTGCCTTGTGTCTGGAAGTCCACTCCAGAAATGCGTGTTTTATACACTTCCGTTTCTTAAACGATTATTTCATGATGAACTTGAAAATGTGCCCATTGCTGGAACCTTTTTAATATGTTGCCTAGACTTCGGCTGCATTGTCTTTTGTATAATCATTTCATATAATCGGTAATGTTTGATAGCTAATTCTAAACGGGACGCAATACATGAACTGTGTGTGCTAATGAACGCTTCATAGCTATTTTGACTGACATATTGCCGGGACTCAGGTTGTGTACACAACTATTGAGGAATTATTGAGTATAATTATGATATCAACTACTTTTGCGAGTACCTGTAAACTTTGAAAATGTGAATGTCAACTACGAATCATGAATGTTTACAATAGTATTAGAATAGGTTTTATAGAAAGAGGTAGATCGCTTTTATGCTGAAAAAGTGTGTGCACCCCTGATATACATGAATAAGGTACATAAATACATACTCATATTTCTAAAATAAATATCGGAACTATATATATTTTCTGTATTTGGGACTTGGTCATTTTAAAAGGAGCTCGCAGGCTGAAAAGGTGTGAGCACCCCTGCCTTAAAGACAACCAACTGAACCCCACATGAGAAAGCAGGACGGAGGCAAGGAAAACCTCCCTCTTGGGAAGGAACCTCGAACAGAACCCAGTCTTACAGCAGTTCTTAAATCAGCAGCAAAGGCTTTTTACATTGACCATTTTTGACTGTGTTCTTCTCCGTTGAATACCGTGTACCTATCATCATATCGATCATGAAGAGTATATTCATGAACATGACACATTCTCGGATCCTCATAACAAGGATCTTCCGTTTTATGTATACTTCCAAATTGTTAGTCATCGGTGAAATGAAAATTTCATGCTTGTAATTGTTACATTATTGAGGTATAGTGATGATAAAATTAATCTTGGATAACGTTTAGTCTTTTCTTGGTTGATGATTTAGTCCTGAACGTGGGGGGGGGGAACACACAAAAACCTGACAGGAATATCATAGGTTTTTTTTTGAGAGGCTCTGGTATGAACTGTAAAATGATGAGTCATTATTGATGGGCTGCTTGCAAAATACACACATCATTTCTGCTAGACAGATAATATTGACGAACTACAGGAACTTTGGAAATCCAACAGCAATGGTTACGTTCGTGTCCTCTGCCATCACACGTGTTAATTAGAGTGGGACGTGCCTTGAACGCCTTCTAACACCCACCAGCTGCAATGCAAGAAGCAAAGCTGTAGTTATGGGGCCAAAGCACTCCACAAGAATGAAATGTTATTAAGTTAATTATGTATTCATGTCCAAAAGCATTGTGGTGTCCAATCATCATGATTGTTATCACTGACGTGAATTTCTTGTGAATGCGAGGTTTTATTTGCCACTGTTTTTCATGAGCTTAACATTGAACAGTTATCTTTTTATGTTTTTTACGATGTGGCGGTGATTGAACACTGCAGAAAATAAGCACGCTTTGAGGGCACCCTAACTTAAAACTTTGACTCACCAGGTTTGGAAGAGCGTATCACATACAAAAATGAACAAAAATGTTTCGCTGCGCACTTCTTGTTACTTACACTATTGGCTCATCTGATAAATTAATCTATTAATCTATTTTACTCGACGGGAGCATCACTTCTGAAGGTAGAAGTGCATTTTCTGGACCTTTGCTTTCTGAAAATCTGGTTCTGATTGAGATTTAGATGAATAATCCTGCCTTAGTTAATACATGCAACATGGATCCTGAAACTGATTATTTCTATTTCATGATTTATTATGGGAAAAATATTTTCTACATCCAAAAAAAATGTGAAGCCCACCAGGATTTAATATACCAAAATGTTCAATCTATTTTTTCTTGTGTAGGTGCACCAAGAGATGAAAAAACGATCACATTATTGAATCTAACCTCCATTTCCATACTTGCAATAGGTTATGCAGATAAAAACAGAGAGTGAAACTGAATTACCATTCGTCATTGAAGTTCTTATTATCATTCAAAGTGTAATTATGAATTTTCCTCAGTCCCCCTGAGACTCTCAATCAACGCTCCCTTGCGCGCGTGCGTGTATGAGAACACGAGTCGATGTGTCTGTTAAGGGCTTTTTAATTGCGAGGCACCGTCCTTCGCCATTAAACAAATGGCACTTCTGAAGAATGAAATTGGACGCAGTGAAAGGGGATGAAGGTTGTGTAATGATGCCTCTGGAGACGTGCCCACACGCTACCTGCTGTGCGACAAACATGCCAGTCAAGCGCCAGGTGGTCAGTAGTCTGCTAGGACATCTCACACACACACACACACACACACACACACACGCACACACGTGCACACATGCAAAGTTGGACAACCACACACGTTTAAATGTCATTAAAAGTAAATAGCTGTGGAAAGATGAAGGTCCAGACATGACTTATTGTGTGATTCAGAATTATGGAAGGCTAATGTGTCTTTCAAATGTCCTCGGTTGTGATCCAAGGCATAATTAGCTTAGCTTTTTATCAGGCAAGGAACCGTATTTGGTAAATTAAGTGTGTTTTTCAGTTGGATCTCACTCATGTCCTTATAAGGCAGTACAATGTTATCACTCCTCCCCTCTAATGAGCAAAAAGAATGAGCCTAAACCTAGATATTGTTGAGAATATGACAGATGTCACCTAATACAGTATAATAAATCAGTGGTCCCCAACCTTTTTTGACCCCCGGCTTGTATTCCCACAAATCTCCCCCGGACCGGGGGGGTGTTCGTACATTATAGCGATCTAATTTATCTTATTTATTATGTATTGTGTAAAACTGAGACATGAATAACATCAAATTCCAGCCAAGTTTTCCCAGAGAGATGATTACATCTCTGTTTGACGTGTGAGGTAAAAGGCAGTGCGTTAGCATGAACTCACTTGAGACAAATGTGCACATTAGCACTCAATAAGTCATCAAAACTTACCTTTATGCATTCCCACATAGTATCAGCATTTGACACCAAATATGAGGTGAAAGAAAAATGGTAAAAATACAGTAGTAGTCTATCTGTGCGGCATGAGAGAAAGTTAGCACACGCACAACTGGACAACGCGTCAAGTGAGACGTCAAGAGAATCCGGCCACTTTTCAAAATAAAACATTAAAAAAATGAAATAATAAATTATTTTTTCTTTCTGTGCGGCCCGGTACCAAATGACCCACGGCCCGTGGGTTGGGGACCACTGTAATAAATCATACTATTGAAATGTACAAGAATGACCCGCTCAATAGTACAATATAAGTAGAGACAATACAAGAGCTGTGTGAAAAATTGCAAAAGGAAATAATGGAAGCGAAATTCATTTGTTCCAAGGTCAAACATCATAAACACTTTATTAACTGTGTAGGCAATATCCACTTTCACACTTCCTTCCTTTAGACACGGAAGTCAACAACTCGGAATTTTTTTTTCTATTCTGCAAAGTGTCCTTATAAAGCACACTCTAGCACGTTTGAAAAATAAGCAGAATACCGAGAAGTGCTCTGAGTGAGGAATGTTCTTGACCGTGTGCATTTTAAAGGAAAGCGATGAAGACCATTAGGCACACCAGCAATACAAGAGCTGCAGCACAAATACTTTTACACCCGTAATTACGTATGCTCCGTTTTGATTGACACTTGGATTGAACAATATGTTTAGTATTGTAGTTTCGGGTGGTATACAATATAAGAAACAAATCTCAGGATTAAATCTATGCCTGTTTCACTTTTTCTTTGGCTTTTGTGTCGTTGTGTTGGCACCACAGTAGGGTATGGTGGTTTTTTGTGCATAAAGGAATAATTATGAAGCCAAATAAAGAGGCAATTAAAATATGAATTGGATTTTTTTTTGGATTGTCAATTAATTGAAATTGGAAAGATATTCTTAAATGGTGACCAATAATTCATGTGAAATGTAATACTTGATGAATTCATTCATATTTGAATAATCTGTTTAATCTGCGCCGCACGGTGGTCTAGTGGTTAGCACGCTGGCCAACACAGTAACAGCTTGGAGATCGGGAAGACCTGGGTTCGATTCTCCCCTGAGCATTTCTGTGTGGCGTTTGCATGTTCTCCCCGTGTGCGTGTGGGTTTTCTCCGGGTACTCCGGCTTCCTCCCACATTCCAAAAACATGCATGTTAGGTTAATTGGTGACTCTAAATTGTCCATAGGTATGAATGTGAGTGTGAATGGTTGTTTGTCTATATGTGCCCTGCGATTGGCTGGCGACCAGTCCAGGGTGTACCCCGCCTGTCGCCCGAAGTCAGCTGGGATAGGCTCCAGCATGCCCCCGCGACCCTAATGAGGAAGAAGCGGTATAGAAAATGGATGGATGGATGTTTAATCTGCTTTAAATTTATTTCACTATTTAATACATTGCATCCCTGGTGAGGTGTTCAGGGCACAGCCGACACGTTGGAGAGTTTTGACGCCAACCCTATATCCCTCGAGTGAGAGCTGTCTTGCACCCTGCAAGAATGTGTGCTATTGATCTTCTTTCCTCACGTAACCTGCAGAAGTGGTGCCGCCCAACCCCCACTTGTGTCGGTGTACAGGTGTTGGAAGTGTGTCGAACACCAATCAGACCAAGAAAGAGATGTGAAAAGGCTCTAACCTCCAGAGCTTCTCAGGCTCTTGTGAACCAACATCGATGGCCCTCAACCGTCTCCCTTCCTCCTCTAAGATCCGGACTTAGGTCTGGATCATGGCTCTCCTCTAGCCCCGGTCTTCTTTTCCCCATTGCTGAAAGTGGGTGCATCCCAGTCCCTGCCTTCCTCTGCACGGGTTTCTGATGATGTCTTTTAACTTCAACAGGCTTCAAGAAGGTGTTTTGCAATCCACCTCTCTATTCCTTCCAAGGTGGCCATAAATTGTCGGCAACCACATCAGTCTTGGTATCAGATCGTGCGTCTTGAACTTTCCTAGCAATCCTGAACAGTTGAGCCTCCTCAAACAGTCAGCAACCTCCTGCTCTGTTGAGGCAATCGCATCGTTGTGATGAAAAGCGTCACTCTCAGCTTCATCTCTGGAACCGCAGTATAAGTCGTCCCTCGCTACATCACGGTTTGAATATCGCCCCCTTACACTATCGCCGTTTTATCAAAAATGAATTCATTAATAAATGACCGCTGTTTCGTGGTTGATTACGGACTATTATCAGTGAAAAAAAAGCATATTTAATCAAATTGTACTTATTCTTGGCCTAAATTAAGCATTTTCAAGCACAAAATGGCGAAATGAACTAACTAAATGGACTAAAATAACAAATACAAGGCAGAATGTAGTATTCTACATTGGTCACTAGGTGTCAGTAATTGTTCTATGAGACAGGCACTAGACTAGTCTCGTCACTAAGGTTCCCTGGGGAACACATTTACTGTGACACTGCTTGAGCAGGCACTTTATGTAAGTCCTAAATGCCTTATTTACTCTTATTTTGTCTCATCCATTGGGTAATATGAGTGTAAAGCTATTTTAAGCTGCCAGGCGGAAGTACGCTGTCCAGAAAACAAACAAGGAACTGCTAAAGTGTGAGTCTGTTATCTTACGTACGTCTAAAATGTCTTATTTTCTCAGATTATATTTATATTGGGTGAACGGAGTGAAACGGTGACTATATGGGTGTTGTTTCATGTCTTGAGGGCTCTAAGAATAAAAAAAAACATATTTAGAAGATCATAAACAGGTTTTCTATGCCATAGCTACGAAAAGATTCAATTTATTAATATTGAATCCTACTTCAGGGAAATTCACTTATCGTGGTCGTGTCTGGAACTAATTGACTGCCATAAACAAGGGACGAATGTACTGCATTCTCAGCACCTGACACGGACACTTGCTGTGGTCATTTGTCTACGTTTGTTGTGGCCGTGAAAAAGGTTGACACCTTCGCTGGTTTTGATAAAAACTGTTTATTTTCCTCTCGCCTTCCCCTCTTCTCCGCTCCATTCGGGTACCTCCACGTCATTTTTCTCCAAACCGCACCAACAAGTTTGTTTTATTCCCATCTTCCGGAATCAGTGTGCACATGCGCAGTAACATGGAATAGTCCATTGCATGAGAAGGGAGGGGGAAGCGGTTGAAAGCATTATGATAGATGAATTTTGATGTCGTTTTAAGCACATGAATTAAGGCTAAAACAGTAATGTGTGCTTTAAATCTAAGAAAAAAAAATCAATAACCATTTTTTCTGAAACGTTTGCAGCCCCCCACCCCCGGCCCCAGGCAATTGCCTGTGTTTGCCTAATGGTAAGTCTGCCCCTGTAATCAGGTAAGCGTAGCTGCTTTAGGATTCGCCCAGCAAGCCAGCTTTTTATTTATGCTGGGGAAATAGAAATGATAGCTTTCAGTAATATTGCACATTTTTTCCATCTGCTGCTTCTGTTTGGGAAAAACACCGGGATGCATTCATGTTAAATCATTCCAGCTGCAGGATGCCAGTTTTGCTTTTTAGTCAATATTGGCATATGCGGGAGCTACATTTGCATATTTACCTCCTGTGATGTGATGTGTGCGACGTCCATGCAACAGATGTATGTTTCTTTTAAGGATCATTGACACTATAAAATTAACTTAAAAACACATTTCTTCCACACTGCTTTTAACAGATAATCTCTTTAAAGGTACATATTTAGTAATACATCACAATGTGATCTCTTAATCTTGTCTTTTGTATGCACTTTTAACTATTTGTACCGAACTCTGCTTTTTGTTTTTCACTTTCTACTGTTATTTTGCTATTTCTATTTCTTTTCCTTTGCCATGTCAATTGTCTTTGAGTTTTTGAAAAGTGCTCTATAAATGTATTATTATTATTATAATATCGCTGAGGCAGCAAGGGTCAATGGACAGGTCAGTTGTAGCTGGCTCGCATAAATTTAACTCATCTTGTAAAATCTTGGGCTGAGAAAAGAACCTATTCATTTTGAGCTAATGCATTTTCAAAATGTTATGCTGTTATGTTATATTTTGAAAATTATTTGACCAATAATAATAATAATTAAGCAGGTCCAAGCATATCGGCTGACCAATACTATAGGCCAGCATTGACATAAAAATGAGATATCGTTATTTCTGCTGCTAATGATAAGGCGCTTGATGACGTTGTCCCACACACAGCAACAAGCTTGCTAGCTCAGATTGGCCACGGTCTGTAATTATTTCGGCTTGAGTCAAGGCAAAAGCTGTGATCGACCCACGGACCTTGGCAAGTACAACCGTACTACAAAATATACAATAACTTAGGCTGTGACATTTGTTTTAAAAGTCAACAAAGTAGCCATTTACATTTTCTTGATCAACAAAATGTCCAGGGAAGAAAATCAAGTGTCATTTCATGTACAAATTGTACACAGTAACTCCGGGGCAAAATGAACATATTTCACACCATCAGATTTGAATGAAATTTCATCTGCAGGTAGATATTAAAGTTAATGTATATCCTGTATATCTTTTGTCTTAATGTGAGTGTGAATGGTTGTTTATTTATATATACAGTATACCCTACGATTGCCTGGCGACCAGTACCCCGCCTCTCGCCCAAAGTCAGCTGGGATCGGCCCGGCTGAGGATAAACCCAGTGAGGATAAGCGGCATAGAAAATGGATAGATTGATGGATATCTTTCATCTTGTCTTGAAGCTCAGATCTATGAGTTTGAAAGGCTTAAAGTTGGACTTCACTTGCGATGTGGCTCGATGTGGTCCAACACTATATAAATATAAAGCATATAAGTATACTGTAAATCCAGCATACAGCGTGGCGATGACGTCACAGGCAGACTGAATCGAGTGTAGCGTCCGAGGTGTAGGGCGTCTAGAGTCACAGAAACTCACAAACTCGTTCTCTTTGGAGCGGACGTGTCCGCTCCGTTTATTCCAATGCACATGGGGCAACCACACTGTCACCCTTGGCAGCCACACCAGTCGCCTTGACATGACGTCATCCGTGCAACTTACGCCATATCGAACAGTTACACGAGTGTGCTTAAAAAGCACACATCCACATAAAGCCTGCCGTGCTTAACTTCAATGCTTTATTTCCTAGTATTGATTCAATCGATTTGATTACCTTTTAAACGATATATGTCGTCCGGAATGGAACTTGTTGAACACAGATCGATGTAGTTGTATCATAGGAATATACTGTAAATCGATGCAGTGGATGAAACGTTACACTCCTAGCTGGACAATATCGATATTTATTGACTGGTGACCAGTCCAGTACCCTGCTTCTTATGTCAGCTGGAATCATCATCAAATAATCATCGTAAAGGTTTTCTTTCTCGTTCGCTTACTTTTAATGATATTCCATCTAAAATGAATGAGGTATGTGGCTCAAAAGGTCACGTTAGGAGCGTTATTTTCTTTTGCTAGCATGTGCCTCGCTCTTTAGTTGCCACTTGTTTACACGTGCATCACAATGCATATTCACCTAATTATCATTTCTGTCCAATCAGATACGCTGCGAGGCATTGGAATTAATTTATAGCCAGTCAGGATGGATGGATGGAACATAAGGAGATACGACACTGCAATGCATGCCTGAGGTTCTGCAGTTCTGGCTGATTAAACCAATTAAAAATAGCATGCAGCCCGTTTTTTTAAATTTTTTATTTATTTTTCCAGGCAGCCGCTCTCAAGCACACAAACAAATAGACTAAAAATAAAGCAGCAGTAAAGTCTTTGGGCTAGTTGGCGTGACGGCGCTTGGGTCGGTGAGCGCTTCCTTTCATCTTTCAGACGTTCTGGTGACTTATCAAGGAGAACTGAGATCTGCCATCAGCATGGACTTTCATTTTGACGTGCCCATTAAAGCCTTTAAGTGTGTCATGAGCTATAATAGTCTCCGTCTTTGTATAGAAGGCAGATGTTCATAATTTGCTCCCAGCCACTCTGCCCTGAATGCATTATCTCAGATTAGAGTAATAAAGGCAAGAATTTAAATGTACCTGCACTCATCCCTTTTAAATCAGCTATACATTGTTTGATTTGCATGGAAATTCGCCACCGCTCATTGCATATTGAGGAAGTAGGCCAGCCTCCACTTTATAGAGAATGAATATAAAGCGCAAGTAAACTGTACCCTACATGTGCTATTTGAAAGACTCTCATGCTGGATATTTTATTCAAGACGGCGTTTTTACTGGTCATACTTTGATTCACAGGAACTTATTATAAAGTACTAGTGTACTAGTGTACTCATCCTGTGTGAGGAGGTTATAGTTAATAATGATGAAAGAGGACGATGAGTGCATTTTTATTACCATGCATCCATCTTATATAGAGACGCGTGTCGACGCATTTACATAAGAAAGAGTTCTTTTTTTTTCCCAGAACTTCGCATTCAAATGCCTTTTTTGTGTTCTTGTTCCGTTTAATTAAATGACATAAAATTGTATTGAAATGTTTTAATGATTTGTGCACAGGTGAAATATATTATATATTTGTGGTATATTATATACATCAACAAAAAGTACATTTTTTACTGAACTTTGTGTCCAGTGCATTTTTCTCCTACCTTTTAATTTAATGTAATTTTACTTAATGCCATTTGATTAATGTTGTAGCTTAATATACATTTAAATTTTTTTTTTTTTTATTTTAAAGGGGACCTATTATGCACTGCAAAAACAGCCATACTTTAAAGAAGCCCCAATTATATTTCAAGCAAAAAAGCAAAAAATTCTGCCATTGGGGTAAGCAAAAGTTGCTTGGCTAGATTTCTTACAACTAGAATAGTTTTCGTGTGACTTTTAAGAATATAATGAGTCCTAAAATAAGCAAGTTCTTCATCACAAAGCTGGATTTAAGTCAAATGTTCTTATTACAAGGTAAGAAGTAAGCCAAATGCTCTTATAAGATTCTTAAATTGAGATAAAATGTGCTTTTATGAGGCTAGATTTAAGCAACACGTATACATATTCTAGTTGTAGCAGTATTAATTCTATTTGCCTACAGTTCCTAGTGTACCCAATGAACCTACCATGCATATTCAAGGAAGCTAGTACACCGGGGAAGCATGTGACTAACATACTAACACCTCGTCCACCATGCAGCTAGCATCTTTTCTTGTCGGCATGTGAGTTATGCTGCTTACTTCTTTTCAACAAGCATGAAGCAAACCTTCACATTTATTTTCTGCGCTTGAGTCCATTCCTAAGTTTAGAGAGTTTAGAAACCAGTTTTATTCTCAATTTAAGACAAATATTCTTCATCTGCTGTTGAAGAATAATCCAAATAACTTTTTTAGCTTGTGATTAGAAAAAAACAACTAATTTCTGGCAAAAAATATCATAAGAATTGGCTAGCTATACTTTCTTAATACAAGATTATTTTTCTCGAATAAAAATTGCCGTGTTGTTTTGAAATCAGCAAATCTTTAAATCTATTTTCTGTATGTGAGTCTGTTCTTAAATTTAGAAGGTTAGGTAAACAAGTTTTTGCTCTTAATTTAAGGCAAATATATATTAATCTGATGCTGAAGAATAAGCAAAATTAATTTTTTAGCTTGTTATTAGAAAAAATAACAAATTTCTGGCAAAAAATGTCTTCATAAGAATTGGCTAGCTATACTTTCTTAATACAAGATTATTTTTCTCGAATAAAAATTGCTGTGTTGTTCCGAAATCAGCAAATCTTTAAATCTATTTTCTGTATGTGAGTCTGTTCTTAAATTTTGAAAGTTCAGTAAGCAGTTTTTTACTTTCAATTTAAGGCAAATATATATTAATCCGATGCTGAAGAATAAGCAAAATTACATTTTTAGCTTGTTATGACAAAAAATAACTAATTTCTGGCAAAAAATATCATAAAAATTGGCTAGCTATACTTCCGTAATACAAGATTATTTTTCTCGAATAAAAATTGCCGTGTTGTTCTGAAATCAGCAAATCTTTAAATCTATTTTCTGCATGTGAGTCTGTTCTTAAATTTAGAAGGTTAGGTAAACAAGTTTTTGCTGTTAATATAAGGTAAATATATATTAATCTGATGCTGAAGAATGATCAAAATACATTTTTGAGCTTGTTATTAGAAAAAAGAACTCATTTCTGGCAAAAAATGTCTTCATAAGAATTGGCTAGCTATACTTTCTTAATATAAGATTATTTTTCTCGATTGAAAATTGCTAAGCAAGATTTTTTTTTAGAAGAAATGGTTGCTTAAAATGGGCCTTTTTTTTTACTTTCTTGAAATTTCATTTTTGCAGTGTGCTTTTCCTCTTTTCTGACCTACAAATGTTACAATCTTGTAACAAAAAGCTGGTTTTCTCCCTTTTCTAGTCAGGTACTGATATTTTCCTGAAACTTGCCTGTGTTCTACTGCTGATCACTAAAGAACGGAAAAAGGTAGAAACAAACTTCTTTTTCCTGATGAAAGACAACATTCTAAACCTTCTTTCGGTAGGTTTAATTCTACAGCCGTGGAACACAATGTACTGTGTGCCTTGAAAGATCAGTCAATATCGTCTGAAGTGGCCGGTACTGAAGGGGTTGTCTTTTGAAAAATGCCTGGGATTGAATGAGTTAATTTACACACGTCCCACACACCTGCTGTGGCTAAAAAGAAACATTTTGCCCCAATTAAAATATTATTTGGTCAGTTTTAGCCATACAGTTTTGGGAGAACCACTAAAATTTACCGTACATTTTAGGAACTCTACTTCCAGTCAACTCTCTTTCTTTTCCCTTGTGCATGAGATCCTTACAGATTCTATCTGCATTTTTTAAAAAAGAAGATTTGTATATGAAATAACCACACCAATAAGCGGCGTTGTTCGCTTAGGTGAAGACGTTAAATGCTTGAGCAGGGTCCATTAGTTGACAGTGGTCCCAGTTCATTTTGGGGAATAAAGTGAAACATGAAAATGACTGCTGTTTTTTTTTTTTTTCTTGTACAAATTTGGAGTAAACCTCTCCTGTTCTCCCCTATCAATTTACAACGAGGCAGCTTAGCTCAGGTTATTTCAAGCATGACCAGGAAAGTAGCACACAATGGAGTCAATCCTGCACAAAAAAGACAGCTGGGAATAGCTACACACACACACACACACACACACACACACACACATTCTCGTTTCCATGTTTTTTGAGGACCATATTTTTTATCGTCACTTGTGAGTACCACCCTTTCTAAAGGTGCTACAAGGATGAAAAAAATCAGGTACTCTAACCACATTTTTATAAGCTTATACACGACTTCAAATATCTAAATTGTTGACGTAATGAATTTTCTCGTGCTATGTGGGGACATAAAAAAAATCAAGAAAACACGGTTAATGGGGACCTCATTAACATAATATTTGCATACTTCACACCAAGTCCAATGTGATTAGTGGGGACTTTGCAACAAGTATATTACCAATGTGATTTGAAGGGACTTTGCAACAAATATATTACCAATGACATGTTCAGATTGTCACATATATTAAAAAGGTTTTTGATCAAGAGATCAAGAAATCAACTATTACTATCACATTTCAGATTTCAGATTTAAACGTTGAATGGACAATAATGCAACAACTATGCATTCATTTGTGCTCTGATGTCAGCAGTGTAAGTGTTTTGCTCCAGCAACTTCAGATGTAGGATGTACTGGTCACAGGTCATATTGTCTGTGGATGAAAACTGTGGATAAAACTGATTCTTCAATATTTTCACAAAGAGTGTGTACCCAGACTCTGGTGGAAGGTGTGTTGTGGGGACCCCGTAAATGTCCAAAATACCCTCTTTATTAAAAAGGAAAAAATATTCCTGTGAAGTTTAAATTATGCTACAAGTATTGCACGATCACTACATTTCAACATATATTACATAGAACATCTTTGTGTACTTGTACGCAATAGATTGGGGGCACACACTGGTGAAATGTCTTCTAAACGTTTATTATGTAGGAAAATGTTTACTGTGCTGGAAATGTACTTGCACCCTAAGGTGTTTAACATACTACATTTAGAAGTTTACTGCAAGTGCAGTACTTGAGCAGAATTTTAAACTTCACAGGGATTTTTTCTTGGTTTATGATCTATGTAGTCTGGGCCTTGACGGCGTCCCCACAACACACCTTTGACAAGAGTTTGACCTGACCCTGTGTGTGAAACCTGTGGATGAAACTGATTCTCCAATTTTTCACAGAGTGTGTACCCAGACTCTGGTGGAAGGTGTGTTGTGGGGACCCCGTAAATGTCCAAAATACCCTGTTTATTAACAAGGAAAAAATATTCCTGTGAAGTTTGAATTATGCTCCAAGTATTGCACGATCACTACATTTCTACATATATTACATTTACAATCTTTGTGTACTTGTACGCAGTAGATTGGGGGCACACATTGGTGAAATGTCTTCTAAACGTTTGTTATGTGGGAAAATGTTTGTTGTTCTGACAATGTACTTGCACCCTAAGGTGTTTAACATACTACATTTAGAAGTTTAGTGCAAGTGCAGTACTTGAGCAGAATTTTAAACCCAACAGGGATTTTTTTCTTGGTTTATCATCAATGTAGTCTGGGCCTTGACGGCGTCCCCACAACACACCTTTGACAAGAGTTTGACCTGACCCTGTGTGTGAAACCTGTGGATGAAACTGATTCTCCAATTTTTCACAAGAGTGTGCACCCAGACTCTGGTGGAAGGTGTGTTGTGGGGACCCCGTAAATGTCCAAAATACACTGGTAATTAACAAGGAAAAAATATTCCTGTGAAGTGTAAATTATGCTACAAGTATTGCACGATCACTACATTTCTACATATATTACATTTACAATCTTTGTGTACTTGTTCGCAGTAGATTGGGGGCACACACTGGTGAAATGTCTTCTAAACGTTTGTTATGTGGGAAAATGTTTGTTGTGCTGGCAATGTACTTCACCCTAAGTTGTTTAACATACTACATTTAGAAGTTGAGTGCAAGTGCAGTACTTGAGCAGAATTTTAAACTTCACAGGGATTTTTTTCTTGGTTTATCATCAATGTAGTCTGGGCCTTGACGGCGTCCCCACAACACACATTCGACAAGAATTTGACCTGACCCTGTGTGTGAAACCTGTGGATGAGACTAATTCTCCAATATTTTCACAAAGAGTGTGTACCCAGACTCTGGTGGAAGGTGTGTTGTGGGGACGCCGTAATTGTCCAAAATACACTGATAATTAACAAGGAAAAAATATTCCTGTGAAGTTTAAATTATGCTACAAGTATTGCACGATCACTGCATTTCAACATATATTACATTTACAATCTTTGTGTACTTGTACGCAGTAGATTGGGTGCACACACTGGTGAAATGTCTTCTAAACGTTTGTTATGTGGGACAATGTTTGTTGTGCTGGCAATGTACTTGCACCCTAAGGTGTTTAACATACTACATTTAGAAGTTGAGTGCAAGTGCAGTACTTGAGCAGAATTTTAAACCCAACAGGGATTTTTTTCTTGGTTTATCATCAATGTAGTCTGGGCCTTGACGGCGTCCCCACAACACACCTTTGACAAGAGTTTGGCCTGACCCTGTGTGTGAAACCTGTGGATGAAACTGATTCTCCAATTTTTCACAAAGAGTGTGTACCCAGACTCTGGTGGAAGGTGTGTTGTGGGGACCCCGTAAATGTCCAAAATACCCTATTTATTAAAAAGGAAAAAATATTCCTGTGAAGTTTAAATTATGCTACAAGTATTGCACGATCACTAAATTTCTACATATATTACATTTACAATCTTTGTGTACTTGTTCGCAGTAGATTGGGGGCACACACTGGTGAAATGTCTTCTAAACGTTTGTTATGTGGGAAAATTTTTGTTGGTCTGACAATGTATTTGCACCCTAAGGTGTTTAACATACTACATTTAGAAGTTTAGTGCAAGTGCAGTACTTGAGCAGAATTTTAAACTTCACAGGGATTTTTTTCTTGGTTTATCATTAATGTAGTCTGGGCCTTGACGGCGTCCCCACAACACACCTTTGACAAGAGTTTGACCTGACCCTGTGTGTGAAACCTGTGGATGAAACTGATTCTCCAATTTTTCACAGTGTGTACACAGACTCTGGTGGAAGGTGTGTTGTGGGGACCCCGTAAATGTCCAAAATACACTGTTTATTAACAAGGAAAAAATATTCCTGTGAAGTTTGAATCATGCTCCAAGTATTGCACGATCACTACATTTCTACATATATTACATTTGCAATCTTTGTGTACTTGTTCGCAGTAGATTGGGGGCACACACTGGTGAAATGTCTTCTAAACGTTTGTTATGTGGGAAAATGTTTGCTGTGCTAGCAATGTACTTGCACCCTAAGTTGTTTAACATACTACATTTAGAAGTTTACTGCAAGTGCAGTACTTGAGCAGAATTTTAAACTTCACAGGGATTTTTTTCTTGGTTTATCATCAATGTTGTCTGGGCCTTGACGGCGTCCCCACAACACACCTTCGACAAGAGTTTGACCTGACCCTGTGTGTGAAAACTGTGGATGAAACTCATTCTCCAATATTTTCACAAAGAGTGTGTACCCAGACTCTGGTGGAAGGTGTGTTGTGGGGACCCCGTAAATGTCCAAAATACACTGATAATTAACAAGGAAAAAATATTCCTGTGAAGTTTAAATTATGCTACAAGTATTGCACGATCACTACATTTCTACATATATTACCTTTACAATCTTTGTGTACTTGTTCGCAGTAGATTGGGGGCACACACTGGTGAAATGTCTTCTAAACGTTTGTTATGTGGGAAAATGTTTGTTGTGCTGGCAATGTACTTCACCCTAAGTTGTTTAACATACTACATTTAGAAGTTGAGTGCAAGTGCAGTACTTGAGCAGAATTTTAAACTTCACAGGGATTTTTTTCTTGGTTTATCATCAATGTAGTCTGGGCCTTGACGGCGTCCCCACAACACACATTCGACAAGAATTTGACCTGACCCTGTGTGTGAAACCTGTGGATGAGACTAATTCTCCAATATTTTCACAAAGAGTGTGTACCCAGACTCTGGTGGAAGGTGTGTTGTGGGGACGCCGTAATTGTCCAAAATACACTGATAATTAACAAGGAAAAAATATTCCTGTGAAGTTTAAATTATGCTACAAGTATTGCACGATCACTGCATTTCAACATATATTACATTTACAATCTTTGTGTACTTGTACGCAGTAGATTGGGTGCACACACTGGTGAAATGTCTTCTAAACGTTTGTTATGTGGGACAATGTTTGTTGTGCTGGCAATGTACTTGCACCCTAAGGTGTTTAACATACTACATTTAGAAGTTGAGTGCAAGTGCAGTACTTGAGCAGAATTTTAAACCCAACAGGGATTTTTTTCTTGGTTTATCATCAATGTAGTCTGGGCCTTGACGGCGTCCCCACAACACACCTTTGACAAGAGTTTGGCCTGACCCTGTGTGTGAAACCTGTGGATGAAACTGATTCTCCAATTTTTCACAAAGAGTGTGTACCCAGACTCTGGTGGAAGGTGTGTTGTGGGGACCCCGTAAATGTCCAAAATACCCTATTTATTAAAAAGGAAAAAATATTCCTGTGAAGTTTAAATTATGCTACAAGTATTGCACGATCACTAAATTTCTACATATATTACATTTACAATCTTTGTGTACTTGTTCGCAGTAGATTGGGGGCACACACTGGTGAAATGTCTTCTAAACGTTTGTTATGTGGGAAAATTTTTGTTGGTCTGACAATGTATTTGCACCCTAAGGTGTTTAACATACTACATTTAGAAGTTTAGTGCAAGTGCAGTACTTGAGCAGAATTTTAAACTTCACAGGGATTTTTTTCTTGGTTTATCATTAATGTAGTCTGGGCCTTGACGGCGTCCCCACAACACACCTTTGACAAGAGTTTGACCTGACCCTGTGTGTGAAACCTGTGGATGAAACTGATTCTCCAATTTTTCACAGTGTGTACACAGACTGTGGTGGAAGGTGTGTTGTGGGGACCCCGTAAATGTCCAAAATACACTGTTTATTAACAAGGAAAAAATATTCCTGTGAAGTTTGAATCATGCTCCAAGTATTGCACGATCACTACATTTCTACATATATTACATTTGCAATCTTTGTGTACTTGTTCGCAGTAGATTGGGGGCACACACTGGTGAAATGTCTTCTAAACGTTTGTTATGTGGGAAAATGTTTGCTGTGCTAGCAATGTACTTGCACCCTAAGTTGTTTAACATACTACATTTAGAAGTTTACTGCAAGTGCAGTACTTGAGCAGAATTTTAAACTTCACAGGGATTTTTTTCTTGGTTTATCATCAATGTTGTCTGGGCCTTGACGGCGTCCCCACAACACACCTTCGACAAGAGTTTGACCTGACCCTGTGTGTGAAAACTGTGGATGAAACTCATTCTCCAATATTTTCACAAAGAGTGTGTACCCAGACTCTGGTGGAAGGTGTGTTGTGGGGACCCCGTAAATGTCCAAAATACACTGATAATTAACAAGGAAAAAATATTCCTGTGAAGTTTAAATTATGCTACAAGTATTGCACGATCACTACATTTCTACATATATTACCTTTACAATCTTTGTGTACTTGTTCGCAGTAGATTGGGGGCACACACTGGTGAAATGTCTTCTAAACGTTTGTTATGTGGGACAATGTTTGTTGTGCTGGCAATGTACTTGCACCGTAAGGTGTTTAACATACTACATTTAGAAGTTGAGTGCAAGTGCAGTACTTGAGCAGAATTTTAAACCCAACAGGGATTTTTTTCTTGGTTTATCATCAATGTAGTCTGGGCCTTGACGGCGTCCCCACAACACACCTTTGACAAGAGTTTGGCCTGACCCTGTGTGTGAAACCTGTGGATGCAACTGATTCTCCAATTTTTCACAAAGAGTGTGTACCCAGACTCTGGTGGAAGGTGTGTTGTGGGGACCCCGTAAATGTCCAAAATACCCTATTTATTAAAAAGGAAAAAATATTCCTGTGAAGTTTAAATTATGCTACAAGTATTGCACGATCACTGCATTTCAACATATATTACATTTACAATCTTTGTGTACTTGTACGCAGTAGATTGGGGGCACACACTGGTGAAATGTCTTCTAAACGTTTGTTATGTGGGAAAATGTTTGTTGGTCTGACAATGTATTGGCACCCTAAGGTGTTTAACATACTACATTTAGAAGTTTAGTGCAAGTGCAGTACTTGAGCAGAATTTTAAACCCAACAGGGATTTTTTTCTTGGTTTATCATCAATGTAGTCTGGGCCTTGACGGCGTCCCCACAACACACCTTTGACAAGAGTTTGACCTGACCCTGTGTGTGAAACCTGTGGATGAAACTGATTCTCCAATTTTTCACAAAGAGTGTGTACCCAGACTCTGGTGGAAGGTGTGTTGTGGGGACCCCGTAAATGTCTAAAATACACTGTTTATAAACAAGGAAAAAATATTCCTGTGAAGTTTAAATTATGCTCCAAGTATTGCACGATCACTAAATTTCTACATATATTACATTTACAATCTTTGTGTACTTGTTCGCAGTAGATTGGGGGCACACACTGGTGAAATGTCTTCTAAACGTTTGTTATGTGGGAAAATGTTTGCTGTGCTAGCAATGTACTTGCACCCTAAGTTGTTTAACATACTACATTTAGAAGTTTACTGCAAGTGCAGTACTTGAGCAGAATTTTAAACTTCACAGGGATTTTTTTCTTGGTTTATCATCAATGTAGTCTGGGCCTTGACGGCGTCCCCACAACACACCTTTGACAAGAGTTTGACCTGACCCTGTGTGTGAAACCTGTGGATGAAACTGATTCTCCAATTTTTCACAAAGAGTGTGTACCCAGACTCTGGTGGAAGGTGTGTTGTGGGGACCCCGTAAATGTCCAAAATACCCTGTTTATTAACAAGGAAAAAATATTCCTGTGAAGTTTAAATTATGCTCCAAGTATTGCACGATCACTACATTTCTACATATATTACATTTACAATCTTTGTGTACTTGTTTGCAGTAGATTGGGGGCACACACTGGTGAAATGTCTTCTAAACGTTTGTTATGTGGGAAAATGTTTGCTGTGCTGGCAATGTACTTGCACCCTAAGGTGTTTAACATACTACATTTAGAAGTTGAGTGCAAGTGCAGTACTTGAGCAGAATTTTAAACTTCACAGGGATTTTTTTCTTGGTTTATCATCAATGTAGTCTGGGCCTTGACGGCGTCCCCACAACACACATTCGACAAGAATTTGACCTGACCCTGTGTGTGAAAACTGTGGATGAAACTGATTCTCCAATATTTTCACAAAGAGTGTGTACCCAGACTCTGGTGGAAGGTGTGTTGTGGGGACGCCGTAAATGTCCAAAATACACTGTTTATTAACAAGGAAAAAATATTCCTGTGAAGTTTAAATTATGCTACAAGTATTGCACGATCACTACATTTCTACATATATTACATAGAACATCTTTGTGTACTTGTTCGCAGTAGATTGGGGGCACACACTGGTGAATTGTCTTCTAAACGTTTGTTATGTGGGAAAATGTTTGTTGTGATGGCAATGTACTTGTACACTAAGGTGTTTAACATACTACATTTAGAGGTTGTGTGCAAGTGCAGTACTTGAGCAGAATTTTAAACTTCACAGGGATTTTTTTTTTTGGTTTGTCATCAATGTAGTCTGGGCCTTGACGGTGTCCCCACAACACACCTTCAACACACCGAGTGCATATATTATTCGATATATTACATTGAACCTCTTTGTGTACTTGTCTTAAACTGGCTATGACATGTAGTTTTAAACTGTTGTAAAGTTGGAGTGCATAATCTTGAGAAGTATCTATTTTTGGCCCTCATGTCTTTGTTTTTTTAACAGTCTATCAACATACAGGAGAAGGCCAAAAACATACACACCTCTCAAGATTATGCACTCCCCTGCTGCAGCAAGCTAGCTGCACTAACTATAACTTTCCTGTAAGTTGAATGACAGTTGAACACTTATTCAGGTAATTCTAATTTGTCACACAAATGCACTTACCTTGTGTCACACAAATTCTTGACTTGTAAATTCTTCTATAATCATTCCTTATGGGGACCAGGAAGTGGGCGGCACCCAACCATTTATGGAAAAGTGTGTGTGGAGAGCGAGTGTGTGCAGTACCAGCCACAAACTACTGGGGGAGCTTGTGGGCATGCCACACACACACACAGCCATTGAAAACCATGTGTTGTGGGCCAATGCTAAAAACCACACGGGCACCTTCAGAACAGCTTCTGGGTTAATTTAATACCATTTTCTTTATGGGGACCTGATTTTTGGTCCCCATACCGAAATCGGTCCCCATGACGTGACTGTGTAAACAGATCTTTGTCCCCACAAAGATATGATTACAAACACACACACACACACACACACACACACACACACTCAAGCTCAGCGCATTCATTTTGGTGGAAGTTGGCTTCCATTGTAAGTCATGCAGGGAGCAAATTAAAAAGGAAATCATTGTGAAGTGTCCCAAATTATTGAAGCATAAGTATCACTAATGAAGTAATGAAGTAGTTTACTTTTAAGGCGGAACGTAAACAAGCTTTACTTCCCAAAAAACTCTTCCAGTATTCATCTCGTTGACTGTGTTCATCTGTTTATGAGCTTCTTTGCATCATCTCTTAACGCTTAAATTGATGCTCTTTTTTTTAATTATCGGAATACCTCAAATGAGACCAAAAAACATAATCGGAGGGCGGATGGGTCGTTACAAGGCAAACACAAAATGAGATCATTCCTGTTGGTTAACTTTTAAAGAGCGCAATGATTAAAAGGGGATGTTGATGTTATGACTCTATTAGGATGCTTTGTTATTTCCAAGTTAATTGCTATTTGATGGTCTTTGTCTGAAATGCATTTGCACGTTAAAATATCGATGATGGGCTCAGATTAGTTTGCTGCTATTTGCATCATAAAAGCTTTTAACGGTTATGAAGCAATCTGAGTGTCTGTCTGTGTGTGTGTGTGTGTGTGTGTGTGTGTGTGTGTGTGTCGACCTTACAGTTTAAAGAAACAATGCACCCACAAACGGGAACATTGCAAATGATGTGTGACGTTAAGCAACACGGGGACATATTAAATACTTTTTCGCTAAAATATCACACTATTTACAAATGTGCTGAACTTTGTAAGTAGGTGGTAGTGATGTGCGATACCGCTGATTTAGTTTCCGATCTCATACTGAGTGAAATTCGCTGCAATCCGATACCAATACTGTGCAAATACACCTAATGTTAAAAGGTAGTGTATTTCAGATCACAGTATAAAGAATACAAGTCATTTAATACATTTATTCATTAAATAAAATATGAATTTCCATCCATCCATTTTCGATGCCGATTATCCTCATTAGGGTCGTGGGGGTGTGCTGGAGCCAGCAAGTTAATATACAACAAAAAACAGAGGACCTCATTATATAGAATATGTAAAAACTGTATTTTAAACATGAAAAAAAGAAAATAAGTAAAATAATAAAAGCATTAAAATAAACGGTAAATTATTAAGAACTACTTCAAGAATGAAAACTTTATTCACAATTCACACATGGCAAACACAAACGTGTCAGACAAACATTACCTCAGATGACGAAAATATCAAAAGTATCGATACTTTGATTTGAGAATCGATTTCAGAGCATAAAGAGCTGGTATCGGAAGTGTTAATATTTCAGTATCGATCCGCACATCACGAATAGTCGGACATGTTATTAGGGTTGTTTGAGTTGGGCTTATTGTTTTGTTGCATTTTAGCTAGTTTATTTCTCAGGTTGAACTGTTTGTTAGAGATGGAGGTCACCACCCTGTGATTTGACATTTTAGCTTACGTTCAAGCTATGGGTTGTGCTCAAAATGCATGGAAGACATGCTAGCATACACGTAATACAGATATCCTCAACGGTTATTATCAATTTGGTAAAACATTGCAGTTTAATTACTGCGCCAGCATGAAATGTATGTATCTGTATCTGTATGTATCGGCCTAATAAATGGAATATTTTTGTAGTTAGAGCATGTAAAACCTGTGTAGGACTTTCTAAATATGGTTTTTGCCATTATCAGGTCCCTGTAGACATGAAATAACACACCTATAGTCACCTTTACACTCCTATTGTTCTTTGTTTACGTCACATTGCCTAACACTTATGCGCAGGCTACCCGTTCACTGCAGGGACAGAGATGTGAGATGGCCGCCACATTAAGCAGTAGCATGCTACCGAGCTAACACGTTAGCCTCCAATTTATTTATTCTAAACTTAAGAAAGGGATTCAAACGGAGTGGGGAAGAAGGACAAAGTAAGAAGCCAAAAACTTACCACCTTCACACAGAATGGGAGGAGAACTTGGACATGCCATTCCATGCAGTGCTAATATTATGTAAGGCAGTGTCTCATTAATATAACGTTACTGCCGCCTAGTGGCCAAACTATTACATATGACTTGTCTTTCAATATTTTTTGACTCATAATATGCCATAGTCTACCATGAAACAGCCATCATTTATTAATTCATTGTTACATGCAAATCAACAGTGAATCGGAGCTTTTCTTCCTTTCACTCACACACACTAGCGACCTGCAGAGGTCCTGCTGCAGGTGGAGGTTGATCCTTATTTTAAGATAATGGCGATCAGGTCTCAAAAAAGTGGTATCATCTTATAATCAGGGTGTCATATTTAATTCAATACAGTCATTATAATGGGATACATTAGTTTTATTGGGCAATACCATTCATCAATAATACAGCCCAGTATGGGAAGTGTCCTTCATTTTTAACAAATTATAACAAATGTTGGAAGTATGAACTCACCTTAGACATATAAAATAAATACAATAACCCTTCCAATACAGAATATCCAGTATATAGCAAAAAGTAAAATATGGTGGCGTTTTAGAAAATGAAAGCCAAAAATAAAACACTCCATCAAGTCAGGGAAACAATGAAATCAGATCCAAAAGAGAATAATGAGGTACTTTAACCAAAAAAGTTTGGGTGCACGGTATTATATGAAAGCATGCTTTGCACTACTTAATAGCACTGGGGGAGATGTAATTGATTACTGTTATCAGTGGGGAGGCAGTTTCAGTTACCCTGATGATGGCCATCATAATCCACCGCCCTGCAATATTGTACCGGACTGATAGAAAGTGACAGAAAGAAATGTAATGAAAGAGGAGACAAGAAATGAGGGACAAAGAAGAAGCGGCAGCGTAGTGATGATGAAGAGGTTCTACTAATATAACATGTTCATGTATCACTGTTGTCCTCTCTTAGGAGGAACACTCCATCTTTACTCACATGCCATCCTATCCATCAGAAAGCTGTCCTTGTTATTGATGTTTTATTAACTATAACCACCTTTTGCACAAAGATTCATCTCTTCTCACCTATTTTACCTTTTTCGCTGCCATCCCTCGTCTCTCACCACACCTCCTTCATCAAGCCTACCTTCATGTATCACTCGTCTTTTTTGCCATTCTATCCACAATATCTCACAAAAGCGAGCACACGCCTCACATCACAGCTTTTTATTTATTGTATCTTCTCAAGGGACACGACGATAGAAATGAATGACTTAGAGTAGCGTAGAGCTTGAAAAGCAGTGCAGATTAACCATGCGCTGAAAATGAGTCGACACACAAGCTTACTTAGTGTGAGCACCACTGCAATCTAGCACTGCTCAACGCGCTCATGACGCCAAAACTCATGTTAATCTGAACATTGAAAGGCATATTTCCTGTTAGACGTGTGCTCCAATGTTGAAATATTTACAATTAAAAAACAAATTTGTCACTTCTTCCGGGACTGGAGGATAAGGAGGAAGTGAAAGGTTCCCACCCCAAAGCTGCCATCCACTCCAACTCTACCCAATTGTTATGGTCCAGTTCTGGATGAATTTCTGTTGTTTGTTATACACATTTTTATATTATGTCCGCTCGATGTGTTGTACTCCAGGAGACGGAGTTCCAAAAGACACCATTGGCCTCGGCAGATGCATCCGGCAAACTTCATGAGACAAATGTTTCAGTACTGGCCCGCAGGTGGAAATAAAAAGTCAAAAAGCCACAAGTCGTTAGACTGTGGAAAAGCGTGCCAAGGTGGCAGTAAGGCAATCCGCATTTCTTCTGCTAATATTGTTAATAGTAGCCTGCTTTGCGATGAAATTATCTGAAAAATATCATTTTGTCCGGAAAATAGTTGCCATTCTTCGCTATGATGCAGTTTTAAATAAAGAGCGGTTTAAGACACCTCTAATTGCAAGATGACTCATGATGACCTGTGATGCATGAGCCACATATTACTAAAGCAATGTTCCAAACCAAATTTGGTTTGTTGAAGCTCATCGGTGTCATGCTTCAGCCTCTTAACTGCTTATTCAACCTTTAATGTGATGCATGAATAATGTGAGTCATTTCAAAGTATTCTGTCCGTTCACCTAATCTCTGAAGGACTTTAGTAGTTTACTTAATCTGCACTCTTTTTTTCCGCCACATCTCTTGTGCTGCACAGAAAAGCTACGCAGGAAAGGTCGTTTTTGTGCCGTTTGGAAGCAGCAGCTGGTCCTAGCTGAGCAAAAAGAAGGTATTTTCTTGCCTCTGTGCACAAATGTGACTGTTAATAGGACAAAGAGGGCCTGTAAAGTCAGTGAGCCTGATGACCAGGACGTTTGCGAGCAGCCCCCAAACCCTTCAAGCCTATCACGGTCATCTGGACAGCTGTCATAAACCAAAGGTTTATGACATATTTGGGACTCAGACATGCACAGCGACACCTCTGTCTTAAAGAAATATTAGAAGTGATTTGATGAGGCATCAACATTAAAGAGTCCCCAAGGGAATCTACGTCAAAGCATGCAGCATGAAGCATTGTGCTGCTGATGTGACGCCGTAAAAATGTCCCCATACAGTTTCATGTCCACACAGCTATTATTATTATGGGTCACAGGTTTTTTAAGCTTTCAAATCGGTTTTTGGACGTAAAATGCAGTTTGCATTAGGGCAAAAGACCATAAAATATAGAAAAATACCAATACAGGAAACGAGGTAAATAAATAAAGAAATGAATAAGTAAAACAGCTAATAACAATTATAGCAATTTTACCAAATACAAAAAAGGGAAACTATTTTTTGGGGAAAAAAAAGGTTTCAGGACATAACATACCATTTGAATGAATACAAAATAATTACAAAAATTGTAAAAACAAAATAAAAAATAACCATACCTTTGGTGTACAACAACACAAAAAGAAAAAAATGCAATTAATTATCAAATACATTTTAACATTAAACATGATAGATAAATCAGCAATGTGGAAAAAACTTTGTTCTTTATAGAGTTTGAAAATTGTTTTTGAACATAAAATAATATTTTGTAGAAGACTAAAAAGACAAAAAAAAACACATGAAAAGAGTTAAATATTAAATATAATTGATTGATCTGTTTCTTTTTCATCTGTGTCAATAAACAAATACATACATTTTTTACCCTCTGCATGCTGCATAAAATACAACTCAACACCAAAAATATAGGAAAAAGATTCTATTGAAGAATTATAAATATCAGGGGTGCACAATAATTATCAGACCGATAACTATCGGGCCGATATGAGGAATTATGACTTCATACCGATAAATCCGATAACATTAAAAATAGCTCAGATAAATGAACATTTAAAAACTCTCCAGTGAGACGAGATTACCCGTACTGCGGTGTGTGTTACTGGGCCAAGGTGAGCAAATCAAGCGCGCCTTTTCTGTGACATCCCCATCTCCCCTGAGCTAAAAGGTAAACAATCGTAGCGTTGATCGCATGGGACTTCAGAAGACATTTCGTGTGCTATTTGCGCCAAACATTCCACGAGGAGGGGAAAAAAAAAAAACAGGTCATTCTACAGCATCTCAATAGGATTCAGGTCAGGAGTTTGACTAGGCCACTCCAGAGTCTTCATTTTGTTTTTCTTCAGCCATTCAGAGGTGGACTTGCTGGTGTGTTTTGGATCATTGTCCTGCTGCACAACCCAAGTTCGTTTCAGCTTGAGGTCACAAACAGATGGCCGGATATTCTGCTTCATGATTATTAAGTAGACAGAATGTTTCCATTTATCACAGCAAGTCCGAAGCAGCAAAACAGCCCCAGACCGTCACACTACCACCACCATATTTTATTGTTGGTACAGTATGATGTTTGTTTTCTGAAAAGCTTACGCTGGATGTAATGGGAAACACTCCATAAAGTTCAACTTTTGTCTTGTCAGACCACAGAGCATTTTCCCAAAGGTTCTGGGGATCATCAAGATGTTTTCTAGCCTTAATGTTCTTTTTGTTCAGCAGTGGTTTTTGTCTTGGAAACCTGTCATGCAATCCGTTTTTGACCAGTGTCTTTCTTATGGTGGAGTCGTGAACATCGACTTTAACTGAGGCAAGCGAGGCCTGCAGTTGTTTGGATGTTTTTGTGGGGTCTTTTGTGACCTCTTGCGTGAGTCGTCGCTGCACTCTTAGGGTAATGGGAAGGTTTTTGCCATTTGTGAATAATGGCTCTCACTGTGGTTCGTTGGAGTCTCAAAGCTTTAGAAACGACTTTATAACCTTGACACTTTAACTCAGGTGTGGTAAACCACAGTTATGTTTTAACTGGGGACAATCACTTTTTCACACAGGGCCATGTAAGTTTGGATTTTTTTTTCTCCCTTAACAATAAAAAATGCATTTTGTGTTCAGTTGGCTAATCCACCTTTGAGTTTTTTACTTCCAGGTGGGCACAAATTACAGTTAAATCTAAATTTAAAAAATAATAGCTATGAATAAGTTGTCGGTATTGTATCGGTCTTGAGAAGCAGAAAGTTATCGGTATCAGTATCAGTTTGAAATAAATATAGCATCTCAAATAAATATACTAAAGTATTCAATAAAAACAATAATTGACCACATTGTCAAGCCATGCCAAAATAACAGGTGGCACGCTAACCTACCTATATACTGTAACAGTTGCATAGAAAGGAAATAAATAAGTACATTTTAAAAAGTAAATACATCATTTTCTTTCTACATGCTGACAATTGAGTTTGTATAATAAACATTCGAAATTTGTGTGAGGGACATAAAATACGTATTCATAAAAGACCAAAGAACAGAGTGGAAAGAAAAACACTGGACCCCTATAGAGGAACAAAGGCCAGACTGGTATGTTGACAACACAAGCATCAAGATCAAAAGCTGCGAAGTAGATTTGTTTACTGAACACTCAGTGGACAGAAACATCTGCTTTAAGAACACATGGCCATGGACTGCAAAGTGTGGGCAGGAAGGAACGGAAACCTTAATATAGAGGTCTACATACAACCTACCCACACAGGCCAGTACATAATCTTTGACTTCCATCAACAACTAGAACCCAAGCGAGGGGTTATCGGAACCCTCGAGGCCAGGAGTATGAGAGAAGATCGCTACTACGGATCACAGAAAGAGCAGACACACATCAAGAAAGCTCTTTCCACCTGTGTGTATCCTAACTGGAACGTTGTCAAGTCCATCAAGATTGTTGAGGTTGAGGTTCATGTTGAGGAACAGGAACACAGCCTGATCAGGTCCGGTGACGTGGGCCTGTACAGTGCCGCCAGGACAACTTGAAGAGGGGCATCAGACAGGCCAAGCTGGACGATCAAAATATAATTGAGGAACAGCTCCACAGCAACAACCTGATACAGGTGTGGCAGGGGATACAAACCATCAGTAACTACAAACCCGCGCAGAACTGCTTCTTCGCCCGCTTTGAACAAACGGCGGAGGTGACCTGGTCACATCCACCAGCCACCAACAGTCACAGCTTCAGGGTGAGGGAGCATGACGTGAGGCATAGGCTCAGGCTCAGGACCAAACCCCAGGAAGGCAGTCGGACCTGACGGCGTCTGCTAAAGGGCTGTGCAGACCAACTCATGGGGGTTTTCAGTAAAATTATCAATATGTCTGTCCCTAGCACAGGTCTCAGTCCCATCCTGCCTGAAGTCTTCCACCATCACCCCTGTCCCAAACAAAGACCTCCATCAACAGCTTAAATGACTTCTGACCGGTGGCTCTCACCCCAGTCATTCTGAAGTGTTTTGAAAACTGGCCAAAAACTGCATCACCTGTAGATTCTCTCCCACACTTGACCCCCACCAGTTTGCATTCAGGACTAACAGATTGACAGAGGATGCTATGGCCACAACGTCCACACTACCATGACCCAACTTGAACTCAAGGACAGCTATGCCAGGCTTCAATTCAATGACTTCAGCTCGTCATTGAATACAATCAGACCGAACAGGCTGGTAACAAAACTTAACGTCGGCCTGCCACATTCCACCTGCCTTTGGATTAAGGACATCCTCAGCAACCGCACACAGAGAGTCAAAGTGAGGCCTTACCTCTCGCCAGAACTCAGCCTCAACACCGGCTCCCCACAGGAAGGTGTGCTGAGTCCTTTGCTGTTCACTCTCTACACACACAACTGCGGCCGAACCCACCCCAGGAAATCACATCATCAAGTATGCAGATGACACGACAGTGGTCAAACTCATCACAGGGGGAGATGAGACTGCATACAGGGATGAGGTGGAAAAACTGTCATTACAGTGCAGCAACAATAACCTGGTCCTCAACACCTCAAAAACTAAACAAATAATTGTGGACATCAGGAAAAGCAGACCCGACCCTCTACTCTTATACATCAACGGGAACTTTGTGGAGAGGGTCTTCTAATTCCTGGGCCTGCACCTGGATGAAGACCTCACTGGAGAACCAACACCACCAAGCTGATCAAGAATACCCAGCAGCAACTCCACTTCCTGAGGGTTTTGAACAGCAACGCCCATACCAAAGGACTGCCGGTGTCCTTCTACAGGTGCTCCATCAAGAGTGTACTGACACACTGCATCCCAGTGTGGTTTGTCAGCTGCACTGCTCAGGAAAAGTCAGTTCTCCGGAGAGTCATCAACACAGCTCAAAAAATTACAGACTGCACTCTCCTCTCCCTGGAGGAGCTGTACAGGTTCCACTGCCACAGGAAAGCCCGCAGCATCCTGATGGACACTTCTCACCCTGCAAACCCACTGTTCCAACTGCTCCCCTCAGGGAGGTGTTACAGGATGCTGAAGGCCAAACAACCAGACTGCAAAACAGTACATATCACACGGCCGTCGTGATAATAAATCTATAAGGGGTCTTTGTCAAATAACCCACAAGTGCAGTATCCCACATGTAAAATCCAACATGCCTTACTGTTTTTTAGAACTGTTAATATAACCATGGTGCAATATTAATATAACTAACTGTGCTACAGTATGTCTATGTATTTATTCATCTTCACCTAAAAGAATACAAGTTACGTACTGCATCCCCGTGTGGTTTGCAAGCTGCACTGCTCAAGAAAAAGACAGTTCCCCAGAGGAGAAGCGAACTCAGCAATGTTGTTTATGCAGCGCAGTGTCGTGAGGAGTGCAGCTTCCTCGACACTGTAGAGACCAAACACCCTTGTACAAACGCATGGCACAACATACAACAGCGGTTTCTTTGGGCCCAGAGTCAGCAGTTCGTTGACATCTCAAATAAAGGGACATTCCTTTGAGGACAATGATGTCCACATTCTGGATAGGGAGAACCGCTGGTTTGAAAGCAGCTCTTCTTCCAAAGTGTGAAAGAAGCGATCTGTGTCCAACTAGAAACAGGGGAGGAGGTTTGCGCCATCACCTATCGTCTGCTTACAACAATGTCCTAACATCTCTCCCCAAAGATTGCCTCAAAGAGTGGCCAATAATGATCTGTTCTGTCCCCAGACTGGACAGCAACCTATTGTTATGGAGAAGGATGTTCACTAGGCAACAACAACAGCAGACCCTATTATGACCACACCCACCAGAGACATAAATAGGAAGACTCCACATCCCACACCCAAATTTAGAACCTAAGGAGCTTTTTGGATTAAAGATGAAACGTCTTCAACAAACAAGAAGAGTCCAGTTGTCTTGATTCATCCTTTGCGGATTTCCATGACCTGGATGACTGAGAATCTACAAAGACATTTAGTCAAGGAGCATAGCGATGCCCCTGCAGCGCCCTACAAATGTCAAAGCAGTTTCCTCTTTGCTACAAACGCAGCTCAGGAAAGTGTCCTCATTTCTCACGCTACTTTATGTTTGTGTCTTTAAATGCAGCGCTACTGGGTATCCGCCAGAGCAAAGCTAATGCACAAATAATTACCTTCGATCCAGACGTGATTATAATGGTGTCGCCGTGTGGATGCAGAAAAGCCAGGTTATTATGTATATAAGAAGACACGGTGGATAAACGGGATGGGGTTTAGTTTCTCTTTGGGGTGAACACAGGACAATGTCAGCTGTCGGCTGACTAGTTGATGTTTTCGCTTATTCAACCATTACCCACAGAAAAGTTTTTGACTTAGACAGCCAAACTAGAATATGGAACAGCACAGCAGACCTTCCCATCGGCAGGTCATACAGAAATGATTATTGAATAGTAAAAGAAGAGGCATTCATTTTTAAAGCCTCCTGCTCCAATAACAATGTTTTATAATCCACTGATCAACATACTAGACCAGCTCTAGCAACACTAGCCTCAGCTTTTTTGGGCGTTTTGCAGCAAAATAGAAAAGATTTAGGAAAAAATTCACAATTTGCTGACAGTCATGGCAAACAAGTCACGGCCATCCAGTTCCACTTCAACCCTGTAGGTGCTGGGTCTGGTTGAGACCCTATGCATGTAGACTTTAATGCTAAAAAGTGAAAATGAATGATTGCTTCCGCATCGTTCTTCAGATCCTCACCAAACATTAATGGAGTGTTGCTCAGCACATGTGCGATCTCTCCACAAAGTTCCATGGAAATCAGTTGTGTAGTTTTTGGGGAATCAACCACAACAGCCATAAGACGACCGTAACTAGGGATGCACATTTGACTAAATTCCTATTTAAATTCCTATTTAAATTACTATTTATAATGGTAGGTTCTGAACTCAGGCCGCACGGTGGCCTAATGGTTAGCATTTTGGCCACACAATCAGGAGATCTGGGTGATCTGGGTTGGACTCTGCGTGGCGTTTGCATGTTCTCCCCGTGCGTGGGTACTCTGGTGTCCTCCCGCATTCTAAAAACATGCATGTTGGTTTAATTGGCGACTCTAAATTGTCCGTAGGTATGAATGTGAGTGTGAATGCTTGTTTGTCTATGCGTGCCCCGTGATTGGCTGGCGACCAATCCAGGGTGTACCCCTTGCATCATGCCATTGCATGAATGTAACTCTCCTTTAGACAACCGCATATGCTCCAAGTAATGCCTCTGTTCAATCCCACTAACTAGCAACGGGCCAAAAAACATTGGCATGAACATCTGTGGTTGAAGGGAACCTCCTTATGTAGTTTTTAATAACCTCACAAGCACATTTGAAGTTTCATTAGGGGTCAGCACCCAGCAGCTACCTCTGCATGCACTTTAAAATGTTGTTACTCAACTGTTACACGGGCCATACTGTTGTTTACAATTAACTCAACAGTGGTATTAATGCTGGTTGTGCAGCTTGCTTCTAACCATGGTTAGCTTGCTTCTAACCTGTGTTGTTCTATCCCCTGTTCTCCTACATTTCTCCCTTTGTAGCTTACTCCTAGATCGTAGCATCACTACAAAAAAGTGCTGACATCGTACTGTGAGTGTCAGCAGGCAGCCAAGGTAGCTCCCCTGAGTTATTGTGCTTTGATCATAGAGCTTTACTGACTACAAGTACCTCTACCACTGAACCTACCTCTTAATTTACACACTATATTATCACCCCTCTATGCTTATTTTTATAGCAGCAGCTATAACCTCCTGCCCAACGCCCTAGACCTTAAACCTGGACCTCTGGCTTTTTCTTCATGGTCTTGTGTTTCTCACTTGACACGATACACTCTAGAGACACCTAACTTTTTATTTACTGGCTTGTCAGAGTGTTCGTGTTTGAAGTAGTGCCCTCAAGGCACAAACAACCCTTTTTTTTTTTTTTGTTTGGCTTTGTGTGGCTTGTTGCTAGGCAGAATCCATAGTGCTCAGTTAGCTTCCAGGCTACAAAGAGCTGTTCAAAGGTCACACATGCACACAAAAGAAAATGATTAAAAAAAACACTTTATGCACACACATAGACTATAATAAGGTAGCCTTATTGTTGTTGTAGCCTTATTGCAATTCACTTACAGCTGAACAGTGTTATGAAATGACCTCGGCAACTTAACAGCTACAAAAAAAGTAATAAAAACAAAAATATAAAAACTAAACTAAGCAATTAAACAAGCACGCCAAGGTAGAAAAAATAAACAAGGAAAATACATAATAATTACAACATATTTTTACAATATTATTAAACAAAATATACAACTCTGGAATGATAAATGAATATTACTATTAATATTAAAAAGAAATTACTTTTTTAAATGTTAAACTGGAGATACCTTTTTTGTGTAAATGAACTCTTCAAATATACACGATGAACACAATAGGCAAGGCAAGTTTATAAAGCTCAATTCATACACAAGGATATTCAAAGTGCTTTACAGAAAAGAAGGGTAAAATCATTCGATAAAATATAAAGTTATTCTAAAATCATTCCATAAAATTCCATAAAACACGCACAGTTGAATAGAAGTGTTTTCAGCCTGGATTTGAACATAGCCGAAGTTTAGGATGCAGTCCTAATCAAAAGATCAGCTGAAAAATTGCCGGAATTTACATTTTGCACTGTTGGATCTTAAGGAGGTTCAAGTAGAGCTTCAAATGCAAAAAGAAGAAATAGATGAGAAGGGATCTAAATAGCGCCGCACGGTGGTCTAGTGGTTACCATGTTGGCCACGCAGTTACAGTCAGGAGATCGGGAAGACATGGGTTCGAATCTGCATTGGGCATTTCTGTGTGGAGTTTGCATGTTCTCCCCGTGCGTGGGTACTCCGGTTTCCTCCCACATTCCAAAAACATGCATATTAGGTTAATTGTTGACTCTAAATTGTCCATAGGTATGAATGTGAGTGTGAATGGTTGTTTGTCTGTATGTGCCCTGCGATTGGCTGGCGACCAAAAACAACATATTTGAAAGAAAACAGTGCTGTCTCTCATCTGAAAATATTTTTCAGGAATATGGTGAAACTGCAGAAAGTTGAGGCTGAAAAAATAACGGTTTAGCTCAAATAAACAGAGGATCATTATTCATTCAAGGCTGTTGGGCATTATCAGGAGACAAGGAAGCATGCACATTTGAATCCATAATGAAGGAATTCCAAACAAAACATCTACATATGCGGTTGCAAATACAAAGAAATGAGAAAAATGATTTGTGTGTGTGTGTGTGTGTGTGTTATAGAATGAAAGGCTTCCATTTAGTTGTTCCATTTTGTGATTTTCTGAACAGTTTGTTTTTTTGTTATTTTTTTCTCAGGATGATGCAAAGTAAAGGAACATTTGTCATCCAAGCGTGCACATTTTCCTTGCACACATCTGACAATATTGTATGTCGTGTTGGAGATAGAAAGTGTGACGTCAAGGAAGCCTATTAGGAATAATGAGATGCATGATCAAAATCAATTAAAATTACATTGCAAAGAACATGAAGGTTGTAGAGAACACATCGGATTAAAAAATATAATGTAGAGTGGGGATAATAATGGAGCTGGAGAACTACCTCATCCAAAGATGCAACCAAAAATATCAGTGAAACCATGGTTTCATTACAATGGGTACATATATGAGCTTAAAAATAGCTTGGGTTTTTTCCATAGAGTCACTGATTGCGTTGGCATTTTTATAAGGCAAATAATTGGTGCAATGCCTGCCACTTTCTGGGTGGACACATAACTTCTCACAGTTAACAAGCTAGTCAGACCGGAAAAGTTCACTGCAAAGGTGTCTGATGGGGTTGAGGCCGGGGTTCTGTGCAAGTTCCACACCAAAGTTGAAGGCATAGAATTGTCGTAAACGTCATCTGAGGGCCTAATTAAATACCATATTGGTCCTCTTTCATCATTTTTGGAAAAATATTTATTGAGACAAAATAAATCAGCATTTTTAAATCATGTTTTCGATATCTGTAAACTGGTAGGTTATGATAAAAGCAGATATCATATTTCTTATCTGCTCGCCAGCCTGTGAGGCTCCATCGATCACCATTGGTGTGCATAAGTGACAGGAAGAAAAGCTCTGACTCGCTGAAGGAGAAGTGGTTTGATACCACCTGTTGGTTTGCATGTATAAATCTCTAAACCACTAATATAAGACGAGTGAAAAAATAGTCTAATGTGCAATGCAAGTCAATACGGTACTGAAATGATGAAGTGATGGTTATCAATACTTTCAGTCCATTTAGTCTTACAGCCTAAATAAATCCTACTTGTGAATAGTAGTTCTATTTTATATAGTGAGTTTTGTGTCGAAGCTTATTTGGTAAAAGCTGTTTCCCCATTCCATTAGAATACTAACACATGAAATGGTCCTCTGGGGCACAGCTGCAGCGTGAAGTGATTCCTTTCGGCAACAGCCTCAAAGTCACAACAGTTTTAAAATAGATGATCTCTGTTTCTTAGCCGCATCATAAATTACGTAAAGTGACAATACATCTTTTACCCCTGTTGATGGAACACCTCTCTTAGAGGATAAATCCAGAAAATGCACCAAACATGATCTGTCGGAGACTTCTTTCTATATTAACAACACATAGATCATTATTAGATTAGATTATGCGGATGGGAGTTAATGTGCATGCATCATTACAGTTCACAATAACTGAAGCAACTGATCCCAAAAGCAAGGTTGACAAACTAATGAATGCATTTATTAATGAATGATCTAGCCGTGTAGATTGCACTGCTAAACCACAGACATGTAAGTACAGGCTTTCTTAAGGAGGAGGAGGTTGGGAATTACAGCAGCACCATCAATCAGCAGGATATGTGTTGCAGTGAGGTGGGAATGGAGCTACTTTAACTTCCTAAGATGAATGAAAAGTAGATGATCTGTGGGTTACAGTGGTGAGGCAACAGTGTTTCTTATCTCTAAAACCTTTGCATCAACCACAAAAACTAACACTAAACATTTTGATGATGCTAACAGGTGGTGATGACTTGAAGGTAAATGCATTTACGTTGTAGGAAGGAAGTCACTCCAAATGTCCTTTCATGTATAGTCAACCTTTTTGGTCGGACATAGAAACAATTTTTTTCCATTTGTCCATCCATTTTCCTCCGCTTATCTGGGTCCAGGTCGCAGGAGCAGCAGTCTCAGTAGGGAAGATTTGACTTCCTGGTTTTCCAGCTCCACGGGGGACACTCAGGCCTTCCCAGGCCTGCTGTGAGACGTAATCCCACCAGCGTGTCCTAGATCTGCCTTTCTGCCAGATGGGCATGCCTGGAACACCTCACCGGGGACGCGTAGAGTAGATGCCCGAGCCGTCCCAATTGGCTCCTCTCAATGTGAAGGAGCAGCGGTTCTACTCTGAGCTTCTCCTGGATGGCCGAGCTCCTCGCCCTACCTTTTAGGGTGAGTCCAGCCACCCTACGGTGGAAACTCATTTCGGGTGCTTGTTCTTTCAGTCACGACCCGATGCTCGTGGCCATAGGTGAGGGTGGGAACATAGACTGACTTGTAAAAAGAGACTTTTGGCTTCTAGCTCCGCTCTGTCTTCACCAAGACCGTCCGATACAGCGGCCGCATTACTGTAAATGTTGCACCGTCCCTCACTCTCGAACAAAACCCTGACAGACTTGAACTCCTCCACCTGGGGCAAGACCTCACTCCCAACCCGAAGGGTGCAATCCACCTTCTGGCCTCAGTTTTGGAGGTGCTGAGTCTCATCCCAGAAGCTTCACACTCAGCTGCAAACTGCCCCAGTAAATGCTCAAGGTCACAGCCTGATGAGGCCATCAGGACCACATCATCTGCGAGCAGCAGAGATGAGATCCTAGGGCCCCTAAATTGGCCCCCCTCAACGCCATGGCTACGCCTAGAAATTCTGTCCGTACAAATTCTGAACAGAATCTGTGACAAAGAACCGTCTTGGCGGAGGCCAACGTTCACCAATTTCTTTCATAGGTTAAATTCAACTTCTGGAAATTTGAGCTGCTTGGCTGTGAGTGTGGTGTTGGGTTGAAACATCTGGATCAGAATGAGTTGCCATGTTATCACTTTGCCTTCAGCTGAATAAAAAGCACATCCACACATCTGTGAACCTCTTTAAAAGGACACAAATTGAGTTACTCATCCCATACAACTTCATCTTGGCAGGCAGCATCAAGGGTGACATTCTGGATAGAGAGAGAGGGAGGTTATTTAGATTGTACATTTAGCCTGAAATGGAGCAGATTAATCATTTTGCATTGCCCCCCACAAGGTAGAAAATCTATCTGTGCCTTTTTGGTGTTCTTTTAAAATAAGGTGATTAGGAATAGATGTGCTGCCAAATTGTGTCTTTTACTACACTCACTTCTGCAGTGTAGTAAGATCAAATGAATTACAACTCGAACATGATGGAAAAAGTGCTGAGAGTGAGCTTTGAAAATTGTTTCTACTAATTCGCCACCACAGCCCTCAGCTTTTTTTTTTTGTCAGTTTTTGCGTCAAAAAAGGTGAAGATGCATCAGACAGAAGATGCAATGTACGACGTCATCACACATGCACAGGGAACTTCAGAAATAAAACACTATCAATTCCATGACGTTGTATAATGGAACTAATGACAGTAAAACTAATTACAGCTAAAATAAAGTCAAAATGCTCTCCATTTAAATGTAACTTTATGTATAGTGAATTAATGTGGTCGAGGCTAAAACAAGCCCATTATTAAACCTTTAGTAACGGCAATGTTTTGAAGTACCAGTAAACCACCGGATAATAAAACTAAAATAAAGTAAAAGTACTCATCCTTTGAAGAGACCTGGCAGACATGTAATGGAGAGGGAATAAGAAGGGCGATACTGTCACCAAGTGGTGATCTGTATACATCATGCTGAAATTAGCAACCCTTGATAAGATAATTGATAAGATAATTAATTGTATGGCTAATTTTATAGTGTGCAGCAGTTTCCGTTCCTCAGTAAGTTTTGTTTCCTGTTCTATGGTTATCATTACACTTTTCCCCTTTGCCATCACCAGTACCCGTCTGTGGTGGCATCACAGCTCACTGAGCTGAAAGTCTCACAAGACTTGCAGACATCTCGTGTGATGTCACGTGACATTTTGTTTGACTTTTGAGGCACAGTTTCCAACAAAACCGTGGATATTCCGCTGTCAAAGCATGCTATGCAAATAAATAGAATTAAATTATCTGGGAAAAAAGATGTGAAAGAAATGCAAGACAATAGAGAGTAGATGTGCTACTTTTTCTTTTCTCAACAACGGATCAAATTCTCACTTTCTGACTTTTAGTTTCCCTTCCGCCTTTCTAAATGTCAGCGTTGCCAGATCAGTGTGCCGTCGTTCCACCCCTGAACACTCAGACGGAATTGAGGGGAGCCAAGAGGAACCGGAACAATTTGGCCTGATAGCACACCCTCTGCTCAACATTGCTAAGCGACCACCGTGAACTCAATTTCGTGAGCCTTCCTTACCTAGAGGCTAGAGCTTGTGTGTGTGTATGTGTGTGTAACGCTTTAAAGGCCGACCCCTCTACTGAATCATTCCAAAATCTGCCCGCGTGCTGGTCTGCTGAGCTCCGTGCTTTCAGTCTCCAGTACAGTACACGTCCGCGTGTGTTTATGTGCTTGTGGTTCTGCATGAGTGAGAGGTCTCTGGCCCGACTGTGGTAGCTCAGCTGTGAACTGTCACATTCATATTAAAAATAAATTACAAATGATGACGGTTGTCACTCTCTCTGTGGTGGGCGTGTGGGAGCTTTCAAACACGACTTGACTTGTATTCCAACATCGCTTACTGCAGTCACATTGAAAAAGTGGCGTCAAGCCTCCCTCATTAATGGTGTTCAGTGGGATCAACAAAAATCAACCCAGATTTTTGTGAAAGTCTGATTTGCAGTGGTTCTTAACTGGTTTGGCTGCGGAACCCACTATCGCACTATCCAATCCAATCCAATCCACTTTATTTATATAGCACTGTTTATTTTTGGCAGAGTAGCAAAACCACAAATAATAAGTAAATAAGGGAATGTAAATTTAAATAATAAGTAAAAATGACTACAGTAAAAACTAAAAGATCAAATAAAAACAAACGTACAACAGTAAAATATTTAAAACAAGAAGTAGAAACAATAAAAGCAAAAAAATCCAAGAAGTAGGTCAAAAATAAATAAGTTAATTAAATTTAAAATGTAAAATAAATAAAACTGTTAAAACTCAAAAAGACACAGAGGACCACACGACGCACGCCGAGCTAAAACCGAGTTACACCCCTTAATAACAAGCGACAACCCAAATTTGTCGGCACTACACACATTGAAATATTTCAAGAATGTATTTCTTCATCATTTTGATGAGGAGTTTACAGCTTGTTTAAAAAAAAAAATCAGTTTCTCATAAAAACGTTAAAAATTGTCAAAAAGTACTGGTCCACGCTAAAAGACAAAAAAATAAATCAAAGACGTCCTGAGCATTTCATCGGCCTCTTTCTTTTAATAGGACTCCTGCAATCAAACACGTTTTGCGCGGTATTTTAATTTATTGAGATGTGGGAGTAAGAACAGCTCACAAACGAGCGACTTGGAACTGCAAATTGGTCCACTTGAAGAAGTTGTTCAAAAGACTTGATTCATTCGCAAAACATCACATCTCTACCAGGCAAAGTCCCACAAGCTACTTTTGGTTCTCTTCCCACCACATGCAGATGAGAATCAGTGCTTGTGAGTAAACTCGTGTGTAGTCACCATGCATGTTTTATTTCTCTGGCTTTTTGGCCTCTTTACTACCACACTTACTCCAACAGAATGACGTTACGTTAGACGTTCTCATATCATGCAAGAGCTCAGAAAACATCGGAGCCACAACTGAAACAATGATCGTTTAATGATCCAGTTTGAGAAATGAAGGCATGCGTTTTTTGGACTTTTTCTTTTGTTTTTCAGCTGGTTTACATACTGTACACCATCTAAACACTGACAGATGGCGCTAGCCGTTCCAAATTTGTTCAAAAATTCTGACGTCCGGGCAGAAACTTACTTACGTACTTACTTTGGGCAGTCGGAAGTGTGATAGTAGTCCAAAAAATAGTGTTCCAAGGTAATAGTGATCCCAATATACTTGATATAAATGAGCAATGGCGCTAGCACATTAGCTACTGCAACAGTTTGATTGAACGTAAGTTGATCAGTCATGCCTGGAAAGTGAGGCACAAGAATGACGTCATGAAATGGCGACTTTTCTGTCAAAAAATGACCTTAAATGCCTTTCGTTTCTCAGACTTAAGCAGACATTACTCAGGTGCTCAAGCAGGACTGTGTTAGTTTGCGGGTATAAATCGCTGGTTGGTGAATTTAAGAGCACTACCATTTTCAGACGACTCAATATAATGTATTGGTGCGATGTCTTTATCTTCCCATTTTTGCAGAACAACCACCTAGAAAAAGGCAGCTTTTACAGACATTTTAAAAGGGCCGAGATGATCTAATATTTGACTTTTACACAGAACGCAGAAAAGCAGGACATTGCAGATAATTCGACGTGTCAACGGCAACAGTGCCAGTGTCTGGTGTGTCGGCGACAATTGCTTTCAACACAACAGGACGGAAAAAGTGAGTGTCAGGTGTTAAACTTCTCATCCCTGCCCCAGCATTCCTTTTCAAAGAAGCATTGCCCTATCTCTCTTACAGCAGTTAAATTACCTCTCAAGGCAGAATACAAGCGAGATGACTTTTGTTTGTGTTCCACTTTAAGGCTCTGACCCATACGGCCGTCATAGCTCCTTGACCGTCCACATTGCTTGTTTTGAAATTATATTTAGAGCACTATTTTGTTGGAATACTTTTATTTGTGTCACTATTATCCAGTGACGTGCGGTGAGTTTCATGGCTGGTGAGGCACTGACTCCTTTGGAGTTTTTTTTTTCTATTAATACAGTTTGCTCATTAAGAGGATAATGAGAAAAAGAAGATAATATTTCACTTTGGTTAAAAAATGTCTTCTAATTAGTTTTCAAATACTTTGTCCCATTTACTTATTTTATTTTAATCAACTGGAAAACATCTGTGTTCCTACTTTTATCTGTATATGACGTTCATGCACCCTATCCTCATATTCTCCCAGGAAAAGTTCAAATACTTTGCTCTAAAAGTCTGATCTCACTGCTCTGCAGCTGTCACGAAGAAAACGCTGGCTTTTCCTCTCTATGGAAGGACAGCAGTGACAAGCACACATTGCAAACACGTCCCTTATGACATTTCTGTGTATGTTAGTGTCCGATTAGCAAGAATAATGATATCACGCTTACAGGCTGGGAAATCATGACTGTATTTGTTTGTGTTAACTAACTAACACTTCTACTCCTGAACCGCTGCACACAAAACGGTGAAAATGTGTCAAAACATGCACCTTTGCTGTGTTGTTTGTGCTATTATTTTTCTGACAAATAAACCACACATACAGTAAACATGCCAATGTTTTTGGCCATGGCTGTATATTAAAGACATTACACAGGCTGTAAAAAGTCATGGCGTTTCATAAATGTTTCTGCCACATTATAATATTGGCGGCGGGCTGACAAACAGAAACTGGCAGGCGCCATGATCCAACTCACTGAGTGCCCTCAGACATTAGGCTGTGCTTGCGCACTAAGCCGAGAAGAGACACTTGCGGCAGCTTTGTCTTAGATTTCTGCCCTGTGTTCTACTGTAGTGTAAATCTATTGATTTTTCACTAGTTCGAAAGTGCAGTGGGATGGAGCTTTCAGGGGTTCAAACCGTCGATCAACACATGTGGTGCCCCTTTGTGTGCCTTTCCAGAAATTAATTTCCAACCATAGATGTTCCACTGTATTTCTCCCATTTTATGAGCACGGGCATTAAGCAATGTTCTTAAGGTGGCCTTCGCAGATAATGCCTATTAACTCCACAAGGCAATCATACTCAGTGTTTTATTTATATAAATCAGTTCATTATGAATCTCCTTCACGAGCTGGATCCATGTGCAATTTAGCATATCTACAGACTAAATTGTCCTCTCTCTTCCACAAAGATAATGCTTCAAAACACTATTTCTATTCATCTCATTTCATATAAACACCCTAACTGCTCATCATATTGCATTCAGAATTTTGTCTTTCAGCAGCCTTGAGCTTTTTTTTCCCCCCACATCATCACAGTATGGTGGGCAAATTAAAGCAATGCAAGTCCTCTTTTAAGCACTTGATCTTAGCTTTTACTCCCACTGCTTTGGCATCACTGGCAGCGTTTAACTGAATATGGCAATCTAAGGCGGAAATGTTACTTAAATGGACTGGCTAATCATTTATTCCTGGCTGCCAGGAAATGGCTGGCATATTCAATTCTGGCCAGATCCCTTCAGACCAGTGCTGGATGTATGATATAGTCCACACACACACACACACACACACACACACAGGAAGAGGAATATAACAAGATTTTAGTGATACTCCACGATCTTCACTCTGCATTCTGTGCAAACAAATTAAAGAATGAGCTTCCCTTTTAAGCCAAGGAACAAAAGATGTTGCAAGGTCCCACCAGCTTTAGATGTTCTGTAATTATAATGTGAACAATGACTGCAACAAACTATAAATAGTTGATAACTGCAGATTCAGAGTGCACCAAGTGTCGGCTGGCTCGCATGACTCCAACTATATGTTGTTTATCATGAATGCACATTACTTATGGATTATTATGATTATTTCTTACTTTACGAACAGAGTGCTTCTTGATGTAGTTATTATTGTCCCCACAATTGCTGTGGCTATGCTGAATTACCAGAAATGCATAATGTGACATTTCACCCATCGGCACCGGAACATGCAAGAAGTAGAGCTGTGACCTTTTACATTTCAAATGTATGGTTTTAAATTGTTACTTAGCTGCTGGCACACGCACAGACACACACACGCACACACACACACACACACACACACACACACACACACACACACACACACGCACACACAGGCACAGACACAGAGTCTATCTATTAAATGTTGTGATGCAGTAACTTTTTTAAACTCAGCTAGTTACATTTATAAGAACACCTGGATCATGTTTAATATAAATTATGGAGCAATTACATGCAATTGAATCAAGAGCATCCTCGAGTTGTTTCATCCTCTGATTTAAAAAAAAATGCATTCAGTGCAAGTTGGCAGTGGCTACGGTGCAGGATTGGACGTGAGACGAATCGGAGGAATCGGAGATATGGAAATCTTTTTATACAATCTGTGGCTCAGTCCGCTGCCATGCTGTCGGAAGCTATGTCCGTGCCATTCCCATGCATGTAAACGTCATATGGCTGTTCACTGTTAGACGTAGGGATATATTAATTGTCCCTATCAGGGCCAAAGAGGCACAGCTATGCTGTTAATGTAACACTAACGCTAACCCAACAGTACATTTGACGGGAACATCCCATTAAAGAGTATTATTGTCAAATAAGTACTTTGCAAATCCTTGTACTTTCTAATTTCACGGAAATTTAAATGCATGTGAGGCTGTTTACAGAAGGATTTAGGCCACACTGAAAATAAAAAATAAGTTGTATAAAAAAAATGTTTTAAGTTGGAACAGTACAAGAAAAATTCACGAGGATTAATTTGCAGAGAAAAATGCGTGGTTACAAAATAAATTTGGACTAGTTTGAGAGAAATGCATTTATTGCGAAAAATGCTTTAAATGTGCTGCCCTTTTCGGCTCCAAAGGAAACTTTTTTTCAACCCAAAACCTATAAGGAAACCACCAGCTGGCAGGTGTTACCGATAGTGGCTTAAAATAACAGATTTGCACGTACACGACACATACATACACATACAGCGGTCTCATAGAAGCGACCAGCAAGTTGGAGTCATTGTGTGGTTATGACAGGCTATACGTTCAACGATAGCTAACGTGAGTAGATCAACTTTGACAAATCTCTACCATTAGCTGACAACAAACATGACTAATGTGCATGCCTTGGGTTGCGTGGGGCGCGGAGCAAGAAGTGGGTGGTATACACCAATCCCTCGCCACATCACGCTTCGAATTTTGTGGCTTCACTCTATCGCGGTATTTCAAAAATATATGATTTTATAAATCATGCTCTTTTGTGGTTGAAGAAGGCCTATTATACATTTTTTTTCAATGCCTATTTAAGCAAATTCCATGTATTTCTTGCCTAAATTAAGCATTTTCAAGCATAACAATGGCTTAATAAACTAAAATAGAAGGCATTCAGAAGACGCATTCAAAGGTGTGATGATATGTAGTATTCTACATTGGTCACTGGGTGTCAATAATGTTACATTGATAAAACACAAGCTACCGCTACAAGTACTTTACAAGACAGAAAGTAAGCGTAAGTGCAGCTATCGGTAGAAAAAGAGCAGTAGGAAGCGTTGTTCATGCTGTGTTTTGAGCACCTGCATGTCAGACATTGGCATTGATACAATTTATTTTTTTTCTCCTGAAAAAAACACATTATTTGGTAAGATTACAATCTTGTATAATATTTTTTTCACTGCGGCCTGAGTAGTCCTGCATCTACTTTGGCAACGTAGCAGGTTGTCATTGTTGGCAGAAAGGCGAACCTGTTCAAACATGCATCCCCAGTGAAATATTTACAAAAAGGGCCTGTATGAATAAAATACTTTCATCATAGCTTTGGCCTCTTTTGACTCAACATAGAAATCATTCATGTGAATGCCTCCTTGGCAAGACAACTGGAGGGTTGCTAATTTTGGTAGATGACAGCAAATCTGCCAAAAAAATGCATCCCCTATAAAAAACAGAGTTACTGAAGAATCAGGGCCTAGCGGAAAGGATAAATAATGACACATGCTTAATTTCGCTTCCTCATTATGCCCTGACATGAACTTATGCTGCATTGGAGCTTGCTGGCAAGTACAGTATATCCCAAAAGTGAGCACCGGTACACGCCTCAAATTTCAAGCAACCATTTTTTTTTAAGTATATCTTTTCAAGGGGCAGTACTATCGAAATAATAATTAGATATACTTTAGAGAAGTTAGTGTACAGCTTTTCTAGCAGTATAGACTGAATATCCACTGAAAATGAGTGGACACACAGCCGTTATTGTTGAAATAGCTGGCAACACCAGTGAGTGCACCTCACAGTGAACATGTCCAAATTATGTCCTCGGTGTGAATATAGTGTGAGCACCATTGTTATCTAGCACTACCTTAATCCTCTTGGGCATGGGATTCACCAGAGCTGCACAGGTTGTTGCTGGAATCCTCTTCCACTTCTCCATGATGACAACACTGGTGGAGCTGGTGAATGTTAGCCTTATTCCTCCTACACCTTCCTTCCGCTTCCGCTTCTCAATTGGGTTCAGGTCTGGAGAGTACATACTTGGCCACTCCACCACCTTCAGCTTCCTCAGGAAGGCCCATGTCATCTTGGAGGTGTTTGGGTTGCTTATCATGTTGGAAAACTGCCACGCGTCCCAGTTTCCCGAGGGAGGGCATCATGCTCTGCTTCACATTATCGCCGTTCATGTTGGAATTCATGTTTCCATCAATGAACCACATGTCCACAGTGCTGGAAGCAGTCATGCACCCCCAGACTATGATGCTACCACCACCGTGCTCGACTGAAGTCAAGACACAATTATCTTGGTACACACTTGCATTGCCAGCTTTTTAGACAATCTATACTGCTATACAAGCATAACACTAACTACTCTAAAGTAGTATATTCAAGTTGAATATACAGGGTGTCCCAAAAACATATACACACTTTAAATCATTGTAAACTAGGTGTTTATTATAATTAGTGCAATTTTCAAATTGTAATTTTCATTCCATTCCACTTATCCATGTAAGGGAAGTCCTCAGTAGGGAAGTCCTGGTTCCCGGTCCCCGGCCAAGCTGGGCACGCACGGAACAGCTCACTCTATCTCTTATGGTGAGTCCAGCCACGGAGGAAATTCATTTCAGCTGCTTGTATCCGCGATCTCGTTCTTTCAGTCACGCCCCAAAGCTCATGACCATAGTTAAGGGTGGAAACGGCTCAGCTCTCTCTTCACCACAACGGTCTGGTACAGAAACCGCATTACTGCGCCGATACGTCTGTCGGCCTCATGCTCCAATCTTCCCTCACTCGTGAACAAGACCCCGAGATACTTGAACTCCTCCACCAGGGGCAAGACCTCTCTCCTAACCCAGACTGAGTTAGTTTTCCTACTGAGATTTGGGATTTGGAGGTGCTGAGTCTCTCAGAAGCTTCACACTTAGCTGCAAACCGCCCTAGTAAACACCCCAGTAAATCTATGCCGCTTATCCTCATTATGGTCGCGGGGGTACGACCTGGAGCCTGGAGCCTATCCCAGCAGCCAATCACAGGATAGACAAACAACCATTCACACTCACATTTATACCTATGGACAATTTAGAGTCGCCAATTCACCTAATGTTTTTGGAATGTGGGAAGGAGTCCGACACACGGGGAGAACATGCTCCTCTCCACACAGAGATACCCAAGTAGAGATTCGAACCCAGATCTTCCCGATCTCTTGACTGTGTGGCCAACATGCTAACCACTCGTCCACCGTGCGGCCCTAGATAAACAACCATTCACACGCAATGGACAATTTGGAGTCACCAATTAATCTAACATGCACATTTTTGGAATGTGGGAGGAAACATGCAAACTCCACACAGATGCCCAAGCGGCGATTCGAACCAAGATCTTCCCAATCCCCTGACTGTGTGGCCAACATGCAAACCACTCGGCCACTGTGCGGCCCGGACCATCGGAAGGCCAATGTAGCATAGACTTTGTCTTTTAGGTATCCTCATTAAATAAGTCTAGTGATGCGAGATCTGGTGAATGTGGAGGGTATTCAACAAAACCTCTCCGTCCAATCAATCAATTTGGCAAGATCTCATCAAGGAAGGGTCTAACATTGCGATGGGGGTGTAGGGTTGCCCCATCTTGCTGAAAATCAAACTTCTCATCTTCAAAGTTTTCTCAAACACTTGGCATGACAGACTGTCTGATCAAATGTATACGTGTTTTTCGTGATACCCTGTATAATAAAAATGCTTGGTGGGTGTACTACTTTGTGTGAGATATCGTAGATACTAAATGAGGCGCGACCATAACATCAAATGTAGCATAAACAACTTGGCTGACGACCGTGATAGTCTTTGTTCTTTGACGACAAACACAGTTTTAATTGAGAGCCTTGATCATATTATTGACGGTTGCCAGCATACTGTCTTTAGAGTTTTATTCATGGACTACTTCTCCAACTGACAGAAATAACCGTTTTGCCACTCTAGTCTCCCAAATGCCGCTACATTCCGGATGTGTTTGTGTTTGCTGGCGAGCATGTCTTTTCTGCAGTGTGGAAACCTGCTACGTCGCTGCTCTCTGTGGCACTTAATGGTTGCCAAAATTGGAGGGAATGGTCATTTATACTACAGACGCAGCGGGAGGGTGCATACACTCAGGTGTCTGCACGAGAAGCCCCCTGTGTCATAACTGGAGCTAGAAATTCATTTTGGCCTGCTGGGCTGTGAAGCCTTTTCAGCCAACTGGTGCATCCCTTCCTTAAGCCATCTTTTTTTTTCTCTTTATCCTTGCAAGAGAAAACGTGTTCCTTTTCTCTCTGGACTGACTCAGTCATTTCTCTTGACCCATAAAGAAATGACCATGTGAGTTGCTACACATGTACAGATGCACTTAACTGACACCTGTGTGGTAATCTGCAGTCTCCCGTCCCGTCCTGGCTGTGCTTTAAAATCATTCATTTCATGCTTTTCAGCAATTCCAGATCACATTTACAGTCTGAGCAATGCAGGTGGTGCTTCGTTGCTGCGAGCAGAAACAGGAAGGCAAAACAAGAAAAAAGATCATTACACTTTCACTCGCCTGGCAGCAAAAGCATATTTGCCCAGATGTCACATTGCAGACTTCTTAGCTTTATATCAGTACCAGATGTCATGAATCCAAAGTGTGAAAGAACTGTAATACAGAGACATAATGTGTAAATACATTTTCTCTTTTTGTTTTTGCATCTCCATATTGAACATTGTACAATTGACTGAAGGTCGGAACTGCTATCAAATCCTTACATAGTGTGGTGATTCATTTCTAAACGGACATTTGCAGCTTTTTAGCATCAATATTGTTGTTTTACAAACACACCATTTTTACAAAAAGTAGAGGTCAGTAGATTTTGTTAGGCATCTTCAGCGTTAACCTTTTGTTTGCTTTTTCTTTAGCTTTTTTGTGTTTTTTACGATGCCACCACAGAAGGGTACCACTGATGGCAAAGATGATGATAACCATAGAACCAAAATTGGAACTCAATTGTGGCATGGCTTGGCTTGTGAACAATACAATATTTTTTATGACTATTACTCAACAGTTGTTAAGTGCATTTATGATATACAGTATTATTATTATTATTATATTATTATAGCAGTAGCTTTGAAGAGCCACTTTGTGACATTATCACGTTGCAAACAGCTGCTGTTCCCACGTCTTTACATGTCTGTCACTCGTCTCCAAAGTGTGAGTTGTTTTACTTCGTTTTGGTTTTATGTAGTTTGATTATATCCGCGATTGCCTGTCTCTGCACTTGCACGCCACTTATGCATGTTAAGATTCAACTTCAAACATTGCCTATAGACTTTGTAAAGGTCTTACGATGGCGGCAGTTAAAATAAATGAATTCGCTTTGTATTATGGGAAAAAATTAAAACAATCTACAAGGTCCCACTGTCCATGTGAAAGAATGAATTAAAATCAAATATGCTTCAAAAAAAAATCATCAAATTTAATGGGAATGTTCAAATCTACTTTTTTCCCTTGGTTGTTCAGTTTAGTTGTTTTTTGGAGGTATGTTTCTGCTCCCCGTCATGTTGAAAAACTGCCACGTGGTCCAGTTTCCCAAGGGAGGGACTCATGCTCTGCTTCACAATGTCACAGTATATGTTGGAACTCATGGTTCTCTCAATGAACCTCAGCTCCCCACTGCTGGCAGCTCTCATGCAGCCCCAGATGTTACCAATGTTACCACCACCATGCTTGACTTGTGTTGCCAGCTATTTAGACAATAACGGATGTGTGTTGACTCGTTTTCAATGAATAGTAAATCTAAACTGCTATACAAGCTGTCAGTGGAGTGCAGGCAGGGCCAGCAAAGTGTTCTCTGCTGGCCTAACATCTTCCGCACTGACCTGCATTTCAAAAATAAATTGTAGTATTTGTTCCATTAAATTATATTAATTGATTCCCAACAGTCTATTATGTCCATTTTGCAATGTGTTTCTTGGACATCCTGGCAAGGTCGCTGTCACATACACGTTAGCAATGGGGCATTCTTTTTTTTAGCCAATCAGATTTCTGATTTGACTTTTGATTAGCATCAAAGCCAGCTTGCAGGCCCCCAGTTCTGATTGGTTGATCAGAGCAAACGGTAAGGCCCCCTTTCCTGATTAGTTAATCAGAGCACAGCTTCGCTGCCCGATACGTTACGCCCACAATGGAGGAGAATGAGGAGAAATCTATGGTCAGTCGATGTATTTTACTTAAAAGGTTTTATCTTTTGTCATGTTATTAAATAAATATTGATTGTAAACTGTTCGTTTGATGATGTAGTGTAGATGTTTGGAGTTGTCTGAGCCTTTAATCACCGAGCCGTTTTTATTCCGTTTTGTAGTAGTACTATTGTAGTCGCAGTAATCTCATGGCGGCCACGGCTATCTTACTTAATGTGCTGAAGTTCCCTCCTTTTTAAATCACCTGTATGTTGCATTGCTAGCAAGGCTGTTGCTCTATATGGGCGACAGGGGTTCAAAACCCTGCTGTAGTGACTATTTATTATAATTTTTATACTATCTCTCACGGTGTCTGGTGAAAAAAATTGTTTCGGGCCCACTGAAGGCCCAGGTACTAAATTCAGCGCCCGTCATTGCAAGCTGTACACTAGTATATCCAAGTTTCATTTTTCTAATATTGTCCCTTGAGATGACTGTAATAAAACGGTTGCTGAAATGTGACGGCTGTACTTTTGTGAGATACTGTACTTTATCTGCTACAGTTAAAAAAAATGTACACTTGACATATCTTGACTATGTTTTAGTGTCTGCAAAGACTCCATCGTCTAAAGGCATATTTGTCTTTCACATTTTATATTTTGCATGGGTCAGACCTCCTATAACTCGAAGTGAACACACACAGACATAGAAGAGGGACACGTTTAGTCCAAAAGGTGAGCTGATTCATGCGGTGACCCGCCTTGTTCCATCCAAGCCTGGTGGTCTACTTTCAGCTTGTGTCGGCCCATATTAGGTGCGCCAGTGAACAATAGACTTCAAGTAACCACCAGCTGCTCTTGACTGAACAGCTGGTGCTTACTTGAAGCACTGGGTGGAGGGTCTCCCTTAGTGTGTGAGTGCAAGTGACAGTGAGCAAGGAGGAGGTGCGGGGGGTAAGGGTTGATCGATCTGCCATCTGGATGACCAGGACCATCCCAGGTGAGGTGGAAACCTGAATGTGCTGTTTCTATCAGGCCGCCAATTGGCTTCCATCCTGCAACCAAACACTTTTTGGAGAGGACCCTCTGGTGCCTTTGCCTTGCCCCTTGTGAGGGCACACACCAATTTTGAGGGTGTGAAATGAGCCATTACAAGGTGTGCCCCCTACCCTCATAAAGCCAAGTGACCCAAATTCAGGGATGAGAAGGCCAAGTAAAGTTTATTCATACAGCAACACCCACAAACATCTTACAATGCTCTCATTCTTAGATGTTACAAATACATTGTAGCTTTGAGTAGTGTTGAAAAATAATATCCACGACACAAACATTTTCCTTTAGTTTTTTAGCCAATATCTAGATAAAAAAAAATCTTTATCCACACCAATAACCTTTAAAAAAACACCTCCAATGCTATGACCAACTTTCAAGTGAATGCCAGAGTAACAGTCTACCTTATAACCGCCAATTAAATAAGACGGTTTTAGCCCATCACTGGCCTGAAAAAGGCACAATGATGACACCCTAGCCTATAAGCCGTAGTTTGCTTTAAGATAGAAGGTCAAAATGCTTAGAGAAATATATAATAACTAAGTATAGGTTTTTAAAGGCACATACAGGATGCAAAATTTTTTTTGCTGGCCCTTCAACCATTAAGTGTGTGATATTTTAACAGACGCCAGAAGAAAGTCATTTCCTGAAAAAGGCACAATAATAACAGATTGCTTAACATAAAAGGTCAACCCGCACAAAAACCTGGGGCAGGCGGTCAGGGCCAGCAAGACCTTCTCTGCTGGCCAAAACATGATCAGAAGCACTGACTTACATATGCACCTTAAATTCTAGTATTTGGCCCACAAAATTGTATTAATTTTTTCCAAACAGTCTATTATCCTCATTTTATAGCGTGTCCCTTGGCTGCACTGCTTCCAGTACAATGTATGTGTAGGTAAAATTTGTTTGTCCAATCAGATTTCAGCTTCTGTTTGTTACCATGTCAACATAATCTGCCTAGGGCCTTCAGCGTTAGGAGTGCTGGCCCATGTCACTTAAACTATTAGCAATGAGGCTGCTTCTTTAACCAATGAGGCTTCTTCTTTAACCGATCAGATTGGAGATTCACCTCACAGGGCCAGCTAGCAGGCGTACAGTCATGTCAGCATTTTTTTTGTCCTCTGATTGGTTGACCAGAGCACAAGAGAGCAAAGTTCAACCAGCACAAGATAATGTACACCAAAAGTTGCTTGCCAGCTGGAAAGAAGAAGAAGAGTTTGTAGCAATTTGCACACAATAACGGCCACAATAGCCAGCGTAAGAGAAGAAGAAATTGATTTGGTGTCGGACATTCTTAAAAATCAATTTTCAAGGTGGACTTTTCCGGAAAAGCTGGACATCTTAAGGGGAGGTGGACCAAACGAAGATAGTTAGCTTGTCTTAGCCTTGTAAAGGGTTTGTTCAGTTTGCCCATGCTTATGAGTGAGAGGTGAGTGTCACGTATTTTCTTGATTTTTTTATGTTTTTGTTATTTTATTAGATAAATATTGATTCTGAACTGCTGCAGATGATGTTGTAGTGTAGAGGTTTGCAGTTTGGAGTTGTATTCTAAGATAAAGGGTTTTACCGGGTTTCTTGCTTTAGTAATAATGGTATTCATACCCAACTCTGTAATGCCACACATTGTAAAGTCAGCCCTCGCCACATTGCGGTTCTAATTTCACGGCATCAATCTATCACGGTTTTTCAAACATGTGGTAATTAATAAATCATGCTATTTTGTGGTTGAATATTCCCCCATTATTATTAAAAAAATATGCATATTTAAGCAAATTGTATGATTTTTTTGCCTAAATTAAGCATTTTTAAGCAAGAAATGGCTAAATGAACTAAAATACAAACATAAGGCATTAAGAAGATGATTGAAATTGTAACTGTAGTTTTCAGCCAATCAAAAGCCAGAAGAAAGCCATTTACTGAAAAAGGCACAAAAACAATGGCAAATTTAGGAAAATGACAATGATACGGTTAACTCCCAACTAACACTTACTACCAACTAACCAAGAATAAAACAAATAAAAAAACATAATAATAACAAACATAACAGATTTACCAAATAAATAAACAAGAAACTTAGATTTGGAAAATATTTACCATAAAAAAAAATGTTGCTTTTGGATAAAAGATGAAAAGACATACAGAAATATATACGATCCTAATAATGATACCGTGATTTATTTACAGGCACCTTTCAGGACACTCAATGTCACCTTACAGACACAACAATAAAAAACAGCGACAGTCAGTACATTACCAAAGGAAGTGCAATAAATTGTTCCATGCATCAAGGTCAAACCCAGTGCTCCAACGTCTAAAATGTCAGGGTTTGTGTGGTGCTGACCTGAAAGAGAAACAATAATGACACCCTGCCAAGTCGCTTTAATTGTAAGATTGGAAGGAATCAAGGGTGCTATCAGCATATGCTTTGTACTGTATGTGGGGAACTTCAAAAGAGCACAGCTAATTTGATAAATAATGCATAGGTTTCTTTTAGAGGCCATCTCCAAGTCAAGCTAATGATGCAATTAAAGCGAGATGCTTCCTATTGATTCCTAAGACATACAGTATGTATAAGAGCATAGATAAATATACTGTATTATCATTAGCAAATGTTTACTGTACATCTAAATATATCTTTTCAATATTAATGTACAGTCCTCACTGCACTATCACGAACCACTCATGTTGTGCAAGTCTTTTCCAAAGGGAGCCGTACTGCAACCACCCCTGTGACTCCCATCTACCTATACATCACCTTGTCCCTTCCAATCCTGGCCCACCTCACCTGTTCACCCCCACCAATTGTCCTTGCCAGGAAATCTTCTAAGCCAGTTTGCTTGTCACCCTTAATCTTTTACAGTGCCTCGACCTGGAAGCGTTGGGATCAACATAAGGTAATAGTAAGCCACCAACCACATGACTGACTGTGTCCGTGTTTGCTCTGTTTTCAATTCTGTGCTTGATTTACTTCTGCACTGTAAAAAAAAAAAAACTAATCATCTTAGCAGCTACCAGTTGTCGGCAAAAGAAAGATGCATGATATATTGTGCAGTTCCGAGCTTGTTTTGTTAGCATACAATCGTTCAGTTTCCTTCACGGTACACTTACAGCCACATCATTAGGTACAACTATACTGGGATCAACTAAAATAAATGAATGAATGAAGTAAAACCTCGCAGACGGAGGTACAGTGTAGCTCCCCACGCAGTCACACAGAGTCTGACGCTCTTTTATAACTTTATTCTGACCTGAACACATCAACAGCAGTGCAATTCCGACACCATGTATGTATATTCAACTCACAAACACTTCCTTATTGTCACTAGAGTACCGTCAAATGCATTCAAGGACACTCGGAACATCACAACGTCTTTATTGTGCATGTATGTGTGGTCTGAATAAACAGAAAGACAAAGAAAAACAATAAGTGGATATTCTTTTCAATCACTAGCGTAAGTACAATTTGTTGCATTTAAATATGGTCGGAAATTGCAGAAAATACACCAACACTCAAAACACGTGAATTCAACTTCGGTTCTGTGGTGTCTTTGAACGCAACCCCTCAAACTAACAGAGCGGTAAGATCCCTATATCCATAACTAAAGTCATCCTTTCACTTGCAGTGGCTACGCTACATATGTAGAAAAAAAAGTCTTTTTTTTTTCATGGGTTCTCTTCGCGTGATGAACTCCACTATAGAAATGTGTGTTTTTCACAGATTCGTTTATGAAAACTATTTCACGATGAATTGGAAAATGTGCCCATTGCTGAAAGCTTTTTCATATGTTGCCTTGACTTTGGCTGTATTGTCTTTTGCGTAACCCTTTTCATTGCTCCTGTACAGTATCTGTAATGTTTTATAGCAAATGAACTGTGAATTACAGAACGATATCAACTATTTTCATGACCTGTAAACTTTGAAACTGTGAAAGAGAAATACTACTACTACTACTACTACTAGAAATACTAATTAGTTGTCGTTGCAAAGTTTACCGGTTGGATTTTATATATGCTAAATGTTTTCGAGTAACAGGTAATTTGATTGTGTGGACCCCTGATATACAAACATGTACAACGTACATAAATAGTCCTATTTGTAAATATACTAAATATATATATTCTCAATGTTTATAGAAGGAGGTAGATCTTTGGGACATGGTCATATTAAAAGTAGCAAACAGGCGGAAAAAGTGTGAGCACCCCTGTGCAATGTAGATGCACGTATAGCCTCTTATTTACATGTTGACCACAATTACTTTGAAATAAAATTTCAAATATCAATATCAAATATCATAAAAACACTTCACTGTGCTTTATTTTGAAAAACGTGCACCCCATTCATCTGTCTGCCCTGTCGGCACTTGACAGATAAGGAGAGGAAGAAAAGGCAATTAATGCATTTGTTGTTCAAGCCTGTGAAAACGACTCTAATGTTGACATTATCACAGACAGTAAATTTAAATATAAAAAAATAAATGCTGCAGTGACGCAGTCCGCCTCCCGTGCAGACCACCACCACAGCTTGGATAGATCCTAGGGAAAACCCTGAATAATGATTCATTAATTAGAAAACTGTGATTAATTTGATTAAAATGTTGAATCCTTTGGCATCTCTAATTCAAATATATAAAACTTGACATTCATCGGTTTTATTTCTTAGTTGTTTAAAGTATGTTCAAAATAAATATATACTGTATGTATGTATACATATATATTAATAAAAAGGTAGGCTGTATTAGAATATGACAATTTTATAGGTGATCCGTCCATCCATTAGGGCCATTAGGGGTATTGGTGGAGCATATCCCAGCTGACTTTGGGTGAGAATTTTAAATCAACAAAACAAAAACTATTTAAATAGCTCCACACATATAATATTACAAACAGTGATTATGATTATGATTATTTTATTTATGTATTTATTTTTTAAATCTATTGAACATATGTAATTGACAATGGAGGTTGTATCATTTTGAGTGCAACTGTATACATACATTGTACGTACATATAATTGTGTTTATGTGTTTAAAGCTCAATGATTTAATGTAATGTAAGTACAATAAATGTAACATATTAAAAATAATCAAATAATGCAGTTTTTTCTACTTAATATGTCTAAAAAGTACAAAAATGTGTCATAAATTGATATTTTTTGTAGTGTCTGATGCGCTGAAACCCTCCCTGGCCACCCTGTTGTTGCGCTCCCTGATTGGCTCAGAGTTCATGTCAGTCACAGGCGGTGTGGGCGGGACTTGATCGATTCACTCTTTCTCCACACACACAGAAGGAAGGAGCTGGGCACAAGGCGGCGGCAGTGCATCTTCAGTGTTTATCGGAGGACGGCAGTCGTTGCTCGCTACTGTCTCCACTTGTGAAGCCCTGCTACCGCCGCTGTGGCACATCTCTCTTGTAGAACAAACCAGAAGAAAAGCAGCACAGTTTCCGGGACATTTCCAAGCTAGGAACTCCGTATAAAAGTGAATCCAGTGTGGGAGATAACGAGGAGGACAAACTACAAACGGGAGCAAGACCAGAGAAAGACAGGATGAATCTCAAGAATCATGTCATTTTCACCCTCTACACTATTTACGGCATTCTTCTTAAAGGTAAGCGTTAGGAGTATGGTGCACGTTGTGTTTGTGCACCTTGCATGCTAACAAGACGAAGGGTCACGCTTTCTTGTAGTGATGTTTACCTTCGCGCACCCGGAAAGTGAATGCAGAACTGGGGGTCTTTTTCCACCTCTATCGTGTCTTGAGAGTCTCTTTCTCTTGTTGTCGGGGCAGGACACACCTCAGCGTGATCCGAGCAGCCACCCCCTGGGTGTTTTGGACATGCAGCTTTATTGATGAGTCACTGTTGCGATGCTGTTGATTAGCTTGCAAAGCATTTGTGCTCAAATATGCTGCATTTGTAGTGTAATGTTTTGTACAGATAAACGCTGCTAAGCCTCGTTTTGCTTGACTGAGTGTGGAGTTGCAGGAACAGGTGCACCGCCCTTCATCTTCAGTTCATACCATCCAAATTCTCCTTTAGAGTCACCTGAACTGACTACATGATATTATTATGATCTTGACCTTCCTTTGTGTTAACTGCATGATGAGCAGAGCACTTTAAGGCATAGTGACACCGGAGGTCAAGGTCAGAGTGTGTGCTTTATAGATACAAATGAGGTAGTTCTGTCACAAATTACGATGCCTTGCACACATGCATGATGTGAGATGAAGTGACGCCAATGCACAAATGGCATTAGTCAAAGAGGAAGGAGCGTTTGTTTTATGCCGTTCATGTGTGTGACTACATAAATGGCCATTTTGCAATAGTTCAGAAGTACCTACGCTGGTTGTCCTTGTTGTCTTTTGTAACAACTCACCAAAGACGCAGTACGTAATAGGTGCCTTTTCATCAAGAGTGATGGGTTGCATAAAATCGTAGATCGTCTGTTGAACAGGAGTGCTATGCTGTGTTTAAGAAAAAAAAAACCCAGAGGCCACCACAGAAGGATTCCAGGGATGGCAGAGAGGAAAAGTGTGATGATAACCATAGAAGAGGAAGTGTGATTTATTTCCTTAAAGCAAAGGGTCTGCCTACAAATTTAACACATTCATTCCAGCAATAGGCTAGCCATAAAATGCCACTAGGTGACACTATTGCACTTTGTGTACCCCTTCCCTTCATGTGTCTGCCGGTCGTCTTACAAGGATGAGCAGTTTTGCTTTATTTTAGTTTTATTAGACCGTTAACACATTTACGGATTTTTATTTGGCCAGGAACAGGATGGAACGGTCTTCGCCTTGGGCTGCAGTTACCTGTTCAAGAACATACCATTAGTCATAGACCAATTAGCTTTGCAAAATCAACATAACAGACACGTCTATGCATACAATATATGCTAGTGTTAGTAACGACAGCAGGCCTCGACGATGACGTGGGAAGATTACAGGACCAACTCCAAGGAGGAGGGTGCAAAACAGGTTGCACAACATATTGCCATGTATATCTTACAATACAGGTGGTCCCTGGTTTACAATGTTTCGTGGTTACAAATGTGCTTCTGTAAATTAATTAAAACTTTATTTTGTCTGTAAATGTGACTCACTCGACAACTAGTTACAGCACGCAAGATGGTGGCGTGTACCTCGCGTGGGCCGGACGAATATGGTGTGCGCCTGCTGCTAGACTGAGGAATAATATTGTTTATTAGTTATGTTTTTGCGCTCTATTATGTCTCCCAAGTGGCAGTGCACCAAAGAAAAGGAAAGCCATCACCACAGAAGTAAAAATGAACATCATAAAAAAGCTCTGAGAGAGGAGAAGTGCCCACCAGTATAGTCTACTCTTTGGTTTGAACTGCTCGACTGATGTGACCTTCATTAAGGATACATTTTATTAAATGCTAATGAATGCTACAGGGGTCATGGACTCTGTACGCTGTTACAAGGAGATCTGGGATGAGAAGAGGATGTTATCCTTCCAGGCCAGCCTGGGGCAATATTTATACTGTAACTTTGCATGATTATAGCATGATGTATGTAAGCGCTGCATCATCATACTATCATAGCAGTATTACTCTTTTGTTATTGCGAAACCCACTTCATTCCATACCATTGAGCTGGGGATGGACTGGATCAAAGGTTATTTTCCTTCAAAACAGCGTTTACTTTGTTAGAAAGTAAACATGACGGCTTCCCCATGGCATTTTCAGTAAATGCATATTTTGTAGTCAAGTTGCTTTCCGTAATTATGAAGGGTTTACATTATTTAGGTGACGGTTGTCGGGCCAAATGAAAATCTTTGGCAGGACGGAAGTGGCCCGCCGGCCGCCTATTGAGGCCACCTGCTCTCACGTTTGTGTGCGTGTATGTGTGTGTGCGTGCGTGCGTGTGAGAAATGAGCGGGGCTGTTCTTAATTGCATGTACAGTATTCAGTATACATGCAACCTCTTACAATGAAACATTTTTTCTCACGCTTTACTGTATTGTTTTTCTCACTCTTTATATCCCTGCACATGCTTTACTCTTTGCATGTGTGGTTGCATATATCCCGGAAAACGTATGCTTTATTTGCTTATGTTTGAGAACGTATGAGGGCAGAGTGCACGGGAGACTCATTTCATGACACACACGTCGCACACTCTCTGTCACCCTGGAGAGGATAATGCTAGGCTGCTTGATTTGAACAGTCATTTCCCAGTGCAAGGCCTATTATTGTATAGGTTGCACACAGCAGGCAGGTCAGCCTCCTCCTGAATGGACTCGATCTCACAGAGACAGCTTTCTTTGCTGTAGGAGAGATCCATCCAATCCACATCATGTGCAGGATATAATGCAAATTTGTGTGTGTTTATAATTTATTTATTTTTTTTAGATTGAGGCTGTTGTTAGCGCTTCCCTCCAGCATGTGCCCGTGAGCCAGAGAAAAGCGCCTGTTATGCAAATGGGCCTCTTACGCAAGAGCCCGGGGCTGAGCGGCTGCCGAGGCAGAGGGCGTCGGAGGAAGAGGAGCTGATGTCGGAACAATATGGGAGGAGAGCTGTGGAGGAGGAATGTGCAATCTCCTCAATGATATGAGTGCAACTAATGCACTTTTTGTGTTTTTGACGCTTGTTTATCTTCCGTTCGCTCGCTGGTACGTTTGTTCCCGAACTCATCCCGTGTACGAGTCCCTACTGAGTCTAAGCTGCTGAAGGCTGACCCTCCATCCCTGTGCGCTTCCGTCCATTCCTCCCTCTCGCTCTCATCCTCCTGTCCTGGTGTTGGAGCTTTGTAGCGCTGCAGCGTGGGAAAGCTTCTGATAACAAGTGGCCTTGTGTGTGTGTTTGCAGAGCCACTGATTACATGGGAGAAACAACTCTTTCTCATCCGACACACTCCCCCTCCTATTTTTGCATCCATTTTCATGGTTGTGCTTTGACAGGTAGCGCATATGAGGTGTTCTGTACCTTGTGTTGATGCCATAAAGCCTCAAAGCTGAGAATCCTTGATGGAGCAGCGCTGGACACCATCGCATGCACACACCCGTACATGCACGGCACGGAGCTCCACTGTGGATTCACTGCTGCTCTGCCAAAGGATTTCCCCTGATCAAAGCCAGTCTTTTTGTTAGCCCAGGTGTTAAAAAAAGTTGAAACAGAAAAGAGGATGGGGCTGGAGGGGGATTGGGGTAAGGATTGAGAAGCTACAAGCTCTTCCTGGCACAGCAGACGAATGCCTGGGCAGAGCTGCTGCAGGAACACAACGGGCGATTACACACCTATGGTTCATTCTCTCAAGTCAGATGATGAGTTTTTCCATGCTTTGGTTTCCTTTTACGCTGATGAAACCAAAAAGGACCAACAAACAGTACATTTTTCGAAAAAGTTCCCTCATTTGGCTTACTCTATTTGCTTTTTGCAAAACCAGGACCAACATGGCCTCTTACCCAACAACAAACCCAATTTGGCCAAGCACCAAATTCCTGTATTCCTCACATCGTGGGTTGTTAATTTACTCAACTGCAGCGATCACGCTGTTCTGCTGCTATGATGTCACACAACATTTGTATTTTATGCAGATATTGGCATCATCGTGTCTGCCCAGCAGTTAAATATATCACACCGTGCCCACGTTAACTGCAGCTACATCTACCGAGTGGCACCACCAATTATTTTTACCTAAAAAAAAAATCAAGCATCTATTTAAGGTGAGCGATTTTAAGTGGATGATGTTCCCAGTCTTTAATTGAGGCACAGTGTCCATTACAAGGGAGGCTACTATTTCATGACATTACAGATTAAACCTAACCGACCTTCTCTATATGCCTCTATGCTGACAATAGACCAGTCTTACAATGATGAAAAGGTTGAACGATTACGTACAGTAAATGCTCTTCGTAGTTTTTGGCACAACCCATAAAATGTGACATTTTTGCTTCTTATTTACATAACCCCTCTAGATCAAACCTGCGCCACAAATGTGCACCCTACATGACCTCAGGCTTTAATACAAGCAGTTTTTCCTTCTATCTGCTGCACAGTTCTTGCTCGACTTTGGTGTCAGAAGTGGGATCTCCCTATGTAACATACCCTGATCGTATTTTCAGTAAGCACTCTGTCTGCTTGTTTTGCTTGTTTTATTGATTTTTTTTTTTTACATTTGGAAATTATTGTTATATTGTTATTGGTTATTGTAGCAATTATAAGTTGTTGCTGTTCTGCGAGATAAGTAACGGCATGCGTAGCTGCAGGACGTACCTGATAGTAGGGATCTATTTATATTTCCCCATCACCACCTCCACCCATATCATATCTCATGAACAATGTGGGATGGAACTCTGACACCTTTCTCAACATAAAAAGCATACACAGGGGAAAACTGACGTTATAGGGTCCCTGCTGCTTGTCGTAGACCTGCCAATGTATGCCTGCTTGTGTGTATCTCTGTCCATTCATTTTCTATACCGATATTCATCCTGTTCCCAGTTCTTCTTTTGGGAGCCTGTCCCAGTTGAATTAGGGTAGGAAATCATCCCACACCAGCCCGTAGAAAATCTACTATATTAAATACTACTCAGAAAAACTGCCAGGCAGCATGTCAAGTTCAATCCAGTTTAGTTTGATTTTTGTTTTAAAGCAGCTGCCAGAACAGAACAACATACTTTTCTTGGGCATTTTTTCTAAATGGTAAGGTCAGAACATTCTCTTTTATAAAAAACAAAAAAAACAACCCCAAACCATGTGAAACCTCTGTTTTCCATTTTGCTTCCTCAATTTTGATCAGTGTTTTTTTTTCATATGAACTCTTATGAGAGTGAGAGTTGGCAAGTGTTCCCAGAAAATACAACACTGTTGAGTAATTGGTGGTATGATGGCGATGACGCACTGTCATGGATGCTTATGTTAATCACTATACAATAGAAGCGTGCAAGTCTTCAAACATCCAATTAGGTTGTCAAGCTTGCATTCAAAACAGCATGCTTTATTTTTCGTCAAATAAATTTACTCTGATTCATTGTACATTACTAAAGCACAGTGATGTGGTGTTGCTTATACTGTGAACTAATGGATCCTTGACTGCAAATACGTGTTGCCTACAAAAAAAAACAACCACACATCTTTGTCTAGAATTTATTGTGGCGTAATGCATTTCCAAATTGGCAGCGCGGCTCTGCTTCGTATCCCATAGTTACAGTAGGAGAGATAATGAAGTAGCAAGTTTGAAACCTCCCAGCAGGCAGCAGGATTTGTTTATATTACCGTAAACAAGCCTGCTTTTCTTATATAAAGCATGGCGACGATTGGATTTGATGCATCGTTACCTCAATGCGCAGCAAAACGAAGAATGAGAAATACAACTGAAACACAATAATAGCATTCACTGATTGCGACGATTTGGATAAAACGCACACACAAACAATTGGCCACAACAAGTATGTTGTTTGACTGGCAGTGATTGACACAGCTCTATGCAGACTGCAAGATACAAGATGAGTGACCAGTGATTACTGTTTAATTAGCCCTGAAATTTGGCATTAAAAACCCATATTATTATTATTCCAATATTTGTAACATATATGTGGCTTTACATGCTGCCACCTTGACACACTTTTTCATGGTCGAATGTCTTCTGGGTTTTTTACTTTTTATTTCCATTTACGGCAGTGCTCGTGTTTCCAGCGGTCTGGTCAGGAAAACTGATGGTAGAAGCACCCTCTGGTAATACACATTCTTTCCTTTATCTTAGGCGCAGTATTAAAACAGCTGTTCTTGAAATGTTTTTAAAACACAAAACCGAATGGCGTCTTTTGGAAATGTGAACAGGCTTTCGCCATCTGCTTGCGTATTTGAGTAAAAGCCAGCCACACAATGAGCGGGCATAATATAAAACAAAAATATATAACAAATAACAGAAATTGTACCAAAACTGCACCACAACAATATGAACCAGTGTATTCCGTGGGTAGGTTTCAGATGGGAAGTTCTTGAGGAAACGTCCTTTCCTCCTTCAGTCTCCGGAGGCTAGTTTTATTTTTTAGTGTAAAAAAGGGTAAATATTAGGGATGCTCCGATCGATCAGCCACCGATCAATATCGTCCGATTTTCGTAAACATCACGTGAACGGTGTATGCCGATAGACGGCTTTCAAAGATGATCACAAAAAACGATCGGCGTGTGGCGGCAAATCCTACATGTCCGCTGTGTCACGCACGGTTGTCAACAAAATGACGCGTCTCGTATGGAGCTCGCCGCAAGCTACGCCAATCAATGCTAGCATGTTACCAAACCTATTGCAATTCTACTATTCTCGCATCTTTGTTTACATGCTTTGCAGGCAGTCACTGGCTTTACTTTGCACTGGCAGCAGCTTGCTAGAGTTATCCACATAGCTTCTGGTCTTTGGACTCCAAATATGACTTTTTACCACAGTGGCATTTTGTTTTTAAAATAAACAAGCAATGGGGTTAGTTCAGAGATTGTTTTTGTCCCACAGGGAAGCCAAAAATGGATATCATGTTTATGGGGTACATTCTTTTTCCAAGTGTCACTGGACAACTTTACTCTCTTGTTGTCATTATAGTAATTATGTCTTGTCCTCAAAACTATTTGTGTGTAGTTGTTTAATGAACACAAACATTGTGTCCAGCTTTGTGATGATGATGATGATACTATCACAGGAGTCTCCTATCTCGCCAGCATATTTTGAGTAGCTCACCAAAGGGTCAAAGAATATTTGCTTCAACTCTCAGTAAAAACTATTGAATTCAGACTTTATGCCTTTGTATATATTGACAAATAAGCACAAAATAGCATAAAGACGATGTCCACACTGAGTGGAGATCTGCTTGGTAAATGAAGTAGTTTACAATTGAATTGTTGATTTGTCATACATTGTTGAATTGCCATACATAAAAGAGAAATAGTTGACAAAGTGATGAAAGTTGGACACCCCTGCAACCTGGACGCTGAATTTATTCTGTTTTAAGTTGAGCAGTACAGATTTCTATTGAATAAAGATATTTAATTGTATCATTTTTCAGCTAAAAAATGATTAGTGAACTGTTTATTTCCTATGTATTTGTATTACTTTAAAATATGCATCAAATTAAATTCAGGTTTGTCTCAAATAGCATACAAAATTTAAATATTGAACTGTTTATTTCCCACGTATTTGTATTACTTTAAAATATGCATCAAATTAATCGCCAAATACCCAACACTCATCATAAATACCCGGAGAAAACCTACGTCTTCCCGATCTCCTGACTGTGTAGCCAACATGCTAACCACTCGGCCACCGTGCGGCCGTGTTGCTATATTTTGCAACTAAAATACAGACAGCAAAATTTAAACACAAAGCAAAGAAATTTCCCCAAAATTACGACTTTTAGTACAACATTGAGAATAGGCTCTTGATTATCTTCCCATACAACACAATCTAGAGTTAGACACCTGAATTCTGTCCATTGTGCTTAATTGTGTCTATACATCTAGGCAAAATACATGGCAGAAAATCGGTGTTCTGTAGGTACTTCAGTTTTATTTAGCAATGTTTATTTGGTCCTTTTCGTCTGCTATTCCATTTTTTTCTTTTGTTACAAACCATTTAATGCTTGCTAAAATGTTTTAAAAAAAAAAGAATATTCTTGGAATAAATATATCTATATTAAAATAAAATTAGGCAAGTTGTAATTGTTAATTTTCCTTTCAGTTGATGAAGGAAATGTAGTCCATCACGCCACCATATATGGGCATAGACTGTGTACAGTTCTGTGTACACATACATGCATGTGACGTCTCTGTTAGCGTAGAATTCCAAGGGATTAGTGTGTGGCTAATCTCCCACTCCATTCTTTGTCAAGCCATGTGTCACTAATGTCGGAAGTGTAGAGGCATGCTCAGACAGTCACCTTTTTGGTTAAAACTTCCCAAGCAGCAGTTATGATCTCAGGGAAACAAAAGCTTAAGGAAGTTCACATGGGAACTCCCATGAGGAATTGGTCTGTTGTTGCCCCCCTCAAACTTGAATAAGCAAACGAATGAAGTGTGTTAATGTAGCATGCAGTTGAACCTCGCGTGCTCTCCAGGTTCATGTATCACGCTCCCTCTTAACAAGCCTTATCCTTGATAATGTTCTTTTCATGTTATGTGCCCTTTCATCTGACAGCTCCTTTTCATACAAATCCCCGCGGGCCACAGTCGAGAGACTCGCAAGAACGTGTCACAGTAATCATTTTCTTGAGCCGAGATAAAGATACGGTCACAACGTCGCTCTTCCTCCCTCCCTCCCTCTGCACTCCCTGCCCTGCCGCCAATATTGTTTGGGGACCCTGCGTCTGCTCCTGACAGAAATGAATTCAGGCAAAGCAAAGTCAGCCCATATTGCGGCGCCGAGGCAGCCACAGCCTTATGTTATGTGTAAGCCGCAACGCGCACATAAATGCACATGCACACTGAGGTTGTAGACATTGCAGACAAATCCACTCTTGTTTGGAATTACATTTGCTCAGATGTTATGGACTGTAGGGGGCTACTGTTTGGCCTTTTCCGTCATTCCTGAGCTGACAAGAAGAGTACAATTGCAGAGAATTCATGGATGCTCGGTGAAATACCCAAAGAAGCACAGCTATTTCTCCCACTGAAAACCGAAAGCCCATAAACATGAACGTACAACAAATTCTCATCTCCCCTCTCTCTAGTGCATCATTGTCTAAATCATTCAAGGGAGCATCCTTTCAGTGTCTAAACAGGAAGTGAAGCCAAATCCACACATAATCCCACGATTCCCACCGCCTCCCACCCTGATTCATCTTTACTAATCACAGCTGTAATGCAACAAAGTAATCCTTAAAATGAGAAACATCAATCTTTACGCTGATGCTAATTTCCACTTTGAGGCACCTGCAATGCATTTTCAGATGCATAGTTGCGATATTTTTAGAAATCCTCAATATTGGCTTTCTTATGGATATCAACTATCCAATATTGGCCAGCACTATAGATAGATAGATAGATAGATAGATAGATAGATAGATAATGACTTTTCTTTACTTTATTTCTGATATAAAGTGGTGTGAAAAAGTGTTTGCCCCCTTCCTGATTTCTTATTTTTTTGCGTGTTTGTCGCAATTACATTTTTTAGATCATCAAAGAAATGTAAATATTAAGTCAATAACAACACAACTGAACACAAAATGCAGTTTTTAAATGAAGCTTTTTATTATTAAGGGAGAAAAAAAAATCCAAACCTACATGGCACTGTGTGAAAAAGTGTTTGCCCCCAAAATCTAATAACTGGCTGGGCCTCCCTTAGCAGCAACAACTGCAATCAAGTATTTGCGTTGTAACTTGCACTGAGTCTCTTACAGCGCTGTAGAAGAATTTTGGCACACTCATGTTTGCAGAATTGTTGTAATTCAGCCACATTGGAGGGTCTTCCAGCATGAACCGCATTTTGAAGGCCATACCACAGCGTCTCATCTCATTTAGGTCAGTACTTTATCTAGGCCACTCCAAAGTCTTCATTTTGTTTTTCCTCAGACATTCAGAGGTGGACTTGCTGGTGTGTTTTGGATCATTGTCCTGCTGCAGAACCCACGTTCGGTTCAGCTTGAGGTCACAAACAGATAGCCGGATATTCTCCTTCAGGATTTTTTGTTAGACAGCAATTCATGGTTAGACAATTTGTTAGAGAATTCATGGTGCCATTTGTCACAGCAAGTCTTCCAGGTCCTGCAGACAAAGAGACTGTATGACAAAAGGGCTCACTCCATTCATGTCGTCGTTCTTTGGAACAAACACACCAAGGTGCAGAAACCAATGCACAGAATGAACCCTGTTCCTGCCTGTTTGGAGGTGAGAGACAGGAAAACAGACACGCATGTACATGTCAATGTATTAAGGTCAGCAAAATTATTGAGTTCATTTTCATCTGTTGTGTGATTAATTAATTATCGTCTAGTGCCCACGAGACAAAGTGTTTTTCTGAACAAGAAATCTTGTCATGTTTTAATCTTGTGAGATCTTGTGACACCCCTAAAAGAGTTTCAAACAAAGACATCATTGGATTATCTCAATTTCAGGTCTGATGCATCATCTGGGACCAATTTATTTTTTTCCATTGTTATTGAACAAATATTTTGAATTGAGAATAATGGAAGTCAGCCAGCGTCCTTGACTTTGGGGGTTCTGCTGTATTCGCAAACGTCATTACATATGTTACCTCTGACTAAATGATACGGGCCCTTTTAATATCTTTCAAAATAGGGATTTAGCGCATAATTGCCTAACATGTTCCGACACAATATTAAAATTGAGTTATGGGTATGATACTAATTGAAAAGCAGGATTTATTGCACTTGCACTGTCACTATCTGCACTTGTTTTTGCGCCTGGAAGTAGCGAAAGCTAATTGAAATATAATTCCCCTAAGACACATGTTCATGTTAATTGAGTTTCTGTGTGCCCCCGTGTTTCCTTTGCTCTATGTGTGTAATGGAGGGGGTGTGTTTCTTTGTACTCATGTTGTTGCCCGAAGTAACTTGCTAGTCACTTGTCTAATCAACAGCTGGAGCCCACCCCCACTCGCTTCTTAATTCAACCTTCGAAAGCGACTCTATTTTGCAGATGCCACATTTCTGTACTCACTTATAATGTAATAAAAGTATCCACCCAATCTTATTTTAGTAGATGGAATTCACTAAAATCACATTGACCTGATCCTTCTGCTTGTTGCAGTTTCAGCGCTGCTGTAGATAATGGGAATGTGACCAACAATAGGCGTTCATAACAGGCTGCTTGAAATGGAAGTGAATATAAATTATATTTAAAGACTGCAATTATGGGATTACTTTGGGTGTGATTATGGGTGTGATATTTCACCAACGTTTAACCAAGGTTTCCCACCCTCAACCTCTCCCTACTGTTGGTATCTGTTAACATGGGAAGATCTTGTTGTGTGGCTGTTTTTGTATTTCTTAAATGGGAGGGATTCTATTTCTCAAACGGACTTGAAGTAGTGAGTATAATCAATTCATTGAGAGGTTTTCAAAGTGTGGCACGGTGAGTCTCCCTGCAGATAATATATTTGGGGCCTCCCCGAGCCCCTGAAAAACAGATTTTCAGTAATATAAATTTTTTGCTGTTTCAGCAGCTGCTTCACTGCTTCTCACTTCAGACTTTGTTTCCTCCCACAACGTAATCTCGAGTCACGAGATTTCTTGTTCAGGAAAAAAAGGTCTTGCGATAATAAATAACTAAATAAATAAAACCACACGATAAAATTATCTCGATAATTTTGCCAGCCTCAATATATTTCCTCCAGATATTGCCATGTGCATGCGTCTGTTTTCATCATCTCATCATCATCTCTCGCCTCCAAACAAGCAGGAAGTGGGTTCGCATTTAGTCACATTAAATTAGTAATGTATTTGACAAAGTTCAAGACCAAGAACAGACATTTAAGGCAAGTTATTCAGATACACAATAGCATAAAGAACATACCTGGGAGGCTGAATAGGCTAAACAAGCCATCGTGTCCAACAAGCAAGATACTGGTTTGTCACTGGTCACCAAGCTCCCGATCTTATTCTGCATCACTGAATCCATTGAATTCTTCATCCTCAGTGAAGACGAAGGTGAATCCCCCTGCAAAAAAGTGCACGAAGGAGTGGTAAAAAACATCAAGAGACAATCTTACTAGAACATTGAAAAGAGCCGGTGGTGGACCTTTTAAGGGACGCCATCAAAGATGATGCCTCATCAGGGTCTTCAAAGGATTTATCACAACAGGGCACTGCAATAAAGGTAGATGAGGGGAGGTGGGATCTGGAGGAATTTAGAATTGTGTGCGTACTCAATCCAAACTGAGTATTCTTCCCAGGTAGGATTGGTTTCAGTAACGCATCTAAAGGTTGACTCTTTAAGTCCTGGTTGGCTCTCTCACATAGTCCATTGGGCTAGGCATGGTACGCCGAAGTGAGGCTGGAATCAGCTCCGGCTCCTTACAAAACTCCTTCCACACACAGAATATAAACTGGGGTCCCCGATCTGAAACTGTGTCTGTGGATATTCCACAAAGTTAGGCTGTCTCTAAGGCTGAGGGGAGCTTCTCCAGAGAGAAGAAGTGTGCGCATCGGGAAAACAATCTGCAATGGTCATGATGATAGTTTTGCCACTAGAGGCTAACATGAAGCTCCTGACATCTTTGTCCAAGGTGGGCCACCAAAAACGCTTCTTGATAAAGGAGCTACTTCTATTTATTCCTGGGTGGCAGGCCATGTGGGACTCAAGGGCCCATTTCAGCACTTGGGTATGAACAGTGTCAGGAATGAATAGTCGGTTTGGGGGTCCTGTTCCTGGGTCGGGGTCGTTGACTTGGTGCGCTTGCCACCCACTCGATGGCCCCAATTATCCATGAAGGTGATAGAATCATATCTTCTGACATCTCATCAGTGGAGCCATAGAACTGACAAGAGAGGCCGTCTGGCTTGATATTTCTCGAGCCGGGTCTATAGGTGAGTTGGAACTGGAATCGGGGGGGGAAAAAGCAAGGCCCCTGTAGCTTGACAGGAGTTTAGCCTTTTATCAGACTGAATGTATGAGAGATTCTTGTTGTCTCTCCATACCAGAAGTGGCAACAGTTCCTTGTGACCCATGTTGTCATTCCGCTCTGCTGGGGAAAGGTGCCTGGAATAAAAACCACGTGGATGCAGCTTTTGATCTTCAGCCCTTTGGGATAACACTGCTCCGACCCCGGTGTCCGAAGTGTCCTCCTCGCTATGTACAGCCTAGAAGGGTCAGGTTAGATCAGGATTGGCGTGGTGGTAAACAGCTGCTGAAGCGCCTGGAATGCTTTCTCTGAAGCTGGTCTAGGGCAATGTTAATCCTCACACCTTAGTGTGAGCAAAAGACGAGAGTTTATTGATACTCAGAGTACATGAATAGGAGTGGGGGAATTCTCGGGTAGTGCAGCAAATGAAGCAGCAGGGTCAGGAAAAGAAGAAGGTGAATCCCACTGCAAAAAAAGTGCACGAGAAAGCAGGAGGACATAAGGCGTGGCAAAAAACACGGAGAAACAATCTTACTGGAACATTGCCAAGAGCCGGTGTTACCACTAAAGAGTTAAGAATATGGGGACATTTCCTCCTACAAGTGGGCCTGAGGGATGCCATCAAAGATGCTGCGATGATTCCACATCAGGGCCTTCAAAGGAATTATACAACAGGGCGCTGCAATAAAGGAATGAAAGGTAGACGAGGGGTGGAGGGATCTGGAGTGGTCCTGACAAAGGCTGGGTCAGACTTCGCATTGCATTGTGCTGCTTTAAAGAATCTTCCAATGATATTTCTGCCCTTCTTCATGGGACATTCGTAAGAAAGCTGAATAGAAAGGCCCCAAATTATCTGCAAAGTCAAAACCCATGGCACGCTCACTCCCTCAGGAAGGAAATCTCACACACGTAATAAAAACCTGTATTCATCCAATAGCAGTTGATGAATGATAGCCGGCACTGGCAAGCCTTGTTGGTGGGTGGTGGGTGGGAGGAGCGAGGAGGAAGTGTCAGCCGTCATGCCTTCATGTAAACTAAAGTGTTTGTTTGTGATGGAGCTCGTTAAGTAAAATGAAAAGAATCGTTGCTGTTTAGAAGTGAGATCTCACGTCTGTGTGAATGGAGATCACAATGGATAAATGGATAAAAGACTTGCTGGGCGGATAGATAAACTACAATTTGATTAGAGTGGCCCAGAGGGGCTTAGTGTGACAGCACCTTAAGTTTGGACTGTGGATGCCGTCCTTGCAGACCTTGCTCCTGCTATGGGGGAGGGAAGTAAGACAATTTATAACGGTTAAAAAAACAAATTAACTCAGACCCTTGGCTCTGGTGAGCAAGCAACTGCATACATAATGTGCCATGGGGGATTTCTTGTTCACCAACATTGTACTCTGTGTCCAAACTCGCATAGCGTAGGAAACGACACAATCCCCACCCCACCCCACCCCACCCCACCCCACAAAATGCACCATCTGTCTGTGTATATGCCACATTGCAAATCCATGAAATGCTCCTCGACATTATTCCTCCCCATCCTAAGTGCTTACTGCTATTATCCCGCTCAGCGAAATAGTGACACTTTGGGCGTCTTTGTGGATTCTGCGGCTGCTTTCCAGTGGATATTGTTACATTGTGCCCAATTTGCAGATTTTGTGACGTGAGCAGTGGAGCCCCAGAGGAGAATTTTGTGAAAAATGTAATGCACTGTAATCAGTATTGTTTTCCTGGTGCTCTGGAATGCTTTGGAAGACATGCTGCCATAAAAGTAATATAGATATCCTTAAAAATGTTTCTTTTTTAGACAAATGGACAATGACCTATGGTCAATTAGTTGCTAAGTCCAACCTATGCCCCTGCAAACAAACACTTTGTTTGATGGCGGCCATGTTTTTCAACCAATCCTGCTCAAATTTTACACACAAATGCTTGCCAGTCTCCCAAAGGTGTGCGCCAGGTTCTGTGGTGGTTCAACTAAGCACCCTAACGTTACAGTGGGTGTTTTGTTGAGCGCATTGAGCTGTGTGAGGAATTTCAAGTCTATCCGACTAGCGTGGTCAAACTTTAGAGTTTAATAAGAGTGCCACGTTGTGTATTCGTCTCCTTTGTGTATAGCGGTTTATGACTAAAGAAGTAGCAATCAGACAATTTTAGATTATTAGGGGTATTCAACTGCTGAAGTTCCCACTATCGTCAAACTTTTCAAGCTACTTTACCAGCAACAATGTATAAGTCTAAGTATAAGTATAAGTATAAGTCTCTACTTTTTCCCTCACGCTTTGACCCCTGCGTCTTATACAGTAATGCGGCTAATTTGCGGGCACGTTGTGGTCTCGCGGCATACCGTGTGTGTCGGAGCAGTCATTTTGGATTTTATGTGAATCGCTACTCGGTAGTACTGACTGCCTTTGATCAATGCCTATAAAAGTACAGAATTTGGTACCCATACCTAATCACACAAGACATCAACACCTGTTTTGAGACCTCAGCAAGAACTAATTCTGTTTTGCTAATTTTATTGTGTTTTGCTTGTTTTTTGGGGTTTACCGGCGTTCACGATTCAAGACAGTTGTCATGCATGTGCCACGGAAATGATAAATGATAACAACAGTTTGACCCTGGAATGGATCATTTTAATTTACATTATTTCCTGTAAAACCAGTACCGTATGAACAAAATGAAGGTTATCCACATTTTTGTCTATCATGTAATACTTTTTGTTGATTTGAATTCCTCAAAATTCTCCCAAGAGAATCATTGAGTCTTGTGTGCTTGTGCTTTTTCTGAACTTTCATAATCTTTCCCATCACCAAATGATATCTATTTTGGCACGCTGCTTGAACACAGTGAGATGCACAAACTACTGCTGGAGTCTCACCAGGGTTCAGCTCACTAGTTTTATAGCTAACTCATCTCCAATTCTAATCAAAAAGCTTCTCCCAACCCCTAAACCTCCTGCTGAGGAAACAAATAAGCTATTATGGTTTTAAATGCTCGCCAATTACGGCTAATTTCAATGCCTGTCTGAAAGATGAGTTGCTTTTCCATCCCAATTTGCTTGAAGAATTGTGATATGGAATTATAACTAGACAAGTTAGAGATATAACAGATGCGTTCTTGTTAGAAAACAGAACGGTATCTGCTTTTCCTCAGCTCCCGTCATTAGGAACAGCTAGCACATGTCCTCCTTTATCTTGATCATTAGTGTTGGTCTCACAGTTACTCAGACCGTTACTCTCCTATAGACTTAACATCGGTGAGTGCAGACTGAAGAAAGTTAGCATATATGTAACTTAAGTAGACTCAAGTACTGGTTAGTGCCAGAGTTGTTGCATTGACATATCTGCAGTGCTTAGTCTTGTTAAACTACAATGTTGCATGGCACAAATTCATGAATGAACTCATTTGTAGGCAGAGCCTCTTGGCACTGGCAGACAGCTATAATCAACATTTATTTAAATGGATTTAACCTTGGCACCCTCATTGATCACAAAAGACATCTAATGGTGCAAATCCTTTTTTTTTTTGTTTAAATTCCAAATTCATTTCCATCAGGTTCAATAGATGCTTGGCTCACTTGTTGCAGGATGTGTAGAATTGGCAAGTGTACATATTCACATTGTTTGATGTTTATATAATTAATCTAATGAACGAAATGCTTGGTGCATATAGTAAATAGTGTGAAGTACAGATGACAAAGTTGTAGTACACCCACACAAAACTCATCTGGGCAGCAGTATTCAGCTAAATGCAAGACTGACATTGAAACAAGAGTTCAGAACATTCAAAGACCGATTCTACCATATTTTACACATCATTTATTGTTAATTTTCCCCCAGGTGGATCAAAGAAATACAGTCAAATGGCCAGCGCTTGTCCAGAGCTTCTATCTTGTCTTGTTTACATACCATAAATGCCGTAGCTCTAGCTGGGGTGTTTATTGACCTAAACTGCAAATGGAGCCTCAATTGTAAGAAGGTCATTATCTATAAAAAGTTTATTTTTAAACCTGAATAATGACTTGGCGTGCATGAGAAAGGGGGTGGGGTGGAAGAAAACATAGCTCTGTGCGACCACAAGGTCCTTTATTGCACAACACGGCAGCAACAGAACCAATTTTGTAATAGCGGTGTGGCGAAAATAAAAACCTACATTAGGAGGTTGCCTACAGCCGCAGTTTAAAATGCTAATTAAAGCCCCCAGCGGTTATTTCCATTTGAAGACCACCCATTGAATAAAGGCATTCATCGGAGCATTTACTGTGTGGTCTCATTTGTAATGATCTAATTTTAGGAATGTATAGTATGTACTGTAAGTTAACTTTAATAACAATAATTTGATTTAATTAAACAGATTATGGTGAAATTTCACACACAAATTCATCAACACATTCCTGAACAAATGCATCTCAGTTACTTTCTTCCCGCTTGCTTTTCTCTTTTTTCAGACAAGCCTGGTGACAGGCTAAGGCTGCTATACAGTATTCAGTTCAAATGGACCAGCAAATGCTAATCTGTGCTAATCCCCTAAGAAGCACCCTAAGAGCAACATTATTGCGCCGCTCAGTAGTTGGGATGGATCATGCAGAAGAAGACGACGGGGAACATTGTGAACGTCTTTGAGACAAATGTAATCGTAATAGCTTGTACGTACAGCGGTCACCTTTTAATGCTTACACACAGCGTAGAGATCGAGCTAAAAAAAAAAAGGGCAGTGTTTAACCACAGTTGCATTTACGTTGTAAATGGTAGTTTAAGCCTTCTTGTAAATGCACTGGTCATCCTAAACCTGACCTTATTAAAGTATAGCCATATCTTTGGGTTGTAGTAGATTATCATTACAGCTGGTGCGAGTCCAGATTGTTTTTAAAGAGGTGACCTTCACCCCACGTAATCCTGTCATCACCTTTGACCTCCATACACGCATTATCAGAGTGTACTTGTACAGTTCCCAATTCACGTGTTTGTATTTGTTAGCATTACCGTGCATGACAAAATGTACAAAATGCAATCATTTATCCCGCTCAGGCCGTCACACACGACATAGAAATATTTCTGTCGGATAATTTCCGCTTCTTTCCTGCACCACAGAGAAAAGTGCTCACTTGACAGCTGGTAATAACGTGGCGATATATGACAAAGAAGGAAGTGTTCTGTCAGCAGGATTCAAATTGCACATCCACACAGGAGCCTATCCAGAGATAGTTAATAAGTTTTTTTACATGCTATCTTTGCTGTCCGTAAACCCACTACAATGTGCTATTTCTAACAGGAATCAACATAATTTTTGTTATTTTAATTATTTCTGTTGTAGCCAAAATCACAATTTGTCTATCAACAAAATTGTAGATGAAATTAGAATCATAGATTAATGCTGAATGCATTTGGCTAACTTTCCTGACTATTCCAGTTAGGCGTAGTGAAACCTCGAGCTTTGTAAACAATCCAATCTGGGACACTGATTGACCTTCAGTTTGTTCAAATTTGGAAATAATTATAATAATTAAATATAATATTAATAATAATAATAATAGGAAACAAAGGAAATAAAAATGAACCATTCCAGTATACACTACAAAAGTGTAAAAATTAACCGGTCACTGTACATGTTAACATGTAAAAACAACAAAACATGTCTTAACGTCAATGAAAAAGGGGTAATGAATAACAAACCAATAACAAAAACCGAGGTACTGCTGCGGTTGCAATCTACAGCGCATTTGCTGGTTACAGCTAGTAGTGTACTCCATTTTGCATGCATTGCTTCAAGGCCATTAATCAACAATCAATCCTACACAATCAACAGTGTTCTTAATAATTACTGTCTATTTCATTATTGTGCCTCTTCCTAGTCCCTGCTTCTATCTTTTTTCCATTGTTGTGGAAAACAATTAATATCAGATTACCTGTAACGTGTCCAGTTTTGTTGATGCATACTTGCGATGGGAAGGAGTGGACAAACATCAGTGAGATAACAACAAGGGAAAATAGATGCATCAAATACCCGTAGACGGCAGTGCGATGCATCAGGGACGTTGACAGGGCTGTCTTGAGATGTGTTGAAAGTCTAGGTTGCTTCCTGCGGCTTGTCTGGGATCCTTTCAAGACATCGACCTGGCCGTGGCTAGAGCCGGAGATTCCCTGTGATGAGATGTGATGAGACAGCGGTGGTGCTAACAGCAAAAACATTGCATGTTGGAGTGTCATCAATGCGTTGAGGGATGTGAGATTTGAAGGCTTGTCGGGGGGTAACAGGAGGGATTGAGGGGGTTAAGAGGAATTCACATCTGCTCCTTCGCCACAAGACATGACTTTGGAACAGAGACAGATGAGCCTGCAGTGTATGAAAAAATGATAGGAACAGTGACAACAAAATGGGAGCCTAAAAAGAACACGAGGCAGGCATATGCAGAGCCAGGCATGACACATGCAGTAAATGAGCCTTGACACTGCTTCAATCTTGGGTTCAAACCATCCCAAACTTGCACATATAATCTCAAAAGTCATTACTATTACAGATGAATGGTAGAATTTAAGTAGAACAGGTTGGAAAACAAATATCTGTGTGACATTTTGTTGTTGTTTTTGCCGCCACCAACATTCTTACTTCCTCCTCACTTATTCACATCATGTTTGTCTATTTGTGTCTTCGATGTCACTGTCTCTCTCCTTCCGAACTTTGTGTTTCATTTCTGCCTTTACCCCCTGACACCTCACCCCGGGGCTTTCATCTTGGCAGAGTGCTCTCCCTTTATGAGAATCCTCCAATTGGCACACAAGCGCCCTTGTCAGACACCATTCATTGCACTTGCATAGATATGAAAAGTGTTTTAACAAGCACGGCCAAGTCTTATGGTGTGGCAGAAAGTGCATACCGATGCAAAAGCAAATCCTGTGACTAATTTGAAAGGGTAGTAAAGTTGGAAGGCAGTCGTTTTGTTGACGCAATTGCAAGCAACGTTTTACTGCAACTGCACAGAGGTGGCATGTAAGTAAATTCTCCTTTGCTTGTTCATCTGTGGAACGGGTGGATTGTGTCTTTGCAAAATGGTGTGAATGTAACATCTTTGAGGGTGTTTACACAAAACAGATAAGAGCAGTATCGTAGTGACCATCTGTTTCCATGACAGCAGTCTCACAGTAGAAGTTTTTAAATTCATCCATCCATCCATTTTCTATACCGCTTCTCTTCTTTAGAGTCACGGGGGCATGCTGGAGCCTATACTATATGTTTTTATGTATTATATTCGGACACTGCTAGGTCCGTATAAAAACTAAAAACATTGCACGAGTACGTCACAGTCAAAACAACAGTGCCCCTCATGGTTTTTGGTTGTACTGCAACATTTGGTCGATATCTGCTCGCTTCCACAAGAGCCAGGCGCTCCTGTCTGACTACATTATTAAAAATAAATAAATAAATAAATACTTCAGTATTCTGTCTTTTTGAAGCTCAGTAGCATACTTGCCATTGTAGCAACAGGTCAGCTACTGTACACATTATAATTGCAATCCCATTTAGAAATGAGTCAGTGTACGTATTGGATAGAAGTAGACTTACTATCCACTGAAAATGACACAGCTCATGGGACTAACAAAATGTCACAGTACATTTTCAATGAACCACAGCTTCCCAGTGCCTGCAGCACTCGTGCAGCCCCAGACCCTGATGCTACCACCACCATGCTTGACTGGAGGAAGTCTTGGTACCCACTTGTGTTGCCAGTAGGTTTGCAACGATACACAAAATTCACGATTCGATTCAGTTCGATACGTTTGTGTTTCGGTTTGATATTTTTTCGATACAAAAAATAAATTACCTTGCCCTTTTTAATTTGAATTTTATTGAAATTGCCAACATTTTTCACGTTTTTCAGCATTTTCACTTTGGTATGAAGGGAGGCGGAGCTCAGTGGCTCTGTGCTTGACAATGCAACCTAATCCAGAGTAGTTGATCGCAGACACTTTTAGCGCAGAGCCCCACCAGAAGTGGATACAAATAAATATGAAACTGCGTATTGTTTGATAGAGGGATCACAGTTCGATACAGATACACGTATTGTGACACCCCTAGTTGCCAGGTATTTGCACAATAATGGCTATGTGTTGAGTCAATTTCAGTGGATAGTAAATCTATACAGCTTTTTAAACTGTACACTGACTACGCTAAAATAAATTTTCCAAGTTTCATTTCAACAGTGTCGTCCCTTGAGAAGATATGATCAAATTGCAATTAAAGATACTGTATTTGTCAAAATGGAATCTGTTGCATTCTTTTGTGTTGTACCAAGTGAACATTTAAACACCAGAAGGTGCTGTCAACCCGCTTTTAATGCACACTGATAATTGCAACCCTAAGCAGCTCTTAACATCACGATTAATTATTGATAAAAACACTTGCCCTCTGTAGCCTCTGCAGCCACTCAGAAGCATTCAAAGTAACTTTCCTGAAAACGCATATCCAATCCTATATTTAGCAAGTAGTTAATATACTGTACTCTAAAATCACTGGTAGATAGTACTGTGGGGTAGAACGTCACTCCAGAGTTTACCTTCATTTATTCTGCATGTTCTGAACTCCTGTTTTTATGCCAGTGTTGTATTGAGGAGAATAATGCTGCCATAGGGGCCTGCCCGGATGTAGCTCAACTTCCGACACCTGAAACGTCTTACACGTAGACTTAGACAGACTTTATTGATCCACAAGGGAAATTTGTCTTCTTGGTCTTCTTTAGACAACAAACTAGTTGAGACTGAAGCCAAGTGCAAGTCATTTTTAGTCAGCAAGTTTGGAACCTATTGGGGCTGTCATAGAATTCTACAATACAAAGTCAGACGGAAGTCAGCATCGTTTGGTACAGGATTACCAAACAAAAATTCGAAGATCATTGGCATGTACATAGTGAGGTTCCCGAGGGTGGCAAAATTAGAGCATCAGAACATGTGCGTCCCCTCAGAATCGGTATACTGTGGCTAGATATTTGAAGTTGTAACGAGGCCGCTTGCCCATCTCGACATGGTGATATTTCTGGATTCACTTACATTTGTGAAGAGGTTTAACTCTGAACCTCAAGATTTTCTGCCTTGTCATTCCGACATTCAGTTTTTCCCCATTTGTTTAAAAAATATTTTTCATTTAATTGTAGTTTTTTGTCACTTTTTGTCAAATGCCTACTGAAACTACTATATGTATTCCATTTAGGAATGGAGTTACTTCATGCTAAAAAGTCCACATTAACACACTCTAAAGGACCACTGTGTAGGATGGGAGAAATGGACAATCTCTTGCCTGCTGTGCACATTTGAATTATAAAAGGCCTGGTTTTAGGATTCAGAAGGGTTTTGTTGTTTTTTTAATCTTGGCAGCATTAATTAACTCTGCAGGATGTGCTACCAAGTACCAAAAAAAGTGAAATATTAAAGCTGCCACCCTCTTCCTGCTTCTGCTATCAGTATGATCATGATGCCTGTAATTTAAGCACCGTGGTACTTAGTGTGCCATTGTGTGCTTAATTGTGCTCCATTCCAGAGGTCACAGAAATATGTTTTTAACATAATGGCTTCATAAACCTTTACGGCATACAGCAGTACAAATTTTTGGAAGCTACTGAACAGCTGCAGGCGGTATCACGTCCTGACTTGGCCTCGTTGCCGTCCTCTCGTCACTGAAAGGGGAAGTTGTTTACAGTGTCTGCAGCAACAACTAAATGAAATCACATTTTCCATCAGTCAGAGGGCTAATTGGGGCTAGCGCTCCCATTAGCTGTCTGCCCACATCTACTTTGTAGGGAGTCAGACGGATCAATGCGCAACCTGACTTACTGTATATAGTTAGGGTTGGGTATCGTTGACGTATTGTTTGATCCCGGTGCCAAATTGGCACTTTTCAAATGATGCTGGTGCTTAAACGGTGCCTGAACCAGTTCTCAGGGACACATTTATAGCAACACACATGTGCACGAGTCATATTTATATCTTATATGGCTTATTTACTCTTGTTATGTCTACTATATTGGGTAATGCTAGTGCAAAGGTGACTATTGTATATGGGTGTTATTTCATGTCTGGATGGCTCTAATCATGTTGAAAAACATATTTAGAAGGAAGTAAACAGGTTTTCTCGAATTACAAATAATTCATTAAGAATAATAAATCATTTACAAATAAGGAATCCTACTTTGCAAAAATTCACTAATGACGGTCGGGTCTGGAAACCATTAACCGTGATAAACGAGGGATTCATGTTTTTAATAATAATATAAAGAATAATTTAAAATAATATAAAAGAATAATAAAAAAATATTAAGAAAATAACTAAATAATAAAGTCACCAATATTAAATAAAATCCACAGCAAATTGTCGTAATTATCATAGCAAAACTAGCAGCGATAAAGAACACAGGGAATGTGCAAACAATTGCAAGATTTCACACTACTTTAAGTGTTTAAACTCCGCTGTTTAAGTGCATTCATTTTGCGCAATTCGAGCAGAAATTGATAATCGATACACTAGTCTGGTGATGTTAGATGTCATTACAACTGTGTTTGCTAGTCAATCCTACATGTCAGAGTTGTGTATGAATTGAGCACAATGAAGTTGCTTACAAGATGTTAATACATTTTTAACACTGAAATTAGACACTGAAATCTACATGTTTTGGTTTGGTTACTACTGTTTATACAGGCACCGGTGCCATTATGGTACCAAGGTTCCATACGAATGTGTGTGTGTATGTATAGTTGGACACGTGGCCGCTTTCAGAAAAGCTGCTTTACCGCACCAGCGTGTTTTCCTTTTAAACAATTGAATTCTAAAGACTAAAACTACGTGAGATGAAGCGTGTTTGCTTTCTCTGACCTGAATCAGTTGATGAACCTGCTTCAATGTAAACAAGAAGAGGGTTTACTATACATACAGTGAGTAAATCATCACTACTAAACACAAAAAAAATGTCCTTTGTTGGTAACTTGAATACATATGACAATACACAAGCAAAAAAGTGCACTTCAAACTGTTAAACCTCGGTACAGGGGGCTTGCTGGGTTGTGTCTGCTGTAGTTGCTATGCAATGTTTGTATTAATAAGCACATGCTGAACATCAACATAGCCAGACGAACGTCGAATAAAAGCTCAACAAAACCAATTTTAGGGAAACTGAAGACATTTGTAACCACACACACACGTCAATGGAAAAATGTCGAAAACAAGCAGAGTCTGAGAGCCGCTTATGCCGTAATTAATTACATAAAACGCAAGACTAATGCGGCAAATTTGGCACACTTAGTCAATCTAGCAGTGCACAAAGTCAAACCTCTATTTTGGCACAGGCCACGGTTTTCATACACTGTCTTTGTTTTTGTACAGCATTGCACTTAACAAATTTGGATTTATATTACTTCTTATGGGAAAAATTGCTTGGTTTTTGATACGTTTCCGTTTTTCTCCAACCTTTTGGAGCGAATTAATAATGAAAACCGAGGTACCACTGTATTTTTATATTATTTTCATACATATTTTCATACACTAATCATCATAGTCTCATGTTTATTTTGATACAAGAGCATTCATATTGTTTTGGATAGGACTTTTTTGTGAAAAATGCTCTCGTGGGATGTCTTGAGTAAATTATTGACCGTCATAATGCGAAACATTTTGCTGTGAGACGGCATTTTAAGCACATAGTACATGCTAAGCTGAAGATTGACGGTCATCGATTTCATCACTTGTAGTTACCTCACTATCACCGCTTAGTGTTAAATCTCTTTGATTTATCCTGAAGTCGGAGCGAATTGACGTCAAATTTGTTTGTATCTGATTGTCTGACACCACCTGTTGATTTGGTCCAAAGCTCACCAAGGGGGAAAAACACAATCGAGATAGCGTGGTTTTACATTATCACCTGCAGGTCAGGTTTGATGAAACTCTTTTTCAGATGTTTTTTAAACTCTGAGGCAGGCAGAAAACTTCAAGGGAGGCTCTGCCGCTTGAGACAGATAAAGAAAAAAGTCTTTTTCAAACCTGCTAAGCTAACTTAAGTTATGGCTAAGGCAAAGTTAATTGATTTTTACCTTCTATGGAGAGAGAGTAAACAGATTCTGGGGTGAGCAGAAAACAAAATATGCTCCAGAAAGTCAGTTTTTCTGTGAGTAGGTGAGGCCGGAACCATATTGTGTTCTCATAGGGGGGAGCTCACTTGCCCACACTTTGAAAAAAACATTTCTAGTTCATTTCCCCTGTCAGTACGATTCATTTTCTCATGTGTGAGCACACTCACCAAACTTGGGTGCAGTCTTACCAGACATGTTTACGGTTTAACGTGTAAGCACATCCTCGAGAGCGGTTTATTTATTTTTGTTATTTTTTTACCATATGAGCAGAAAGAAAGCCCGGGAGGAAATGCATTTTAATGCTGTTTGTAGACCCACCAACTGTTTTGGACCAGAAAATGTGAACTGTAGTTGTGAAAGATTCAAATGAACTCATGTAAAAGGGCACGAGTCTAAAAGCACCCTTACACATCCCTGTTTTTCGTACATGACTCAGCAAGTCCTAGAGTCAAGCTGCTCTTCGCCCCGCTTTTCTGTTGTAAGGAGGAATCTGTCTTTTTCCACTGTCTTGGCATACTCTTCATCTTCTCAAATCCTTCTCCCGCTAACTCTGTTGTCCTGCCAACGGTGAGTGAAAGCGCACAAGTGCATTATGGGCTGGTCATGCACGAGTAACAAGGGGCCCCTCTGACTGCTTTGTGTGTTTTTCCTCCATCTACTTTTTGTCTGCGTAGAAACGGAGTGACGATGCGGTGGCCCTAAGTGGCCCTCCGCTGTGCAATTATCACGCATGCACGCTCACGACAACACACTAGTGAGCATACGAAAAAGCACACTTCAGCATTCATTAGACACCAGGATCTTGCTTCTGCAGCTGAGAGTAATGAATCCACCCACTCCTTCCTGCAACACCTTCTCCCTCACCTTCTACACCTCTGCATTTCCACAAATAACCCATCTGTTGCATTGCCGCATTAACTGTAAAACACATTTTCTTTCCTTTTCTTTTTTTTTTTTTTTTTTTTTTTACGTGGGAACATGTTGTGGTGAGCTTTTTTCCACTGTGGACAAGCCAAGACAAACCTGTCGCTGTTGGTGTAAACCAACATGTGACAATATCCCTCATGCCAGCAGCCAGAGAGATTATTTCTGAAGAGCCGCAGACAGGAGGCGCTCCAGATGCAGTGTTGTGAGGATTGTTGTGATACATTTAATTCAATCAGTGTTGATCTAGAATAGCGGGAGATGAACAAGCCTGATGTGATTCAGATTGATTTGACACAACACGCGTACTTTTTTCTGGTCACACATGAGCAAGTGCCTACACAGCAGACAGGCGATCCCGTCGCATGTTTATCAGAATAAAGCGCAGTGAAATGTTTTTATGATATCTTAAATCGTTAACCAATTGTGGTCAGTATGTGCATAAGTAATAAGCTATATATGTGTCTATATAGCATATACAGTATATCCATTCGTACAATATATTACTTAACATTGTTTTCAAGTAAAAAAAAAAATTCTTATGGGAAAAACTTATGCGGTTAGCATACATTTCGGGATGAGTTAGGCCTTCTGGAGCGGATTAATGACGCGAACCAAGGTTCGACTGTACGTGCTTTTTAAAGTGTCATACATGCCTCTGTCGATTGTTAGCTGTTGCCGTATGTAGGGCTGCAACTAACGATTATTTTAATAATCGACTGATCTGTCGATTTATTTTTTCGATTAATCGATGATTAATCGGATTAAAAGAAAGCACATTTTTTATTTCTGCCTCTGAGCAGCACTCTCTTTTAAGAATGCATGAATGGCCTTTTTCCCTCCCCAAAATCATAGCAAAGATGGCGAAGAGCAGAAATTTCTCAGACACCCAAATTGAAGTTGAGAAGTATAAAAAAAAAATCAACTGATAAACATCACAAACACGCTACTGCAAATCCCCAAGCCACTGGCACAGACTGTTACATGTGCATCACCAATAAATAAATAAGCAATAACAAATAAATAAACTTCAGGGGCAGGTCTGCTCAGGGGGGAGGGGGCGGTGCCTTGTGTGATGGTCAAGTTGTGAAGCACGTAGCGAGATAATATTTATATCTGTAGTTTCACTGTTACGACTTATTACTTATTTTTGGGAGACATTATGTTTTATTATTGTGAATATTTTGGGACAATGTGACATTTTCATGTATGGTACTGTACCTGGGCCATTTGGTCGGGGAATATGTGTTAAGGGAAGATAAGCACAGTATTTGTATAAAATCATGCTGGTGGCATGCAAAAAGGCTATTACAAAGGAGTAGCTTAATCCAGGACCCCCGACACCAGATGACTGGTTCAGTATTATGAACACAATAAGAACTATTAACACACAGATTAAGAACTGAAAAGGACCTATGTGAAGAAAAATAGACACTGTTCACTGATGGATGACAAGGGAAAGATTTTAGATCCCACACGACAACGGCTGAATTGATTGGAAAACGTAAAAATCCAGTGCTCCTTTTGTGTTTTGTTTGTTTTTTGAAAAAGGAGTCACTTGGGGTTAAGTTATTGGCGACGGCTGATGGTTTACTTGTATAAATCTCAAGACGGACAGTCTTTTTGCGACCTTTTATGAGGGGAAAAAAATATAGGCATACCTTTTGGAATTCAACCAAAATCAATCAAGAAAAACAACAAAAATGTTAGCTACCATCATTAAATATACATGAAACTTCCAAAAATCAGACACAATTCATTCAGTGACTTTGACGCAGCTTTTCACGTAACCTATAGCCCCACATTAGAATCGTGGTTCTACTTTTTTCTCACACTCTTAGTTAAGGTGCTCATTGAGTAGGGTTGAGTATCGTTTGCATATTATTCGATACGGGTGCCAAATCGATACTTTTGAAACAGCGGCAGTGCTTAAACAGTACCCGAAACGCTACTTAAACAACATACAACATACACATTTTGTCGAAAAACAATGCCTTTTTATTTTTACAGAATTTTGTGACATGCAAGTTGAACAGAATAATAATTTAAATACTTCAACAATATAAATACAATTGTAATTAAGTGAAAAATTCACCAGTATGAAATAAAATCCACAATAAATTGTCATAATTCTCACAGCAAATCCAGCAGCAATCCAAAACACAAGGAATGTGCAAAAATATGATTACTAGTACTACTTTAAGTGCAAATTGATAATTGCTACACAATCCTGGTGATCTGCTTGTGTTTTAATATTCATGTTCAGAATTCCGGTGTTCAGAATGCACCTTGTTCGTCATCAGTGTGATTGGTGGATAATGAGGAAGTATTGTTTTGTGTTTTGATGTGGAGATCGATGGAGAAACGTGTGCGAGTTTAGCACAGCAGTTGGTGTGTTAAGGTCAGCAATAAAGTTTAAAAAGAGCGTCAGACTCGGTGTTTCTCTGTCGGGACGTTGCATTACTGACAGGATGTTACTTGCACCTTCAAGCAGGTAGCTGAGTCTGCAATAATTTAGCACCGAAATGAGGCACCGATAGCGGCATAGATTTTCTGTGTGGTTACTACCGTTTTCATTGACATACTGGGTTTCAGTACGCATTCCTATCAGTGAGAGGAATTCTTGTGAGATATGCCGACATCACACTTAAACTTAAACGCCAATGCATTTTACGAGCTAGATATGATCATGATGTGTTGCACATCTTGGAAAATCATCGCCACACGTAAGCCACTCTTCTTGCCTCGTCTACTGATGCCTGTCTGATCTGGATCATGCCACTGTCTCGGTCACATGCAGGCCAGATGTAATCAGTACGTCTGTCACACTCGCACGAGAACATATCTTTAACCAAAGTCATTTGCAACTTATTCCGCACGTGTTTTTGCTGATGTTGTCACGTCATGCCCCCCGAATCACCCCCGATTTTCTGTCCTCAAATTTTGAATTTGTGTTGTGTGCTTGTTTTGCCTGCTCAGTCATGCTCGTCTTCTCTCGTGTGACACGGTTCTTTTCTTGGCTTGGGGGCTGAAAGTATTTGGATTTGCTCTATTCTCATTCTATTTATGTTGGTCGTCAAACACAGCATGAATTTGCACCTACTCCTCAAAACAAGGCAAGGAGACAGAAATAAGGTGCCAGGATTTGTGTTATGGCTGTGTGAGCCTACAGTATAGCAAATGGTAGTAATGAGATCAACCACCAACGCTGGGCCAAACAAAAAGCGAAACTTGTGGAAGCCTCACGTATTGTTATGGCACCAGTGCCAACGTATACGATAATCACCCGAATGAAAAACTAAGTGGATATTGGTGCCTCATATCGCTGCTAATTTAATGCAGATTCAGCCACCTGCAAGAAGTGCTTGAAGGTGATATTGTGCAAGTAACGTCTTAGAAGTAATGCCTTGCTGTAACCCATGGGTACGGTCCGTACCTTGGTATTTGGCCCACGGTTTTGATGCGTTTTTTGGGTCGAACGAGAACAACTTTTTTTCTCGAAAAAAAATTCTGTATTATTTACTGTTATTATTAAACCGTTTTAAAATGAAGCATGGGAAGGAAATTGCAATCTACTGGCAGGTAAGTCTCCAATAAATACAATTGTCAAATATATATACATATAGCATACAGAAAATTTGAAGGGTGTGGGGGCCTCTTTGATGTGTAGATTAAGGAAAAAGCAACCTGTGAACCTAACGAGGAGAAGCGGCATAGACAATGGATGAATGGCTGTAGGTCAGCATATTTTACCATAAGCTATATGAGCTTTGTGGTATAGGTAACAAAGAAAATTAGTGTCATAGCTAATAATATATCTCATTAATAACAAGTTTTATTTTTAGAATAAGCCACTGTCCAGTAAAGAAGAAGCATGCCAAAAATGGCCCCGAGGCGGCACTTTGTACACCCCTGGTTTACAGTGTTTCTTTTTAGGAAGGCGTAAGTGCAACAGTAAAGTTTGAACAAAGTAATTATTTTATTCTTTGTAAAGTTCCTTACCTGAAGTGCAGCGTTAATAGTTCTCATCTCTGCGGAACAAGGGGAGCACACCACTTTCTTCTTGTGCACTCATCTTTGTCTTTTTACGTATTTCATGGGAGTTGAAGTGTTCAAAAACAGGTGCACCGCACCTTGAGGTCAGGGCCAGGAGGCGGGGGACCTGGCGGGCGCAGCTGAGGAGATGTACCGGAAGGACTCGGCGCACATCCCGAGTTGCCTCCGTGCATGACCGACACAGACGAGTTGCATGCATCCACGCTGAGTGCGTTGCCGTTTTGTCCGCTTTTAGGCTGTCCCTCGCTTAAAATATGTACAGTGTGGGAAATGGGATATTACGTTGCGAGGAGGGCTTTTTGCCAGCTTGGACAGGCACGCGCGTGCACACGCACAAACACACACACAGACAGTGCAAAATGTATTGTAAGCTCGCAGTCCATAAAGATGATCCACTATTTTACCGTGTACCGTTGCATACTGACAAAAACACACAATCTGACCCTCATTTTAAACTTTCTTGCCGACCCTCACACACCAACAGCAGTGCTCAATTCCAACATGGTAAACTCGCACACGATACTCTGACGCCCTCCACACCATCACACAACACAACACTTACTGTCCCATCAATGAACACCTATTTTAGGATAATTTGTATGTATTCTTCAGTATCCTCATTTGTCTTCTGACATGTTTTATTTTAGTTCATTTTTCCAAGTGAAGACCGCAAGAGAAAAATGCTACACAGCAGCAGAAGCTTTGGCCTCTGCATTGTTCTGTTTTTCTCTGCCTCTCAGCATGAAGCCAAGCTGAGCCAAACTGCTTGTGCAGGGTCAGCTTTGGACCCCTAACTCGCCGACAAAGCTCCAGCTTTCTATCAGGGCACAGGCCTATTAAACGATCAGAGACCACGTTCCCCTGATGCACTCCACTCTGGCTAGGAGGCCCTCGCTTCCCTAATCACCCCTCTCTTGCAGGCTGGTGTACTGTGTTCATGTGCATGTATGCATGCATGTAGAATCTGCCTTTTGACATAATGAACTTCATTTTCATTTGCTTTATAAGTGATTGTTTTCTATGTAAAATAGTCCTCAAGTCCTTAATGACATCATGCTGCCATCCATGCATGCTCACTCTAATAGAGTGTTAGCGACATCAGAGTGCTGCACTGAATTAGATGTCTTCCTACAGAGCCATTTAGAGTCAAGGCCTGTGTAAGTGTGTTTGCATGCTGGGAGGCTGAGGAAAACATCGTATTCCAACCATCAAGCGCTCTGTATCTGTCACGGTGAGTCATTATTTGACCATATGCCAACTGTTTCACATCAACAACGATACAGTACATGCATGCATACATCCAGCAGCACAGCACAGCCAATCACCAGATAAACTGAGTAATATATCAGTGAAAATAGCTACCTAGCTTTCATTGTACTGTACATACACTTCATGTATTACGGCCAGTTAGCATTTGCTGTAAAATATTACAGATATTGTACATGAGAATTAAAAAAAGATTATGCAAACAACAATGCAGCCGAAGTCAAGGCAACATATTAAAAAGCTTTCAGCGATGGGCACATTTTCCATTTCATTGTGAAATAGTGTGACAAAGTAACTTGGAGAAAACACACATTTCTATAGTGGAGTTCAGGACGCGAAGCACAGCCATGAAACAATGGACTTTTTTTCTGTAGCCGCTACAAGTGAATGGATAACTTTTGTTCCAGATATAGGCATCTTACTGCTTAGTTTATCCATAATTGGAACAATAAAGATGAAAGTTGCATTATCTGTGTGCGGCTGCCAACATCCGTTCTCCACTTTTTTTTGCCACCGAAGCAGAAGAGCGAATCAGCAGGGGGCTTAATGTCAGCTGACTGATGTCATATGACAAATTGACGGTTATGATGTAGGTGACACGCGACCAACACTACCTTCGCAATCGCCGTAAAGGGCACCCCTGATATAGCATATATGTCCATTCACACAATGTATCACTTAACATTGTTTTCACGTAATTGTTATTTAACCTTAATTTCAAAGGTGTTTCAGATTTTATTTTACCGTGGCATTGCACCACGATCCATTACATGTAGCGGAAACCCTCTGACTCTTCTTGGGCCCTATGATTTCCACGTTAACGGAATCGCGGATGCAATTGCGGAATTAGCCAATAAAATCGGAATCTACTGTTAAACGGAAATTCCATATTGTATATGAAATGCTGTCATTGTGAGGAGAAGGAAAGTTTGCATGGGGAAGTATTTCCCTGGTGGACCGCTCATCACCAAGACCAACACCCCCCCGAATTAAATATGCAAAAGTTGGTGAAAAAAGCTTTGAAACTCCTCTCTTACGGAGAGTGAAAGGAACCTAGCTAGGTTAGCTTAATTTAGCAGAGCATGCTAGTGCAGCTGTGTGCGCGCGACTCGGGCTGTATGAGTGTGTTTACACCGTGTTGTCTTTTTTTGTTGTCATTTTACGATGCCTGCGGACATCAAAGTTCTGAGTGAAATAAGATGAGAGGCATGTTTATCCTTTCACCCACCCTGTCTTAAGCGTCAACAGACATTCTCAACACACGCAATACACTTCCGGCCTTCAAAATAAGAGCGCTCTTCACCACATGGTATCTAATTGTGTAAACAAAATAAAATATCTTACATTGCAATTGGAATTGCATCGGTGACTACGTCTTCCTTAACCACAAGCACAGGCATGACAGTTTTTTGAGAATTTTGTAAAAGTGTTTGCAGAGACTGACATCCCAATAAAAAAAAAAAGTATGAATCAATACATTTAAGAATTTTTACATTTAATTAACGCATTCAATAGCAAAAACATAGCTATATTTTTTTTTTTAATAAACCTGAATGCCTGATCCCGACAATATATTTGTACGTGTTGTACGTTTTTTTTGCACGAGAGGCAAAAGGAGGTGATGACTCAACTCCCTACTAATGGATTTCACTTCAGAGCAATTTAAGTGCATTTGATAAAAGCTTAGCAGAGATCATGTGGACGGAAAAGATGACAGACAGCAGGAAGTGAAGGAGGAAGTGATAGATCATGGAGGAGTGCAGCGTGCAGAAGGTTCCACATTGTAGGGACATTTTAACACGTGCGCATGCACACACACAGTTCACTTCCAAATGTGAAAATTGTGAATAGTTCATGGTGTTATATTTGTAAATAAAATGTTATTTTGCTGTAAAACAACCCTTTTTTGTGTTGTTTATGTTTGTATAGTTGTTTAGATATTTGAGCTGTCACAAAAGAAAAAAAAACATTTGCGTCAAAGTGAAAGTTATGCTTGAAATGTATCTTTTCACAAAAAGCTGTTTTTCTCCCTTTTCGAGTCTGGAACTGATATTTTCCTGAAACTTACCTGTGTTCTACTATTGATTACTACAGACGGGAAAAAGGTAGAAGCAGACTTTTTAAAAAATCTAATCTTTCTTTTGGTAGGTTCCATGTTTATACTGTATAGCCATATAACAATATTCTGTGTGACTTGAAATATCAGTCAAAATCGTCTAAAACGGTCGGTACTGAAGGCGTCTTTTGAAAAATGGCTTGGATTGAATGAGTTAACGGGCATTTTATTCACTAACCCAAAAAGCACACGCTCTATGCTGGTAAAACAAGCGTAAAAGGTACAAAAAAACTTAATTCAGAAAAAAATGAACATGAAAAAAATTTGGAAAAAAATTACTCTGAATGTGGGGGGAAAAATATGCTGAATTTCGTAGGGCTCAACTGTCACGTGTGTTTGTCTGAGGAATCTCCTTGTTTTTTACATGAACATTTCAGACAAGCTTCCCTAAACATTCCATGTGATTAAATAAACAAGTTTTTTCAATGTCTGCTGCTGTGTAGCCTTGGTGTTGCTGTGACATAAAGCCCCGGTCAAACCGCCCGAACTTTGCTGTAGCGTCCCTGGAGCGGTGAAAAAAATCGTCACCGCTCGTAACAGCGCACAGAAATGGGAAAAAAAAAAATACAAAACACGGGCGTTGTCCTAGCGGTGCACCGCTGAAGCCGCCGTTGTTTTAGTGTTGGTTTAACGGTAGCAAACGTTGGTTTGGCGGTGACGCAAGCGTTGATAGAGCGGCGTTCTGCGCATGCGGGCTGGTGGCATCCTCATTGTTCTGTGGGTGGTGTTGAATAAACAAGCCGACTAGTTATTTATGACTTTAATCGCCAGGTCCGCTCGCATGCATCATACAGCTCCACACTCACACAACTGTTGGTCCCATTCGCAGTCCCACAGTGCCCTCTACTGGTCAACATGTAGCAGTATAAATATAATGTGTCTGCAAACACTCATGAAGTGCTGGAAGGCTCATTCCACAGCTCCACCACCAGCTTGTCATATCCATGGTAGTACAGTTTTACTGTAACTTTGAGCAAATTTGATATAACTGAGGTCTGCACTCAACGGCTATTCCAAATGGGCTTCTGGCCCATTTCTCCCCGTATTAATAGCGAAATTATGCTCCGCCTCCGACACCTTCATAACAACAGCAAACCAAAGTTCATCACCGCAATGGATCACTGCTTCATCGCTGCTTCAACGCCTGACACCGTTCCAGCAATCCCGTGTCCGCTCGTAAAGCGCTTACAGCCGCTCCAACTAAGTTTTTGTAACGTTTAATCACCGCCCAGGCAAAGCTGGCGAAGCAGCAGTGGTCCAGTGTTCAAGATTTCTGCGTTGGCGTAGCGGACCCAAGCGTCCACGAACTTCCGTCTAGCGGCGCCAAACTTTGACTGGGCGTTATTGGAGCGGTGATTAACTTTGCCCTAGCGAAAAATTGCCCGCTCCTCACCGCTGGCAATAGTTTGTGCAGCTCAAAACTTTTGGAGCGGTAGGAGGGACCATCAGCGGTGGCCGAGCGTATACGGCGTTGCCTTAACGGGGGCCAACCTCTGTTCAACGGTGGTGCGCGGTTACGAGCAGTGATGAATTTTTTTCACCGTTCCAGGGACGCTACAGCAGATTTCGGGCGGTGTGACCGGGGCTTTAGTTGGAAATGAAGCGCTGCGCATGCAGGAAACCACCGACCACAACACTGCATTTCACTGTTTTACTTTGTGCCTGTGCATTTATGTGTCAGTCTACTGAACTGATACTACCTGCAGGGAGTGCAGGCTTCAAGATATTGTGTGATTTAACTGAGTAATAGTAGCATGCAATAATTGTAATTCTATTCAATAAAAGATTGGTACACCAAACACACATTATTGGAGTAATTGGTGCGTACATATATGTGTGTGAATGTGTGTGTGTGTGTGCTCATATTGAGTGTCATTAATCAAGTAGAGTTTTATTGTTTTCAGCATCTCGCCCAAGTCCACACATTACCATTTTAATGACATTACCGTCCTATTAATCTGCTTACCGCTGCTTGCAGCCACTGGTGCAACTTATAAAACTATCAAAGAATTACTTTGATAAAAAAAAAGAAAGAAAAGAGAAAACAAGGCTGTAAAAGGGAGCGTGAGGGAGCAGTAATTAAAAAAGCTACTCTGGTGAAAGAAAACTCATAAACAAGAAATAAGGGTAAAAGAGTGAGAGAATAATAAAAAAAATGGATTCACTGCTTCAAAAGCCATACTGAACGCCTCTAGCTATATTTCCTATAATTCTAATTGCTGAGACTAATTAGGTACGAGAAATCAAGCTATCAACATGTTGCCGATCTCTGCATCCAGATGCTTTTAATGTCTGCTTTTCAAAGGCACGCAAATCTGTGGGCCTTCATCACTGCAATATTTTGTCACACTCATCTTTCCCCAACCATTTACTAATGGACCTTGGTCAACACACCTAATAAGAGTGTGAAATTCATTGATATGCCAGACTTACTTGCGTCGGTCTAGATGAAGGGCAAGTGGGGCCAATTGACTGCAATGGCACGTTTTACATCTTTCCCCAATTCACTTCTTCACATGCATTGCATATTTTAGTACCACTTTCCGTTTTAGCGGCTCTCTATAGAGGTCTGGTTTTAAGAAGCGCGGCTTATGCAGAGATAATCTTATTGCACTAAGTAATATGAATTCCAATGTTTGTATTAATTTTGTGGATGATATTACTAACACTGCTGCACTTCCATTTGTTTTTCTTATCCTCGTGCTTGTTTTTAGCAGTACCATTGTTAAGTGGATTGCAACTAAATCAAGGGAAAAAGTCTGCAGCTCATTTACTTAGCCCAAATACTAATCTAAAGACAGTAATTTTGTGGGCAGAAAAACGTGATGCATGTTAGCTGCTTCCAGTTAACAAGTTCTTCATTCTGTATTCTATTAATTTTGTATTGCTTGGGTTTTCCTGTTATAATCCTGTGGTCCCTGTACCACTGGCAATCTTGAAAAATTAATTCCGAAAAAAATGAAATTACGACGTATATAAATACATAAATAAGTGAAATTATTGAAGGTTGTCGGGTGGAATATTAGTGTAAATTTTCCAACCTTCTTGCATCAGACTGCAAACATAATCATTCCTTTCAGTCGTTCCATTTGACTCCTTCTTTCTCTCGCCTTCACTCTCCACCGTCTAAACCCAACTGTGTCTTGATCTTCTATGCACAGATGCTCCGATTGCCGAAAGGATTCCTAAGAGTCACGTATCGGTAGCCCCCGAACGTCTGCTGTCCAAGAAAAGGTGTTATTGGCTTACCTTGTGCTGCTGAGAAGACCCATTCCCATAATCCTTAAGCAGCGAGAATCCAGAATATCCACCCCTGTCAGCTATTGTTCAGCTCTGGAAAATGGATAGCAGTTGCAGAGGCTGGCACATACATATAAACGATGGCGCCTACTGGCCCAGGCTTTCATCTATCATTGTTTGTCAAGAAGTGCCACTATCTGACTGGCTGCACGTGTATTTAGCACCAGAGCCTCAGCAGTAGCTTTTGGAACCTGCGTAAAGCGTTATTTCGATGTCGGCGAGAGGCTTAAAGAGGTTTTCAGTCGCTCTGTTGTAAAAAAAAAATGACTATTTTTTTGTTGTGTGTAATCCTAACTATTTCCATTTCAAGTGTTTCCATTTAAGTGTCTGTGACGGTCACAAAAGTGCTCCAATTATCACTGCCTTTTTGCTGGTCTTGGATTAGAGGATGGGCTGTCATATCACGTTGTACACAACAATGTTTCCCACAAGTCCGCAATTCATCTGTGGCGGTGGGTTAGATGATGTCATTGTATAATTTGCATAATAGCCCATGATGCAAAGCTCAGTATCTGTAAAGGTAAAACAGAGCATTTTGGTTTGTTGTTACAGTATGTGCAACATTATTTCATGTTGTTACACCTTATGTACTGTAACAACAGAACTAGGCTGGTATGAAATTCAGAAAATTCTGAAATAACCTTGGGCAAACATATCACGGTCTCACGGTATTAGAATTACAGCTCGAAAATGTGTTATTTTGAAATATCTTTATTGAAAAGAGGAAAAAAAATTCAAGTCAAAGCAGTCATTTTTAAACCATATACTAGAAGTGGAATGTATGTATTTAAAATAAATAACAAAAAATAACACAATTCTTTCTAAATAAATAACAAAAATATCATATTCAGTTCTCAGTGCAGTTTACTGTGGCTAATCCTGCAACTTGAGTCACAACACAATAATTGTTTTCTTAGTAAAAAAACAAAAAACACAACATAAATACAGTAGTACCTCGCATAACGTAAACCTCCTTTTACGTAAATTCCACTGAAAGTAAAGAATTTATGTAAAGTTTTTGCATCGTATTACGTAAGACATTACATATAACGTAAAGCGTCAAGTCTGTGCAAGTTCAGAAATTCGATTTGAATAGCTCACACGACAGAGAGGGAAACATTTTCCATGACTAACAGAGTACACTTGGTGACGCCTTCTGACGCTTCACGCTCTCATTGGCTGATTATCGGGGCACCGCCTACGCTCTCATCTCATTGGCTGACTTATACAGCACGTCCGTGAGTTTGTGAGAGACAGGCTTCTCCCTTCCTCATCGTAGTCGCCCTTAAACTAGTTGATTGTTTTTGTTTTTCAGTTTTATTTATTTACAGTAATCTTATATATTACCTTATTTTATATTGGAATGTTACTCTACTATGTCTATGCTAACGTTTTCTTATATTTTACCACCATATTTGGTGGACTTTGAATATTTTGAAGTGCCAAAGGTGGTGAGTTTGGGAAGATCTTGGAACGGATTAGGCTATTTACATGTATTTTACGCTTCGTATAACATAAAAACTCTATAACATAAACTTTCTCGGAATGGATTATTTACGTTGTAGGGGCGTCTACTGTATTCCAAAAAACCCTCATCATCTTACGTTATTATTTCATTGGTGGTGAATGTGCAGATCTCACTTTTCTACAGATGTCCGTTTCCGGATCATGTGATTGTTGTTAGCAACTGAGAGGTTGTTAAGTGGTGGCTACTTGTTGTTTTTGAGTGGAGAGTAAATGGTTTATGCCCTTTATCATCGATTCCCGTCTCGATCTGGATCACATCTCCATTTGGTGATCCCCGACGAGAGTAATATGTTGACCCACAACGGCGACAACAGCGAGCGCGGCCGGACCGGTGCCGCTCAATTCTCACGAGGCAACTAACGCCGGTGCTACCTTTGCACGACTTTTGGTAACATAGCACATGTCTGTGGTTTCAACACATCGAAGCCCAGTTCCGACTGCGAGGAATAACACAGGACGTGACAAAATATTTCCCCTTTCTCTCCTACCGCAGGAATGGTATGACTAACAATTTTAGTGGTTTTGAAACAGTGACTTTTTCATACCGTGGTATGCCTTGAAACCAGTAACTGGCCCCATGCCTAAATAGTACATGAAGTTATTGACTTAGGGGTGTGTATGCGTATGTGCGCCTTACTTACGGGGATGTTCCCCTGGCAACCTGACCAGGGTCAGTGTGTCACACTGTTTCAGTGGGTGAGCTGGCTGCCGTATGCAAATGATGCCAGTGCCAGCCTTTAGACATTAGCATGAGTGAGCATTTGCATAATATCAGCTATTGCCAGTGGAGGAAAAAAAAATAGGGCATGAGAGTGAAAGACAAAAAGATGAACGCTAATCAACAAGAAAAACAAAGCTTTTTCCTGGTTAAATAATGTTGATCACTTCCATCAATGACATGATGAACTTGATGCGCAGAACATTTGATGTGTTCAATGTCAAGTACGCACTGCAACAAACTGCAGCTAAGAGAGAAATATAATCACACAATTTGCCGGCTGCATATTTGTGTGTGTTTGCGCTGACAATTTGTCTCTAATCAGCCCCTCACACACCGAGCTGTTCTCTGGAGATCAGAAAGCCTGCTCTTCACCATCCTCCTTGTGACTCAGGTGTTCACATTCCAGCAGGCAACTTCACCCCCCTCATCCTTCCTCTGCCTTTATCTGTGGATTGCACTGTCCCTGTAGCTCATCAATTTCTCTGTTTATGTTGCACCACTGCAGCCTGTTATTGTCTCAGCCGCTGTGCACAGAGACAGTCAGCTGAAAGTGAAAATGATTTCGGATGAACACACCGTATTTTCTCTTCTCCTCCATCTGTGTCTCCAACTTTAGCCATTTTGTGCTGTAGCAAAAGGACACAAACACTCCACTTAAGTTGACTCGAAAGCCTCCAGTATCTTTTTGTCCTAGAACCTTGTATTCATGATTAATGTGTTTTTTTTTGTTGTTTTTTTTTTTGGTAACCTGACAGCTGACCTCAAAACAACTAACTGCAATGACATATGTTTTCCATGCCAGCAGAGAGTTGAACACCCTGCAATGTTACGATGTTTTGTCACAAAAGAAGATAATTAATAATAGGGAATTGTTAAACTGTATAAACATTTCTGATTGTAACTGGTTTGTTAGGAATTACAAATGACCAGTTCCAGGTTCAAACTGTCCCCATCTAAAAATTGCAATATGATCTGCTTTTGGAATAATTGTTAAAAAAAAAAAAAAAAAAAACTAGAAAAAACCAAAGACAAAGTAAATGACTACCAAAGGCCATTTTGGAAGACTAGCTGAACTGAGCTCTAGCTTTACATTATGCATGATGATAGCTGTTGGCAATATAAAACAACGTGCTAGGAACTATTTAAAAAATATATAAATAAATTACAGTAAATTTCATATCTGGAAGAAAATAAAATGTATAAATTTACAAATATTTAACTGATTTTGATTTAGTTTTTTTGTTTTTTGGGGGTTTTTAAATGAGTAAGAAACAGAAGTATCATTTTAAAAACGCTGCAGTGTACTTGATTTAAACATTTTTGGTAGAATAGCTTAACATTTTTATCAGAACTTTGTGTTTGGTAATTTCCCCAAACTTTGGGACACTTTTTGTCGAGAAGCTCTGCGCCGTGGCTGCGTCTCTCCACGTCACTGGTGTGTGAGTGGCAGGAGAAAAAGCTCTGGCCTACTGAAGGAGAAATGGTTTTGTGCCACTTTTTGGTTTGTAGGAAGCACTTGACCGCAACTATAAATCATTTTTAGACTTTATTCTTGGGAAAGAAAATACCATTTTATATTTGGGTTAATATTGATTATAATAAAATTACAATAAATTATAATCCATTTGGCAATAAAAACTTTCTAGTCACCATATTTTGTAGTAAATGATACTAAAGTGTCATGAGAACAGGCTGTGTGAGTGTCATTGGAGACCTGTTAGCCACAGATAAATGCCTGACACTCTCCGGGGGTTTACTTTCCAATGGTGGAGTGTAGTTTTTGACAGAAATTGGATATCAACAGCAGCATAATGTTCTGGGTTGTAGGTAGACCATACTCGCGCACACACTAGCACGCATGAAGATATACAATATATCTTGTCTGTGTAGATTCTCAGTCATCCAATTACCAGGTCATGGTAATTTGCAAAGGTTTTCCTTGCTATATGTTGAAGACGTTTCCCCTTTCATCCAAAACGCTTCTTCAGCTCTAAAATTACACACTGGGTGTGGAGTTTCCCTATTGATGTCACTGGTGGGTGTGTTCCCTAATTTACCAATAAGGAATCCTACTTCGTGGAAATTTATTTAACCGCGCTAAACAAAGGATTTCTGTATCGCTCGAATTTGGTTGAAACCAGCCTTTTAAAACAAATGTAAATACCTCAACGAGACCGTGTTTGACTTTTTACTGTTCGGATTAACATAACTAGATTATGCGGTTGGAAAAACCAGTCCCCTCTTGCATGTATACGGTACCATCGTTTGATCATCGGAGCCGGCGTTCTGCGCAAGCCCCAATCTCCACAGCAGAATATCAGAAGCAGGGGTGGCATGTTTTAGGTGGTAGAGTGGTCGTCTCCCAACCTGAAAGTTGCTGTTTCAATCCATGTCATAGTGTCCTTGGGCAAGATACTGAACTCACAGTTGCTCCTGATGCTGTTTCATCAGTAGGTAAATATGGTAACGGTGTCGAAGCACTTTGAGTACCTTGAAGGTAGAAAAGCACAATACAAGTGAAAAGCTGTATTACCAGGTAACCCAGAAGTGCAATAGAAGGCACACTCGATGATCAGAAATCTCACAAGATTTACATTTTTGTTTCATGACTAATGTTTTTTGTCAAGCTTAAAATTTGCACACTTTGACGGTCCTTGAACGCCTTATACTTACGTGCTACGAGACACAAAAGTGTCTTCGTTGCTGCAGCTGATAAACGTGTATTCTCCCTTTCTTACTGTATATCACCTCATCCTTGTTCCTTGCTCATGATGCGTGTAAATTTATAAAGGTCATGTTTGATGATGTTATAACATCTGTTGAAAGCTACTCTGCTATTTCTTCACAACGTCACGGTAATGGTAGCGGGCTATTGAAGCTAGTATGTCCGTTTGTTTCATTAATTGAGTCTTATGTGGAGGTTGTTTGCTTGAGCTAATGTCATCGCTCAATGCTGTACTTGTAGCTTTGTTTTCATGATTTCACAACCAATGTTGTTGCAGACCACAGCTTTATAAATCCACCAAATAGAAAACAAACTTCCGTCTTCTTTAACATGAACGCACACATCTATTACCTTTGTCATTAAAACATTTTTTGAGGGCCTCTTTGTTTTTATCACCATAGCCACAGTAGATCTAATGTGTACAAATATTAAAGTGTACGCATAGGTGTGCAACGATACACAGAATTCACAGTTCTGTTCGGTTCGATACGTTTGTGTTACAGTTCGATATTTTTTTGATACAAAAAATACAGTACCTTGCCTTTTTTTATTCGAATCTTATTGAAATTGCCAACATTTTTCCCATTTTTCAACATTTTCATCATTGATGTGCGAGGCGGAGCTCAGTGGCTCGGTGTCAGAAGTTGATAAAATAAAATATGAAACTACGTATTGTACAATACAGGGGTCACAGTTTGGTACGCATGCGTATTGAACAGTTCGATACAGATACACGTATTGTTACACACCGAGTACCGCACATTTGACATGTACTGAGCTGTTAATTCCTTCATGTCCGCCTTTGTTGTTGCCAATTAGTGACTGGCTGTGAAGATGCCTCGTTTGTATGTGAATGTAACTGATCAACCAAAAAAGCAATACCTTTACCTGTGCTGAAAGGTGCGTTTTGGAGGCACACAGCATAATAACCAACTATCCAATTAGAAATAGTGCATGTAAAGAGTGACTTTACGTACAAGTTTGAAAATGGAATGCTACAAAAGGAATCAGCAATAGGCAGCCATCTTTTCCATGCACTCACCCACTTCTCACCTCGTGTTTTCATTGTCTTTCCCGCTGCGTCTTCTGTCTCTCCTCGTCTTTTCAGCTCCACAGTCGATTGAACAGCTGCCTGGAGTGCAAAGCTTACGCAACATCCTCCGCTTCACACATGTACACCTACATGCACAAAAACTGTGTGCATTTTTACCTATGCACAAATAGGAATGAGTAAGTTGGCCAACATTAGCTTTGTTTGCTTTATGGACTGAGGTCGGATGATATTTGAGTCACGAACAAGCAAGTAATTGTTGCTTAATTAGCTTTGCCAAGCACAAAAAAGGCCAAATTGTTGTTTGCTAAGTGGTAACAGTTAGTTAGCTAGTTAATTAGTTGGTTAGCACAGTAACTCAAAAATGATGCCCGAATAACATTTGTAAAACGATGGTGCACGTGCTAAACTCGATTATTACAGTCCACTTGCATAGGTGCCACATGCAGAAGATACCCATCAGATCCACGCACTGCCAACTGTGCATAGCACCACCTACAGGACCCAACCAAAAAACTGTCACCTTTTGCAAGTGAAACTTTACTTTTGTTTTATTTACAAGAATACCGCTTTGGAATACAAAAGAGTAAAGTAAAGCAGTAAACATCAGGGCAAAGTAATGCAACTTTACAAAAATATGGTTCGAAAAAAATATTAAACAATCTTTGGTGACTCCATCACATTCATATTCTGCTTCCTCAGCAAAGCACTTGTCATCTTGAAAGTTTATTTAGGTGCAATATGCTGGAAAACTGCCGTACAGCCCAGTTTCCCAAGGGACGGGGATCATGCTCTGCTTCACAATGTCACAGCGCATGTTGGAATTTATGTTTCCCTCAATGAGCCACAGCACTCCTGCAGCCCAGACCATGACACTACTGTGATCATGCTTGATTGCGGGCAAGCATGATCTTGGTAGTCACTTGTGACTTTAGACAATCATGGTTGCAGGTTGACTCCATTTCAGTGGCTAGTAAAACACATAACTTACTACTACTGCTAAAGGGAGAGTAGTAAACAGCAACTAATGTTCATAACAAACACGTACAGTAATTCTTAACAACTATTCTATTTACAACGTGACCGCACTGCATGCTGCCTTGCAGGTATTTTGTAAATCCCGCTGAAGTTGCTTACGTCCTAGTAGTGGTTCATTTAAGTTATGTGTTAACTTGCTGCGGATATGTTTTTACTGTGAGTGAGACTTTTGTTTTGTTTGATGAACCTCCGTCTGTTTGCACTGCATGTGAAGCTAGTTGCAGGCTAGCACTTACTCCAAATAAAGAGCTTATCCTTTATGAGGGTTTTATATATCCTCATATACTACCACGTTTGTGGTAAACTCAAAGGCTTAGTACATCTCATTATAAAGCTGCAACAATTAATGATGAATTGATGGTTAATCGATTATTATAATTGAGTTGTTGAATATAATTAATCAGCAACTATTTCGGTATTCAATTATTTGTTTTTTGGTTTAAAAATGTAATTATCTTCAGGTTTTAGCCTCTCAGATGTCAGCATTTTTTTAATTTCCTTAGTCATTCATGAAAGCACACCTGTTATATTTGTGTCTTAGGCAAAACAAGATATTCACATACATAATCTTTGACTTTGGAAAACGGTGATCATCCTTTTTGCCTCTTTTCTGATACGTTTTGTGGACCAAAACACAAACTGTTTGTGTTTGGTTCATATTGATTTGGTCCGTCTAAGGCAGGGGTCGGCAACCCGCGGCTCTTTAGCCTTCTTTTTGTGGCTCCCTTCACGGAGCTCAGAGATATTTTTAACACTGAAGTGGGTCGAATCCACATATTTGAAGAGTTTGAAATATCCGAGTCTCCGTAAGGCCGTGAATGCATCCTGGCTAAGTTCTGAGTGGTGATTGGATGAGCGCGGTAAAGGGAGGGGAAGCCGTTGTGTGCCTGCCTGCGTGTGGTCAGCTACAAGAGAGACGTCTGTTTCCCCCCAGTGGTAAGATAATCATGAATGCCAAAAAAGAAACATCTCAGAAGAATATGGAGAGTTTAATTATGCATGGACAAATCCCTTTGTCTTCTTTAAAGACACTGGCTTACCTGTTTGCGTGATTTAAGGCGAGAAATTAGCAACAAAAACATCGAACTACATTTTCAAAACAAGCACTCTGCATTTTCTGACAAGCGGTAAGCTACTTCAAAGTAGGACTTCTTATGAAGTAGAGGTGTCACGAGACGATACGTAAGATTTGGTCTATGATAAAAAGACGAGACGAGATTTTAGTACAATGATAAAATATAAAAAAATAAATGACAATATATTGCAATCTACTAATTTAATTTCTACTACGTTACACTCTTCTGCACTCCGTTCATGCCGTTGTTCTATGGAACAAACGTGCCAAGGTGCTGAAACCGATGCAGAGAGTGAACTCTTTTCCCGTCTGTTTGGCGGCGAGAGATGAGGAAAACAGACACTCATGCACATGGCGATATATTGAAGCCGGCAAAATTATCGACTTCATTTTCATTTATTGCGTGATTAATTCATTCATTCATTTGTGTCCTAGTGCCCAGGAGACAGTTTTTTTCTTTAATCTCGTGAGATCTTGTGACACGAGATCTTGATATGTGCACACTGTAACAATGCTCTTCCCTGCAGTACCACACTGCAAACGCCGGACTCGAACCGGTGACCCCTTAAGTCCACTGATAGACAGTAAAGTCGTGCCAAAAAGAATAGGCTGTCAATTCGTTGTGCTGCACATTTTGTAAGACGTCAGGTATTAAAGTTTAACCAATGTACTATCACAACCCCACTAGTTAGCATCCGTTACACATGCACACTGCATTTCTCTTAGTTGTATTTCTTTAGTGGAGGAGGGGGCAAAATGGCTCTTTGGTAGTAAAGGCTGCCAACCCCTGGTCGAGGACATAACTGAATAAATACAGAAAGTACCCCGGGAGTCATACCCCACTATTTGAGAAGCACTGGTTTAGGCAAACACAGCTTGATGTTTTAGTGTGTGATATACATGAGCTTTTTGCTAGAGAGAATCATTTAATCCTGCATGGCATGACACATATTGTGACAGGGCCTGTCCCCTCCCACGGCTTTGATTTGCTGAGAGGAAAAGATAATTATTTCACCTTTAACTTGAAATTCATTATCAGAGGGAGAGGGAGAGCGACAGATAAATGACAGGTAATTGCTTCTGAGTCAACACCACTCTACTTCGAATGTAGCTGGTGCGAGATGTGAGGAATGAGGAAAAAAAAAAAGTAGGTGAGGAAAGCGAGACAGAGATGGAGTGGGAGGAGGGAAGGAAGGGCTAATTTCCATAATGAAAAGGTAATAATTTGTGGTGTTAGTGTTAGTTTCGGTCGAGTGTCTATAGCGTGTCGTCAGCTCCTGGCTCTTGGTCATTGTGTGCCATCAGCCATGCATGCTAATTCATTAACAAAACCTCGCCCGCGTGGCCTGCCCCTTTTCCAGAATGTCAGTTTCACCTTCCTCTTCTCCTCTTCCCTCTCCTCCTCCCTCCTTCTCTTTGCCCTTACATCTCCATATGGTAATTAGTAGGATACACAAATAAAGTCTTGAAACCGTCCCACACTTGTTCTATTCTTAAATTCAATCGCAACCTCTCACGCATATACAGTACATGCACGCACAACAAACACACACAGACGCCAGGTCCATGAATGATTTAGGAGTATGCACATTGACTATCTGCCACCTGCCTTGGGCTCGGCTCAGGCCCACCTAGCGGCTGCTGGACCTGCATGTTAATGGATCCTCCGGATGGGGACTTGCATGTTAACATGGCGTCGAGACACTCGGCTAGCTTGAGACAGTGACAAGGAGCTGACACCGTGGCCCCCCTGAAGGGCTAAGATAGGATACAGAGAAAGATCCCGCCTTTAAGTGGATCCCACCGGTGATGGCTGAACGTGCTCACTTGACCTAACTGACTAACTGTGACAACGGACCATCGCACACAAGATGGACTTAGGCGCTGCATCTGTCGTGCTGCGTCCTCAATAGGATGGGTCATTGCAAAAAACAACATTTTGGGGGTTGAAAGAAAAACAAAATCCACCTACATAGGGATGTTGGATATTGCCACGAAAATGAAATATACTGATATCCATAATGGTATTGTTTTTTTTCTGCCAATAATGATATTGCCGAGTGATCGTGTGCGCCACACAGTGACAGCTAGCTTTCCAAATTTCGCCTTTGGGTTTGTAAATTTGCAATTTACAATGAAAGCGCTGGTTATATGAGGAGGGAGTGAGGTGTCTTCCTGTAATACTTCTAATCTAACATCTTTTCTTCACGCTGCGTTCATGCAGCAAAGTAGTAAGCAACCAGTCGTGCTGAATGAACGTAGTTTAATAATTTCACTGATCCTGTTGGTCCAGAGCGCCATACTTTGCACTTTTACTTTGTTCTTATACGGATGTTTGTGCCACATAGAAATGTGCAGCTTTCCAAATTGTATCATAACCAGAAATTATTTAATTGGATTGTTATTTGTCAATTTAAGACTGACCTGTCTTTCCTGCCTGGAACAGGCACTAATAGTGAATGAGTGGACTGTTGAATCAAACTGATCAACAGATGTGAGTTTGTCATAAAAACTAAATGTCGTCAGGAATTGCGCTGCCTGCTGCTGCTGCTGCTGTTGCTGTTGACATGTGACATAATTGAAACAAGTGCATTTCCTCTTTTGCTGTCTAAAAATTGACTCTTATTTTTTTTCCTCCTGTTGGCATTGAGGCCTAATCATACAGTAAGCTCACAGTACTGTGCGCCATGTGCAGCAGCAACCTTGTGTTGCTGTGGTAAACAACATGGTGATGTTGGGAGGAAATGTGCCTGCTGTACTTTGATAGAAAAAAAAAAAAAAGTGCAGCCTGTACACCATCCCACCCCCCACCCCACGCACACCTCCCGTCCCCACCAACAGCACAACAAAGATCGTTAACTTAGTTTAAATTAAGCTAAGTTGATGAATTTTATTTAATTACTGTACATTTTGGGATACAAGGATACGCTAATCCCCGTGAGAAGTGAATTTCCGTGAAGTAGGATTCCTTCTTTATAAATTGAATATTTTCATAGAGCATAAAAAACCTGTTTACGATCTTGTAAACATGTTTTTAACATTATTAGCGCCCGCTAGACATGAACACATGAAGTCACCTTTACACTCTTAATACCCAATATAGTAGACATAATAAGAATAATTAATTTATTTAAAACATAAATACAACTTGTGCTCATGCGTGCTGCTATAAATGTGTTCCCTTGGGGAGCACAGTGGGGGGCCGACAGGGAGTGACGTCGGGAGTTCAGAGTTGCGTTTTAGCTTGGGATAATAACCTCGCAATAACCTCAAACCTGCAATAAAAGCCTGTTGTTTCGGAGATCAAATTTGGCGCTTGTATGTCTCCCCGATCATTACAGTAACATTACTGACATCTAGTGACCAGTGCAGAAAACTACATATGATTCTTTGAATGCGTCTCCTGAATGCCTTATATACTGTTTATATTATATGTAGTTCATTAAGGCATTTTTTTATACTTGAAAATGCTTAGTTTAAAATTAATTGTAACATTTTCTTCAATGTGCGTATTTTTTTTTTTTACTAATAATAGGAAATGTTCAAACGTGAAACAACATTAATTATTAATTAATATATCTTTGAAAAACCTTCATAGAGTGAAGCTGGAAAATTTGACCCGCAAAGTGGCGAGGTACGACTGTGTTGCGACAGCCTGTTGTTGCACATGTCGATGTTTGGAATTCTGCTGTTTGTGAATGCACATTGGCGTGAGTGTGAATGGTGGATAAGGAGGAAGCGTGGTTGTTGCTGTAGTCGAAAGTGTGTGTACAAGACTGCAAATTTGGAACTGAACGAAGCTGTTAGTGTGACAAGGTTGGCGATAAAATTTTCAAAAGCCCATCAGCATCTCTGTCGCTGGAAGGACGCTTCAATACCGTTCATATAGTGAGGAGGAGCGATTGCATTAATGAAATATGTCTTCATTCTTACTTACGCACACATGCAGTCGGCTACGCTGCGTTCATGCGTGTGTGTGTGGACGTTTGTGCCCCTACACCCTCCTAACGCTGTCAACCTAGTAGAAACACTGACGTATATGTTATTGTGTGGACAAAAATAAATTAATTGGAAGTTTCAGAAACTGGCATACTGCAGACATGTTGTGCTTTTGTATGTAAAAAAAAAAAAAAAGAGGAGAAGGAAACAGATTGTGCTTTGTCTTGGTTTCCACAGCCCGTCAGTGTGTGTTTGCAAGCTACAGCCTCAGCTTAGACAGCGAAAGAAAGTAATTGAAATTCAGTGTTTGTGTATGGTCACTTTCTCCCCATTAATTTCTGTTTCCAAGTCACTTGCTCCACCACACAGACTTCATTCTTTTTCAATTCCGAAACACGTGCTTGAAGAATATTAATGTGTGACTTGCCAGCAATTGTAAAAGCTTTGAATACATCACAGGTTTTTTTGGCGAGAGGACGGTTTCTGAATGTTAATTGCTGTGTTTCTTTATCGAGTTGCAACTGTTTAAAACAGATACTGTAGATGTAGCCTCAAAGGCAGCTTTCTTCTTTATTGTGGCTAACCTGCCTTCTGAAACTCTTATGTGCAAATTTCGCCTTGAGAAAAGTTAAAATAACAACAAATAATATGTTAAAAATGTTGCTTTTTGATTCTGACGTGAATGTGTTCTCTTGGTGAGAATGTGCGCTGTGCATGGCTGTATAACAGGATTAACCCAGCTGGGTGGAATATCTCTCCCCACCATCTCCCACCGGCAATACAGAGAGTGTCAAACTGAGGAGCCTGTCAGTGGGTGGGCGACATATTCTCCACAACTAGAGGGGGATTTTATGGAGTCTGGCAACTGCAACAAATAGGGCACAGCCTGGCAGCTCCCTATCCTCCATCCGACACCGTCCGCCGTCTGGACTTGTCACTGCTAAAAGGGGAACAAAGCATGAGTAGCAAAGGGATTTGATTGTTCTTGTTTGAAGGAGAGATGTGTTGTTTGTGGTGTTTGCTATCACTTTTACAGGTTGTTCAGCAACATCCCCGACATAGATTTTTTTAAGGAAAGGTGTGCAGGAAGTTAGCTAGCTCATCAGAAAATCTGCTCGCTCCACATTTCCTCCAGATAAGCACCTCTGGGATATTCCGATTTGCTTAATGTGAGGAGGAAATATGCTGGCTCAGTGGCATGTAATCCCACACCCGTAAAGTAATACTGTATGTACGGAACAGTATCATTATCAAATATCAGCAATGTCATCTATGTAGCTTCTATCACACAGAGATCCTGCAAAATCGCCGTAACGTAAGATTCAGCTTTTATTTGCCTGTGCCTTTTAGACAGGACCCTGAAAGATGTTGCAACAAATGTGTGTGCTTTCAGACAGGAATATGGCATTCTACAATCTGATGATTAGATACGTGACAACTTCAGTGACAGTGTCTGGTCTGGCATAGACACAAGACCCTTGTCTGACTGCAGCAACAGGGGCAGGAGAAGTGAGTGTGCCGTGCCAAACTTCACACCCCATGTGCCTTCTTTCCGACAGTGCCTCACACACACACACGCACACACTGTACCACCTTTAATACACCTCTTACACTCGTGCCAAAGGTAGAAAATTGTTCCGTAAACAATGTGTCAATGTATACAGTGATTCTAGATCAAGAATCAATTGGAATTAATTAAATGTTTCTTGTACAGAAAAAAAAAAAAATGAGGAAAATTGTGAAAAAACAAGGAAAAATATCCTATGTAAAGAAAACAGGTTTGTTTTTAAACAGTGGGGTACACATTACACTGAATCATTTATATCGAATTGATATTCATAATATTTATTCCTAATAAAAATATCAAATTCAGGAAGACAGTTGCCTGAATTCTATTTAATAATATCTATACATATCTTCACTTAAATGTCAACCATTGTATAATTTTAAATAATTATAATTATTATAATGTTGATTGCATGATTCCCTCCACGTCTGACAGCCAATCTAACCTGTGGAGACTCGTACAATTTGTTTGCTGCGCGTTGGCGGTCGGTCTCGCCGGTTGCGGCTGTTTGTCGCTTCCACACACACGCAACATTAGCCCCCGCCCGACCGATGATCACATCGTGAGCCTCGATAATGCACCACACCTTGCCAAGTGCCGTTCCCCCAAATGCAACGCAGCGAGACATTTTTCGTGGCATGTTTTGCAGGGTGCAAGACCTTTACAGTATCACTCTCACAACGACAGGTTAGTTCCACATGGCAGCCATGTTTGTTTTGGAAAGTGGGCGGGAGACGGTCGCGAAAGGCTGCATGCTGCAATGGGGGCGGAGCTGATCGCCGGATGTGATCGGCATTATAAAGCAACTATCGGCATATGCCGATACTGTGCTTTTTCACAGATCGGTGGCCCAGCACCGATCTGATCGGTAGCTGAGCACACCTAGTGACAAGTTTTCTCGTTTGGAGAAAAACTGTATGGGGAGAATGTTGCAGCCAGAAGCCAATCAGACTGTGAAATATGGCATCGCATACTATGAATGATAATACAGTATAATATGAAGGTGGCAGTAAGCAAGGCATTATTGGAACTGCACATTAATTGCTTTACAAACACCTTGCAATCCAACCTACCTCGGTGTTCCCAGCGCCAGCGTCAGTGACTGAAGTGTGGCTGTTTTTTCCATTGAAGTTGAACAGCTGTCGCCGCATTTAATGTCCAAGCAGAAGTATAGTAATTCTACATATAATCAGAGTTACTTAAGGTTTGTCAGATCAAAACATAAATGGTCGGACTTGTCTGCACCTTCAATCACCGAGTAGTTCTATTTACGTTCATTTACATTTGGCTGAGGCCAACTTTACACGCATCAGCAATCACTCGTTTTGCTTCATAACACACCTCACACGTAACGTAGAAGAGATCCATATTGACAATTTAGCGTCATGGTCGCTATATTTAGTGAGTAGAGGTGCACAAGAAAAGTGAAAGTCAGGAAGTGTGTCTTGCTTGAAGTATCTGCTGGGTGCAACTCAGATTGTACAGAAGTAATGCCGTGCAATGCCAGTTTGATGCCGTTCTGAAAGCTGCTTAAACCCCTCCACAATGCAGCCCAGCCCTTGCAGCAACAGAACCAAGAAGGCAGAGCTTGGACACACTCCTCCATTTCCAGGCAAAATACTCGACTTCCTGGCGAAACCATCGCTATCCAAAGTGTGGCCCAGGGGCCTTCTGTGGAACATGGCTCATTGCAGACATAAAATAAAAAAAACAAAAAAAGATCAAAAGTGGAAAAATAGAGCAAAAAAGGCATAATGTAACTACTGTAGAAAAAGCTAAAATTAGATTCTAATAAATAATAAAAACACAAAGATTTGTCTTTGAGTACAAATTGCAAAAATTTAGAAAATACATTTCACAAACGCTAGTTCCACAACTTTACAGAGTGAAAGATGACATATTTAAGGAAATATTACATTACAGTATTATGATATATTATTGTTGCTATTCTATATTATTATTATTCTATATTATCATAACCGTGGTTTATTTGGTCTAAAAAATGTAGACAATATTATTTACCGTCAGTCTGTGGGACAATAATCATTTCAAAATGCACCTGCATTGTTTGTTTGTCTAGCCATATTTTTTGGCTGTACCTTTCTTAAAATTAATGGTAAAATCCCGTCTCGTTCTCGTGGACCCAAACTCGTGTATCGTCTCGCCTTGTGAGTTGGGTGTCTCGTGACACCCCTGGTATCGTTCATTTCATAGGGCTTATCGAACCGAGACCACTGTATCTAATGGTTCAATATACATATACGTGTACAGTATTGTTGCACCCCACTAAATAGAGTGCACTACCTGACTGCAACCAGCAGGGGCACTGTTGATTCATTCTCAACTAGTTTGTATTGTATTGTATTGTATTGTATTGTATGTACTTTATTTATCCCACAGTGGGGAAATTTACTTGTTACAGCAGCAAGCAAGCAAGACAAGTAAAGAGAACAGTAAAGTAAAGTAAAGTAAAGCATCGTGACTACAACATGGTTCAGGTGGTGCAGGTGTTGTAGAGCCTGACAGCGGTCGGTATGAAGGACCTGCGGAACCTCTCCTTCTTACACCGTGGGTGTACCAGTCTGCTGGAAAAATTGGAACAGCTACTGGAAGTAGTACGTCCATGCAGATATTTGCTTGTTTGCTATGGCACAGTTTCTGCAGGCAGGATTAATCGTCAATGCAAGGCTCTCATTGAAACAGGAGTTCAGAACATCCAGATTCAGATTTCCTCATAAATGTGTGATGAGATGATATGAAGACATCATTGCCGCATCATTCATTCAGTCTATGGCTCAATAAAAACAAGGGGTAATGTTTATGAAAAAATAATCATGATAATGTATTACCATCCCCACGTTACATAAAGGAACTCTGATTTGTGACTCAGTTGGTCTGACCGACTTTGGTCACAGTTGATACAAGAAGGTGATCAATCAATATGCAGGGAGGGGGGAAAAAAGTGATTTTCCAACATATAAACAGAGGCAGCTGCTTTCGCACACATGCAGATGCATCAAGTGTTGTTGATTATACTCATCAAAATTCATAAGCTGAGTGGTTAACATCCAGTGACGCTGTAATTGATGGTTTTTCCACATAATTTCCAACGATAATAAATTCATCAATATGAAACACGTTTGGCCTGTAAGGGGATCATATCAAATACTATACCATCAGCTGAAGACAAGATCTCGCTTTCTTTATTTTGAGTAAGTGGCAAGCCTGTGTGCTTTTATTTAATACATAAGTGGCCTGCCATGATCAGGCGGGGGCTGAGGGAGCGATAAAGACAAAGACTTCCGATTTTCTCTTGTTTGGCACTGAGGCATGGATAAACATTCCACTTGCAACAATAAGCGGAAGAGACAGAGGTTGTCTGAGTGGTCCCCTCACTCGTGTCTGCTGTCAACACGCCGCTCGTCTCCTGCTCGTGTAGAAAGATTTAGGGACCTGTGCAAATGACACAAAAGGTGCAGTCTGTGCGGAAAGAGCTGTTGTCCCTGTGTTTGGCCAATAACTGTCAAGTGAATGAAGATTAAATGTAGATGTCTTTGTACCTCCGAATGGAAGCTGGAATTAGAAGGCCAGAATGTTTCTGAGGCCTTATCTCTCTATTGGCATAATATAGAATTTATGAAGGGGTTTGTGGATCGACTAGCAAAATAAAGCTCTCAATTCCAATAATGTTCAGAATTTAGTTCAGCTAATTTAATTCAGCTAATTGGTTCCAGATCTGATATATTCCCTTGATAAGTGAATTTCCACAAAGTAGTATTCCATTTTGATAAATGGAGTAGTTTTCTAGTGAGAACATAGAAAACCTGTTTACGACCTTCTAAATGCGTTTTTAACATTATTAGAACCCTCTAGACATGCAATAACACCCCTGCAGTCACCTTTAAACTTTTACTACCCATTATAGTTGGTATGAAAACAGTAAATAAGCCATTTAAGACATAAACAAGACTCATGCTTATGTATGTTGCTATTATTATGTTCTATAAATCAATAAATTTGTATTTCATTTTATTTAGCCATTTTTATGATTGAAAATGCTTAATTTAAGCAAAAAAAATGTGCTTTAATGTGCATATTTCTTAACTAATAATAGGCCGTATTCAACCACAAAAAAAGCATAATTTCTTAATTAATATATTTTCAAAAAAACATTATAGAGTGAAGCCGTGAAATTCGAATCACAAAGTGGCAAGGGACAAATGCATAGATAACAAATAACCAGTTCTTTATTTCTGTAAAATCTCTTGGATAGACTCTCAAGGCGCCCTCGAACTGGGCAATCTGCCTCTTGGTGTCCAGATCTTTCAACTGTTGTGAGTGCTCTGATTGATCCTCTGATATGATGGGCACATCACTGGACCCAGTACGCTTTTAGTAGGTGGGCCTGAGCACAGCACGATTGTGCATGCACAAACACGTGCACGTAGATATGTCATATTTACGATGACAACTGCCACCTTGCATAATACGAAGAAATACTGTAGACTCACAATGATCCACAGTCAGAAAACTTACAGTGATACAGTGAAGCGATGACACAGTGTATAGCAGTGTGAATGTGGGCCACAGTGGTGGAAATGGCTTATATGAGTAGAACAAAAACCGAGAGTGCACTGCCACTGAAGCTTGCTGCATTCATTTTAGAATGTTTCGTGTAAATGCACAAGGAAAATCAGTGTGCAATACATCACACAGACAGCATCTGAGAACAACAAGTCAGTCTGGAAATAAAATTGAGGGTCCATCAACGCAAGGCGGTGGTGACCCTCTTAGAAATAACCCGGGTGTCATTTGGCACAATGTGATGTGGCCCGCATCACTGACCTTCGGGAAGCCAATGGCGGCTGCCCGCACCGTGGCCTGTGTGCCTGCCCGCGGCCCTCGTGGCCGTCTGTCTGTTTACCAACTGGCAGTGCAATTACAGTTGCACACACAGACACGCACGGCGATAGTGACAGGTTCATGTTATTTCAAAATGCACTGCACGTTTATTATATATATATATATATACAGTATATATATATATATATATTAAAGCTTCAGAGCAAATAAAAAAAAAAAGGATGTTTCATTCAAAATTCATCAAACATAGCGGGGGGGAAACTCAGACTTATGCACGACTAGATAATATCATCAACTAAAATATTTACAATTCAGCATGGCACAATTGTTTGCACACAAGCGTTCATATTGTGAGTCGTCTGTGTCGTTGTTTGTGTGCTCCCCTATAATTCCTTTCAAATTCCAATGGGTGATTGTATCATTACCTCCGCCGAGTGCAGCACAAAGGACAAGCGCAGGTTTTTGCCGACTAATATTTATGGTGTAAATCACAATATGGGGGGAACTATGGCACTTGGCATAGGTCTGCGCTCACCGAGTGCTTTAGAAGACCTGTTTTTTTTTTCTAATTAACACCCAAAGTATTTTCCCCGCTTAAACATTTGCATTTGAAAATGGCATTCCCCAGAAAATGAGGGAAAATAATACATAACCCAGAGGATGTTCTGGTGTAAAGACCGCCCTGCCGACTGTTATGCAATCGTGTTATTTTACTGGCTTGCTTCTTTTATTTTGAAGGCCTGACTGTTACACCGATGTTGCTGAGTCGACAGGATTTATTTTTTCATGAAAGTTAAAATGCGGGAAAAATACAGGAAACGAGAGGGCACAGAGGAAGAAAAGCAAAAAGGTAGTTTCTTTGTGAAAATGAAAATGAAAGGATTGACAGGTATGTGCTAAAACTACACAACATACTTACAAAGTTGTTCGGCTCTGTTGCACCTGAGGATGATAAATCAAATACATCCTCCATTTAACTCTCATAGAACTTTAGCACATTCTTAGGGTGCTTTCACACTAACACCCAAGTCTACTTCAATCAAACTTCAATCTAGTTCTCCCATTTGTTCCAGTTCTTTGGTAAGGGGTAATTTGAGCTAATCATGATTTAGTTGTACTGAATAAACCAAATCAGGACACAGCATAATGGCCAAGTAACTCGGCTTGTAAACAGTGGACTTTGAGTGTCACTGAAGTGATTTGTCAGCTTTGCTTAAATATGTTCTGTATTGTTTGTAATTATGTTCTACTTTGTTGTTGTTGTTTTTTTTTTTTAAGCGAACGTTAAATTAATAAAAAAATACATTTTTTTACGTGCTGACCTCCATTTTGGGTCTCAGCTTCTTAGACAAGGGCCGCTTCCCAAGTGACGTCGGTGAAGTCACAGCTCTCATCTTAGGCAGCGTAAACATAAGAGAATGGACGAGATAGAAGATGTTTATTAAGCCATATTTATTGGAACCACTGACGATGGCACTATATGTCTGATACTGAGGTATCCGATGACAAAGACATGGAGATGAATATTGGTCGGCTTCAAACACATCACAGTAAGTGTAAATAACCTCGGGAGTTGCTTATCCTTCAATGATTGTTTTAAATCGGCTTGTTAATGAGCATAAAGGACTCTTTGGAGCCTGTGTTTTATTGTGTTTGCCCCCCTTTGGCTTTGAAAGTATGTTTTATAGCATGTATAATGCATTCAATGCTTGTCGCTATGGTGGCATAGCATACTTAGTGTTCTTTGATGCCTTTCTCCTTCCTTACTCCTTTAGTCATGTTTCTAGCTTCCTAGCATCCAAAGTGCGTTTATATCGTACTTGCAAAGGTGTTTCTTCATAGCCGTCTTCGGTGAAATGAAAGCGAGGCGGTTCTCCATATCACATACAACGAAATTAGCACCTGCTTCGTTTTCCTGACATACATAGCTCCACCTGGGGCTGCTCACGCATGTGTCCGCATACAAAGCACCGGGCTCGTCCACGGCGGGTGACTGACTCCGCGTAATACTGCGTGGTTCTCCTGACATCCGCAGCTCCACTCGGGACTGCTCACAGCATGTGGCCGCTTACAACAATGCACTTCCATCGGCCACGCGAGTGGCTATTGTACTTGTTTCGTTCACTTTAAACCTTCGTTTTTTGGAAAAGAAAACAACCTTACAGTATCACTCAGACACTGTGAGCAGCCAGCGGCAACACAACGTTTTGTCATGACTACGATTTTCATGAAAAATATACTAAACAAAGTCGACGATCTAAGTCTCGTGTTTGTTTACTCCAAGATGACAGCTGTCACTATGGCGACATCACTTCCCGAAACGCTGCCTTTTTTAGATGGCTATCAGAAAAAATTCCCGCCATGTACTTTAAATGTTATTTTTACAAATTTAACATTCGGTTTCAAAAAATCGAACAACGTAGAACATAATTACAAACAATATAGAACATATTTAAGCAAAGTTGAAAAATCTTGTCAGTGACCCTTTAACGAATACATGTTTGGTTTAGCACGTACATATGGTTAGCGTTGTGTTATAGCAGCATGTGTGTCCAATCTGACTGGTGGTGTATATGGAAAAGTTGCTCAAGACGTCCCCTAAAAGGGCGCTTGGCTATTTGTGCAGTAGCATGGTAGATCCTCCATCTCGTTATTAAAATAATCAGTTACATTTTTCTTTGTTTTCACCATGAGCTGTTTACTCACTCGTCCATAGGCCAAACCATCTTCTGGTTCTTGTGACCAATGAGAGAAGATCTGTCTGTTGAGTGCAACATAAGTGCCTCCTCTGTAGCGTTTATCAGTTGCCTTTGTCTCAGGTGTGCTTCTCACCAGGCGCTACCTCCAGCCTACAGCATGTTTCTGTGTCAGCCCGGTTGATGAAACATTGATGCTAAAAGGAGCTGCTGCCTTGATTGGAACAGATGTGACATGTTTGTTGAATGACCTACTTCTGTCCCTATTATGTATTAAAATTGTATGACAGTGACTTGGGTAGGTTGGCGTGGGGTGTTGGGGTACTAATGCGTGATACATTGTTGGGTGGGCCTCTAAGGATGGGGAGGGGAAAACAAAACGCACGTGGAAGTGAGTTTTTGTGTAATTAGGATGTACACGCATACATCACGTAGTGTAAACAACAATTATTGCAGCACAACAAATTGTATGAATCCATAGAATAGCCACATAATGCAAAACGGGCTCACTGACCGACACGCTACCCACCGAGCTTGAGTACTAATGGCTCTTTAATTAGTTGAGTGCTTTTGCAGAGCAGTATGAAGACAGCTGTTCTGTGGCTGTGTTCTCCGTAGGAGGTGAGAGAGGATGTAATGGTCCATGCATGTGGAGCTAGGACTTGGGCTTGGAGGGTCGGAGAGACACAGCCTGCTGATCTGGCCTCCTTTAACGAGTTAGCTGCTGAATTGGTTAGAGTGGGAACACTGAAGGGTGATGGCTTTACACATTTTTTATTGGGCCGTGCTACATCCACGTCAGCAAATATCTGCTTCCTATTTGTAACACTTCTCTCGCCCCCTTACGGAAAAACTTGTTCTGAGTGGGATGTGTGTGTTATATATTTTTTTTTGTAGGCATCGACGCCTCCTCAAAAGTTTTTTTTCAAGGGACCAAGACTGGTTATCTTGGTTGACTGGTTGCCTTCATAAAACCTTTATGGGCAGTTTAAAGTAACATTATTATAGCATTCATACAAGTGTAAATAGAAGTTAAGCCCTATGAACATAAAACAGGGACATGTTAACAGGGACACAATGGGCCTTGACTGAATGTGCTTGGAAGGGGAGTTTCTTCACAATAGGGGTGTCCCGATCCAATATTGCTATTGGGCCGATATCAGCAAAAAAACGAGTATCGCATTATACCTGCCTGCATCTAAAATCTCCGATATCGACACTGAGATACAAGCAGTCGATTCCAGACTACGCCCCAGCGCGTTTATCAGTTACAGCGTATGCTAATGTGTTAAGCACGGAGCAGGAGTGATGTCGGCCATGTGTTTATTTTCTTAAAGTCCGAAAAAGACGTTGCAGCTGAGTGCAACACTTGTCAAGGACAAGTTCCTCGTTCTGGCACAGCACCGGGGGAATTTTAATACGACCAAACTCATTGCACATTTGAAGGATTTCCACAACACCACCTGAAATATCCACCGCTGATGACACATTTGCAAAGCATGAGAAACTCCCAGGGGACGACAAGAAGTCATTAGCGATAATAGAAAAGATGACAAGTCCCCTGTAGGTGGTGAGTAAAGTCAGCTTTAAAGGCTTAATTGAGCACCTCGAACCTCGCTATATTATGCCTAGCCGCCATTACATTGTGGATAAAACTATACCCCATATCCTAAATGGGGTCCGTTTTTCTCATACCTGCTGTTGCTGATTATTGTTCTCCGTTTGAGTAATGTCACTCGATCAAGCCTTGTCTAACATATCACACTGCAAAAAAGTAAAAAATATGTATGAGTTATGCAGATATCGGATTGATATCGGGATCGGCCGATTTTCAAGGCTGCAATATCGGTATCGGATCGCAAGTGGAAAAGTTGTATCCGGACACCCCTACTTCACAATAAAACAACATTTTCTTGTAGTACTTTTATTTTTGTTTGTGTCGCCTCATTGCCATTGCTGTTTTGTACTGAGTAGCCAGGACATGCTGAGTGCTTTCCACCTTCCATGTCTCGTTCTATGGTTGTCGTGATCATATTTTGTACCTTTTGTGGTGGCAATACAAAAAACATACAAAGCAGTTGCCAAGTGATCTGAAGTCTCACAAGATGTGCCGTGGTCTCACGAGATTGACGCATTGTCCTTTAGCTTTTCCCACCCTCTCCATCTTGCATACCCCCCCACCCTCCTAAGGCCCAGTGAGGCACAACTGTGTGTCGTAAGAGATCATATCCTCTTGACCTTGCTCCAGGACTACTGATATATTTCATCTCTCATCGATTTTCCATCCTCGACTGTTTTTTTTTTTTTTGTTTTTGCTATCACCGATTCCCTCCTTTCCATGACCATCTTTCTTCCTTTCACAGAAAATCATTTTCATCTTTCATCCCATACAAACACACTAACAGAATTTCTATTAGTCAGGGAAGAGAAGAAAAAAGCAAGGGGACTGGACAAGATTGCATTTTCCATCAGAGTGAGCTCTGAGGAAAATGTCTACAAACAAATAGAAAAATACAGGTGTGGCGGTGAAGTGAAGAAGAGAAAACAGGTGGAAAAGAAAATCAATACACTCCCACGCCGCACTTGTGTGTGTTTTATGGATGGTCCATACTTACGCAGCAGCCATTTACTTACAGTACAATAACGGCAACACTTCACTCTCGGGGCATTTCATACACTTGTGTGCCAAAACCTCCTAAAAAAAAAAAAAAAAAGACGTAAAAACAACTTCTTGTGACCTTGACGGCCTCGCTAATGTGTTGTGGACTAACACAGTCTGTCCAATTAGCATTCATGCTGTTGCGGGCCACAAGGTCGTCCACCGTATGGTCTCATGGCCGAGGTTCAGGGTCATTGTTAAGCAGGAGGCATCGGCATCATGTTAAGTGTCCATGGAGATGACCTGGCTCACAACCCGCTACCCTTTCTAACATATGGACCCGCAAACATACGGACCTCAAAGAGACACGACTTTTTAGTCACCTTGCTTTGCTACTGACCAAATTGCATTTTTAACTTGTGTCTGTGAGCACGGACACCAACTGAGCCCCAATTTTGTCTTCCAATTTGTTGAAATTTGTCCAAGTGTTCCAAAATCCAAACTGTTACCATCATAAAACCTTTATTATTTACAGCACAGGCAGCGCTTTAAGTAACATTTTAACATTCTTAACTGAGAATAAAGGAAAACTGCACTATTTTTTGGGAATTTGCCCATCATCCACAATCCTTATGTAAGACATGAGCACCCGTCTTTCTCTTTTCTGGGCATTGTAAAGATATAAAAACGGCTAAAAACATCAAATTAATTCAGAAATGGGTTTTTTGGTTTTATATACATGCTGTAACCATGCAGTAACAGTTACATTCAGTATTTTTGCCATATTTTGGTCCTTTTAAGCATTCCCCGAACTTTCTTCCTGGGCGTATTGATTTCACAGAGCAACGTAGAAATGAACGCCTACATCTAGGCATGAGCTTTTCCAAACTTATAAGCAAAAACGCAGCAGGAGCAGTGGCAGCTCCTGAGGCATTGTGAACGTGGCGCTGATGCATTGCGGGCGAGTGTGTGGTGAAGTTAGTCGCTAGCCGGCTAGTAGCTAGCCGGTGTTGTGTGGCAAGGTGTCAATACGCCAGAAATGTAGTTCTTAATAATAATTCTAACAGTGTCGCTGTAGCTTGGTTAATATGCACACACACATCACATTATATGTAAATGGAGCGTTGTTGACGCTTTTTGTCGTTTTTTTCAGAAGGCTTTATAGGTAGAATGTGTGTATTCTTACCTGCATCTTTTTGGCTGTTTTTATATCTTTAGAACGCACAAAAAGGAGAAAAACGTGTGTTCATGTTTCACTTAAGGATTTTCTATTAAACCATATTTTCCTGATTATAAATCACACTTTTTTAACATAGTTTGGCTGATCCTGCGGCTTATAGTCAGGTGCAACTTATATATATATAAAATATATATATATATAGAACTTGTATGCAACTTGTATATAAAAACTATATAGATAATTTAAGATGTTTTATATGTTAAGTCTTACTGTCATGAAACATTGCCGTCGACAGCCACAACAGGGCGCACAAGGCTAGTGATAGATTCAGTGATGTGGAATGCGATCGAGAACTTGGTGAACTTGCTTACCGGTAACTTGCTTGTTGGACTCCGTAGCTTGTGCTAATAATATTACAAATGATGTGATGTTAATAAGAGGCGCTAACTAATTAATTTCATTAATCAGGTTAAAATGTTTGCATAATTAATGCCAGCACACCATGTTAATCCACCCCTCTCTGTTATGACGAGTCTGACGCTCTTGTGTAACTTTATTCTGACCTGAACACATCATCAGCAGTGCAATTCCAACACTATATATGTATCTCCAACTCACACTCAATTCCTTGTCACAAGACGAGGTGCATTCAGGGGCACTCCGAACATCTTTATTATGCACGTCTGTGTCGTCTAAATAAAAGAAAGACAAAGAAAAACAGTAGGTGGATAGTCCCATCACTCGCTAGCATAACTCGTACCGCAGAAGTGCAGTTTGCTTCATTCAAGTATGCTTCGGAATCCCAGAAAACACATCTACACTCAAAACAGTGAATTCAACTTAAAGCATTACATGGTGTCTTTGAACGCAACCCCTCATGGCTCATAGTAACACGGTTAAAGTGTGATTGAAGTCATCTGCCACTATTAAAGACACTAGTGTTAGATAAATATTTTTACACGTGTGCTTTCTATTAGCTTGATTTCAATTATCAGTTCATTTGGAGCGATTAACACATGCAAATACTGTATATAAGATTGTGTCCTGTCATTTGTCTTTTTATTCATAAAATACAGTACAAAGCGCACATTTCACACAAAGTTGCAAGTGGTGATTAATCATGGAAGAAAGTCGTTTGCATGACATACTGTAATAATACACCTAGTGATGTCTTATAGATATTGCCGAAATAAACATTAACATTAGCATTTACGTTAGCATTAGAATTTAATTTGTTTATGTAATTTACTGTACTGAGCAGCCAGATCCTTTCTGATGTCATATTAGCTTCCATTTCTGCTTCTATGGTTATCATTATATTTTTCCTCGTGGTCTTTATTGGTACCCTTTGTGGTGGCATCACAAAATACACAAAAAAGCTAAAGAAAAAAAGGAATGAAATTTGCTGAACTCCCACGTGATGATGGTTGAAACTTAAAAGTTGTGTTTGACCTTTGAAGCAAATAAAATGATTGTACTGCCTTGATGGCATAAGGCATAAAAAAAATAATGTAAAACATTAGAAAAGCGGAAAACATTAGAAAAGTGAAATATTATATAATATACAATATAATATTTGTATACCACAAAGATGCAATGACACTGTGATCTAGAAAAAAAGATGACATAAAATACAAAATACACAACCATACATTTAACTCATATCATGTATCATATCACATAAATATTTCCTATTAACAAGGGCATTTTATTCTGAAATTCATTAAAGCAGGCCCTCCTTGAAGCGTGAGCAACAAGAACAGACTCTCTATTGATGCGCTTCAAAACAGGATTATGCAATCTCTCCCTCCATCTTCCTTGTTATTACAACTAATTAGTCTCTAATTTAGCCATCAAGCATATTTAGCCTGAATGCATTGCTCATGCGTTGCTTATATAATCAGATAGATTCATGCACTGCCAGCTATAGTTATTGTCACTGAGATACCAATCCCAAATATGTCTATTTCCGGGTTTCCTTCTGGAAAAAAAATGAAAAGGGTGCTTACATAAGACCTGTTATACTTTTTTATTCTTTGTTAGGCAGAGGGAACGGCTCAGTGTTAGTCTGGGTCACATTTTTATGTGGAAAGATAGACATCTTAGTAGAAATGTTGTTTGCGACTATTTTTTATCATGCAAATAAACTTAATTTTAAAAAAATATATTTTACTGTGAATATACTCAGTTTCTAACCCATGTTATTTGTAGAATCAATTCAGTACTTGGATTCATTGGCTTTGTTCCCCCATTGTTGTCCAAGCCATGTTTTCTTGCAGTTTAATGCAAATTCTGTTGTGTCGGTGGAGTGAAAGGCACTTTCTGTGCAATGATGAGTCAGAATCCCTCTTTAAATAAGACGAGACAACAAAGCAAAAGAGGCCAGCATACTTGTGGAGGTCCTTTTTAGAACAGATTTAGGCACATAAGTACCCCAACAATACCCTTATTGCATTGAAGAGGAAACAATAAATGTTGTTCTTGCACTTCTATGTGTTATAGTATAGTTTTAAACATGTTTTACCAAAGGTCAAGAATCCAAAACAGGATATCCATCCATTTAGTTCTATATAATCAACATATTATTACACTAATGATGTATTAATGCCATTCATGTAATCATGTTACAATTAAAATGTGTTCTCAATCATATTTTTTTGTAAAAAATATCATCTAAATACAATTTTGACGGACGGATTTGTTTTCGGTGGTTCACCTAAGACCACCATCAGTCCCATTGGAGCTGGAGAGCAGCGGAAGATGGGGCGGAAAACTTGACCTTTGTGTACCGTCACGCTTGACCGTGCAACCCAAGTCTACGTGTCCCTGTGGAGAAAGACATGAGTGTTGAAACGCACGCCATGACAATCTATTCCCTGTGTGCTCTTGTGTGCTTGGCCTCTTGTGGACAGACTGCTTTCCTCCTGACATTTGGCCACGACTCACCTAGATCTCGGGGAAAAGGGCAGTGGGATCAAATTTAGCGTATACATGTATAATACAAAAGAAAACAGTGTCAAATTTAGTTAGACATTAAAAGGCACCAAACATACCTTTTGCAATAATGGTTAAAAATTCAACATTGGCATAGTGCCAATGGGGTTTGAGCAGTTTCTAGTTCATGTTAGACTTGAGCCATGGTGGTTCCTGGGTTGTTCCTGTACCAACCTAACCTCTTTCCTTTCATCTCAGGGCCCCATTGTACAGAGTATTGGGTCAGTCTAAGCGGTGCTGTCAAACTAATTATTTTATGCTGCCAAAGAGAAACTACCAGCTGCAACCACAATCACTAATAAAAAGAAATGAATGGGTCCTGGCCTTGTCGAGTTAAAAGACATTCTGGCACTTTTGGCACCACTTATTAAATGATTTAGGGAAATGTATGTATATTTCTGAGTGTGTGTATATATAAATTTGACTGTTAATTGGAGAAAATTGTATTGGAGAAAATAAACATTAATAAAATTAAAAAAATAAATGAAATAAATACAAAATCAGATAATACATAATTTTAATAAATACAAATTTTTATAAAATGAAAAATAGAATTTAAACTTGTCTACTCGGGGCGTCACAACATCTTGCTTGCGAGATTAAAACGTGACAAGGTTTCTCGTTGAGAAAAAAACCCGTGGGCACCAGGCCTGGAACGAATAAATAATAAATTAATCACACAACAAATGAAAATGAACTAGATCATTTTGCCGGCCTCAATATATTGTCGTGTGCATGCGTGTTTGTTTTCCTCATCTCTCGCCTCCAAACTGGCAGGAAGAGAGTTCACTCTGTGCATTGCTTTCAGCACCTTGGTGTGTCTGTTCCATAGAACAACGGCATGGACGGAGTGAGCTCTTTTGTGAGTCATACAGTCTCTTTGTCTTGGTGGGTGGAAGTGGAGCCGGTAGCATACACACACAGAGTGCAGAAGAGTGCAACGTAGTAGAAATTATATCAGTAGATGGCAGTAAATTGTCATTTTTTTTATTGTACTTTTTTTTAAGTAATATTAAAATCTCGTCTCTTCTCGTAGACCTAATCTCATGCATCGTCTCGTCTCGTGAATGTCACGCAACATTCCTTTTGTCTAGCAAATTCTTGTTTTTAATCATCATTAAAAATGTGCATTGTACAATAAAATTCCACCCTGGAAAAAGAGAGGTTCACAAAGATCAGAGGTGTCCAAAGTGTGGCCCAGGGGTCATTTATTATTGGCCGGCGGCACATTGTATAAATAAAATTTAAATACAAAAAAGAACAGCAAAAATGGGAAAAACAGAGCAAAAAGACACAATGTAAAGAGAAAAGGCTCAAATAAAAGATGTTTTTTAGCCCTTAAAAAAAAAAAAGAAAAATATCAAGGTAGCCTACGGCGTCCTTTGATTTGGCTGTATGCGACCCTCTGTGGAAAAAGTTTGGACACCCCCACATACATCATTAACTCATCCAATCCCAGCCATTTTTCAAAAGAGAATCCTCTCAGTACCGGCCATTTTAGAAAATTTTGACTGTTCTTTAAAGGCACACAGACTATTGGACATGGAGCCTACTAAAAGAAAGATTAGACTCCCGTTTGTCATCAGGAAAAAAAAGCTTGTTTCCACCTTTTTCTGTTCTTTAGTAAACAGCAGTAGAACATTGGTCAGTTTCAGGAAAATATTAGTTGCTGACTAGAAAAGGGAGAAAACCAGCTTTTTGTGGAAAGATTCATTTCAAGCATAACTTTCACTTTGAGACAAATGTGTTTTGCTGCACAACATAATTTACATCAAAATAACAATTTATTTACAAGCATAACACCATGAACTATTTACTATTTAGATTTGGAACTGAACTGTGTGTATCCTCCTCCACGTTCTTCCGCTTCCCCCTTGCTGTCATGTATGATTAATGATTATAATTAATACGCCAAACTCTTATCAAATGCACTTCTGCCACCTTGTGGCCCTTTTTATTGCTTAAAACTGTTCTAAAAGTGACATCCATTAGTGTGCAGTTGCATCATCACCTCTTTTTGCCTCTTGCGCCAAAAAAACGTTATAAATATGTCTTTGGGATCGAGCGTTCGGGTTCATAAAAACACATAAATACGTGTTTAGCATTGAATGAGTTAATAGAGCTGTCAAATTATTAAAAATGGTAATCATCTTGGGCATCTCTGTGTGGAGTTTGCATGTTCTCCCCTCGTGCGTGCGTGGGTTTTCTCCGGGTACTCCGGTTTCCTCCCACATTCCAAAAACATGCATGTTAGGTTAATTGGAGACTCTAAATTGTCCATAGGTATGAATGTAAGTATGAATGGTTGTTTGTCTATATGTGCCCTGGATGGATGGATGGAATATAACACTATGAACTATTTACAGTACAATTTTCACATTTGGAACTCAACCATGCGTGTGCATGTGTGCACGTGCGTGGATGTGTGTGTCGGTGTGAGTGTGCATGCGTTAAAATTTCCCTACAATGCCGTTTTTTTCAATGTAACAGCTGCCTTTATGCTCTTCCTGTCATGTGTGTTCCTCCTTCCTCTCATGATACACTTCCGCCACCTAGTGGCCGTTTTTATGGCATTAAAATTGCTCTCAAGCGTAATCCATTGGTGAGGAGTTGCATCATCATCCCCTTTCGCCTCTCTCGCCCAAAAAATGTAAAAGACATATAATTACGTTCGGGTTTGTAAAAATGTATAACAACATCTTGGGTATTGAATGAGTTAAAGGCCCCGGAATGAATGTGACATTCATGCCCATACTGTATCTGTGATGCATGACTAGTAGAATGGCTTCACCAGAAAAACATTGCGATGCATTGAACAAAGTCAGAGCCAGAGCTCAGACCTAAATCTGATGAAAGTCATTGAGGTTACCCTTAGGGGGGACCTTTAACAAGATATATTCTTTTTTTAAAATACTACTGAAATTATTTTGAATTGTTAATATATTTTTTCATCTATAAAACCTGCTATTATAGTGAATAATTTAACAACGCACAGAGTGACACAGTGTCAAATAATTAAGAAGCCTTTTTTGTTTTTTTGCTTCAATCTCAAGTAAATGGGGGATTAGCTTGGGAGTGTTTGTGAATGAGCTCCTGCTGTGTGTTTACATGTGTTACAGTCATTATAACCAGTAACGCTACAGTGTAAACATGCTAACAAATGTGGGTCTGTCTGCTCTCAGAATGTAGCTCATTTAAATGTTTCACACCATTAAGTACATGGATGAGTGTGTGTGACTTGCATGGTGTTATTCTTTAATGCTGACCTCATTGTCTCTTCTCTTTTTTTCCCACCCTAGGTGAGTCCCAGAAGCCATGGCTGCATGTTGTGGAGAGGCTCGGTGGGGTTTGACGTCTCAGTATGGATTTGCTCTTTCTTTTTTTTTGTTTTAAGCCACTTTTGCTGTAATTCTTGAGCTCTCCTGTTGTTAGACGTACAAGTGACAATAGATAATCATTATCCATATGCAGTTTTCAGATTTAGAGTGCTGTCCATGGTGCTGAGAACAAATCCACGGCTGCCAATATGTTTGCGCTCACTTGTGTAATGGGCCTATTTTGTGTGCAAGAGACTGTGGGAGCATGTGCCAGTTTGCCGAATACCGTCCATCTTGGCAGCACAGCGTGTCGGCGTGTGCGCGTCGCTCCATTATCTTTGCGTCTGAACAGTTTTCCCGTCCCATGCATCATCCACCCCCGTCTGTCTCGGTGTCAGGCCCGATAACGGCGCCTATTGCCCACAGAGATGACTAATCAATAAAGCGCAACAATGGGAACAACAGCTCGCTGTCCTCACGTACACACACACTAGAACACGGAAATATTGGCTCACAGTGCGCAAACATTGCATCGACTGCTTGTGGGGGATGACAAAGAATCTGTTGTGTTGCGATTTCAAATGTATGGAAGGCTCACACTTCCAGCATCCACCCACCATGAACTGCTCTTACAGCATACGTTACAAGCATACAATTAACACAGCCACAAAGCGTGATAGAGCCCGTCAGTATCGCCGTGCTATGCCTTTTCATAAAGAATCTCCGCTTTCCCGCTCATTGCATCACATTAGCTCCTTGTGGACCTGCCGGCTTTACCGACCATTTCAGTGCTCGTCATCTTCAATCAGTCTCCCACTCCAGCGGAGAGGGGCAAAAGATAAAAATGAGAATAAATGCATGAAAAAAGCCTTAAAAGAGACTAGGAAAACGCTCCGCCTTCTCCACCCCCTCCTGTTGTTAATCTTTTTTAGTCTACCTCTCACTGAGGTGTAATTCCCACAGACATACTGGCTAGTCGAAAAGCTTTGTCTGCTGTCCTGATTCACCACCCACCCACCCCCCACAACCCTGAGGTGCCATTCTGACCCAATAACTCCCTCCTCCCCTCCCTCCTTATCCTCTTCACACTCTCGCTCGCTCACTTGCTCTTTCTCCCTCCGGTGGCCGCAATGCTGTAATTGAGTTTTTATTCAAGTCAATTAAAAGTGCAAGGGCAGCTCGAGACAAAACAAGTCTGCATAGTGGCTTTTTTGCCTCGGGCCTGGCTCGTTATTTATTCAGTCTGCTGTTTATATCACTCAGCAGCCAAGAAAGCATAGGCTTTCATTTCATATGTGTCATTAAACTGTTTTGACGTTGTTTACGATGTAATTTATCTTTCTGTATGATGCCCCACCCACCACCGTCGCACCGCCGCCACACAACAAAAAAGGAAATCCCATTTAAATGGTAATTCAAACTTCCATTAAGTTGGAGCCTTTTGTGAATGCCATACACAAGTTGCTCGTTTGTGTTTTAACAGTCGAGGCATGATTGTTTACTGTCGTCCCCCCCACCCCCACCCCACCCCCCACCTCCCCAAAAAAGCCAAATATTCTTCAAACTGAAATATTGCGTTGCATTGTTGATGATATTTCCCCTTCCTTCATTTAGCGGAAGTGATTAATGATAATACAAAGTTCATAAGGACCATCCACAATGGTAGTTTCATACATATCTTGTCATCTGCTGGTGCATAATGACTTTGTAATCACATGGAAGGTTCACTAAGTTTGAAACAAGATCCACAGGGGTGCGAATTGGCCGCATAGGATTATTGACGTTGACTGAATAACAGTGGCATTATGATACCTACTCAATGAAATTTTATTACATTGTGTTTGTCTGGGCTGCTACTCGCCGTGCAGCTCATTTTGTGCAAAGTCACAGCAACGTCGTGACGAGCAGATTGTCATTATGATTATTGATTGGCAGTCTGGTGGATGCATGCAAGTAAAGACTGGGTGGGTAAACCTGCTGTCAAGTGATGAATTATGCTGATTTTAAAATATACAGATTTTTGTGTTCACATTAGATTTTTACTGTTGTCCAAAGCTTCAGAAAGCCTGCATGGCAGACTTAACACCACGTAACTCCCCCTAAACCTTTTAAAACATACAACATATGACTGGCTGTTTGTTTTCTGTTTTCATAAAGTATGCAGCAGTCAATCCCTTTTTGTAGCTCCGAAAAATTAGCTTTTCAATTGGAAAAGCGTATAAAACAATATGTTTCTCTGTTTTTCCCTGTGTTTTCTAGATGTTCCATGTCTCTGTAAATTGCCTGTTGTCCTTCATTAATGTGCAGTACGGTAGAGCCCACAGGTAATAGAGACACCCCTAAAAATGTCTATTTTTGACTTCCAAATCCTCCTGGTTGCTTGACGTTGAGGTTATCCTCTGATTTTGGATCAACATTTGCAATAAAAGTGACGAATAATTAGTAGGGCTGTCAAAAACAGAGCTTTAAGGGTGGTAACTGATTTATTGAATTACGTTAAAATTGTTATTGCAATTAACGCATACACATCATGGCGAGCCACGCCTCTCTGTTATGGCGACAGACGGAGGCACAGTGTAGCATCTGAGTCTAACGGTCTTTTATTACTTTATTCTGACCTGAACACAACAACAGCAGTGCAATTCCAACACCATAGATGTATTTCCAACTCACAAACAAGTGTCTAGTCACTTCGTCGTCGGAACAACACTTTGTCATTGTCACTAGACGACCGCAAGATGCATTCATGGACACTCTGAAGGTCACAACATCTTTATTATGCGTGTATGTGTGGTCTAAATAAACATAAATGCAAAGAAAATCAATAAGTGGATATTCTTATCACTCACCTTGTCCATCTTACTTCGGAAGTACAATTTGCTGTATTTAAGTGTGCTCGGAAATCCCAGAAAATGCAAGTGTTAGATAAATAGATTTTCAGACATGTGCTAACTTTTAGCTTGATTTAAATTTTCAGTTAATTTGGAGCTGTTAAGACAAACCAATATATATATAAAATGCTGTCATTTTTCAAATGAAATACAATAAAAATGGGCATATTTCAGAGATAGTTGCAAATGGTGATTAATCATGATTAATTATTTGAAAACCGTGATTAATATGACTTTGAAATTTCAATTGTTTGACAGCCCTAATAATTTAATTATGTCTCTCCTCATTAGTTATTGTACACTCACAACGAGGGATGTCCCGATCCATATTTTCTGGCTTGCGATCCGATTCCATCTTGATCTTTTTTTTTTTTTTTAACAATAAGCTTTCGTTGCAAACATGACTTTGTGGAATTGAATATGGTTATGAAAATAACTCTTCAAAGCATTAAAAATAATGCAACCAAAATAATGCTGAATTTTCACATTTTATTTAAAGCATGACCAACAATATTGTTTGGCTTTTGAAACAAAACTCTGAGTCAGGTCTGTAATCCAATAAAAGATCCAATACATTGGAAAAACTGGGAGATGGGTGAGACTAAGAATTTGACATGGTTCTAGATCAATTGGTGGTGTGACGTAGAATATATGCCATCTCTTCAATGTAATAGTAATTTATTGACAACCAGCGCACCAGGGGGAACTACCACTGTAGCTACGGAGCTCAATATCCAACCTCCTACGTGAAACTAACTTCACTAGCGCTACCCTCGCTTCTGTTGTTGTGGGGGCGCCTCCATCTCCCTCTAAAGTGGCTAGCAGCAGTATGCTGCTCCGCAGGCAGCAGAGTTGTCTCGGCTAGCTGTCAGGAAAGCCGTTTGTCCTACCTCTGTTTACCTGTTGTAATTTCAGTAACAACGTAGGATAATATGACACTTGTGTTCACCTCGTTGCAATTCTGAGGCCGGATTGACCGCCAAAGCTAGTGCTTCTGTATCCATCTTGCAATAACATCACACCCTTACATGGTACACATACATTTTAATATGTGTTATCACATATTTATAAATTATTACAGACTACACAGTCATGTTTTTTTTTTTTACCAAAATCGCACACATTTGTGTTGCGAATATGCAGGGATCCACTGTACAAAAAAAACTGTTGACTTCCTTCATCCGCTGTAAACTGAAATCTTCTTCTCTTGGGAATGTAATGCTATTCCTTTTTAGGATTAAACCCCACTGCGGAGACAGGAACATGTGTAGAAAGAAGGTTTGCAGTATTTGTTAATCTTGTTTGCCTCCAAATGGATGTGACAGAATATTCATCCAATCTCCCAAGCCTGTATCAGGCTTGTCAGCTTGAACTCTATTTTCCCAACGTTTGACAGCATGTTGTCAGTTTTATTTATTAATATAAATACCATTATTTGGTAGTAGAAATTTGCAGAACCCACCACCATGATGTATCTGTGCAGCCTGGTAGTCCCCTAATAGTGTAGTCGTTGATAATTCACAGCAACAAACAGGAATCGAGTGTGTCTGTGGCTGTGATCATCTACAGCTTCCCTCTATTACTACGTGCACCATCAATGCCTCCTTTGTCTGAGTGTAAATAGGGCATTTTCAGGAGAACTGAATAAGCGAGAGGAAGTGATTGATGTTTCCAGCCTGCCGCTCTGAAGAAGGAGGTGCGTGTTCGGTCAATAGCTGTATCTATAGCAGTTGAGGCGATTTTACTGTAAGTGATTGGCTTAATAGCAATAACTGTTCGGGCACAGCAAGATAGATGTGGCAGCTTGTGGGCTTGGATATAACAACAGAGGAAGATGTTGTTTCTGTATGTAGTCACACACCTACTAATTTATTTATTTGCCGACACACATGCACTTTACATTTCGCTTGAGTGCTAGGTACTTCCTGTTTACTTCTTCAGCAACTAGACTCTCAGAAATGTTGCCCAGGTAAATTATTTAACAATATTAGTCCAGGAAACTAAATTCTGAGTAGCTTTTGTGAACCCACCCGAACAAAGAACTTTGTTGCTGATGAGGGAGAACAAATGCTTTATCCCATAATACAACGAACAATATTAAGTCATGTGCTCCCAAAGTTTAGGAAAAATTCAAGGTTAAATCAGTTTCTCTCATAGCCTGAAAAAGAAATCCGTGTATTCTTTTTTTTTTTTAATCTTTAAAACCTTTTATCCACTCCGACCAAACACAGTGAATGAACATCACTAGATGTTTCTTTACTATCTGACATTCTGTGGCAGCCAAAGTTTTTCCTTTTTATTTCTTCCTCTGAGCAGAAACGTCATATGTTGCAGGGAGAATGATAAAAACGGTGGAATATAGATTATGTGAAATCTGCATGAGGGATAACGCCATCCATCTGTCGAGCATTTCATCTCCATGGTACCATGGAGTTTTTCCTTGTCTTTCTTTTTCGTTCACCTTTCTTCGCTCAGATCTCTTGTTTCCATGGTGACTGGATGCAGGTACAAGTTGATTATACACATTAAGTTGCTCTATTTGGACTTACCAGCCAGGCTGTGTTAAATATATTAAATGGGGTCGACAGTATTATGCTCTTCCATTTGTTTTTTTTAGTGTCTTAAACTTCAATTACACTTCACAACTGGAGGCAGAACCAGAGCCAGTTGCTTCTTTTGGCATTAAACATGCCTAAAACAGCTTTTGGGTAAAAATGTCCTGGAATTTGTGCATATTTGTTGCTGTAACTGAAGAGAATTTGCCACTGTTGATCTCTAACAGGATCATATTGTATCTCACTGGGGAAAACCCGGGGCTGTTTTTCCACTGCCACTACTGTATCCGCTGCCACATTCGTGTCCATCCGCCGCCAAACTTTTTTTTGAACCATGACTTTTTTTCCACATACATTTATTCTCATTGTAAACACATTTTTATTCTCTTAATTTGAGATTTTTTTCCAAAGTACTTCAATCAAAAATTTAAATACAGTAGACTCCCCTACAACGTAAATAATCCGTTCCGAGAACCTTTATGTTATAGGGTTTTTATGTTGTACGAAGCGTAAAATACATGTAAATAGCCTAATCCGTTCCAAGATCTTCCCAAACTCACCCCTTTAAACACTTCAAAATATTCAAAGTCCACCAAATATGGTGGGATAATATATTAGCATAAACATAGTACAGGAACATTCCAATATAAAATAAGGTAATAAATAAGATTACTGTAAATGAATAAAACTGAAAAACAAAAACAATCCTACCGTTCACGAGATGTCTTGATCAGGAGCACGCAAGTAGAGGCAGGAAGGAGGAGGAGGACTAGCCTGAAAGAGTCTAAGAGTCATCTCGACTCAGAGACAAACGCACACGCACTACACGATAATGCTGTGTGCAAAATTTTAATTTGTAACTTAACTTAATTGTTTAAGTTAGTTTAAGGGTGACTACGAAGATGAATGAGGTTGAAGGGAGAAGCCTGTCTCTCACACAAACGTGCTGTATAAGTCAGCCAATGAGATGACAGCGTAGGCGGTGCCCCAATAATTAACCAATGAGATGAGAGCGGAGGCGGTGCCCCGAAAATCAGCCAATGAGAGCGTGAAGCGTCAGAAGGCGTCACCAAGTGTTAGTCTGAACTTGCACCGACTTGAGGCATAAATAAAGTTGATTGGAAAAAAAAAAACTTGCACTGGCTTGACACTTTATGTTATATGGAATTTCTTCCGTAATACGATGCAAAAACTTTACATAAATTCTTTACGTTCAGTGGAATTTACGTAAAAGGAGGTTTATGTTATGCGAGGTACTACTGTATATGTATGATTTTGTTTTGTATGGCAAAACAATTGGAGGATGCTCTGTGACATACAAGCTGGTCGTCTGCCACCGTGCATTTCTACTTGGTTTTGTGTTTGAAACATTAAATTTGAGTCTTTTTAAAATTGGGTTCTGTCCAGAACATTCTCATTTGTCGCTCATACCTCGTTATTGGACTGTGACTGTGTAGAATCTCGGTTAGCATCGTTCATCCTTTCCAGAAGGTCAGTCTAACCAAAACATACTCTAACCGAATACATTTTTCCCATCCATTCCAGAAAACATTACAAAACATTACAAAACATAACGCAAAACACGTTTATATAGTTTTACGATTATAGTTTTATATGCAGCGCTGCAACAGTTAATCGATTAATCGATGATTAATCAATTATCTATTTAGCTGACAACTCTTTTGGTATTCAATTCATGGTTTTTGATGTACAAATGTAAATATCCTCTGCTTTCAGCCTCTTAAATCTGAATATTTTTTAATTTCCTTAGCCATCCATGAAAGCAGACATATTATCTTTGTGTTTTAGGCAAAACACGACATTTACACACATCAGCTTTGACTTTGGAAAACAGTGATAAACATTTTTGCCTCTTTTATGATATGTTGCAGACCAAGCCACTTGCTGTTTGTGTTTGGCTCATATTGTTTTGGTTCATCTAGCCCAGGGGTCGGCAACCCACGGCCCTGGAGCCGCATGAGCCTCTTTTATCCTTCTGATGTGGCTCCAACTGGTTTATGCTTCTGTGTAGTCACGACGGTGTCTCTTCTGACGCCGTCATGAACCCTTTGAATTTCTGCGTCACAGATGAGCGCGTGCAAGTCTCCGCCAAAGTGCTAAAGGCAGTGTTTTCTGGTGATTAACTCGGTGAGAAACCCGGTCAACGCCGGTCAACTATTTTGCTTGTTAGCTTCCTTTGTCGCTAATGAACAACAGCAACTAAAGCGACATGGAGAGTGGTACTGGAAGTTGAACTAACCAACACTTTTATTACGAATGTTGATCCAAAAACAGTCGGGAAGGCTTAAGAATTGGCTTAAGAAACAGCACTAATTGCCAGGTAGACAGAAATGCTTAAGGAAACTATATATGTAGCGAATATATACAGTATGTACTGTATCTATCTATATAAATAGGTTTTGTGGCTCCAAGTGGGTTTTCATTTGATGAAAACCAGCTCAAATTGCTCTTTGTGTTTTGCTATGAGTCCTTTTTTTTTTATTCAATAGTGTTTCTCACCTTCTTTGTCAAAATTCTGGCAATTGCAACTTCCTTTGGCTCCACTGTGGGTTATTTTGCAGCCGTGATCAAGAAGAAAAGCAGGGACTTGTGGCGCAATTGTGTTAGTTAGCAAAGAACTACACAGTCAACCGCTGATGATGTCATGAACGAGCAGCGGTAGCTTGGGGACAATGACTTCTGATTTTGGTTTCCAGCAAAACTCTAATAGAGTGCTAAAAGGGAGATTTTGTGACAAAGAAATACTCTACGAACACAATTGCACTCAGTAATGTGACAAGACCATATTGTACGCTACCAGGAAATAATGCGAATCAAGGCAAACTTTTTGCATATATTTTTGACGTAGATCTTCACTATGACTAATATGGTGGCACCATGTGTTGTAGTAACCCCCTTATCACAACACACTGCCTACAGAACATACATGGCATCTATCAAGCAGACTTTTGCAGCAGAGTTTAAAGACAAATCGCTGCACCTGTTCATTTCCACCTGAATTAATGTGCAAAGGTTTGTAAAATGTCCCCTCCAATAGTATTCAAAACAGCACTTTTGAAAAGATTAAAGTGTGTAAGGATTCAGGTAAGCAACCATGTTGTAAAATCCTGCCACACCCATTCAAAAATCACATACACTATGCACACTGCCACGGCTCCAGACTGGGTATCTTTGTCAACTCATCCTAGCAGGACATCACAATATTGATGACAGTAAGTCATTGCGGAGGACGTGTATCGCGGCAGGAAATGGTGTGGATGAAACATGTCTCCGACTCTGCTCATCAATTGTTTAGTAGGGTAGCTTCTGTCACCTCACTCTTCGTTCTCCTTCCTTCCCACTCTGGCTCTGTGTCTGCATTCGCACTCACACTCACATGTCAGGGTGACTGCCTCCGGTGATATTAGCTGAGAGTCTTGACGTAATCACCCTTTTTTTGGCACTGTGTGATGCCAAGAATGTATTTGTGAGCCGGCTTTGTTAGGTTAAATTGAATGCACCTGCACTGTAAATGTACTGCAATATACTTTATTAAAAACTAACTCATGTAGTGGCTGGGAGGGGGTTTGTTTACAGGGAGTACCGGTTTTGCATTAGGCGCAAACACAAAACAACACAAACCGTGATCATAGTAAACATAATTACAGACATCACAGGAGGGAGTTAGTTTGGGGCGTGGCACACAGAACGATTTATCTACTGTACTGACCAAATATCAGACGACCTGAACATACAGTATGTGTATTTATTTAATCATGTTTTCAATATCAATTAAGTAAGAGAGAGCAGAGGTAGAGTTTCTTAGCTGCTCGACAGTTATTTGATACCACTACTTCAATGATTACCATATCTTACAATTTGCATCATAACTCCTCCTCTCTTGCTGACAACCTTTTGTGACACTTTTTTGTGTCTATGCCACAGCTGCATCTCTCCAGGTCAGTGGTGCATGTGAGTGACAAGAAGAAAAGCTCTGACTAGCTTGGGGTAAAGTCATTTTGTGCCGTCTGTCGGTTTGCAGACCCCGAATACAATACGACTTTTTATATCCGGGTCAATTTTCACATGTATTGTACAGTATTTGTGTCATTAGTGTATTATTGTGGTATGCTGTGATGTAGAACTGCATTGTGTCCTGTGAGCTGATGTTTTGGTTATTTACATATCACACATTCTACGAACCTGCACAGATCTTTACAAGGATCTTCTATTGTATGTCTAGTTTGAATTGTTAGTCGTGGGTTAAATGGAAGGGTTACATTATGGAGATAAAATGAATCCTGGATAACGATTTGTCTTTTCTTGATTGATGATGTAATCATGGATATTGGGGGGGGGGGGGGGGGGGGGGGGGGGGGGGGACAGGAATATCATGGTTGTACTGAGTGGCTCTGATACGAACTGTAATTGCATCCTGTAAAATGATTTGCAGTGGCAGTCATTATTGATGTGCTGTTGGCAAAATACGCACACAAATTCTGCGGCACAGATAATATCAACCAAGAAAAATAGCTACCTTTCGTGTCCGTCGCGGCCACGTGCGTTAATTAGCGTGCTAACACACACCAGCAAAGAAAAGCAATAAGCTAGGCTGTAGTTATGCGGCAAAATTATTCCACGTGAATAAAACATTATTTAGTTAACTATGTATTAATATCTAAAAGTCATGTAGTGTCCAGTCATCATGATTGTTATCATTGACATACAGTATACTGCAAGGTACCATTACTATTTTTAATGGTAATGGTTTAACTTATTTCGACATGCATACATGTTACAATGGAATACATCACATAATTCAATTCACAGTTCTACATGTCCAAAAGGAGTAGGAAGAGGCAAAGCTTATTTAATCCTACTCCCCATCCGTGGTCAATTGCAATAGATTTGTTAACTTCCTGTATTCCAAATGCACTCTCTTCTGGTTGAATACATACTGTAGGAAAATAATAAGATAATGTAATAATGTGGTTCATGAACTTAACATTGTACTGTTATCTTTTTGCATTTTTTTTATGATGTGGCAGTGTTTGAACACTGCAAAAAATTTTGACCCCCTTGTCAGGCTTTTAGTCAGCAGGTTCGGAGAACGTGCCATTTTTGGGGCAGGCAAAATTGTAGAAACTCATCTACTATGATGCTGTGCAATTCCACACCACTGAAAACCACAATAACAAACATATTGTTGTTCTAATTACACATAAGTACACCTATGAAGTCAGTTTAAAGATAATTAGAAAAATATTGGGCTGTGACTGCAAGGCAACAACATCTTTAAGGTAAAAAGTTGGGTGGCGTGACTGCAACCAACCAAGAAGTTTCAGCAACTGAATTGGTAATATGACCTGCAGTGGGTTATCTAACCTGCACAATGCCGCAAGTTGTAATTGCACAGGCCTGCACATTACAGGCGTGGTAATGCGAAATGCCAAATCACCTCCTGCTGCCGTCTGGATTGAAATACCACTGAAATGTGCCGAAAAACTGCCACCCAGGTGTTTCAGTGCATCCTCTGCGGTGCTTTTAGACAATTAAAAAGCAGACTTCACCAGGTGGAATCAGTCAAGCTCTCAGGTGTATTTGTTTGTGTCATTTTAGAGCCTTCCTTGTACCGCAGCGCTTCACCTGCATAGAAAAAAAAACACTGCTGCGTCTGAAAAACTGCAATTACCAATGCTCTCTTTCACTGATGTATTAAGACCCTGCACCTGCCATATGGTTTTTGATCACCACACTTCCCCTCCAAGATTGCACTTAAAATGGATGAATGCCTCCGCGTACATGCAAAGTGTTTATATGAGAGAGAGTATCTTCATTCAGCTCGTGTCTTCATATCAGATTAAATTGTGGCTCGCAGGTGTAGGTGTGTGAATGTAAATGAGGACGTTGTGTTTGCACCCCGTGGCACACCGTGGTAGGTAATACTAGTCAGGCTTTCTTTGTGTGAATCAGATTTTATTTTACTTTTTAATGGCCTAATTATAATCTGTGGTGCTGCATGACAGGTGAAGTGTGTGTGTGTGTGTATATATATATATATATATATATATATATATATATATATATATATATATATCTATTATTTTTTTTTTCCTCCCTCTCTCCTGTCTTGTTCACTGAGTGTGTCTGCGTCTCCCACTGAGCTGGGGAGAGTCTGGCTGTTAGGTCGAATCTGCTAGTGCATTAGCAGCACCACAGTGGAGCAGGTGCCTCATTAAAAATATTACAGCTTCTATCTGTAGCCCCACATTCTCTCTGTTTGTGACGTTCATGTAGTTTTAAAGGATTGAGAAAGCGCAAGGTTGTGTGACCCTGACCTGCCCAGCAATAAGATCACCTCAATATTGGGATTCTAGAGTATTAAAACAAATTACAGTGTAACCTTGGTTAGCGTCATTAATCCGTTCCAGAAGGTCTGACTCTATCCTAAATGGTACTCTAATGGAATCATTTTTTTTCCCATAAAACATAATGTCAATCCAATTAATCTGTTCCAGAAAACCAAAAATGTTAACAGAAAGCACATTTTTATAGTTGTGCAATTATAGATTGCATAAAACAATTATATAAAACAATTCGAAATACATATAAATGATGAATGAAAGGGATAAATGAACATCTAACGTTACTTTTACCTTCACTGACTATGTGATTGTTGAGGAAGACATAATGTGGCCACCTTTGTGTTTTGCAATGAGTTATTTCTTGGATTCCACTGATGGAGCTGACTTCCATTTCCTGTTTCCATGTAATAGCAAGCTGCTAACAAGGATGCTTTGTGATAAAATACATTAAGAACACAGCTGCACTCAGGCAGTGTATTAATAACCCGACGCTAACCAGAAAATGTACACAAACCAAGGCAACGTTTTGGCATGCATTTTTGACATGGCATTTTAACTGAAAACCACGCGAACCGGGGCGTACACTAACTGAGGTTCCACTGTACTTAGTTTAAAGCACTTGTAGTCAAAATGTGAATAAAAGTGCAGTACACTGAGTCTCCACTTAAAATGTTATTATAGTTGTTGTGGTTGACTTTACTGTCATACATACAGATAATTGTATGTTGGATTTGGAAGCCACACTTGATAGGTTCTGTTGATTTGTGTGTGTATTGTGTTTTAGTTGGTTTGCTGAGACAAACAAGGAGGCGGTACAATGTGACATTTAACATTAATGGATGTCTCCAGGGTAGCAATAGTCTTCTGTGCATGACATTATAAATATGTGGACTTGCCATTGATTTGTTTGGAAAATACATCATTTGTGCTCTTCTATTTAAAAACACTCTATTCTTATTAGGGTACTTTCAGTTAATACCAAATTTAAATTAATCTTAATTATTCCATTTTGACAGGAGATGTCTATCTATTAAGAAAGGTTTCCGAAACCTTTTCAACCACATGTATTTTCTCCCTAAGACTCAACTTAGTAAAATTCATAATTTATTATCAGTGTTTATTACAACATTCATCAATTTTTCTCAGATCGGTTGGGCAAACTCCCTTGCAAGGGTGTAGAGTTGTTCCAGTCTTCTGCTAGCTAAGGTATTCGACGGTGCCCCTTGCAGTGTCCTGTGGGGGGTACTCTGAGAGTACGGATGTGGTGGCACGCTCCTTCATGCCATGCGGTCCTTGTACAACTGGAGCAGGAGTCTGGTTCGCATTGCCAGCAGTAAGGCAAGCCTGAACACTGACCTTTGCCAAGGCTGCCCTTTGTCACTGATTCTGCTGATAATTTTTACGGACAGTATTTGTAAGCGCAGTTAAGGCGTTGAGTGGGTCCAGTTTGGGGGCCTTAGGGTCTTTCTCTGCTATTTGCAGATGATGTGGTCCTGACGGCCTCATCGGGCTGTGACCTTCAGCGTTTACTGGGGCAGTTTGCAGCTGAGACTCAGCATCTCCAAATCTGAGGCCATGGTGCTGGAGGAGCTCGGTCATCCGGGAGGAGCTCAGAGGAGAGCCACTGCTCTTTCACATCGAGAGGAGTCAGTAGAGGTGGCTCGGGCATGTGGTCCGGACGCCTCCTGGACACATCCCTGTTGAGATGTCCTGGGCATGCCCAGCCAGGAGGAGGTCCCAGGGCAGACCTAGGACACGCATGAGAGGTTATGTTTCACAGCTGGCCTGGGAATTCCTTGATGTCTGCCCGGTGGAGCTGGAAGAGGAGGCAGGACACTGGAAAGTCTGGACTTCCTTACTGAGACTGCAGCCCCTGCGACTCTGACCTGGATAAGCGCAAGAAAATAGATGGACGGATGGATATGGATGGAATTTATGTGTACCTGACAGCATTATACCGTATTGACCCGGATGTAAGACAACCCCTCTTTTTCTAGATACGTTTTTTTAAAAATATGACAAAAAATGCAGAGTTATACTTTCCCAATCATCTAATCCATATAAGTTACTGGTAATAAATTACACAAAAAAAGACATTTCCTAGCTGCTCATTCTTTGATGACTTCGCTCTCACTTAGTTAGTCAAACAATTAGTCACCTATTATCTTAAAAATATGATCGTAACCCTTCGGGTCACTACGCTACGCTGATATAGCCAATGACCCATTTGGGTCCTGACACAAAGTTTAGGAAACCTTGCTGTTCAGGGTAAGGCTACTACAAAACCTGATTAATTCTGTAATGCTGTACTCATCCAGGCATACGCAGCCGCAGATCAACGTGTTATTAATCGCACTTCAAGAACATCATACTTGTTCCACACCATCTACTGACACTTTTTCCATCCCTTGTCTAAATTCACATCTGGCAGATGTTAGAAGAACAGACGGTCTTAACTGTGTCTGCCAGGAAATGAGATGTCATTAAAATAAGTTGGATAATGGCAAGCATTTCATAATTGAGTCTGAAGAAAGCAGTTCATTTGGGATGGGTTGCATTCAGATCAGTGTTTTTCTTTCTTTTCTTCCTTGTTCCGAGCCAACCAGTCTCTGTGTTCTTACCAAGACTAAAACACCCACTTAGTCTCAATCGATTCTGGCAGCAGAAATTCGTGAACTATGGAATGTTGTTGGCACGAGTGTTAGGATTTTGTGAAAACTAATTTCACTGGAGTTTAAATTCATGCTTTATGAAGGAGATACTGTAGTTTCATTACTGTAACTTTCTGTATTTTTCATTCATTTCCTACAGCTCGTCTTGTTGAGGATCATGGCTGAGCTGGAGTCTATCCCATGTTGGACTGCACCCAGGAATGGTTGCCAGTCAACACCTAAAGTAGTGTTGTAAAGTAGTTTTGGAAGTTGCAGTTAAAGATCTGTGAATGTACATGAAGTAAAGAAGCTGGGTAGAAGACCATACTACAGGTGTGTTGCTCCTGTCAGCTAAGGCTGCATTTTGCACTGGCTGACAGAAGTGTCGTCTGATCTGATGATCCTCGATTTCTAGGGGTGTCACGAGACATCCAACTCACGAGACAATGCGTGAGTTTGGGTCTGCGAGAACGAGACGAGATGAGATTTCAACATGAATTTTAAGAAAAGTTAAATAATAAGACTGGACAAAGTTTTTTTATTGAACCAAGTCACAAAACAATGCAGGTGCATTTTGAAATATTTGGCTGTACAATAACCGATAGGAATGTTCGATCTTCAGGATTGGGATCGGCTGCTGATCTGCTGCATTTTGCAAATTGGATAATATCGGCTTCCGCCAGGAGATCAGGCCAACCTTTTTGGTTTTACATACATTAGTGCTCTAGTTGCCTAAAAACTTACCATATTCGGCACCAACCCTAGTCTCTTTGAATAATTATGATTCTGGCATCCGTCATTAGCATCTCTCAGTGTCTGCTCACACCAAGGTGTCACACATTCTAGGTGACATCAGGGCACTCTTGATCAGCCCCACGCCACCCCATCGCACACACTTTACCTTGTCAGCACTTGCTCCAGATGCGCCCTTGATGGCTAGAGCATCCATTAACACAATAGCCTGTCTTTATCCATGTCAGAGCAGCTGGTCCCTCCATACGCTACAGCTAGGCTTCCTTAAGTGAGACACAAACACATAAGGGATGTACAGCCCTAGAAACCAAGTGTGCTCAGGGACCAGATTTGAGATGAAGGAGTATGCAGAGTCTACTCGGATACAACACTGCGGGGACAGAGCGGAGACCGAAAGAAGCATATAAATGTAAGTAACTAAGCATTATTATTGATTTTCACAGTAACATCACTCATGTTTTGTTAGACATCCCGTCATTTGCTATTCCATGTAAATATTCACCATGTTTTGAATTGTTGCCACAAACCAATATCTAACTTCACTGCAATCTACTGCATTGCATAAATGATTAGACAATGATTATATAGCGACCACATTATAATGTTCATTGGAAGTTGTATTTTTTAAACACCCGCTAGTGAGGGGAATCTACATTACTGAAGTGTACTGTGGCGTTCACATTTTATATTAGCTATCTAAGCACTTATGTAATACAGCACATCGGAGTGAAGTAGTCGGTTTGTTGTGAATTATAGCCACCCTAGTCCACCAACATGGTGAGATTCTCATGGTGAGATATGTTTATTGTATTCAGCATACAGTGTGGGTGGTCAGAAAGTGAGCTAAATTAAAGATGTAAACAGATGGACATATGTGGACACCACATTATTGAGGTTTATACAACTTTTGGAATCTAACATTGTCCCACCTATTTTTTTTTAACCATTACTCTATTTGTTTTCAGCGCACTGTTCTCTCTGCCATCCATCTGCCTCGATAGACAAGTATACTACTATTAACATTATTATTGAATTTACAATGAGTTAATAGTTGTAGCCCATCAATCCTGCACGTGTCATTCCTGCAGGAGATGCTGAGCCAAGTGAAGTCAGCCCTCCGCTACACCACACAGCACTCCAGGGCCATTTAAAAGCTGCAATCCCAGTATGGAAAAGTCAAATACAACTAAATGACATTTTTAAACCTTTGAATTGATGCTTGATAAGATTTCTACATTTGTTGATGATGTTCGTTGTATTGTTATTTCTATTGCATATGTATTTGTATTTTCTATTTTTACCGTGCTGGTTGTAAGCTGTTATTTATTAGAGTTGTTGTTTTGCAATAAATGTCACAGTTTGTAAAAATGTGTGCCTTAATTTTTTTTTTAACAAAAAAAAGGTGTTCTGGGGTAGATTATATAACAATGAAATAATGTAGAAATGTATGCACTTTACTTTATAGGAAACATTTATTATAAACAATTTAATTATCTCATCTGCCTAGGTCACAGCCAGCAAGCGATTCAGGGTGATGATGTAATGACACTCAAGTGTGTCCCATTTCTTATTGGCTTCTTCCCCTTGGTCTTAGGTTTTAAGGGGTAGGGGAAGGGGTAAGACGAAGGGAAAGGGCTAAGGGGTAGAATTGGGATTTAGCCGTAATGTCCAAGAAAAGAGAACATTAAATAAACACAGACTCTGTGGACCTCGAAAACTGGGCTTTATTCCAGTCGTTGGCAGAAAGTTATTTTCAAAGGTCTTTGCAATTCTGGACTGGTTTTCTTGCTGAGAGCTGATGCATTTTCACCTGCAAAAGAGACCATTTCTGTCCTTTGAACATGGGTTAACCTCAGGAGATCACCAAGCAATATTTAGGGAGTAAATCAACTCTTGTAAGCCCTGCCAGGTGTCCAAATGCAGGGAGTATATAATCTTTTCCTTTTTTCTTTTTTTCCCTGCATCTTCAATAATCCATTTGCCAGCAGCCCTTGGCTCTTCCTGTGGGTAGTATAGCAAATGATCTGAGTATTTCCAACGAGGTACTGCAAAATGAACTGGACTGTGTGTCCAGCTGGGTAGACAGTAACAGGCTTGTTTTAAATACTAGTAAAACAAAATCTATAATTCTTGGCTGTAATCACGTATTCAGGAATATGGGGTTAACAGTAAATGAACCATTGAATTGGTCTAGTCAGGGCTCCAGACTAACTTTTTGTACTAGGAGCACAGTGGCCCCTATTTTAACATTTTGGAAGCGCAAGCAGAAAATTAAGTGTGCGTACCGTAATCGGCTTGTAAAGTAAATATTCACGCTTCCCTATCATTTCCGCTGTATTACTCATAAATACTTGACCCATAAATGGCAACTGTCTTTACAATAGCACAGGTGTATCCAACATCGCCCACATCTGTAGCTAGTTGTCGGAACTATTTTAAGATGTGTAGCGAAGCCTGATGTTTTGCAAAGCTGCCTTCTGTGAAGTGTTGGGTGTGTATGCTGCATGGGGTGGGCTCATCTAACGCACATGCTGACATTTGTAATGAATATTTACCTAAAAACATGTTCACTATCTTACCAGTTACATTTTTTTGCAATCAAAACACTTTCCAAGTTGAACAACCTGAGGCACAAACAGGCTGCCAACAACAGCTGAAGGGAACTTATGAGACTAGGATTCCCAACTGGATCAAACATCCCCTACAAGCTACCGGAGGCACCTTGTAAATAATGGATGATGTAACAGTTGTTATTAAAATAAACACGGCTTTGCAAACAACAGTTGAGCAAATACAAATCAGGGGTTGAGCAAGCCAGGATACATATGTAGCAAAACACTGCAGGATCAATAAACTGAGCTGCATGGGAACATACAGAGACTACTGCAAAATTTGCATTTTCTCTGATTTTACTCTGTTCTCGAGAAACGTGTTTTTTTATTCTATAAACTACTGACAGTATTACTCCCAAATTCCAAATAAAAATATGGAAAATGGTCAAAACACAAAAGATTATTAACTTTTTTTTTTTTTTGCATTTTCATTTGTAAACAACCCAATACTAATGTTTTCATGTACATAGTTCAGAAATCAATATTTGGTGGAATAACCCTGATTTTTAATCACAGCTTTCATGCTCTCCACAAGTCTAAATGTGAGGCGGTCCCTTAGATTTTTCCAGAGCTGTACACGTACAGTATATGGTTATGTGTATTGGCTAAATGATTTGTTTCGTAGAGTCAATCAATAATCCTATGGATCCTATGCAAATAATTGCACTGAGCCTTGTTATTGCTTATCGTAGTTTGCCATTGACATTTAACATCAGCTAAATTTGATTACATTTCATTATCAGTAGAATCAAAACAATTATATGATGATTTATGCGAAATTATTGTGGCAACTTCTCCCGAAACTTACCCTCTGTTTGCTGCTAGCCTGCCTGAAGGTGAATGTAGTTCAGACCACCTATCTTGTGTGGACAGCATAACCTCCATCCAAAAAGAGCCAATTTCTAACATGAACTAAATGCCTTGATAAACTCTGACCCAGACTGTGAATAAATTTTTACAGTTTCTCGAGAGGAATTCTGGTTTCAGTCCTGCCAGTCCTGCTTCTCCTCTTCCATCCATCCATTTTCTATACCGCTTGTCACGGTGAAGCTGGAGCCTCTACCAGCTGACTTTGGGCGACTTTGTTTTTGGAATATGGGAGGAAACTGGAGAACTTGAAGAAAACCCACACAAGGAGATCATGTAAACTCCACACAAAGATGCCCAAACAGGGATTTGAACCCTGAATCTCCTGACTGCACGGCCAACATGCTCACTACTGGGCCACCACTTCTCATCTTCCAGGCTGGCACTATGCAAAGTATTTTAATTGCAATAACACTGCTCATGTTTGCATGTTGGCAGCCGCTCCAATCTATGTTTTCTTTTCTGGTTGGATTAGACACACTATTCAGTTGAATTCCTAATACACAATATGTACAAAAGTGTTGGGACACATGGCCATAGTAATCCCTTGTTTATTGCTGTTAATTGGTTCCAGACCCGACCGTGATAAGTGAATTTCTGCGAAGTAGGAGTCCTTATTTATAAACCAAATATTTTCGTAGTTAGAGCGCCTTCTAAGTGTGTTTTTTTAACATTATTAGAATCCTCTAGACATTAAAAAACCCTATAGTTACCTTTACACTTGTATTGCCCAATATAGTAGACATTATTAGTGTAAATAAGCCATTGAAGACATAAATAAGAGTTGTGCTTGTGTGTTGCCATAAATGAGTTTCCTAGGGGAGATGAGTGGCGGGTGGACAGGAAGTGGCGTCCGGGGTTCAGAGTTAAGTTTTGTTTTACCGTTGGTAACGGTCCCAATATTAGGGATTAGGGATTTTTATTTGAGATTGACTGGGGATCTAGTGACCAGTGGAGAATACTATATATCATTCACAGTGTTTTTGAATGCCTTATACTGTATTTGTATATTAGTTTATTTAGCCATTTTTATGCTTAAAATGCTTAATGTAGGGAAAAAGTGTTACATTTGTTCAATATACATTTTTTTTTATCTAATAGGCTGTATTCAACCACAAAACACCAAGATTTATGAATGAATATATTTTTGAAAAACCGTGAGAGTGAAGCCGCAAAATTAGAACCATAAAGTGGCCAGGGATGACGGTATATTAATATTCTTTTTAAAAATGGGACCGTTGCGGTCAATGCGCCTAAACCCTTTTACATTAAACATACACCAAAACCAACAGCATGATAGCTCTTATGAGTATCATCGAGGCAGTCCAGCAGCTATATCAATCCATTTCACACAATTGAATTAATCATCTACAATCAATTAATTGATCGTTGATGACTTGCCTAGCAATAATAACTGATTAAGGGCTATTTCCCAAGACATGCATCCATTTAGAGTATAATAGATGGTAGGGTGGAATAGAACCAAGGATGCAGGCAGTACCTGCAGTCTTCCAATATGGAGGTTTGAAGTGATTATCTGCTTGTCCCTTACCCGCAATGGCTCTTTATCCCTCTCAGCTCACTGTAGCTCTTGATTCAAGATGTTCTTCTGCTATGTGAAGCACGTCTCCAGGAGAAGTATCGCCTTGTGGCAGCCCCCTTGATATTGGAGCGCATTTTCAAGCTCAAATATTCCTTATTGACAGAATTAAATCAACACAAAGCACATATTAACAAAGGAGACGAAGGAAGAAAATGGCACAAGTAAACACTTCAGGGGCCTCTTGAAGGAAAATGATGCTTCTGGCTTCATTGTCCTCTTGGTGATATTGAGTAAACAAGATCAAGATCAGCCAGAATGGCTATTTTATACACTCACATCCTGGCATAACACAGTTCACCGTTTTCTATATTTTGTTCTATTAGTTCCATTTTGCATCTTCCCCTCTTGTGTTCTTGCCTGAACCTTTTTCAATTTAGACATTGCATGAACTCCAAGCAACCCTCATGCTAACTCTGTCTAGCCTTCAGTACTCCACCAGGACACGGCACTCTGCAGACATGCCCCCTTAGTTTCCTCTGCCTCCTTTTAGAGAGTCACTCTGAAACAACATTTTGGCTTCCACACACACTCACACAACTCTCTCTGGTAAAACATTAGGCAAGCAAACTTTTGATCTCGCAGAGTAAAGCCTGGCGACAGAAATAGCAACAACTGAACCCTGCAGAAAAGTGTAGCTGTGCCCCCATCTTTGTTTTGATAGGATCATTGAGTGAGCAGCCCACCATGCGCAGTGCAATGAATCTGGGCTGCATTAGCTCAGTATTACTCATCTGGGATAGACTTCTGTCGCAGCACTGCAAGCCCTTCTTTGTAGCACTTTCTTAAGCGGTTAGTGGAGTCACGGCTTCCTGGTTTGGCTCTAGATGCAGAAACATATAGAATTAAACAACAAAAAAAAAAAGAACTGTTTTTATAGGTTTTATTCAAGAAATAGGTGTTGCTTTCTGGCTGAAAAATTGTCCCTTAAGTGTTTGTTATGACAGCACTAATACACATATATATATGTATTTTTTTAATTATAGGCAGTATTCAACCAGAAACAGCATGATTTATTCATTAATATATTTTTGAAAAACTGTGATTTGAGTGGCGAGAGACGACTGTATTTCTCCTGGTAGCAAAGCACTCCTGTCACATAGAGGATCTGTTGGCAATTCTAATTCTGCAATTCCATTCAAAGTGCATCTTTTTCCAGAAAATAAGCTTGGAAGAGAGGTTGGAAACAGGTTACTTAAATTAATTCCCAACTAGTTGAAACGTTCATTGAGTCATTCATTGAATGATGAATAATCAATGAATTAATGAATAGTTCTCACAGAATCGACCTTCAAAGATGACTTGCCAAAAATTTCAAAGAACTGCTGACTGACAATGAAAATATGTGAAAAAAGTCTCATCTTATTTTAAAATCATACGATTGACTCCCGCCAAGAATTTCACAGTTTATCCGAAATACAGTATTATATTTAAGAAAAAAAAAATTCTTAGTAAATGCTCTAATTAGTTAAAAATGTATTAAAAAGGACAGGGTGTTAATTGGAAGCAGGAGATAATCAGAGAGAGGCTTTTATTTGCAGTGCATGAGAAAGTGGAAAGAAAACCGGAGCTCTCTTTGACTGCATGGTGATTCATGAACAAGGTTATTGCACAACACAGCAGGAACGCATTGCTGCAACCAATGTTGTAATAGCAACAAGTAGCAAACTGCTCGTCCAGCATTGATATCGCTGATGGGTTAAATGTAAACAACAATACGGCAAGTGTAACACACCAACAGCTGAGTACTGCAACCGACATTTTAAAGCGCATGCAGAGTTAGATAAAGCTGCTAAATCAGGATGTTGCCTACAGCCACTGCGCTAATGAGAGCTCGGTGTTTGTTTTTGCAGACCTTGCACCAGGCGACTATTGGAAACTCGGCTGTTAATTGAGCAAATTTTTTTTTTTTTTTACGGTAAAAACTGTTTTGTAGACAGACGCTTTTCATTGGACACCATGAATCACCATTTCTCATGCATGCACCTCCCTGAGGACTTTGGACGAAATAATCCACAAAGTCATGGCTCAACGGTTGCTCGTCACACACATTGTGAATGCCTCATGTAATCAATGCCATCGTTGGTAAACTTTCCCAGAAGCTCAAAATAATCCACAAAGTTAACGAAATGTTGTTGCCAGCAATTGAGTTATATTGAGGAGACAGTAACACGGTTACACAAGCTATACACTGACTACTTAACACTGTATCTAAGTGTAATTTCTTCAGGGCTGCCCATGAAAATATATAATAAAAAATGGCAGAAATATGAGGGTTCAGGTACTATAAATCACCTTGTGTCATACATGTGCCTCTCTCAGGACTATGGAGTTTCCTGTTCTGCACTGACTCTTGTCTTTGCTCCAATAAATACCACAAATTGCCCTAATTTACTTACTGTAGGCCTTTGCACAAATATGAAGCTCTAATGGTTTGCAGAGAAAACCATCACATCTCTTTCTCTTTTCCACTTTTATTTCTCTGGAGATGCATCACATGAATCAGTCCTCACTGTGTCATTGGCTCACATTGCGTGCCACTGCATACACCGGGAGCCTTCATATCCCTTTAGACGCTACATTGGACACACACAGTATACACACTGGGACTTAGTGCACAAGCCCTTGCTTGCAAACCCCAGGTTATTGGAAAAAGCGAAGCCAATGGAACAGTTGGCCTGCTTTTGCAAAAGCACCAAGAAATACATCAATAACACAGTGAAATTCTGTGAGTGCAGTGGCGAACACCAAGCTGCCAAACAGCAGACAGAGCAGTTCTGGAACTCCAGCTTGTAAATTTAACTCGTATATAACGCAGGCAAAGAGGTGACTTTGATCTCACTTCAGTTCATGTGTAAATGTCCAAGTGAAAATGACTTCATTATGTGGGCGTTGTTCATCTACAGACAGATAGCGATAAATTTACCTGTTTTATGAAGTAATGACTTTATTGAGCTGCAGTTGAACTGTAGCTGCACATGGCCTCGTTTTTCAAATTGCTCATGCATGAGTCCATTGCTGTTGTCTACAGATGCTCGATATTGGCTTTTGCCCGTTATTGTCCAGTACTTCAGTACCAATACCGATATCAACAGATACCAATATTGGCAGCGGCTCTACCCTCACATCTTGTGTAATGAATGGATACATTATGCTTCTTTTACTGTGATGCTCCTGGATGCATTTCACAAATAAACACTGCAGAAAATAAGACAAATACAGCAATATGCCATACAAGGTATAACAAAACTGACATATTTGCTTTAAACATTTTGTCTCAACAATATAGTCATTAAAAATCATGATCAACAGTCAACTAAAATAACATGTTCAACTATCAGCAAATAAGACAGGTTAGATTTAATACAGTCACAAGTAATAATCCAATTTAATGATGCTGGCAACGACGCATTTTGGAAAGCTATAAGAACAAAGTAATGCAAAGTATGAAACTGGACTAATGCAATCAGTGACATAAACTGGGCTTGTTCAACACGTCTCCTGTTTGTTATTTTGCTGCATGAGCATGAGGTGCATGTGGGTCCGAGTGAGTCTTCCTGAGGTGTGCTATTAGATTACAAGTTTTAAAGGAAGAGCCCTATTCCCCTCCTTGCAGTGCTTTACAGTCAATGCAAATTGCATATTTGTGATATCCATTTCCAATGCAACTTGGAAATAATTCCAGACCGTAAACATACTGAGCTAGCAAGCTTATTGCTGTGTGGAGCACGATGTCATCACTCGTTTGCTGATGAAATGATACCAAATATGATGAGAAATCATATGAATCGATATCTCATGTATATGTCAATATCAGCTAATAATAGCCAATATTATCGGACATCCTTACTCTTGGCACGTGGTTGCTAATGTAACTACGTTGCTCTGCAGCTACAGCATCCACACACTAGTTACTAGTTTCTGTGTTAAACTTTATCTTTTAATTGCAGTATTGTATTGAATAACAATTAAATGCACTTCTGTCACTGGAACCTTGCAAATATTTTAAACATCAAAGGATATGGCGCTACTGTGTGAAATACAATAATTATCCGTCTATGATCAAGTGACTGTATATTACAAGCAGCCTTAGATTCTGTGTCACCATGACAGATGTGTTGGCTGAAAGTGACAGAGGTAATGGCAGCCTAAGGGCGCGTCTGTCTCATGAGAAACTCTCATCAGATTTAGAAAGTCAGCAAATACAACATTCGAACACATTAATCCCTTGTTTATTGGGGTTATTTGGTTCCAGACCCAACCGTGAGAAGTGATTTTCCGCAAAGTAGGATTCCTTTTTTGTAGTTAGAGTATAGAAAACCCGGTCACAACTTTCTAAATCATTTTTAAAAATATTATTAAATCCCTCTAGAGATTAAATACCACCCCTATTATCACCCTTACACTTGCATCACCTAATATAGTAGATACAATGAAAGAAAATCAGACATTTAATACATAAATAAGAATCACACTTGTTAGCATTGGTGGAATTCCTTGTTGGTGTTCTTTTTTTACTTCTTGTTCTGTACAGTACTTTCTGTGGTGGCTATTGTCTCATCACTGTGATGAAATGACTCTTAAGGGCATTGTTATTGCGTTCATGTTACAGTCGTTCCGCGCAATATATATATATATTTTTTTCATAAAATAATTAATTAATAAATGTTCACTGTTTTGTGGTAGACTGTGGTCTTTTATTAGTCAAAACATATTGAAATACGCTTGGTCCACTTTCTTACATCTATCATGCTTGGAAGGGGTGGGACCATTGCTCATGCATGAACAGGCACACAATTGGATGTGTGGTATAGTCAGTGTGCTCGTTCACCCCGCCAGGTACAGTATAATGATAGCCACCATCTTGCATAATACAAATAAACACAACTTGGACTAAACCACAAAGTTATAGCCTCAGTACACTCAACCATAGACGAGCACATGCATGCGTCCACAACATAAATACATTTACATACCATTAGTGCTATTGTATTTCCCGCCAGTGCTCACCAGGGGAAGCCCGGTACATTACAGTAGATCTTGGTCTAGTGTGAGTGTGCCCGAAATTGACAGTGCTCAAATGGGGAATAGGCACAAAATCCAGCCCACTACACAGTATTGGACAACTTTCATGGAAATTTATAAATAGTCCTGCAGCTGAAGTTACTGAGGTTTCTGCATTGGAAAGCATAGGGAGATTGTAAGTGGATTGAAAAAAGCATAAAAAGAAAGGCATGAGAAGTGGCTAATGAACATGGACATGTTTTGATACTGTTTCTCTTCAGTCAAGTACAAGCTTCAGGAAGCTGCCAGGAATAACAGCTTAAAAAAAAACTACAGTCCACACTAAAAGCCAGTGCACGATCGTGTTCACAATTTTGTGTGCTGTCATACTTTTTAAAGGTCACACACCAAAACCAGTGCATAGCACGATAACTTGATATAAGTTCCAAGAACCAAGTTAAGTTGTTTTACGCTATTTCTGCATTCCAATATGTCTCATTCAATTCAGGGTGCACTGGAGCACAGAGAGCAGGATACACACAACATATTTTTCTCATATTTCCTCACTTCTTTATCTTCCAGAAGCGTCCCCATATGTGTCCCAGATGAATTACTGGATATAAAAGTCTTTTTTGGGAGGTTGTCGGGGGGTTGGATGTAAAATGAAGTGGGATTGAGGGGGAGGGTGCTGCGGTCTGGGGTCTTCGCTTTGTTGCCATTAAATATAGGCTGCAGAAAAGCCACAAATTCAGAGCCCAGCCTCTGTATTAGATCACTCCGGGGCCTGCTGGCACCAAAATACATTAATGAGAAACACACAGTCCTCACACACACACACATGAACTCACCATAGTTTATTCTCTTGCTGTTACCCCTGCATTACTCTTCTGCATCAACGCAAGACTGGAAAAGATTGTTTAATAAAGCTGAACACAAACTTAAATGTTGCTTAGCAACCGTATGGCTTCGCTTCATGTGGTATTGTCACATGCTTACATCAGAGCAGGCAACTGATCAATTTACAAGCCCCTAACTGGTTATAAACAGAAAGTTAGATGGTTCTAGCCACTTTTATATGAAAAGCAAACGTCCTAAAAATGGAATTGGCAACAAGACTAACCGCAGATGTGTGTTCTTACACAGTGTACCTCCACTGTCTTCCCAATGTATTTGTTCTGACCTCAGTTCAAGCACAGAACTGGTATGAGTTTGACCCAGAGGGGGGCAGGAAGTCTCATGGGGGGATTTACTGTGGACCAAGTGCGAGCCAATAAACACTCCAAGAGTTGCTGCAGATTGTTCGCAGCAGGGTGATTTGCAGGGGGGAGGGATCAGTGTTATTAGTGTTAGTCCACGTATTGGTATTATTCTTCATATCAGACGCTTGCATGGTGCAATGGTGCCTATTAAAGACAAATTAGGTGGTTCTGCCTTGAATTTTCACGTGACCACAGGGTCCCCGGGCGGCTAAAGATCAAAGTAGCACAAAATTGGTACTTTGGAGCGCCATTGAGCCGGCTTGGATGTGGCGAAAAGGATGGCGGCGTGATAAGGTCGTAGGTAGGGTGAGGAGAAAGCATTTAACGCTTGAGGTGAAGAAGTGATTAGAGGTTAAAGCTGAACAAATGTCCTTAAGTTCTTTATTAGAGCACACGTACGGGCATGTACGCTGTTTTTTCTATTGATTTTGACGTGTGTGCAGTCTTTGGACTTGAATTGTGTGTGTGTTTTAACATCTTTTGCTCCAAATGAGTCTATGCGGTCGGTGAAGGTTAGGAACTGAAAATGAAAGGTGGTTGCGCATCATGACTTCTATCAGGAATCATCTGAGGATTCTTATGAATCAAAGTGATGCTTTATGACGTGAAAGTGGGTAACCTTGACTTTGGACTTTACATTGTCCTCTCCGTTACACTCCAGATGAACCCCGAAAGCACCCACTATAGCAGGGGTCACCAATGTGGTGCCCGCGGGCACCAGGTAGCCCCCCACGACCACATGAGGTGCCCGCAAGCCTGCTTTTCATTCAGGTTTTCAGTTAATAATGAAAGAACAGTAGAAAGAAATGCTTTCTGAAATGCAAAATGTGATTTGTGGACACCAGCATTTTGTTAATGTTCTGGTAAAACAAGCATATTCGCTTTGTTTGGGTTTAAAATAAGCTCTGAAAATAAAGGTTACAAAAATGAGTAGCTCTTGGCCATTTTCATTTTCTAAAAGTAGCTCTCACAAGGAAAAACGTTGGTGACCCCTGACCTATAGATTTGCAAAGAATTATATGTTCATGTTGTTTTTCGATGAATGTTCGAGGCTTGTGCTGTTTTACATATAAGGACAGTACAAGAGGATAATAACATTAAAACACAGTATTTTAGAGGCCTACAAATCATTGTGTCAAGCATGCAAATTCGCACGCAGGGTGCATGCATGCTTACTGCTTTGCTGTAAGCATTCACTGTGAAGTAGGACGTAAGAAGCTGTGACGTCACCAGAAGAGCAGAAAGAAAACGCTCTAAATCATGTTTATATGAGCTGATTTAAGAAGGTTTGTTCATAATTCATGTACTGTAAGACGTTGAGCACACAGGAAAGTTTTAAGCATGCCTTTGGGTCATCATGACTGTGCCTAGTGTCGCAAGGTGTGGGTCGAAAGATTGGTTCTGCTCTAAGGCTGCCCATAATGGGCTCATTTTTCAAGCGCACGATTGATTTTGACCTCAAATCTGGTACTATCTGAGAATACTGGCACAGCCAACGATAAAGATAATAGATAAAGACTACTTGCTGGCTTTATTACACAATGCATGTTCAACCAGTGGACTGGTGTACCGTCGTCCCTCGCCACATCACCTTTTGCATTTGGCAGCTTCACTCTATCACGGTTTTTCCAAATCAATAAATGAATAAATTAGCCCTGTTTTGTGCTTGAATATGGCCCATTATTAGTAAAAAAAAAAAAAAAGAATATTGTAGCAAATTTCACATATTCTTGACCTAAATTAAGCATTTTCAAGCATAGAAATGGTTAAATGAACTAAATCACAAATATAAGCCATTCGGAAAACACTTTTAACGGTAGTATTCTACACTGGTCACTAGGTGTTAGTAATGTTACTGTAGCAAAAGGTATATTGTGTAGTTCTGAGCTGCTGTTTAGAGTGTGGGCTAAAGAGGGCAGTGACGTTCTGCATGCTGGGTTAGAGCTAGTTGTTAGGAAATAAATCAGTGGAACTGTTGAACTGTTTATGCTGTATTTTGAGCACCTGTAAGACATAGTGCCCTTTGTCTATTTCAAATAATAAGGCTGACTAATTCACTGCCATTTTGATATGGTGCCATTCAGCCGCCATTACATGACATTGATGAGATAACAGGAAGTACAGGAAGTATGCTGTCCTGAAAAACACAAGGAACTCTCTCAAAAAATAGAAATGTGTCGTCAATTGACGACAGCTTATCACAGTGTAAGCCTATCGATGCCAGCATGTGTGCTCGCTCACGTTCGACTCCCATTCAAGTTAGACTATTCTACCAACTCTTGTTTACACATTTTGGCTGGCTCAACTGTCTCTGACGGCAGCTCGGTAGCTACCTATAGTTATTCGCCTAGACTCTGGTCCACAGACTCCAAATATGACTTTTTTTTTTTTTTTTTTAAACACGGTGACATTTTGTTTTTAAAACAAACAAGCAATGCGGTTCGTTCGGAGCTCCTATTTGTGCCACTGGGAAGCTACGATGGCTGTCACGTTCACGGGGAACATGCTAACTTATTTATTAAAGTGTCACTTAACAGCCTTGCTCTCTTGTCACCATTATAATAATTATGTCATGTCTTCAGAACAAAAGTTGTGTGTCTAAGTTGTTCAACATAAACGCATAGTTTGTCGAGCTTTAAAATAGTGAGGCTATCGTATGATCTTAACAGGTAGCTTGTGAACTACCAGTAGCTCAGCTGAGTAGCTCACCAATGAATATTTGCTTCAACTCTTAGTATTTTTTATAACTGTTTAATTCAGACATGATGCCTGTCTTTAATGACAAATGAGTGCAAAATATCATAAAGACAATGAGCACACTGTGTGAGTGATGATGCGCTTTGTAAATAAAGTACAATTGAGATGTTGCCCGGAGTCAGCTGGGATAGGCTCCAGCATGCCCCCGCGACCCTGACGAGGAGAAGCGGTATAGAAAATGGACGGATGGATGGATGGATGAAATGTTGGCAGTCATGTAAAACACAAATAGCTCACCTTTTGTTGCTGACAAACTTGTGCTCCACACTTCAGCGCAGTAGTTGGGCGAGTTTGCCAACCCACACTAACTCCTAAAGAGGAAGAAAGGAGACAAACACCAAAGAAGAAGGCGGCAAGAAGAAGTCGGAAAGAGGGCGGTATTGGAGTAATAATGTATTCAGTAATGTAATGTATTTGTATGCATGTATGTATTTAGTACTTATCAATAATACAGTAAAAATGAAAAGAAATGTGAATATTCATTTTGATGTGCGCCCCTAAATTTTCTCCTTGCACTCCTAACGTTTCAACTTAGGGGTCAATGTGCTCCTAGTAAAAAAAAATGATTATTCTGGAGCCCTGAAAGGTGACTGTAGTGGTGCTAGGGGGACGACTGTACTCTTATACTGCTCTCACTGAATTGATTTTGACAGGAACATATGTAAGGAATAACACATGGCTTTTTGTCACATCACATGCTCAACATGTGCATAGACTTTCATATTGCTGTCACTGAAATAAGCCTCTTTAGATAGTACATGATATGCTGCTTGCTGTTAACATTAGTCAACATCAGTCAGGAGAAGATCTTTGGCATCTCTGTGTGGAGTTTGCATGTTCTTCCCGTGCGCGCGTGGGTTTTCTCCGGGTACTCTGGTTTCCTTCCACATTCCAAAAAAACATGCATGTTAGGTTAATTGGCGACTCTAAATTTGTATGAATGTGAGTGTGAATGGTTGTTTGTCTATATGTGCCCTGCGATTGGCTGGCGACCCGTCCAGGGTGTACCCCGCCTCTTTTTCGGAGTCAGCTGGGATCGGCTCCAGCATACCCCCGCGACCCTAGTGAGGAAAAGTGGCAGAGAAAATCAATGCAATCTGTGGAGAATTATATGTGTGGATAGACGTAATTTGGTGTTGCTGACATAAATATAAGCACTTACATTTAAGATAGTGCATGATATGCTGCTTGTTGCTATGCCTCACAGAAAACACGAAAAATAATATATATTTTGAAGAAATTTCCAGATGCACTGTGTCGAAACATTGGTTCAATATCGAGGGAAAGGCCTAGGCTACCAGCACTTATTAGTTTGCTGACGAAGCTCTTCGGATGAGGAGCGAAACGTCCGACACCTTCTTCACAGAAGTACAGATGACGTCTCAAGAAGCCTTTCCCTCGATGGACAACTCCTGTACGACTGAGAGCCTACACAGACGCATTGGTTCAATATATTTATGCTAATAACTTCCAATTGAATATACAGATTTATGTAGTTGCTTATCATTGTGAAACGACACAACTGGTAGAAAACCACACCTTGCGTGACCACTGTGAAATTAGGGCAAAATGTAGCATTGTCAGCGCAGTACGGCATGCCAAAACATTTTTTTTTTTGTAAGTTTCTTACCAAATACACATGAGCCAAAGAAAGCTGAAATGGTTTACTAATATGTAAAAGAAGTGCACTGGATTTGTTTTATTGGCAAGCCTTTGACAACAACCTTGAATGGTGACCTTATTATCTCGTGTTAAATGAAGCATAGTTGCCATCCAGTTATGAGTGAGGCATATTGTGTGAAGGAGAAAAGGAGAACTGGAAACAAAAAGCATGTCTGTCTGGGGAATATTGACCCACATATAAGTGTGCTGTACTGTACATATATAAATATATATACTGTATACAAAATAAAAATATACAGCACAATGTTTTGGAAACGGCATCTATCCTTTTCTGGTTGTGTCACGCTCTTCTTCCCCAAAAGGGATTGGAAGGTGGAGATGGGCTGCAGCAACCTTGAAGCTTTGTCCTTCACAAAACAAAAACTAATGCCTGTAATCACATTTTTGCCCTAAGGTTGTTGGTAAAAAACTTCACTTACAAACTCAAGGTGTTTGCACAGAAACTTTGTGGACAAAAGTAATGGGACACCTGCCTATTTTGAAATCCAACAAGTACAGTTTGGACATTTTCTACAGCATTTTGGACTTGCTAGCTCACGTTGTGATTACAGTCGTCCCTCGTTTATTGCGTTTATTTGGTTCCAGACACGTGCAAAGTAGGATTCAATATGAATAAACGGAATATTTTCATAGTGAGAACATAGAAAACCTGTTTATGACTTTCTAAATACAGTTTTACCGTTATTAGAGCCCTGCAGACATGAAATAACACCCCTATAGTCATCTTTACACTCTTATTCTTTGATTACACCACATTATGCAGACTACAGGCTCACTGCGTGGACATAAGAGACGGCCACCGCTAGCATAGCAAGCTACCGAGCAAACTAGTTAGCCTCTCCAATTTATTTATTGTAAACTTAAAGTGTTTCAAACAGAGTGGGGAAGGACAAAGTAAGAAACTAAAAACTTACAACTTCCACACGCAATGGGAAGAGGACTGTTTTTCACTCTATCATGTCGGACATGCCACGGCGGACTCCATGCAGTGTGAAGGTCATCTAATGAAATGTCATGTCTCATCAATGTAACATTACTGACGCCTAGTGACCAGAATAACCATGTCTTTCAGTTTTGTTTTTTTTTTACTAATAACAGGCCATAGTCAAGCACCAAACAGCGATCATTTGTTAATTCATTCATACAGGAAAAACGCGACAGAGTGAGGGACGACTGTATTGCGATTTTTATCCATACAGTGGCGCCCCGCATATTCACGATTCAGCATTCGTGACGTCACAAATGTGTGGATTTTTGCTCAAAAATGGTTTGTTTGTAGGCTTGTCACGATAATTGATACATCGATTAATCGAACGATTAAAAAAAAAAAACAGGTCGATAATAAACAGCATATGAGCTTTTCTTCTTCTTGATTCTTCTTCTTCTGTCAAGCACATATTTCTTATTTTCAAATCTCAATATGGACTTCAGATGCCATTTGTGGTTTTATTACGTTTCTTCATTACACTTATCCACACTAAGAGGCAATATTCCCTCCCTTTATGTGTGTGTGTTTGTGTGAGTGACAGGCATACTAAAATAAAGCGCTGTCTGCTGCTGACGGTGAAGATGAAAAATGGACAAAGACAACTTAGTCTCTGTCTTTTGTTTAGTTGTTCTGTCTATTCTCCCTACTGAGGTGTCGACATTGCAGCCCCATGTGTGTGTACCTACAGTATGTGTGTGTGTGTGTGTGTCCAGGAGCATGTGTGATCTCGCATGTACCTGCTGCATTTACACATTATCCGTCTCGGCTATCATGCCGCTGAGGTGAAAGCAAAGTGTGATGATGCTGTTGGAAGTGGCCAGCTGGCTGTTGGCATGTCGCGCTTGTTCATATGTCAACACATTTTCACCCGAGGGAACGACTCAGACATCCCAGAGTCCCTTTGTGCTGTATTCAACCTTTTCTTTAAACATTTTTATGGGTCACTTAGTTGTTGGTGTCTTCTTTACCTCCGAGACCACCCGCAAATAGCGAAAGACAGCGAATAATTGAGATGCCTGTAAAAATGTCAAATTTTTTCTCACACGCCTCACAGAATTATGATAATAGGTGTGTGAACAAACCCTAAAAATAAATACGTTCCTTTAAAAAAAATGACAAAAAAATATGGATCATTTTATATTTCGTGTCTGGAGAATTATACATGCAAACCAGAAGGTGGTGCTTTTCTTCCTGTCACCCACACACACACACCAGCACCCTGAAGAGATTCAGCTGCTACACAGATACCTGCTGAAAAAAAGTCTTGTATCCAGAATATAAAATAAAACATAATAATGCTGCCGATAATATTGGTGGGCCCTAATTATTATTTTATTAGCGATGTCCGATAATATCGGTGAAGCAATATTTTCGGCCCGATATTGACATAAAAACACAGTGCAAGCCCACCTTTGTTGCACTTTCCTCAGGCTCTTGTGTTCCTGGCCGCTCTGACTGCCCTGAAGTCGGCTAGCTCCCCACGTTAGCATCTGGGATGCTAGAAGTTAGCCATTCAGTGAAGCACAAATAAGCTGCACTCCCTTACGGTCTTGACGTTTTTGCCAGCTCGTCGATCTTGCTCGGTAATGAATTGACATTGCCCAAGATAATAGAAGGTACCGAAGTCTTGAATAGAATAAAACAACCAAGGCAAGACATGAGAGATAAGAAAATAGAATAAGAATAAATAAATAAATACATACGGAACAGATCACATCAAATTTGTAGCGCAATAAAAAATAACGGTAATGCACAGTAATAGTAATACATGATAAGGTATGGTTGGTTTCTACACAAGTATGGTTGGTTTCTACACAAGTATGGGAAGTATGGAAGTATGGAATTTAGAATGTTGTCATATCTGTAGGAACCCTGTTACGGCGCTTGAATTCAGCTGCCCACGTTTGCACACTCGATAAAGCTGCAGCATCATCCCCTAATGCAGCAACCATGTCGCATGAATATTCTCGCGGGCTATAACCCTGTTTTCTGCAGATATTCGATAACACCACTGTGCCAAATGTAGTCAATTTTGATCAAATGTCTCTAGTACTGGATTATTTATTTAATACGGCTTTATCTGAAAGGAAACCATGCAGTTAGTAACAAGAAAGGCTGAATGTATACCAGGTTTCATTGCTGTGGCATAACTCTTTCTTAGTCAGCCTGTGAACTTTTCAGCCTAGCCTCATATTATCAGGGACTTGAATATTCATCTTTTGACAGGAGCAGTCCCTTTCTGTATACATTTCAGGTGTGTTGCAAAATTGTTAGTCATCTCACTGCAAGCTTGCATAGCGTGTTCGCTTTGGCAGCTTTGGCTTGTACACAGTAGAGCGATGCAATGCAGCACTCAACCAGAGTCATGCACGCAACAAATACCTGTACATATACACATTACACGCTATATATGCATTCTATGTCTGCTTGCATATACCAATGAAAGGATCTGTGTGTGTGTGTGTGTGTGTGTGCGTTTGTGTGTGTCAGAGAGAGCGTTCCGGATAAGACCTCTGTCAAAATGACACTTAAAAGACATGTAGACTGAGCTGCCAAAGTGGAGTAGAAGTCCCTCAGCTTATGCCTGCTACTACAACTTGCACATCTATTTTAATCTTACCTCTCACTGTCAGTCGTGCCTGACCGGCACGTGATCAATATGAGCAGACGTCCATGTAATTATGATAGATTGGATTTCTCTGAGCATGAAACTGGTGACACTGGGAAGGAAGACTGTGACACATTTAGTGATATGTTAAGACTTTTCTCATTTTCAGTATCTCAGTGTGTTCTTGCTTCCAGATGGGAAGTTCAGATCGGGCATGCGAAACGGTCTGGGTAGTCTGCAGTCAGTAGTCTTCAAAATGCAAAGACTGGAAGTTGACCTTTCAGTGTGGAATTCGTTGATGATTACCATCAACATTTGCATATATTTTCGGAATCCTTCTTTGGAAATAATTAAGCCTTCTTTCTAGAAGCCTTGTTTACATTTCAAAAGGAAAAAAGTATCATTAGTACGGGTGTATAAACAACAACAAAAAAAAAATATCGTGATATTTAATCCTACAATGGATTATCGATACACTCTCGTTTCTATTTTTATTATTATTATTATTATTATTAGTCAGTATTTACATGTCAGGGAATTGGACGGAAGTCCAGAAGAAGAAGAAAAGAAAGCAGAAGAAGAAAAAACAAACATGTGCCGCACGATGGCGGACTCGGTCGGTGAAGTTAAATGGAAAGATGTGCTAGCATAGTTGAAATCAGAAGTGTGGACTCACTTTGGCTTGTACACCGTGGATGAGGCGACACTGGACTTTGTAGGATGTAAAGAGTGTGTCACGAAAATACGACACACGGGCAGCACGAGAAACATGCAAAGCCACCTCGTTCGTCACCACACTTACGGAGAAATCTGTGCTTAGTAAGAGAAATGTTGATTTTTCTATTCAAATGCTAAATGTTGTGTTATTCTGTCAAGAGACGTGTGTTTAGTTTACGTCATTTATTGTCAACATTGCGCTCATGCTGCTCATAATAATCCGGGTCATTCTGTCTCTTTACAGTAATTACATCACCAGTACTAGACTACACTAAATATGTATCTTTGTTCTGCTTCTACTTAATAGATTTCGTCTACTTGGGAGACATGAGATTTTGTGTTTTCTGAATGAGTTTAAAATAGTGACACTGTTTGTCAGACCCCTAAAATAAAAATCATGTTAACAATTATGTTGCACTAAAACAGTCTCATTGTTTTTGTACCCTTGCTGGTTATACCCCGGTTAAAATATGCTGCAAAATATCCATGGGTAAGCTGGAGCTTATCCCAGCTGAAGGCTGCAAAATATGAACTATTAAGTTATTCTTTGCGGGGGCTTTGTTTTACCTTATTGATATATTATCGTTATCGTGAGCCATTTATCGCAAATCGTATCGTGTCCTGAGGTACCCTGGGATTCCCAGCCCTAGTTATTATTGCAAAACCCACCAATTCAATCCATCCATCCATTTTCTACCCCTTATCTTCACTAGGGTCGCGGGGGTATGCCGGAGCCTAGCCCAGCTAACTTTGAGCGAGAGGTGGCAAAACCCACCAACACCCCAACCTTAACTTGAATTGAAATCGTCACTGAGACCACCCAATTTGAAATTGTACCAATATTTTGGGGAAGAACCTTGGCATATCTTACTTGACTTCAGCGTGTTCTGCAAGAATCAAATGATTGACTTTGCTTTTTCTGAAGCATTTTGTGGCTTTTGTGTGAGAAGATGAGACGAATACACACCAGACGTTAACAACATAGTGAGTCCAGCATTACCATACACATCATCAGATGTGTATGATGTCTTCATGTTGAGCGATTAACTTATTTTTCTTTTCGTGACAGTTAATAATGTTAAAGAAATGAGAGGGGCAAGGAGTATCTGCGACACAACTCACAAAGCCTGACTTTTTTTATTGTCTCTATGCTGTGGTTAACTTATTTTTACACTTGTATGACCATGGACAATTTGAAAATGTTTTGTGATATGTTATAGATTATTTTTATTATTTCTCCTGGGTGAAAACATTTCAAAATCTGAGCAAATCATGGACAAAAACAACATTTTTTTTTCCAACTTACATGTTCTACTGTACAGTTAAACCTCGGTTTTGGAAAGCCCCAGTTTTCGTATGATTAGGTTTTTGACGAAAACAAACAGGGTGTTTTTTTAGCAGGATACTTTTACAGTCTTCAAAAACTTGCTGTTGTACTACGACAAACAATCTTCTTGTTTTGTTGTTTTTTTTTCAAACTGTAGCCAACTCCCTTTTGTAGAAAATCCTACTAAATTCTAATTAGAGCAGATTCTTCCAACCAGAGAGCCTAGAAGTGGAAGCAGCACCTAAGCCTTGTTGAATTACATTTTTTTCTGCAGGAGTGCACTGCCACAAAGCCTGACTGTTTTTGTTTTGTGCAAGTTTTCATAATAATAAAACATTTTGTGTGCTGAGACGCAAACATCACTGAATAAGTCAAGCAAAGCATTTGCCAATCAACACACAGTAGCGCTAGTGAAAACATGCAGATTATTTCATCTGTTTGAGTGGACTCCAGCAGGCACATTTGATGCTGTGTTGGCACCGTGCGCAGCTACCCCGCCAATAACAAGCGACTCACTGGTGTATAAGAATTGCAAATCAAATTTTAGATGTCACTCACAAGCTCCCGAAGCAAACAAGGTGCGGCGCGGTACTCAAAATCTATTTTCTAGACTCTCTTTATTTCATTGTTGTCGTTAGGCCCCGGTCTCCTAAGGCGTTCTGACCATCAGGTGCCCACATCGTTTAGATCAAAACAATACAGTGAAACAGAATCCGTTCAGCGAAGCTTGTCGACCTGTGCTTTCTTTGTATTTGCCCCAAAAATGTCCCCTAGAAAACAATGTACAGTGATACATTGACTTTCATGATTAATCCATTTCAAAGGATCAGACAAAAGCTAAAACATATACGGAAACCGAAGCCATTTTTCCCATAGGCTAGTTGAATCTTTAGGTATTAATAAAGATGTGTCCGGACTACTCCTACTATTTGTTACTTAGTTGACACAATACTCTGCATGTGGTAAACTCAAGATGGGAATGTTACACAAACTTGCCTGCGTACCATTCCGCGGACCTGAGTGCCCAAACAAAGAATCCCACGCATCGGGGACTCAGTCTTATCATATTAGGCCTGGAACGGATTAATTGGATTTACATTATTTCCAAAGTGTAAAATACAGCAGTTTGTTACATGCAGTATTGTATGATAACCGAGACAGTGTACGAGAACTGAGGCAACACTTTGGCAAAACATTTAGTTGAAAACCGAATCATACAAAAGCTTTCTACCGATTTATTTTACTGTCTCTTAATATAAACCTTTATTGACTAAACAGGCAAGGTTTTATGTCGCATTTTAACATACAAATCTAAAATAACATACAAGACGCTTTTGCAACTAATTGAATGAGAAAGTGTCTCCAAACTTTTGACTGGTACTGTATAAACATAACGATGCACATAAAGAGCAAGTCAGGAAAGGTCTCTCACTTTGTGGTGACTGATTAATAGCTTAGTCATATTGTACTAACCAGCCTGGACAAAGATACGTGCACCAAGCATATTACTGCCAAATTGGCAAATTCAAAGACGGTTATTGGTCAGTGTGGACAGTGACACATGTGCCAAGTTCATCATCATCACCTTTCTCCTCTTTGCCAGCAAGATGACCGTTTGTCATGGCGCTGCAAAAATCCCAAGACAAAGCACAACACACTTGTGGAAGTAATCATTTAGATCAGAAGTGTCTCGAAAGAAAAAGTCACACAGGAAAATGTTGACTTTTGGGGCATGAAATAGCTATTCTTCACCTTTTAGTTTATTAAACACACTAAAAACCAGGATATGCTATGAAATTATATATTTTAATGAAGAGCAAGATTTTTTTTTTAGGATTTCAAGATGGTCAATAGCCCTTTGGAAACTGCTTTATCATACCATTCAATTCGGTATTCAATTAATATCCGGACTTAAACCATAGTCATTGTGGGTGGAGAAAAAAGTAAAGCTCAAATTTAACATCAGACTGGAATAAAATATATGTAGGATGATTACTTATCTATTTATCAGTGCTCATGTGAAACGTTGTCAAAATGTGACCATGCAAAATACACATTTTTTACCCTGAAGTGCAATAAAATTATGTTAATTCATTATAATTTCAAGTTAATGAAGATAACAAGGTTGGTGTTTTTATAAGTGTCCAGGAGTAGGGGGTGCATGGCTTCAGTTCAAATGTCTGAAGGGGTACGCGACTGTAAAAAGGTTTGGGAACCACTGATCTATCTATTGAGCCTCATGTTCAAATTAGTCAGAGCAGCACCACCCAGTGTTAAAAATAAGACTTGTAATTCAGGAAAGCACAAGCTGAATGTTCTGATGTGTGCTGTGTTCCCATTTTCTATTCATAATATGGCACTAAAGAACAGGCTCTGGGCCGCAATTGGCCCACGGGATGCATTTTGGACGCCCGTGGCATTCTCAGCAACTGCACAACTATTATTAACAAGCAATGGACATGGTTGGAGCAATGCATATAGTCATTATAAGGATTGGAAAGAGAGGTGAGGAGATACATGAGCCTGCTGGCAGACAGTCAAGGTTGACCTTGGATCCTTGCTGAGAGGGTGTAGGGCGCGGCTTGCTGTTCTCCTGTCTGACACCCCGCGGGAGTCTGCCACGTGTCAGCGAGCCTAATTACGATAGCCTCATCTTCTCCTAGATAAACTCCATCCGGTGTTCTTTTAACATTTATCATCTCATCTTGTCATTTACATCCTGCTTATACAGCGTGTGGATTGTCTTAATCAGAGCAACCTACTTGTGATTCCCACTTTGTTTTTCCTGCTTTAACACAGTCTAAAATTGTTGAAAATGCATTGGAAAAAAAGGTGCCCGCTGTTCGACTCATTTGTTTTCTTAATTACCTGCTGTGTGGAAAAAGCTCATGTTTGCATCGCTGTTGAGAGCCTGACTGCTGGGCCTTTGTTGTTAGGCTTCATGATTATTTTGTGGTTAGTTCTGTGCTATGAGAGTGTGTGCACCTTGTGAGGATCAATGACAGGTACTAAATCCTGACTGCAAATGAGATATTCACTGGGTCAAATCAGTCACATGTTCAGTCAGGCACCATTAAAACAAACACAAGAGTTGATTTATAAGACGAGAGGGCTCTCTCTTTCATCCCCTGTTCACTTTATATCATACCTATGTTCCTCATTTCCTCCCTCCTCTCCCTCCCTGTGATCCATTCACTTTGAACTGAAGGCCACATGGCAGGAAGCAGCGGCTAGTAGAGGGCCGCTGCCCCTTCATGTACAGTCGCCCCTCGCCACTTTGCGGTTCGAATTTTGCGGCTTCACTCTATCGCAGTTTTTCAAGAATATATCAATTAATACATTGAATGCTAAAGTATTTCCTAGCATAACGGCTAAATGAAATAAAATACAAATATAAGGCATTCAGAGTATGAATTCAAAGATGTTAAGGTAGTATTCTACGCTGGGCAATAGGTGTCAGGAATAATATAATATATAATTTTCGTTGTGACACACAAGCACCAGACTTGATTTCAGAAACAACAGGCTTTTATTGCAGGTTTGATTTATCTCACAGGCACAATCCCTAATAAAAACACGGGCTACTGCTGCAGCTGCAATCCACGCCAACCTAAAACTCAACTCTGAGCCCCCGGCGTCACATCCTGTCAGCCTGCCACTCAGCTCCCCTGGGGAACACGTTTATAGCAACACACACAAGCACAAGTCTTATTTATGTTTTAAATGGCGCATTTACTCTAATGTCTACAATATTGGGTAATACAAACATAAAGGTGGCTGTAGGGGTGTTCTTTCATGTCTAGAGGGCTCTAATAATGTCAAAAGCCGTATTTAGAAGATCGTCAACAGGTTTTCTTTGCTCTAACTACGAAAATAGTCCATTTATAAATAACGAATCATACTTCATGGAAGTTCTCTTATCACGGTCGGGTCTGGAACCAATTAACCACGATAAACGGGGGGTTACTGGAATTGCACAATTTTAATAGGGATCGAAATTTGAGAAGTCAATTTTTTTTTGGTATGTCAGTCAATCCATTCTGAGTTACACCAAAAAGGAGTAGGAAGAAACAGAGCTTAATGAATAGACCCGCCATGGCGTCATTCATATTCATTTTCTCTTACATAAATAAGAATTACACTAAATATGAGCACTCATTAGATAGAAAGAAGCTGACTGATTGAACCATAAAACTGCTAAGTTAGTTCAAAAACAACAGATGCTTCCAGCCAAATTAGTTATTAGTATCAATTCATTCCCAACCTCCTCTCATTCTTCCATTTTCTGCACAAACAAGCTGTCAACAGGAAAGAGTGTGTGATGGATAAATGGTTAGAAATGGAAATAGCATTTACACCTTATTATGTGTGATTAGTTCTATAAATAATAAAGAATAATAAAAAAAAAAAAGAATAGAATCATATTTGATATTAGCCCGAAAATCCAGTACGGGAGACTCCCACTGAAAGTGTCCCCACTGTCAAAGCACTTTTTAATAATAAAACTCGTATTATCGCAGATTGTGTAATGAAATGAGAAGGATCAGTGTGTTAATTGATTGAGGAGTCGTTCATTTACATGATAATGTGCTGGAGAAAAATACAAGCCTGTGTGACAGATGACGGATGATGATAAGCAAGTCAATTGGCGGGTAATTGCTGGTGAAGGCTTCACAGCCTGTAAGAGATTTGCGAGATTTACAACACATGGATGCTTTGGCAGTTCAAGTCAGGTGGTGTGAAAGAAAATGCCGGCTTTTAATGGACGTATTGTCCAATTAGTTTACCACAAACGTCTCTGTGGAACTAACTTTGAAAAATAGATGTTAATTTTAGATGTTGGGTTACAGAGCGAGGGATGTCCGAATATTCCTTGTCAAATCTTCAGTGTGGATAATACTGTATGGTAGATGTTATTTTGCAAACCAGCCAATGACTTATCCCCAAGTGAGTCAGAGCTTCTCTTCCTGACACTTTTTACACAAACAGGTTTTGAAAAAGAGTAGTCTTACATTCAAGGTCATCTCAATGTTTCCTACAGGTCAGCTGATTAATCGTGGTGGTGGGTTCCATCGTCTAGTTTGCATAATTGAGCCATGACACAAATCAAAGCTTTTTGGTTTATCTCGTGTCTTTTTTGTTGTTTTTTTACATTGTTTGGCAGCAGAACATTAAATTATTACTTACGGGGTTGATTGTGTGGTGTAAACGTGTTATTTTACTTGAAGGTGTGACTTTACCGGCTACAGGATGGGGTGCACCGAGGTTGCCCGAATGTTGGAGAGTGGACCCAAAGGTCGCAGTTGCTTGAGGTTGTGTTATGAAGCTTGCATGCTAGAGTGTGCCTTGCAAGCCCTGCATCTACTTCGGTCAATGCATTATTCATACTCAAATGTACACATTTTTATGTCAATTTATTTCATGTGTACAGGGCTCTAATAATGTTAAAAACTCATATTTAGACGGTCAAACAGGTTACACAAACTACAACAATATTCATTTTATAAAGAAAGAATCCTACTTTGTAGAAATTCACTTATAACGGTTAGCTCTAGAACCAGGTTAACCGTGATAAACAAGGGATTACTGTATTGTGTATTGCAGTGTTTATTGCAATTTGGATTTCAGGCCACATTACCCATCCCTAATATCTAGTTTAAATGGGACCCTTCTAAGAAAGAAGGGAATCAACACAGCTGAACACAGCTGAATGCAGACCTCCACCAAGGCCACAAAAATGCTAATTATTTTCAGTACAACATTGTACACGTTCATAGCTAGACATTTAAATGCCTATTGAGAATCCCTGTAGTCGCAGGTGTCTTTTTAGTCATTAGTTGTACTGTATACACACATTGCATACTTAAAATTTGTCCAGCTTAGCTTGTTGTATGATACCATAGTGATTATTATGAGGACAAAATGGATGGAAGGTGTGCAAATGATGGTTTCCTTTTTCAATTTGTGCCAACACTTAACGTAGAAAAAAAAAAGTACTGATTTCTCAACATTTTGTCACGCTGTATTAGGCATCCATCATGTTTGTTTGGGAACACACAAGTAGATATTTCCAACTAACCTTGGGTCGCGTGAAAGTGTTAAGGAGAACGAATAGGAACATTAATCACTCGACACCAACCACCAACACCCCCTTATCACATCTTCTTCTTCGCACAAACTATCTAGCATGATGCTTTCAGGCCACATGCACAGGACTCCCCGCCAGACAGAAGCAATCAACCCAGCCGAGGCAGTAAGATCCCTGATGAGCAGCATCAATAGTAATCATAAAATTTGCCACGACGGTGATGGATTTTTATGCCATTTTGCCCTCATTACACCTCAGTCTGATGGCTTGGCTAAAATCCTATCATACTTAGCCAAACTGATAAAAAGTAATATGTATTGTGATTACTGGTAAACAGTCTATTCCTAAAATACGTTTATGGAATCAGACACATCAGTTTTACTGATGCTCATCAGGTGTTATAATAAGACATTTGACTGCGGCGCAGCCGTGTTTCAAATGGTTAAAGAGCCATACAGGAATCTCATGCTAAAATAAACACTTCAAAATTCTAGAAAGACGCGTCTATAGATGTTGAGCACAAATAATTATCCTGCAGTGAATGTAGTGATATACTGTATACCAGTGGTCCAGACTGGTAGATAGATACTTTATTCATCTCCAAGAGAAATTCACAATAGGGCCACATCTGGCCCGACAAACATCACCCAAATAATGTCAACCATTTAGTCCAGGTGTGTCGATCGCGAGCTACCGGTCGATCGCAAAGGTAGTGCGGGTCGATCACATAGGCGTCACCTTGTAGATGTCACATGAAAGCAGTCAGATGACATGAAGCTCCCCTCCTGATTCGCTGTTGCGCCCCTGCGGCAAAGATTAATTGGTCAACAGATGTCGTCAGCTACACACGGAGATGCAACTTTCATCTTTACTATTCTGATTACGGATAAACTAACTCAGCGGTAAGATGCCAATGTTTATAGCTATAAGATCATTCATTTCTTGTATATCTGTAATGTTTGATCGCAAATGCTAACTGGACTAATACATTAACTGTGTGTTTATTGAACAGCGCGTAGCTATTTTGACAGACATATTTCCGGTACACAACGTTATATGTACACACAACTTTTGAGGAATTATGTGTAATAATCTTTATTGCCATATTGAGTTGAATTATTTAATGATATTAACTACATTGATTACCTGCAAACTATGAAACCGTGAATGTGAAATACTAATCATTAGTATTTAGTGTAGTAGTTTCAGAGTTTACCGGTTAGATTTTATATATGTTATGTGTTTTTATAGTAAGAGATAGAAAATGTTGTCTGGTAACTGGTAAAACATTACCAAAAAATTGGTACATACACTTCAGTTAAGAAGTACAGGCCCTCACTGAACACATGAACTCAGTGGACAAAAACATCAAGTTCTCACTTGAGGATGTCAAAGACAATAATTTACCTGTCTTGGACTGTGATGTCCACATAGGAGATGACACGGGCTTCCACGATGGTGTTTAGAGAAAACCCAGACACTCTACAAACAGAGCTGATAATGTTCCCACCAGCCCATAGACCAACCAGAGAGAATATAAGCAGCTGAGGGATGCCCTAAAAACCTGTTGTGACCCCAGCTGCTTGTTTGTGCATCCCGTTCCAGAAGGAACAAGAGCAAAGTGGATGAGAAAGAAGAGTGACAGGCACAATAACATTGTCATTCCATATGTATCAGGTCTATCTGAGAAACTCAGAAGAATTTTCAACCGACACAACATACCCGTACACTTCAAACCCGGTAGCACCCAGAGACAAAGGCTGGTGCACCCCGAAGACTGAACACCGCAAACCCCCAAAACAACCTGGTGTATGCTGTCCAGTGCAGTGCAGTGAGGAATTGCTGATTTTTATATTGAGGAAACCAAGCAGCCACTGAACAGGCACATGTCATAACACAGATGGGCTCACTCTTCAGGTCAAGACTCAGCTGTATACCTGCATCTCAAAGAGAAACATTCTTTTGTGGACAAACATGTACACATTGCGGACAGAGAAGACAGATGGTTTGAAGGAAGTGAAGGAGGCCATTGACATCAAAGTTGAAAAATAATCTCTGAACAGAGGGGTACGTCTGCGACACCACCTCTCCCCCACATACAATGCCGCCTTTCATCCCTTCCTAGCGATCCAATAATTCAGCCTCTAATACAGGGGTCACCAACCCGTCGATCGTGAGCTACGAGTCGATCTTTGGGACTTTGCCGGTCGATTTGAACAACATTTGAACAAATGAACATTTTGAAAAAAATATATCATCACATCAGTGCCCTCACCTCCCGTAGAGCGACCAACAGGCATTTTGTGCACTGAACACGCCCGTACGCCTCGTCGCTATCCAGGCAGCAACCTGCGAGCCCCAGCAAGGACCCCAGTCCCCAAAACCCAGCCGGAGGTAAACTTGTACATCAGCTCAACTCGTCCGCCCCGCGATAGCAAATAAATGGAGCGAGAGAGGGAGGTCGTGACAGAGCTCTGCAGCGATGTGCCTGCGCGCACAACAGTAATTATCGCACGTTAATAGGGCTCAAAGTCTGCCTTTGCTCCCTCAAAGTTAAGGCACAAAAATAACTTCACAGACGTGCACCTCCAAAAATATCTTTGAGCCGCGATGACAACGCTCGTTAAGGGCTGACTGTTGTAGCGCATTGACCAGCCCCTCTCTCCTAAATCTACATCGTTCTTTTGTTCATGGAGGCGACGCCACAAGCCCAACCCGGACCAAGAGCCACAAAAGTAGGGGTGTATATGTGCCAAAAGTGCGGTTCAGGGGCCACCTGCAGCCTGTGGGTCAGTTGTCATTGCATCGCTGCAGAAACAAAATAAAATTTAAAAAAAACTGCAAAAATGATAAAAAATACAACAAAAGGCACAATGAGAAAAGTTGAAATGTTGAAACCAACAACCAGTAATAACACAAAGCATATTTTATAAATAAATGTATATATAATTTTCTCCGCAGATATACAGTATATATCCCGCTTGTTTGGGGGTCGGGGGGTGGTAGACCTTGTGCAGGTTCATGGCTGAGACCAGGGATGCTGGTCTCAAAAAGATAGGTGACCACTGCTGTAATAAATAGAGACGACAAAGCCACACATTGTTTCCACTGAATGGAACACTAGCAGGGGTGATTCCTCCCAAGCGACTGTCGTTGGCTGGCAGAGGCCTCACCCCACTGCATCTTAACGAATGTGGATTTCACAGAAAAATAATCATTTTACAATAAAACCAATGTTGTGAGCGTGCTTCTACCTTAGAGGATGAATACCGTAGGTCTTACACCATTCCCTCAATCTAGAGCTGTCCTACCTAGTCCTTGAGCATGAACTGATGAAGCCTGCTCGGATGAGAGGCGAGAAGTCTTTTAAGTTTTGCTCTGTTTGCTGACTTGCTAACAACCTTTGAGACGCTAAAATCTTTGTTTCGTGGCTGCATCTCCTTACAGGTCACTGGTGTGTCTCTGAGTGACAGGAAGTTGTGCCCCCTGTTGGTTTTCATATATGTAAGACATATATAAGACAACCTGTTTTTTTCAGACTTTTTCTTTGGAAAATTGTTCACGTACATCTTATATTTGATACGTATCGAGAATCGTGGAAATTCACAGGTCTTGGAAATCGACTAATGGAATTCTGGTTACCCTAGTTAGCAGCAAAAACTGCATAACAGATTTCCCTAAAACAAATTATCCATTTAGATTTTCATTAGATTTGCCATTTGGTTTGCTGCAAATCCTTAATTTTTTCCCTATATGTCTGTTCCTTACATTATGTTCTGTTCACTACAAATTTCCCCTGCTATCACTTGAGGGGCAGTCAACACAAATGTGGGTGTTATTTCTGTTTTAGTCACAATGGAACCCTCCCTCTGCTCATGCCATCACCATGGTTCACCATGAACCAATAAGTGTTGTGCTAACATGGATGGACAAACAATTCAAAACACTCACAGAACTCTATAGAATGTAATTTGATGCTAAGAGCGCCCAGCAACCCACAAACTATTAAATATTTATGTTTTATCTGCTTGAGTTGTCTTTCTCCTCAAAGTATACAACATACAGTATGTGAAGTGTGCAGTGTCTCTTTTAGTACCCATTACCAAGTTGCATGAGTGATCTTCCTCCGTCGTAAGACAATACGTTTTTTGTCCAAATGTGTTGACATGAAAGAGACAGAAGGGGGGAACGGAATGTTTAGGTAGTTGGTCGTTTCAGGCCGTCTTTGTGTTGTTTCCAGGGAAACCACATTGTTTTTGCTGCAGCTGCTGAATTCAAAGGCATTACTCATTGTTATGGGCTGAAATTGGCAGTTATATAACAGGATAACATCTAATCTCTTCAATTAAAACCGCCTGGGGGCTTCCCACTGTCAAGCTTTCATCATATGTCTGTGTTTATAGGGTACGCCAATTTGCTTATTGATAATTGATTTTCATTTTTATTAACCTTCCTTTCTTTTTTCTGTCCATCGTCGCTGCTTAATTTATTTCCACCAATCGTGTGTTTCTGTCCAAATGTTTACTCCAATATATAGTATAGTGATTTAAATTTATCTGTAACATATTTATTTTGATATGTATAATTAATTTTTTTTTAATTGCATTTGCTATGATTAATTTTTTACAAGCTACATACAGTGGCCCCCCACACATTCACGATTCGGCATTCACAGCCCCGCAATAAAAAGTTTTATTATTTTATTCCTCCAAACATAGCCCGTTTTTTTCTACAGAAAACACATCTCATTCACCATAAGTCAGTCATTTCTAAAGACGTGGTAGTACAGGTCAAATGTACAGCGTACATGGATCACTGATGAAAAAAAGCCTACAATTGTAAATGTTTATGTCTTTATGCTTCAGTGATCAAGATTGGGATTTCACACTTTTATTTATTTTTTTTTCTTCAGAAAACGGTGACACTTTAGCACAGGAAGTGAACAACATGTTAAATGGCAAAATGTCAGAAAATGAAATACTGTAATTGTCAACATATAAAAGCTATGGTGTGAATAGTCTATCAGTAATATATATGGAGAAAGGGTAGGATTAAATACGATCTGCCTCTTTTCAGACATGTTGGATTGTGCAATTGTAACCGCGTGTTGTTCTATAATGTAACTTGTCTGAAACAAATAAACCATACCACAGAGTGCATCATAACCTTAAGAATATACACGTACAGTATATCCCATTCACTAATTGCACTGGATAAAATGGCTGCAAAGGACATCAATTACAGCATTGTCGATGGAAAATGTTCTCTTCTTCCTTCCTGCATTCATTGAATGTACTTTTTTTCACACTCTATAGTGGCCATCCAGGGTGCATACTCAGTAGTCTTTATGTTAGCATACATAATGCATAAATGTCTATGCTCAGCTCTCCCTCAAAGTGCTGCACTTCAACCGATTTTCAGTCTCATTCTTCTTTCTTTTTCTGCTCATTCCAGCTGTCCTTGGGGCACCAAAATCATCTCTCATGAGGCCTCATTCTCCCTTTGTCACTCGGATGCTCCGGTGCCTTTACTATGAGTAAAAATGGTACGCTAACCCAGCAATTGAGAAGGCGGTATATCAAGTAAAGACCTGCAGCCTCAGAGTAGTCAGTCTCTTGCAGTGATTCTTATTGTGTTTATTTGGCCTGGGGATTGTGCAATGATCTGTTTAATGCTCTAAAACTGTACCCTGACAATACACTGCTCATTTTGTCTCCAAATGCCTCGCCAGTGAGGTTATATGCTGCCAGAATGCCAAGCAGGCTTTTTGTCAAGTTCGAATGTCATGACGACACCTCCTTATACAACCACTGTGGACAGACCTCGACTCAAGTGTACTTCAAGAGTACTGGTTTGCATCAACAACACTTTTTAGCACAATGTGGACTTTGGCGAGGGAACAATCTTTTATCTAAGTTAAGGTATTTTTTAATGTTTTTTTTTTTTTCCACATTGTACTATTAACAGTGGCTTTGCTTCTTTTTACACTTGCTTGTCCAGGAAGGATGTAAAAAATTACATCCATGACGCATTCACATTAAAAGTGGATAACCTATTGTTTTATAAAGTCAAAAGTTAAATGTTTTACGATGGTGACGCTTTAACCCTGAGCTGTATACAGGTTTCCCTCGACACTTAGCGATTTGAAGTCCGCAGCTTCATTCTGTCACAGTTTTTAAAAATGTATCAATCAATATATGGGGCTTTTTTTGTGGTTGAATGCAGCCTATTATTATATAAAACATATGCATATCTCAACAAATGTTACATATTTGTTGCCTAAATTAAGCATTTCCAAGCATAAAAATGGCTAAACAAAATGAAATACAAATATATAAGGCATTCAATAGACAGTAAAATACAATGATGTACTGTAGTATTGTACAAACATCACAAGGTGTCAGTAATGTTATTGTACTGTTCAGTGAGACACACAATCACCAGACTTGATCATTTCAACAGCAGGCTTTTATTGCAGGTTTGAATGAATGTGCACAACAGGCACAGCAATCCCTAATAAAAATCTCAAATAAAAACACGGGCTACTGTTGTGGCCTGAATCTCAACTCGGAACCCCCGATGTCACCTCCACTGCTCCCTTGGGGGAACACATTTATAGAAACACAAACAAGTCTTATTTATGGTTTGGAAAAACAAAGAGGAGGCAGACGAATATTGTAAAATTTCTGTAATATTCTGTAATATTTCCAGAATATAAGGCGGTATTTTTCTCTCGAAAATGTCTCAAAAAGAACGGCCGTTGGGTTTTTGGGTCATAAGATTTATACAGTCAATCCAAAAGTTCCAAACAACTTCTCCCCAAGCAAGTCAGAGCTTCTCTTCCTGTCACTGCGACACACCAGTGACCTGGAAAGATGCAGCGGCGACACAGAGACCCGCTGGAAAAAAAGCGTCTGAAAGGTTGCTTTTAGCAAGTGTGTAAACAACACAGGAGGAGTAATTTTAGTATAAACATGTTCACAAAAACAAACGAGAATCTAAGAAGACAGACATTGGAGACATGGGGCTACAATTTGCCATCATCTGCCAAGGACTGTTAAAAATGCATTTATTAAAAACAGCACATTGGGATAATTGGAGATAATTAACATAATGGAATCCCTTTCCCAAAGTGAGAGAAAATATGATCGGCGATCCAAAATGACAAAGCTGTCGGCATTACCCAACTCGAGCCATCTCTCTAGTGAGACCCTTGATTATTAATGAATTGTGCAAGTGTGCTCTTGCGTAAGGAAGAAAATAATGACATTATTGTATATTCTTCAGAAGTCTAAAGAAGAAAAACATGACTGCAGCTATGGAAAATTGTGCTACGTCTACGCTCAGGCAGGCTCCTGCTGCTCAATACAACTCTGCAATTGAAACACCCAGACATAGTGTCCCATCTCATTAGAAATCTTCATAAAATGACAGTTGATTATTGTGCTATGATATATTATTATTATATTTTGCCGATTGTTGTAAATATCTTCTGAGGTAACAAAGCAAGGAGGAAGTAAGGTGATGTTCTCATGCTGTTGCCCATAACATAATTTAGCTTTCACGCATAGCTGTGGGGAAGAGACGTGACTTTGCCACCATCCAGCTAGAGCCGTAGAAAAATAGCATTGGTTACAAATTGTTCTCCCCTCCGAGGAAACGTCCCCGTTTCCTGTAAAGCTTTGCGACCTTTAAGTGTCTGCTAATCTCAGTCTGCCTGTCTGGCGGCTGGGCCTTAATCCACTGACTCGCTTTATTCTTCATTCAGTCACTTCAGTCAACAGTGAGAGACCCGTACTAATCTTTTTTCCAACGAATGTTACATTCTGTGCCCACTTGTAGAGTCATGCAAACATTTGCTTCATTTTGCTCTCAGCAATGATTTTTATCCCACGATAACTTGCTCTCATTTCATGGCCTAACACTCTTCTTCTTCTCTGTGGCATTAGCAGCTTGTATAACAGGGGCAGTTAATCAAGCAAAAGTGGACAAATCAAAAAGCCTCAAGCAGAAAAGATTGATGTTTTCACAAGAATATTGTCGAAAAACATATGGACAGTTGCCAGCAGTGCGAGGACATACGCACAGGACAACACACCCTAAAATAATATCAGACTCCGCAAGAACTCGTACATTTACCAATAATATTTAGTGGGGATTTTAAATAAGTTACATATTTGCGTATTTTTATCCTTTTAAATGTCAACAAAATCTTAGATAATGCTCATAGGATGTCGTACAAAAACAGTGGTAGGGTCTCATTCAAAGTCTCAGAGAACACAGTACAGTTTCCTACAAAATGGTAGAGAACAGTCATAGGATTTCCTACAAAGTCTCAGAAAGGAGTTAAAGAATTGATCACAAAATCTTTGAGGGGAGTCGCAGGATTTTGCACAAACTCTTGAATAACAGTAATAATAGTTTGTTTAAAATCTTAGTGAACAGTAGTAGGATTGTACAAACTCTTACAGAAACAGAAGTAAGATTTTGTACAAAATCTTACAGAACAGTCATAGGATTTCTTACAAAACTTCGAGAGAAGACAAAGGATTACGATTTTGTCCAAATTCAGCAGTAGTAACATTAGTAGTAACAGTAGTAGTAGATTGTTTTTTTGTTTTTTGTTTTTTTTTTGCAAAATCTTAGTTGAATAGGAGTAGTAGTAGTACTAGTAATACGATTTCATATGTGAACAAGTGGAAAAACGTTATTAGTTAGTATAGCATTCTGCTGAATTCTCAAAAGAAAAGTCATAGTGGTTCTGGAAGCAGCAGTAGCACAGTGATGTTAGCGTACTAGGACATTGTCTGTTAGCCAGCAGGCTCTGTTGCATTGGTAATGTGATTGGGTGAGACTCAGATTTAAAAAAAATAAAGATTATAAGTCAGATAAAGACGGATGAAACTACTCAGACTGCCCAGAAGCAAGAAAATACCAAAATATACTTATATCTTGCTATTTCTTGAACATAGCAGGACATTCTTTTATGCGCTCAATAAAAACACACAACTGGAGGATACGGTCGTTCTGCAACTCATCGGTGTCTGCACTGGCAAATAGAGTGAATATCTGCCCAAGGCTGAGCTAAATCCTCAAAAACCTAAAGCCTTGCTTGTCTTAACCAGCTGACACAGAGATAGATTTACATTACACATTTTTCTTGGCAGATAATACAGTCAATTCTATATTTTGTAGAGATGAGCGAGTACACGGCGATCGGTATCTGTTCACCCATCTAAATTATCCGTATCAGTATCTGTACTTGGAGTGGGTGGGGCATAAACCGGACATGGGCGTGGTTTAACCAGAAATGTGTGTGGCTTAAATTGGTCCATTATTTTAAGTCTGGAATTGACATGTATTGATCAGAAGTTGCTATATTTATTGAGAAAAAAACAAAACAAAAACCCGGCAGTGACCGACACACGAGCCTTGTACAGCTGTCTTGTGAAATGCACCACGTACGTCACAAAACAAGTTTAAGATTGCAACGTGCATACTGCAAACGTATTGAGAGGGGTGTATTATTTTACCACGCTTATGTATATCATGTAGTATGATAGCCATACAGGCAGGATGTTTGATGCAGCTCTTGTGCAGGTGTGCCTAATGTTGTGGCCAGTCAATGCAAGTTACTGTTACCACTGTCTGTGTACTGCCAACTGAAAATTAACAAAATTCTTATATTGTAGGAAGCACGCCTGTTTTTTGGTGACTTCATACAATAAGACAGCAATACATTTCAAGGAAAAAAGCGGTCATGCTATCCCAATTGAGTTGCAAACTGACGCGACACAAGCCTGCACAGCGCTGTCTTGTCAAATGCAGCGCGTACTTCACGAAACAAGTTTACCAAAGTAGTTTACCAAGTAACTTTAGATACAAACCGAAATAGAGGCGAGCTGAGGAAAACCTAATAAAGTGGAGGCAGCGGGTAACGTCACACGAGACGTTTTCAACTTGCCGGTTGCACCGTGTACGTGAATGAGGCACCGATCCACTCCTCTGTGGCTCCACCCTGCACAGTCTGTCTCGGGAGGGGCGGTCGCTGTGTGCGACTGGCCAATCACAGAGCACGGAGAGTGAATACATAATGAGGATTTTCTTTCGTCACGATTACGGATAATGACGAGATGTACTCGTTTCATGCTCGTATTTGGCAAAAACGCATTATCCGTAACTCATCCCCAATATTTTGCTGCTTAAATACTATATTTTGGCATCATGTCAAAGCAGTTGGAGGATTTTAATGCTAAGAAAAACGATGTCGGGGTTTGCTTCCAAACAGTACAAAGAAGTGCCAAAAAAAAACTGTGTGAAGAAAAATTCAAGTATTTCCGATCGCAAAAAATTAAAAACATCTGTAGCTTAAAGTTTACCATGCCAACTCCAACTCAGCTCCACTGAGGAGCGATCCCCCCGCCCCCCAATCCAAATCTTTGTTTACACCACTTTGCTCTGCACAGGCTACAGGTCGACTGTAGGGACACAAGGGACGACCACGGCTGCATAGCATGCTAGTGAACTAACTAGTTAGACTGCAATTTATTTATTCTAAACTTAAAAAACTTACTACTTCCACATGGAATAGGAGGGTACGTTTTCACTCCATCATGTCGGATATGCCATGGCTGCCTCCATGCAGTGTGAAAGTTAATGTCATGAAATGTCATGTCTCATCAATGTTTTGTGTCATTACTGACACCTAGTGGCCAGAATACTGCATATATTGTGTATTTCAATGTTTTTGAGTAAAAATGGGCCATAGTCAACCACGAAACAGCGATCATTAATTAATAAATACATTTTTACCTCGATAGAGTGAGGGTGCGATATTTAAAGTGCAATGTAGCAAGGGATGACTGTAGTAGGGTTTTGTAACCCATTTGAATTTCATACACTATCTCAGAAAGCAGCTGGAGTATTTATATATATATATATATATATATATTGTATATATATAGTTTGAGAGAACGGTAGTAGGGTTTCCTACAAAATCTTACAGAATGGTATTAGGATTTCCTGTTGGACTGTAGTAGGATTTTGTCTAAAATCCTAATAATCTGAGAGTCTAATAGTAGGATTATCAACAAAACCTGACAGAAGAGTTTTATCATTTCACAAACGCTTGAAAAACAACTGTAGGAGTTCCTAAAAAAATCTTAGAGAACAGTAAAAGTATGTGCTACAAAGTCATAGAGAAGAGTTTTCGTATTTTGCACGTTATTTGAAAAAACAGGAGTACGATTTCTGGCACAACAAGAATTTGAATTGTTGTTCATGCAAAATGTACAAGGGCATCAATATGTTTTTTTCAACAAAACATAACAGTCATAGTCTGTCATTGGAAAATCTTAGAGAGCATGAGTAGGATTTTCCTAAAAAAAAAAAATCTTAGACCAGCAGGAGTTTGTATGGAATCATAGGGGACTGTAAGAACTGTAAACCTAAATAATTGAGAACTGTAGGATTTTGAGCAAATTCTTAATAGTAGTCGTAGGATTACTTGCAAAATCTAAGAGAACAACAGTAACATTTCCTTCAAAATCTTCATTGTAGTAGTCTGAGCAACATATTAGAAAACTGGCAGGATTTAGAGCAAAGTCTTACAAAACAATAGTGGGGTTTCCTACAAAATGTTTGTCATGGGATTTCATCCAAAAAGAACAGTATCAGAATTCATACTAAATATTCAAGCGTAATAGGATTTCTGACAGTCTTCAAAAAGAGTTGTTGGATCTAGTACAAAGTTTCAGAGAAAAGAATCCGATGTTGGGGAAGTACAGAACTGCAGTGGTGCCGTTGCATATTTATTACCAGTATCGTTACAAGCTACACACATGCATCAGTCATAAACTCATATTCGTGAATGTTGTCAGTTTCTTTTTGAGCATTATATTGTGAGAGATCATCTTTGCGCAATGCAGCTATGGAGAGCGAAAGAATGAGGACGTGGGTGGGTGTATTTCATGTGTTTCCATCTGCTTTCAGCTTCAAGGTGTTTCATTGTGAGGCAAGTGCACATGTGAGAGGAAGCAGTGAATAAGGCGTCATAGTTTTACCTCAGTTCATTCTCAGACAAAAAAGTGTGATGCTAAAACAGCCATCCCTCGTGACCGTACCCCACCCTTCACAGAAATCGGTAGTCGTTCAGCATAATAAACTATTATGTGTACAGTATTTTGTGTTAATGCATGCCTTCGAGGCGTCGTGTTTATTGTATTTCTAGTGTTCACTTCACTGGTTATTATTTGCTAGTGCTGTTTGTCCTGCATTACCCTGTAACATCCTATTGTTTGATCCTGCATGCGACACTTTTATGTATCGCATCAGGGATCCTGCCGCGTCGCTTGTTATTCAACATCCTCCTACACTCACAAGCCAGTGCTGCCTTACAGTGCCTCCCGTCCATTTACTTCTCTTCAGGGGAATCACCTGAGAGGCCACAGCTCAAATAAATTCACTCAGCAGTACAGTACAAAATGTGGACAACACCTCTTGGCCATTTTTCCCACTCTCGCTTGATTCATCTGCTGTTACTGTCTTTGCTATTACAGTATGCGGTTTGCTGCCTTTGCTCTGTCCATGGCTGTTTTTTCCACACTAATTTAGCACCGTGGGAAACTCGGCTGCAGCAAAGAGTCTGATGAGCGGCGTATTACCCGACTGTAACTGTTCATGGTTCATCCTATTAAAGCTTTTCAGTACATCATCAATTCTATCATGTTTTATCGGGTGATAGAGGTCAACGCACATTAAGTCTACACACTTTAGTTTAACAATGCATTTTTGATCAGTTATTTTATTGAATTTAAAGGGGAAGTTCAGCCTCCCTTGTAGTCGATGAGCAATCGCCACTGGTACAGACATATACTGTACAGTATAGTATTATTTTACAAGCAAAAGCTACAATTGAATTTATTTAAATAACCCTCTACAAGTTTTACAGACGTGAGTCAACTAGCTGTGATGAACCAAGCAGTAAACGTGAGTCTCGAGAGGTCACCCTAGGCTTGTGACAACTTGTGATGTGGAAAGGGATTGGGAGCTTGCTGAACTTGCTTACCGGTAACTCGCTTGTTTGCCTCGCTGGCTTGTTATGTTAATTTAGCCTATTCAGCTTTCCAGTTATGTATTTTTATGCTAGTGTATAGTTGAATAACTGTTAATGTGTTACGTTAACATGTCGGACACCTATTCAGCCTGTTTTGTCTGTATGCTGTTGTGTAGTTGTGTGACTTGCCTTTCCAGATGAAATGTTCTTGCGCTTGAATTTTGTCAATTTTTAAATAAATGTGACTGATAGTCCAGAGTCAGTTTATGGTTTTTTTTTCCTATTCATGACGCATCTTTTGACTAATACATCTTATAGTCCAGAAAATACGGTAGTAGTATTTTGCATAATCCTGCTAACAGTACTTCCCACCCTCATATGCTTGGCAGAGGTAGCTATGTAAAAGTGTAGTGTAAGGGGGGTAAATGCCATATGTGCTCAGAAAGTGCCCAGGGGCTTTTATTTACTCAACTGCAGAGAGTACCTTGTATGGATTACGGGTTCACTTTGAACTCCGCCGTCATGGTCAGCTTTACAGATGCCATGCCCGCTGTGCGGGCACTGTATTTTGCGGTAAAAAATGTCTAATGTCAGTATAAACGTAATTACAGCCACCTAGAGGCGACCACCTGCAGTTTTACATCCCACTGTGAAAAAAGGTGTCGTCTGTTTGAGGGATAGTGCTTCTTTTTTCAAGTGGACAACCACTTTAGCCCTTCTTTTTAATCCTGCATTGCTGTATATACGATATATAGTACACACTGGCACACAGTCACACGCGATTGTATATTCCTCCTCTCCAGAAGAAACATGAATAAAAGAGGAGACCCGGTGAGAAGCAGCAAGAAACGTCAGTGTTTTCTCTCTTTAGCAGCATGTTGGTGCTACAATCTCCATGTCTGGATTTAGAGGATTAAGCTCTCTCTTTGGATGCCCTCCTCTCTGAGAATACACACTCACATGCTAAAACACACACACACTATATGTCATGCTCATCCATCTGCATCATTTAACACACTGGAGTCCCGACTGCATTCGCTGTTTATCATCTATTAATTTACTGCTGCCTTTTTTTGAAATAATAGCGGGGTTGTAACCTCACTGTCATTTTTATTAACCCACAGATTACTTCTGTTTAATCTCAATAGAAATTATTGAAGTGAGGAATAATAACACACTTGACACTGAGAGTCACATCGATACTGTATCTATAAGCAGCGATGTATAAAATGTCCACATTCCCTTTAGCATATTGACATCAGTAGTAGGCAGATACTTTACACTCTGTGGGTGTGTGTCTGTGTGCAAGCTCGCTCGCACCAACTTGCTCTCTTAGCTGCTCTCCAAATCAATACTTCACATTCTCCAGGGTTCCCTTGCCCTTTTATTGAAACAGTTATGAATTCTGAAAAGTCAGCTCGCTGACTCTCTGACCCTGAAAAATGCCCATTGAAAAGAAATGGAGCCTGCCACTGTCCCCCGCCCCACCCCATCCCACCCACCCCACCCTTTCAACCTTTGTAAACACATGCAAAAATGGTTGTTTTAAAGAAAAAATCAAAGAAAATGGTGCCTCTCTGTGCTTTTAATATTTGATTCTGTTGGATGACCTCAATTCCCAAGAGGTCTAAAAAAAAAAGAAGAGTTTTATTGCAAAATGAGATATGGAGGAAAGAAAGCAGATAGGAGATAAAAATATACTTTGTATAGAGTTCAGGTGGCTTCCATTTGAAGATGGCTTTTGTAGCTTTATCTTATTTTTAAATGCATGCTTATGTATTACAGAATGGGTATGTTATATAAATGCCGTACTGACCCGAATATGAGACGAACCCTCCTTTTTCTTTTCAAGACCCATTTTTGGAAAAAGACAAAATCATAATCTTTTTCTTTTTTTTTTTTTTCAATCATGTTTTCAATCATCAGACATGCTGTTATTTTTTTTCTATTTGCTCCCAAATGATAAGTTGCTGTCTTACGTCATTAAGTAGCAAGGCAAATGGTGACATTTGAGACTGTTTGAGATTCATCACGCCTTCCAATTGACTTGGCAGCCTCCAACCTTGGATTCTGTCAACCTGCACTCTTTGTGTGAAACATAATGTGTTTGGAACACATGATTTACTGGAGACTGTGCTGGTATTTTAGTGCACCAGCCAAATACAGTATAAAGTTGCTTATAACGCCGGAGTCCACTTGAAGATCTTATTGACGAGCTTAACTGTTAACGTCAAAAATGTACACAACAATTTTGCCCTGGTTTGTGTACATTTTCCAGTTAGCGTACAATGTAGCGCGCATCTTGTCGTGTTATTAAGACACTGCATGAGTCCAACTGTGTTCTTAATGTTTTTATCACAAACGTCCTTGTTAGCATAGCTTGCTAACAAAATGGCAAACGGAGCCGAAGTCAGCTACGTCGCTCATCTATGATGTCATCAGCGGTTGACTGTCAAAAATGTTATGACAAAACACGATTTTATAGTTCTGGAATTATAGTTTTACATGCATAAAACCATTCTGAATGCATATAAATGACAAATGAAAGGAATAAATGAGCATTTAAGGTTACTTTTAACTTCAGTGAAGACTTGACGACGTGGCAGCGAGACATCATACAACAAAATACAGGAACTTGCAACTTTCTTTGGCTCCATTTTAGGTTATTGAGGTGAGAAATAACTCATGGCAAAACAGGAAAGTGGTGTCTGTGTGGTGCCTCACTGTCACATTGTGTCTTTGGGAACAGTCCTGTCAAGAATCACATCTTCGCTGAAGGTAAAAGTAAACTTAAATGCTCACTAATCCCTTTCATTCATCACTTATGTGTATTTTGCATTCTCAGTTGTTTTCTGCATGTCAAACTATAATTGTAAAAGTGTAAAAATGTGTTTTGTGTTAACGTGTTTGGCTTTCTGGAACAGATTAATTGGATTTACATTATTTTTATGACAAAAACTGTAACCATTTCAGTTAGAGTTGGCTCTTATTGATCCACAAGGGAAATTACTTGTTTGCAGTAGCTCAATTGCAGAAGAAGAAGAAAAAAACAAAACACAAAATAAACCGCAATTCATTATGAATAAAATATAGTCAAATAAAAAGAATATAATATAAACAAGATTTGTATATTTAGAACTAGTGTGTAAAAATATAAGTAAATAGAAATAAATGTAGACTTTCTACAAGGGAGGACATACAGTACAGCACAATCATGTTGTGAATGATCTTTTACAAACAGGTGAGGTATTATAGAGCTGGATGGCGTGTGCAATGAACGACGTCCTGTAGCTTTCACTGTGGGAATGGAGCTGGAGGAACCTGTTGGAGAATGAGCTCCACTGTCCCTCTATTGTCGATGGAGTGGGCGGGTGGGGTTATCCATGATGGAGAGCAGTTTGTCCAGGGTCTTCCTGTCTCTCGCTGTCACAAATGCCTCCAACTGAGTGCTGATAACATTTTCGGCTTTCCGGATCAGGTTGTCCATCCGGTTTATGTTTATGTCCATGGTCCGGGCCGGTTTCATTAAGTACACCAGACATCTTTCATCTGTGTCAGTGGTGTCTGGCCTGGGAGCCATTTGCGGCCCAAAGCTAATTTATTATTGGCCTGCGGCATATCCTAAACACAAATTAAACACAGACACAACAAGAACAATTACAAGCTATTGGGTTTGTCTCCTAGCGTAGCATATTTGGACCCACACGGCACTGATTTCAGCATGTAATTAAGTAAACAAAAGCTAAAGAAGTATACTGTACACACGTGCATACTTTTTTTCTGTATGCAACGCTTGGTGGAAATCGTTTGGACAGCCCTGTCTCTGTTATGTTAAATAGCTTGCATCGCTTGCCATCATCCTTACCAAGTAATTAACTTTGCTGTAGTCATGCATTCTGTATAGACTAGCGGAACATTTAACATACTCAATGCTTGCCTTCTGTTACTGTGTGATCATTATATACAGTGTATCTGCATTCTGTGTGTGTGTTATATTTGTCTTTACTCACAAATGTGTGTGCGTGTGCATGAGCCGTGCTTCACGAGCTTGCCAGATAAGAGGAGCAGTGGGAAGCCGATGAAAACTTAATGTTCAGCTTCACATTTAAAAGGAAGTGCATTAGGAAGCAGTGAAGTCCCCTCACAGCATCCTTATTCCCGCCTGCAGCCCAGCATAAATCACGCACCAAGAAAATAAAAAAGCCGACTCCCTCCCACCCAGTTCGCCCCACCCCCCATGCCCACCATGTTACAGCCATGAAGTGTTGTCACAAGTAAATGGGTGTGTATTTTTTGCGATATTTACACTGCTCGGGTTTGCAAATCCAGCACAACGTGAGCCTTGTTTGTAGCGATTTGAGTGATAACAGACTAGTCCGATATTCTGAAATGAAGTGAAAAAGATAATGAAAATAAAACATCACATGATACATATACTGTATGATCCTTCCTTTATCGCAGTTAATTGGTTCCAGACCCGATGGTGATAAGTGAATTTCCGCAAAGTAGTGTTCATCCATCCATCCTTTTTCTATGCCGCTTATCCTTATAGGGTCGCAGGGGTATGCTGGAGCCTATACCAGCTGACTTCGAGCGAGAGGCAGGGTACACCCTGGACTGGTTGGCAGCCAATCGCAGGGCACATATAGACAGTCATTCACTCTCACATTGAAGTAGGATTCCTTCTTAATAAATGGAATAGTTTCATAGTTAGAGCATATAAAACCTGTTTACAATCTTCTAAATATGATTTTTAATATTATTAGGTCCCTCTAGACATGAAATAACACACCTTTACGTTTGTATTACCCAATATAGTACATTAAGCCATTTAAGACATAAATCAAACTCATGCTCGTGTGTGTCGCAGTAAATGGTGACTTCCTCGTCGCCACACATCTGTGACACAGTGATATCATAAGTTGATCAAATTATGTGAGCCCATTTGTTGCTAATCAAAACAGCAGCACCCATCGAGGCATGTAAAGATTAAAGTGTGGCGACTTACCACACGTATTAAAAATGATGGCGATTAGTAGATTTTGACAGGTGCCTTGTTAGGTCTGACCAGTCCACCTCACTTCTCGCATTTCTCCATACTAGTTTGGTTTGATAGATGTATTGTTACATGCAGGTGGTTCTGTGGTTGTCCCGCACACTGGGAGGGGCGTTAGAGTGAGAGACTGATGATACCTCAACACTACTTTCATTGTTCATTTTATGGGTGTGTTCAAAGATACCGTCTTTATTCTCCATGATCAAATGAATGTTTGGGCCGGCCATGCAGCCAATGTTGTCTTCTCCACTGCGCATCTTACGATGTCTAATTTCACTTTCACTTTCTTTTACGCACTGCCACCACACAAGTCTGCCTCACTGCTTTGGGAGACATAACGTCATTTAAAATCTGTATATCGTAGAGTAGTGTTAAATATAACTCTAAAATAAATACATATATTCACTAAGGGGTCATCACAGCAAGTCAATCACATGAATGGTTTTGGCTTAGTTATTATGCCGGATGCCCTTCCTGACAAAGTTGGTCAACGAACCAATTGCCAGTAAAAAAGTGCTGCCTTTTCAAAGATGCAAATGCTCAGTTTTGATGGACATTGTCTGAGATGTATTAATTTAACAATATGTTCATTATTGTGGTTCGTATGCATGTAAGGTGTTTTGTATTCATGAACAAATAAATAGAGCAATACATCTTGCACAAGGGCACTCATTGTGAATTTCGCTTGGATGAATAAAGCATTTATCATAACTGAATTGCTCAAGCTGCTAGCCATATGTGGGACATCATCCGTATTCCAATCAAAGTGCAGTCGATGTAACAGCAGCATATCAAAGCCTGTTTGATGGGATGATTTGGATTGTATTTCTTTTATTTTATTTTTCCAAATTTCCTAGACTGCTTTCATTCTCTCAGTTCATTCTGTTTCTTAAGTTACAACTGTATTGTTTGGTGTATATCCAACAGTTAATAATATATTTTGATTTGGTTCCCTCCCAATTTAAGGGCCTTGCTATAAAGTATTCAAGAAGAACGACACTCGGTGAAGCACTGACCTACGCCAAGGCCAAACCATCATAAATCAGCAACAAGTTTTTAGGAGTTTCTCCATCACACGCTGTTCCCAGCTGGTATGGACTCATCATACACCACCGTCGTCCAGAATCCCAGCCTCCTGTTTGCCCAGCGTCCCCGTGCTTCATTAGACAACAAAAGCTAATTCGAGGCATGTCACCAAGCTAATTTGCAACACGTGGCTAGTAGCTCTTTGAAAACATATCACACGTAGTGTCTGTGTCGCCAATGAGTCAAGCTGGGAGGAAAACAGCTCTCTACTTAGATCTCATTAGCAGCCCTTTGTTCCCCTTTTGCATCGCACATCACGCCGGAGCCGCTGTTTATTTGTTGTATGAAAGACAAGACGCCATGCAAGTGTGTCACCCCCTCATTTATATGCGAGCAATCACGATAGTGGTCATGGTTATTTATTGGAGAGGGTACATACTGTAGTCCTGTAAGTGTGGTATTGCTAAAAGTAATTCATTAACTCTATTGCACTATTTTGCAACTTGGAATTAAATAAGCAGTTAAATAAATAAGTTAAATAATCAGAACAGCATGCAATGATGCTAAGTGAGGAAAGATCAACGCATGTGCTAATTGTGATGAAATGGTGTATGGTTTATTCTTAAACTGTGATAAAAGCTTATCATGCTGTTTGAAAACTCCCATTATCAAAAATATCATATGGCACCTTCTCTGAACCTGTGGAGAGCTTCTCTTCTATGTATAGTCGTCCCCTCGCTATATCGCGGTTCGATTATCGCGCCCTCGCTACATCATAGTTTTCCCTAAGTTAATTAATAACTGATCACTGTTTCGTGGTCTGTTATTAGTCCAAAAGAAACACATGTGATATGTAGTATTCTGGTCACCAGGCAGCAGTAATGACACAAAACATTTATGAGACATTACCTTACATTACATTGCCTTGACACTGCAGTCAAGTCAGCCATGGCATGACATGATAGAGTGGAAAAAAAGTTATCCTCCCATTGCATGTGTGCTCTGATAATGTTAAAAACTGTAATTAGAAAGTCCTAAGCAGGTTTTCTATGATCTAACTACGAACATATTCAGTTTGTTGATTTATACATTGAGTACTATATCGCGGAAATTCATTTACCGCAGGTCTGGAAACGACCGCTATAAATGAGGGATGGATGTATTTTGAAATTGTTAGTCGGGGCTGAAATGGAAATTCTGTGGTTGTACTTGTTAAAAATCACTCCTAGTAGGCAGGATCCAGATGCGGTGCACTGTGAAGATGTTCTCGGCACACTTCTCAGCGATTAATTGCTCAAATAGACAGTACCTGATTTGTCATTTTAAGTGAAGTTTCCCAAAAACAAAGACAGGTCCAATCGAGTCATCGTCATTTATGCTAAAAATAGAGTATAGCGTAGTTTCGATGTAAAAAAAATCACTGCTCTGAAACAGTATTGAAATACGTCCATTGCGTTGTTTAGCAAATAATCCACCAGAGGGCGCTGATCTGAATCAAAATTGTCTTCATCAATGAAGTAAAAGAAAAGTAAGAGTTTTCAAACATAAATTTAGAGACAGTGTAGGTGGTTTTAATAGAATTGTTATGAAGTGAAAGGCAGCAAACTGGTTTAAAAAACTTTTTTTTTTTTTTTTTTAAGAATTGGTATTACTTTGAAAAATAACAACAACTTCTAGAAGTCCCCCAGAGATTTGAACTTATCTGGCCTTATAAAAATGGGATTATTTTTTTTTTAATCTTATAAACTGTGACAGTTTGCTACACACTAACCCATGTTTTGCAGCATTTGTGCCGTATTTGGAATTGCTATGATATATTGTGATATATTATTACCTAGCCCGCGTTATTGTCCTTCATTTCTTTGGAATTTCCACTCTACATTTGTTAGTATTCACCTAAACATTCTCAGGGGATTTTGATTTCTAGGTAAATCCAGTTATTTCTAATTATATCTGCAATATGAATTGTTGCTTAGTATGAGACTCTTGCATGGATGTAGTTTGGATCTCGATAAATGATGACCACTATCAGACAAAAAAGCCCATCCTCACGGGGGGGAAGTTGTTTCACACTTGAAGGAACAAAAAGTACTTTCAATATCTGGCAACTTTTACATGAGCTAGTAAAAGTTAGAAGTTACAAGCAGGCGGCAGTCTCTGGTCAGTGGAATAAAACTCCCAAATGCATTTCAGTACCAGTGTGTGGGTTTAATATGACAAATGAAACACTGTTATCCAGCACCAGTTGGTCTTTCTGAAGTGTTCGGCTTTGTCTGAAAATTGGCATTTTCGGCATTTTAAAAGGCTTTTTTTTTTTTTTCCCCCTTCTATGTTTTCAGTTGAATGAGCGTCTCTCTTTATTATGATCACTTGCTTACAAAAGGTGTGCACTTCCCCACCTATGCTCTTTTGAGTCTCTGCATTTTCCTGACTTATTCTATCATTTTGAATGAACTTTTCGTGCACGTCCGCCTTCATTAAGATACAAACGAGCTCCTTTTCAAATGTCGTTAGTGCTCATTGTGTCTCTGCAACCGTGGTGACAGATGTAATGAATTGTGACATAAAAGTTCTTGTTTTTAAGATGCCATTTCCTGCAAGCTTGAAAGGCTTAACAAGAAACGTGTGACTCGCATTGAAAATTCTCAATTAGGGGCCTTAAAAGCCTCCTTTAAAGACATGTACTGTACAGTGTAAGATGTTTATTATTTTTATTGTAGTATGCGCTGCATCCGATTGGGTTTCTTGTTTATTGGTTAATTCTTCTGCATTGAATTGTTTCGCTCGTGCATCCATTCTGTCTTCGTGCTCTGCTAATTTGTACCATTGTACACTCCCGAGCCCCTGGCATTGCAGCGCTTATCTGTTTTTCCATTAGATCTCACCAATCTGTAACCCTTTGACCTTCAGTGCTTCAGCTACTTTATTGTGCAATACCTCTCTGCAGTGGGTGAGTCACAGCAGGTGTCCCAAGCATTGTAAATAAAAAAAATCCTGCCATTATTGGTGAAATATTGAATAGATGCTTGTCTAGCTAGAGGCAGGAGGGCCAAAGGGGTGGTGAATATAGAAAATAGAGTGGGGTAAAAAAGGTGCAAGTACAGTATGAGTGTGTGCACTGAAAGACTTAATTGATGGAAATGGAATCTAATAATAGACTCCTGCTTGGACTTGGAATTGCTTCTATTTCCTGTCCATTGCCTGCTTTTGCCACTGCTGGCATCTCTGTGATTTGTTTGTGTCTCCATCATGCCAAAATGACCAGAAATGATCAACAAATCATAAAGAAATAACTCTTTATGGCATTCACAACATACAGTCTACTCGACACCCCAGTTTTTGTTGAACATGATTGCCAAAATTGTGCCTCGGTTTTCGTACAATATTGCACATAACAAACTAGTCAGTTTGCCCTGTCCCGTATCGTTCTGCAAAATCAAGTGCCCAAACAGAGCAAAGCTGCATCGCCCGTCTACGATGTCATCAGCGGCTGACTCTCAAAAATGTTAACACAAAACACATTTATAGTTTTGCATGCATAAAACAATTCTAAATGCATATAAATGACAGATGAAAAGCATACATGAACATTTAAGGTTACTTTTACGCTCAATGAAGACGTCACTGTTCCCAAAGACACGATGTGGCAGCGAGATCAACCACCACCACCTTCCTGTTTTCATTCACGTCAAGAATAACATCTTCAAAGAAGATGAAAGTAACCTTAAATGTTCATGTATCCCTTTCATTCATCATTTATATATTTTTACATGCATTTCAAATTGTGATCTGCATATAAAACTATAAAAATGTGTTTTGTGTTAACATTTTTGGTTTTCTGGAATGGATTAATTCGATTTACATGATTTCTTATGGGGAAAAACTGATTTGGTTAACATCCGTTTTGGTTAGAGTTGGACCTTCTGGAACGAAGTAATGACACTAACCAAGGTTCCACTGTACAGTATTTTTATTTTAGTTGATTTAAACGTGAAGCGAAATACATTGTAAATTGTTGGTTACTGACATAAATAATAAAGCTATGGTGACGCCATTGCAAGTCATGTGAAGTATGAAAGAATCCGTTATTCAATGACATGGAACAAAAAAAAATGTAATATATTTCCACCACATAGTCCCAAAGTAGTCCTCTCTGTATTATCTCTCATGCTGCCATTTCAGATCCTCTCCCCTTTCTCCCGCAGTGAACCTTCCTCCCCCCGTATTATCCGATCTCTCACCCACCTGCCCACCTGTCCATCTCCCAGTCACAGCCACGTCTGTATATACAAGCCCACTCCTGTCCACATTGTCTAATGCAGTCTTACTTCTCCTGTTCCTGTCGGCCAGGTTCTGACCCGGCCTGCCCATCCCTTGTGTGATTTCTTTACTTCAGCATGAATGCCTTCCTCCTTTTCCTTTGCATACTTTAGTAAAAGCTTGAGCCTTCCTGTTGTTGTTTTTGAATTCCATGTCCGGGTTTAACTCTGAGCCTCTTTTTTTCAGGGCTGTGTCTAAATATGTGATTTAGTCAACCACTTCCTACGTGTCACCATCGGGACACTGACAGTAATTATTGCTTTTAATCTTGAAATGACAACGGGTAGTTAGAGTCTAAAACCAGTCTTTAACGTATAGCCTAGTCTTGTTGTCTTGCATTTGGGTTCTCGTTGGAAGTGAGTAGCAAAAAGTATTAATAGGCAATAATGTGTCATCTCCTTGAACATGTTTTATTTTGGATTCATGGCAGCTGCCTCTTTCCAGGTTGCCGGTGGGTGTGAGTGACAGGAAGAAAAGCTCAGACTGGTTTGGGGAGAAGTCGTTTGGCACCTATTGGTTTGATTGTATAAATCTCTACAACCTGAATATACGACAACATTCAGGTCAAAACAGTAATAAGATAAGATCTGTTTCCACTCAATGATGGTGAGTGGTTGTTTGTCCTGGTGGTTGTGCCCTGTGATTGACTGGCAACTGGTCCACACCTAAAAGTCAGTTGGGATTGGGATAGGCTCCAGCTCACCCAGAACACGATAACTAAAATTGAGGATATGTAAACGGAACAAGTTCTGTTCATTCCTTCTCTTCATCCAAAAGCTTTCATGGCGGAAGAGTGCAGCAAACAAGCCATGATAAGCCCTCTCTAATCCAATATGAACAATTGCAGCAGACATACCATGAACGTAGTCACACACTCTTCAGATGATTGTTGGCATGGATTGCAAGATGAGATGTAGAAGGACAGGGGTCAGAAAAAAAAGTAGGTTATTAAATCTATTATCTGTTGGGAGTAGGGGAGTGTATGAATGGACAAATACAGTGTGCGCAAATAAGGGGCCATCGAAATGTAAACTGAGTGGGTCATCTGCGATACCTCCGTGCTATTTTCATTTATTTTGTCAATGAGTCAATGTGATTCATCTTCAGTTTCTTCAAAGTACTTTGACACATGGAGCCCACAGTATTGCTTACCAAACTATTCATGACAGAGTCAGGGGTGTCCAAACTTTTTCCAGCGAGGGCCACATATTGAAAAAGAAACGGATGCTAAGGCCACTTTGATATTTGATATTCTACCAACTCATGTAGATATGCTCGGAAGTTACTTTATATACCGTCATTTTCAGTGTATAAGCCGCACCCACTAAATTTAGAGAGAAAAACAGATTTGCGTATATAAAAGCCGCATCGGACCATAAGCCGCACATATCCATGTCATAAAATGACATATTGTGGCGCGCGCGACTCGGTGAGGGCCAGGGAGCTCTTCATTTGACAACAGCCAATTATGAGATATGACAAAACGAGCTTATCAACCCATCGGAAATCCCAGGATGTCATTATTCAGTAACAAAACCAGTCCGACTCACGGTGCCATCTTATCTAAGACATAAAACAACTTTTATTTTTCCTTTTTTGCATCGCACAACTCCCCAAAAACTTAAATGATTTCTATTACATTCACATGAATCAACATCTCATCGTCTTGTTTTGTTGGTGATCTTTCTGTATCGAAGGTATTTGTAAACATTTGACGGTTTGTCATATTTCCAGGACAAAGAAAATAATGATTATCCCGTGTTTTGCATAACTACAAAACATGTCAGTAAGAACGGAAGCTGTCTACTTGCGAATCGTCAAAATAAGAGGAACACATTCCCCCTAAGAAATGCACTGCATGACATGACTAAATTATCAGATGTTTTAAATAATAAATAAATAAATCACGCACCCTCATTTTCTTGTCTATAATGTGCAGGCAGTAAAACATTTGGTGATTGTGTTGTGTTTGCCTTTCAAGTGTCTAACAGCTGTCCCCTGCTTAAACTCCAACTGGAGGGCTATTGATTACACTCCACACCAAACGTCCATGTTAGGCCTGATGAGGAAACACGCCAGATGTTTGAAAATATTACTCTGAGAGTCATTATTTGAAGAGTCACGCGGTTTTACTGCCCCCATTTCCCAGCATGAATAAAAATGTTCATGAGCTGCAGGTGCCAAACGAGCATGTTCTTTAGCAACTCCAAACTGTTTGTTACAGTCTTGTATTATTTTATTAAAAGTAGTATTTTTAATGAATATTGCACAGGTTGTTGACATGTTAAATACCATTTTAATAAAAAATACACATTTTAAATGATTAAACCCAATCGTTGTAACAGATGCCAACCCTCAACATCATAATTTAAAATGATCAATTATAAATCTTTAATCAGAACTGAATGGCAGTATCCATGCAATTCCCACCCATGTATACTTTTTAGTTGTTGTTTTGCATTGTTGTATTATTCGTACAGTATTTAAATTGCATTATTTATTTTTGCATAATTATTGTACAGGTGTGCCTTTGTTTGGCCAAAATGCACAGTTTAACTGTATTGGGGCTGTTCCGGAGGGGTCAGAAAACCAGTCAGCATCTGCTGTGACCACCATTTGCCTTAAACACCGTAACACCGAGCCAGAGCATCCCAAACATGCTCAATGGGTGACATGTCGGGTGAGTATGCTGGCCATGCAAGTACTGGGATGTTTTCAGGTTCCAGGAATTGTGTACAGATCCTTGCAACATGGGGCCGTGCATGCTGTAACATGTAAGATGTTTATTATTTTGAAAATGCTGTAACAGGAGATGATGCTGGTGGATGAATGGCACGACAATGAGCCTCAGGTTCTCGTCACAGTATCTCTGCACATTTAGAATGTCATCTATACAGTCAAATGTACCTGTGTTGTGGATGGAGGGGCGCGTAGTGGCAGTGGGGTTATGGTATGGACAGGCCCGTATGCTCTGGACAGCAAATATGTTTGGGATGCTCTGATCGGCGTATACGGTATGTGAAGCAAATGGTGTTCACACCAGATGACTGACTGGTTTTCGGACCACCCCCTCCAGTACAGTTAAAGTGCGCATTTTGGAGTGGCCAACCTAAGGCAAACATGTGCAATAAACACACTGTCTCATCAGCATTTTGATATTGCACACGTGTTTGTTAGAATTACGTTTTTTACCTTTTACTTTTTTTACTTTTTTACTTATTTTACCAGAATAGTGTGTACTTTTATGAGTGTGTACTTTAAATAACTGTATTTAACTGTAAATAACCGTATTTCTGTTCATTAAATGCAAAAATGTATCGATGCAATACATCATCAACCAATTTTGCCCAGTATTTCAGAAATACATATACAGTCAAACCTGTCTTAGCGGCCACCTTTATAGAAGGGCCACCTGCCTATAGCAGCCACTGAAAAATCCCCCCCAGCAAATTTACATGTTATAGACCCTGTGTATAGCAGTCACCTGTCCAACGCAGCCAGCGGCCACCCATTTTGTCTCCCTTGGTCAATATCTGACCTGCATATAGCAGCCAAATTACCAACTCAAGTAGAAGCTTCATGCACGAAAAAGTTTTGTTTTTCAATCAATGAAGGCGTCGTGTGTAGATTTTAATTACTGAGTCCTAGCTCAGTCACAATCATTCACAAGATCCACACAAACTGTCAGTTGTTCCACATAAAAAAGCCGTCTTCTTTTGAGCTTGCTATTTCCTGGTCAAACATGTAACTTTAAGAGCATTTGCACCAAAACATTACCGCAAAGTAGGCTGGGAACAGGACGTGCTCCCAGCGACGCTACAATTAAAAAAAAACACATATGCTAGCATGCATGCGGCAGCGGGAGCAAAACTGAGTTCGGTTGTACTTAACTGAAGTATTTTATCAGTTATCAGTTATTATTAAGCCTCTAGCTTCCTTTTAGTAAGTAAAAACCTTGGCTATGATTGCACTACATTGTCATGTAGACCAACAAAGTACACTTGGAAGAACAAGAGGTGAATAAATGTATTGCAACTGATGTGAAACTGATGAGAGGTAGGATTAAATAAGCTTTGCTTCTTCCTACTCCTTTTTGGACATGCAAAATTGTGAATTGTACTATGTGATGTGCTACTGTTTGACTCATGCATGTTCAGGATTAAAACCATGAACCATGATAATAACAAGCCTAGTAGTGCTGTACAACTTTTATCAGCAGTCCGCATTGCCCTCTACTGGTCAACATTATTATTATTTTTTTTTCCCTTTTTTCCTCTACTGGTCAACATTCAAACTGGACGCCAACCTGTCTATAGAGGCCACCTGTCTATAGCGGCCAGGCTAAACGTGCCTCTTGTCCGTATTTCGTGTAAACACACTCCGACAGCCTGAGAGAAATGCCAGTTTTGTGATTCCGTCCACAATTAATAAAGAATTATCTAACAATTTACAGTGTAGCACACAACTTAGTAACAAGACGACTATGCTGTGCTTACCGGCGCTCACACGAGGCACACTCGATGAAATGACTCCTCACATCAGAGTAGATATACACTCATTTTAATCCGTAATCCTAACGGGCAAGCAAAGCTCATTACACAGTGGTATGAGTGCTTTAATCATATTTTTATAACTTGTATTTAGTATTTTATGGGGGTGTATACAGTATTGCTTTAGTAACAATATTCAATTATATTTTTACATGATATAATTTATTTCCATAACGATTTTTTATTTTTTATATTTTTTTTGTATTAATTTATATTTTTTTTCCTCAGCAAGCTATCATAGACCTGTAAAATATTTGCCCTAAAGAGAGCCCCCTGATCGAAGTTAGGTTGATTGATTCTCGGCCACAAAGGCGCTCCACCACCAAATGTTCTGATAACAAAAAGTTCAGCAGCTTTTTTAAAGTGCATCCCCTCCATGTCAATAGCCAATTGTGTTTTTTCCTTGTCAGCAGACCAGACAAACTAGCAGCATAAGTGTAGCGAGTGTACACGGGAAGTGACTGTGATGAAGAACATGGCGATCCCATCACGAAGCTGTCTGTGGCCGCTTAGCCTTTCCATCGTCCTGAGAGACTGGAGGAAATGACATTATCTGTTAAGTCTCACCAGAGGAAATAGAATAGAGGCGGCGGGCACTGCCAACAAGGTTGTTGATGCCAGTTACAGTCTGCAGCGATAGAATTACTAAGAAGAAGAATTGATTGATTTGATTTCTTGCACTAGCAGCTACAAACCTAACTTCCCTTTCACTCTCTTAGATCAATGTGTGTATGCAAATAGACTGTGTCCTTTAGTTTGTGTTTGCCATCATCACACACACACTAAACCCTCTTATCCCTCCTCTGAGGGCACAGCTTAGTGTAAACAAAGGGGAGAGGCAGAGGGAATTATCGGCAGTCCCCTCTTCAATCCGAGGGATATCTGCGAGTCATTTACTAAACATAATTCATTTCAAGCATATTATCCCCCCAGAAAAATTAATGGACTTACACACTGCCACTGTTGACAGATTACGACACATTGCAGTCCATTAAATACTAATAATAAACGCTGGGGTGTCAATGTAGTCTTTAGCGGGTTCCCCCACACATCCTCCGAAAAGTTGGTCGGGAAATCAATTGTTTCTTTTACGTGGGAGCATCTCTTAACCACTTGTGGCAAGTGTCGTATGCAGTTTGGTTACTCGATGTTATTCAGACTCTTTCTGTTTTTCTGGATGCCGATCGGTTGATGTGTACCTTAGATTTTTTTTTTTTTGAAGACATGGCTTGTTTCTGGACACAAAAAAAAAAATAAAAAGAAAAACAATGATGATTATTGTAAAAGTTGCATTAGTGTCTTATACGGTGGAAAGTGGATGGAGTGAGGTTCCCCAGATTGTTGAGCTTAGCATGTCAATATATCTCCGCGCTGGCAACCGTCACACATGTTGACATTTTGTATTTTTCATCAGCAAGCCATGCATTTTATTGTTAAAAAAATATTGCATGCGTGTCGATGGAGTGAGGTTACCCTGATTTTGAAGTTAGCATGTCTGAACAACAATCAGTTAACATTTGGATGTAAAGAGGTTAGCTCTGACACTCAGCGAGGACGTTTGTGTATGTGTATGACCTTATCATGTGACCCTGTGACGGATTACTGCAAAAATGCAGAGGACCTGGAACCAAAAAGAAGAAGCAATGTAAACAGTGTCTCCCATTTGCAAACATACCATGCCCACCGTTTACATAAGCAGCACTTTAAGCGTGACTAATATTTCCCCTTTTCCCATTTTGTCTTTCATTTCCTGCTGGCCCTTGACTGCTTATCTGCCTCCTGTCACTTCATCAACAGGTAAGCACACAAGTCGCTGTGTTCCATCACATCTGTTTTAAGTGATGGTAGTGATGCTGCTGTCGTAGGCAGTCCTCAGCAAGTAGTACAATTCCCAGCATCACCACTCTGCATGTGACATGTATACGATTATGTGATGGGAAAACTCCCAATTCACTATATGATGTGTGCTTATTTAATTATTGTTAATGAATTATGAATTATTATTATAGTATTCAGATCCACCTTTTTGTTCATTATTACTTTCCAATGATAAGAAGCTAACGAGCAGGGATTGAGGGGACATTTAACCAAAATGCTTTTATTGGGAAAGGAACCATATTTGGGTATCCGAGTCAAATAAGAATAAATAAATAATAAAATAAGTACACAAATCAAGTAAAAATAGACAAATAATAATAAATAATTCCATACAGAACCTAAGTCAAAACAGGCATGCATAAATACTTATGTTTAGTTACATTTTTTTTTTATTCAGAGCCACAATTTTTCGAAGTGATCCTAATTTAATAAACCGTTAATATGAAGACACCTATTTTATTAAGTGCATTGTTAATTCATTATTATTTTCCCACCCATCATGTTTGAGGAATACTGTAAAGATATTAATGATAGTATTTTAAGAAATAGGAATAGTATTAAAGTTAATACTTTTGTATAATGTAACTTTTTATGAAAAGCATATTTTTTATGGAAATTTAGGATACCCTGTAAAGGGTTGATTTTACATTTCTGTCTCTAATAGGCACAAATAATAGATAACTACATGCAAAACCTGTGTTAAATTAGGCATAATAAACAGAGATAACTATAGATATAGAAACCTAAATATAGATGTACAAACCTATTATATTTTGATAAATGGTTTCATTATTATTATTATTATTACTAGAATATAAATAATAATACTAATGTTGCTAAAGTTAGTATTTTAAGATAACTTATTACCAAAAATTCTCTCCCATCCTGTCATATAATCATGAACTGTTACGTGTGCACAGTTAAAATGCCAATGGTGTATTTGCATACAATTGATTGTTAAATCAGTATGACAACCATGCCCAGAAGGCTATGGAAGTATATTCTGAACGTGTCTTCAGTGTGGTTTTTTTTTTGGTGAAGTTGTTTTTTTGTACTTGTCCCTTGGGAAAAATCAAAGACAGCAGCGTCAACACGGATGCATGTAAACATGCACTGTGAATGTGAGACCTCCGTTCATTTTCAACTTAGCTTTCAGTGCCAGTGTCACCGCTTGTGGCTGCACTTAATCACATGTAATGGCCAATAATACCACAGCAAACACACACGGCTGCTGCTAATGTCAGCAGAAAGCATGACACTGCATCGTTGCTAATGGCGTCCCAAATGGGCAATGAGTGTCGCTGTCTGGGAGGCACACCGGGCTGAGAGAAGCCACCATGCCTTTATCTCTTTAACTGCGTACATCCTGAGAGATTTGCCTTATAGGGTCCCGGCATGCATTGCAGCAAAACTCCACATGAAGTTCTTTAATATTAATCTTGTGTCTTCAATTTTAACAGTTCAACTGACAGCTTGACTGCTGCTGAGCAGCTTGGCGGAGACATAGTTGTAGTATTCTTTTTTTTTTTTTTTAATAATGAATGAGACAAAAGGTTTCTGTCTTTTAGCAGCTTGCCATCATATTAAGTAAATAGAGTTCATGTAGTCCTCTTTTCTACTGAATAGTGCCTACTCACTATTAATGCTTCTCAACTGGCAATTTCTATTGCAAGCGTGCCATGCATTCATTGTAACCTTTGAAGACACAAAGATTAGCAGACATGCTACTGTAAACACACCCTTTTGCTGTCTCTTAGCTCTGGATGGTGCAGTGTTATACGCCACAGCCTCCACTTGGCTGTAGCGGCATGTTTTCTTGCTGCCCTCAGTCTCCTCTCGGATAAAATGTGTCTCTTTACCATGAAGGAGACCATCTTCTCCTTTGCTGCTTGTTTGTTTGCGTGTCTCCTTCCAAATGTCGCGTTCACCGAGTGTGGTTCCGCTCTGTACTATTTTAGGTGGAAAACCGACTGACGTCATGATGAGACAATAGCGACCGCAGCAAGTACGCTATCCACAAAAAAACAAGGAACTCTCCCAATGCTAATGCGGTTTTTATTTCTTATTTTCTGTTATTATGTTTACTATATTGGGTAAGACGGGTCTAAAGGTGACTAAAGGGGTGTTATTTCATATCTAGCGGGCTCTAATAATGTTAAAAACTATATTTAGAACGGCTTTTCTATGCTCTAACTACGAAAATATTCCATTTCTAAATAAGGAATCCTACTTTGTGGAAATTCACTTACCACCGTCGGGTCAGGAAACAACCACGATAAACGAGGGACGACCGGACATGTATGCTGTACAATTTTGCATTATCACGTATTTATAAATTCTTACTGTCTTAGGGTCAATGAGACGTGTTTTCTGCAGAAAAAACAGCCTATGTTAGGAGAAAAAAATTCAAATGAAGATAATTATTACCGGTATGTTGACCCAAAAGCCGCAAATTTGCGGGGTCGTTAAGTGCTGAATTGAAAAATTTCAAAAATACATATTTCCTCCACTCGGGTGTCAAAAACATCAAACAACAACAACAAAAAAAAACAACTATCCACATAAAAAGACATTCACTGGCTGTCATGCGCATTTTGGCCAATCAGAAGCTAGCGCATTTGGTCAAAAAGATCACGGTTTCACAGCATTATAATATAATGTAATCACTATGTTAAATGAAGTTATTTCTTCAATATTTTTAGTGAAAAGGAGAGAAAAAACATGTTTAAAGAATATAATAGAACATGATGGAAGTGGAGCATATGTATTTAAAATAAATAACAAGAAATAACTGAATTATTTATGATGAAATAATAAGTGAAATGCAGTTCTTAATACAGTCTGCTCCGGCTGATTCGACCACTCACGTCATAAATATTTTCCTAGTAAAAAAAAAAACGAAAGGAAAATGAAAATAAATGCCATCACTGGTTCCATCAGTGGCTCAAAAAGGTCACAACATAAATAACCCAAATAATAAAGTAATGTTACATTATTATTTCATAGCGTGGTGAATGTGCAGGTCACAACTTGTCCACAAGTGTTTTGGCGTTGTTGGATTGTGTTTTTGTTTGAGTGAGTTTTGATTCATTTGCTTGCGCCACCAAGTGTCACTGTCGTTTCTGGGTCTCGCGGTTGTTGTAAGCAACTGTTGCTAAGTGCTTGTTAAACGGTTTATAACACTTATCCCAGACGCCTGTCTTGTTCTGAATCACACCTGCACATTTGGTGGCCCTCGACGTGAATTCTGTGTCCACCGACAGCCATGACGACTCTGCGGTTGTTCCGGTGGAAAGGTGACACGTGTGCCTTCATCGAGTTCCGCTACCTAGCGCTACTGCGCTTGCGTAAAACAAGGAAACCTGTTGTAAATGGAGTAAATCTTCTCAGGGTGCATCCCTTTTGAAGGAATCATTCACGTGAGTGCATTGTTTTCACTAAATAATGCTTTATTCGTGCATTTTATCATTTACTTTTTGTTTTGCGCTGCGACATGTCGTGTCTAAACGTGTTTACACGACAAGCGATTAAACGACGACATTCACGACTTATTTACGTTGTGATATTCACGCGGCGTGCCTGTTTTCTCCAACTTGAAAACACAAGTGTTGCCTCCATTTCTATACCCAGTCCCTTCAGTTTTGTGGTCTCCTCCGTGGCTATTTTGTAGCCGTGGCGCTTATCGGCTGGCTCCCACTTGTGCTCTCTGCAGCATTACAGTTTAAGTGGGTCCTGACAGTCAACCATTTCTTTCCTCCAACGAGGCCCTGCATTTGCCATCATGCACTTTTCCCTCTCAGTAACAGTATCATTTGCGCTAATACAGCCTAGCACATAAGTACTCAACCAGGCAGGTCCGGATTAAAAAAGTATTATAGCAGTTTGAGGTGAGCTGGTGTGCAGGCAACCCAATATATCAATAAAACAATACATTATCTAATTTGCTAATTGTTCTCATTCAACTGTGTATCCTACAGTTGCGTGTCAGGGGGTGTAATGATCTAATCCTACTATCCATTGTCTTGTCAAACATGGTTTGTATCGCTCTAATAGACTGCTCCTCTGTATCCTGTGGAGGATACTGAAAATCTACAGCAGCGGTCAGCTAAAAGACAACCCGTGTCCCCGAGAGAGATATTTAAACTTAAGACTTTTTTTTTTTTTTTGGCGGTCCATTCAGCTACCACTGCAAAAACCTGCACTGACACGAAAGGTGTAAATGTAAAATGTGCAACACAGAAATAATGCAGCACTGTACTGCTGTATAAACCAGTTAATGAATGCCAATGAATGGATGGATGGATGCAATTAAAAAATGTTTGAGTCTGTCTTTATGCAGTCCCTCCAAAAAAACCTCAGCGTATGAGCACTTTACATCATCATTACATTTCCACCCGAGCGCTGTGTGTGGTGAGACAACACACGGGAAGGATCTCATAGATGTCCGTTGTGTTGGGAGATTTACCCTGATTTCTACCTCCCATGAACTGTGAAATGTTTGTATGCTGAATGGGAGCGTTACTTGCCCTTTCAGTCAACGTCTGTCCAGTCTTCTTCCACTGCACATGCAATTATTTGCAATGTGTGTAATAGTTATGATGGAGGTTGAATGTAAATGTAAAGTAAACATGTTATATTTGCAGAATAGGACATTAGACAAACCATGCTGTGTGCTGTGTGAATCCAATTTGCTTTGCATCACCCGCAGCCTTGACTCTTTTTTTTTTTTTTTTTTTTTTTTTGAAGTTCCTTCCAATTATTGCAGCTGAGCATACTGTTCCACGGTTAATATGTGACTGGCATAAAGCTAGAAGAAAAAAGCTGTTTGTGTTTGCTCAGTATGCTAATTAACCATTCATATAATACAAGAGCAAGGGCAAAAAGTGACAAGTGAAGTTTGTTTGACGCTCCAGGTTCCACTATATTGACACTCCACATCCAGTATGTCGCATAAGGCAGGGGTGGCCAAAGTGCAACCGGGGGCCATTTACAGCCCACAACAGTTTTTTTTTTTTTTTTTTAGGCCATTGGCACTTTCTAAAAATACAATTAAATAAGAAAACTTAAAAAAAAGCAACAGCAAAAATGCTAAATGAAAAAAAGCAGTAATTTTACAAGAGCAAAGAATAAATATTAAGAGGGTAATGTCATAATATTAACGGGAAAAAAATGCATAAAGTTGAAAAAATTGAAGGAAAAAGTCAAACAAAACAAAGAAAAAATAGCAATTTTTGGAAAACTAAGTTGCGGGAAAAAGTTATAATATTAAAATAATAAAGTCAAAATATGAGAATAAAGTCATAATATGAGAAATTACAACAAAAAAGTTTAAATAGATAGATAGATAGATAGATAGATAGATAGATACTTTATTAATCTCCAAGATATATAAAAAAAAGATGTAAAAAACAGCAGAAAACTGTAATATAAGGAGAAAAAGTTCATACTCATAATAGGCTTCACCGATAACACAAAGCTGAGATGCAGGCTGTTTTTTTCTTTAAATATTAAAAAAAACGTCTTATAGCATAGGTTGGTTTAAAAAATGTAAAAGTGGCCCCCACATCCTTTGATTTTTCATTATGTGGCGCTCTGTGGAAAAAGTTTGGAGGCCCCTGGTATAAGACATACTTAGCACTCTGCATCTAAGCATGGGCTGGCAGCACGTTCTCTCATTACCCACCAGCCCATTTGCCAGATGCCTCATCATTACGCGTCCGTCTCCCCCTGGTGGCCCTTGTCACTCAGGCTGTCTGAGGAGGAGTTCAATAAATGTTTGTTGTATGCCAATCTGTTTTGGTCCAACTAATGGATTGTATACTGAATGTGAATGACGCTTGCCCTTTGAGCCGACACCTGTCCAATCTTCTACCGAGGACCCTCATTTATGACCTTACGGTCAGTGCAATGAGTGTTTTCAGGCACATTTGCAATTGTAATAAATGTAAAAGAAAGTTTTGTCGAAACAATTAGCTGATAGTTAGGACTTCTGTTGTGTGGAAGTGATTATCGATGAATTGTCCCTTGAAGCAGTTGAGGCAAAATGCTGTTGATTCAATCTCAACAAGCTTACAGTCTGAAGAAGTACATGATTAGGGTTGGGCATCATTGGAATTTGAATGACTCCAGTTCTGATTCCGATTCCTCGTTTCGATGTAGATTTTTGATTCTGATGCTTTTAAGAGGAAGGGTCATAAAAGTTTGCATGGTTTAAATGAGGGCGCTGACTAGAGTTCTTTTTGGATGAAATGGTTGAGCATCCCCATGATTTTTTTTTAACGATATGAACTTTTTTATCAACTTTACTTTGAATTTCTCAGATTTATTATCACAGGAGTACACTTTCACTAAAGATGTTTACTTTTAAAAAGCGTATGCTAAACATTCCCACATATGCTGTTGTTTATGCATAAGTCTTATTAGTCTACAAAATTCATATTTAATTAAATGTTCAGGATTCTTGGCCTAAATTAAGCCTTTTGAAGCGTAAAAATGTTCTAAAACTAAAATACAAATACTTTTTAAGGCAATACAAGACATTGATGAAATGCAGTCTGGCCACTAAACACTAGGTGTCACTAATAACACGCACCAGACTTGATTGTCAATGACAGGGTTTTATTTTATAATTATTTATCTCACAACAGGCACAATAATAATAGTAATAATAATGATAATAGTCGCCATCATCATCATAGTAATAACACTGGCAACTGTTGTGGCCGTACTCCAGCTAAAACTCAATTCTGAATCCTGAACGTCACTTCCTGTCTACACGTCCAGAAGACATGTATTGAAACCCACACTAGCATGAGTCTTATTTATGTTTTAAATGGCTGATTTTCTCTTATTATCTCCACATTGGGTAATATGAGCGTAAAGGTGACAATAGGGGTGTTATTTCATGTCGCCATCATCATCATAATAATAACACTGGCGACTGTTGTGGCCGTACTCCAGCTAAAACTCAATTCTGAATCCTGAACGTCAATTCCTGTCCACACGTCCGGAAGACATGTATTGAAACACACACTGGCATGAGTCTTATTTATGTTTTAAATGGCTTATTTTCTCTGATTGTATCCACATTGAGTGTAAGGTGACTATAGTGGTGTTATTTCATGTTTAAAGGTCTCTAATAATGGTAAAAATGATATTTAGAAAGTCATATACAGGTTTTTTGTACTCTAACTACGAAAATATTCCCTTTATTAATGTTGAATGCTAGTTCGCTTATTGCGGTTCTGTCTGGAACCAATTAAAAGGGATCTGTCTGTCTAAACGAGGGGTTACTGTATATATATTATGAAATATACTGTAAGTTGCGCCTGACTATAAGTCGCAGGGCCAGCCACACTATTAAAAACAGTGAGACTTATAGTCCAGAAAATATGCTACTCATTCAGGGAAATGTAGTCAAATGCCCACCCCCAGACCAAACCAAATACGTGCGAAACATCCAGAGACCATTCGTAATACTCATCTCTAAAAACCATACATTTTAATCAGCGCCAATGATACCCCAACCCCAAAGTTTATACCAATCTTGTTCCAACAGCTTGTTTTTAACCAATCAACATTCCACCAAAAGGTCATTTCAGCACATCAGCGTGCCAAGTGATGCTTTGTTAGAGCGGTAAGTCTCTGGCAAATTAAAGGCCGCAGATGGAGCAGCCTTCAGCTGGCTTTAGGCAGTCAATATTCTATAAAGGGAAATACAGGCTGAACTAGAAGCAATTATGGTATTGTGTGCGCGCACGCGCGCGCGCTCGTGCATGTGTGTGTGGACATTTCTGCCTATCGGAAAAATGTATATAATTGGTTGGCTATTTCTCATGTTCGTTGGCTCTGTGGAGAAATGGGATTATTCACATTGCATTACACTTACAAATTCTGTCCGTTCAGCAGTAGTAATGAATATGATTGAGAGGGAGAGTTTTTCTGTACGTTCTGAACTCCTCTTTCAATGCTAGTTTCCTATTGAGCAGAATAATGCATGGTGAGGGAATCATTATAGCTCATCTTCCGAGAGCCGACGTCGTGTGCTTCTGTAGACAGCAAAAATATTGAGACTCAAGTCCCAAGTAGCGCGTTTCATTTTGCCTCATTTGCGTCAAGACACAATTAGTCAACATACATATGAAAGCATGAATTTATTTACAATGCCCATCCCTCGTTGCTATTATTTTGTCAGTGAATCCAACAAATTTGATTGTCTATCTTAAATTTAATTTAGTTTTGTTGTCTTGCATGGGGGTGTTTACGTGATGTGAAAATGTCACCACCGACAACACTGGCAAAGCAGAGGCAGATGTGTGGGGGGGAGGAAGAAGGAAGAGGGAAAGTTTTCCCCATGCCAGATGGAAGAACAGTTGGCACCTCTCTCATTACAGTGGGGATGGATTTTATTTGTACTTCTTTCATGGCGGTGACACACGCCGAAAGTCGCACAAACACATACAGAGCCTCCCCTACGCCACTTCACCTTCCCCTCATCGTTGAAGGAAAAGGACTCTCATCTGGAGAGGAGAGGCAAAGAAGGGAAGGAAATAAGTCAAAGGGTGATGATGTTTTATGCTTTAAACAGGGGTCAGCACACTACTGGCACTCGATCTGAATGGTGAAACTACAAGGTCTCCACTGCATAATGTTAATTTTTGCTTGGTTGCTTTTACTTTTCTTTATCTGTGTATCATCACATCGCAGTATCATCACAAGCCTTTCTTCTTTTGATCCAAGCGGACAAGAGCCGAAGGCCAGAAGCCATCTAACACTTGTCTGTAAAAAGTGTCAGCCACCACCGCCAAAGATAGCTTCATGCTCGCACTGGATTTGTGCAAGGAGGCTGGGTGGCACCATAGAGAGCATGAGTGCGTATGTTCATACATACTGGACACTCAGGTATACCTACCAAGATCCATTCATTCATACGAATCTTATTGGGTGGTTGCTCATTCATACATTTTTGAGTACTCACTCGGATATATACAGGTTACGTCGTTCCGACTTTCGACATTTTGTGTTTATGTGCGCACGCGCATAAATTAAGGAATTACTTAATTTGGTCCGTAAACACTGGACTAACTTACTTGCAACGGTGCCGAGAGGCTGCGAGGAAAGGCGTATACAGTGTGTCTCATTCACAGCTACACGGCAGGAATGACGTCACTTGTTAATTAATTTTTTGCACTTCATCATGTTTACCAAGCGTAAGACAGGCCCTTAAAAAGAAAAAGAAAGGCCATCACCGTGGAAGTGAAACAGTGGAAGTGAAGTGACCATCAAACAGATCATCAGAAGTTGAGAGAGGAGAGGAGAAACCTTTGGGTTTCACCATGTAACATGGGCCTGGTCCTATGAAAGCAACATCCATCCATCCATCCATTTTCTATACTTCTCCTCTTTAGGCGTCACGGGGGTATGCTGGAGCCTATCCCAGCTGACTTCGGGCGACAAGCGGGGTACACCCTGGACTGGTCGCCAGCCAATCGCAGGGCACATATAGACAAACAACCATTCACACTCACATTCATACCTATGGACTATTTAGACCAATTACCAATTAACCAATTAACCACCAATTAACCTCACCTGCATGTTTTTGGATGTGGGAGGAAACCGGAGTACGCAGAGAAAACCCACGCACGCTTGCAAACTCAAAACAGAAATGCCAAGGGCGAATCGAACCCAGGTCTTCCCGATCTCCAGACTGTTCATGTGTTGGCCAACATGCTAACCACTAGACCACCGTGCGACCCACTAAGCAACATAGTGGTCTTATTTTTGAGATGGAAAGGTTGATCGTGCTCTGGCTGGAAGACCAGAATTAACAGGGAGCCTTATTTTGATTCAGGAAGTGATCCTGTACCGTCTACCCTCTACCTGCGTCTTCTACTTCTTCCTGCAAATAAACCACAGGGATGCAAATAAGTTGTTCTCACCTTATTATTGCTTCATTTCATTCTTGTACTACTGTATTCTATTCCTTCATGTGTTCTGTGTACAATGTGAGTGACTTAGACATTAAATTAGGCTCAATTTGGGTATAGATTCTACGGATGCCCCGATGAGCATTTTTGGCCTCCGACGCGATATGATTTTTCCGCCTCAAATCCGATCTCATATTTTGACAATCTTATTATAGATTATGGAACTGAAAATGTTCTGAGGAAGTAACTAAATTAAACACAATAACACATTTTTATAAAGCTTATTTCATTGCATTTAGAATTTTGCAGTACTGTTGTAAATCAGCAAGGCAGTATCAGGAAGGCAGATCATAGCATGGATCCTTGGATACAAACAAACCCTGCATTCTCCACGACGAGGGATGGGCTTGTTGTCCGAAGTAATACATTTGACTGCCTTTTCAGTCTTCACCCTTTTGCTGTCTTTTGGATATTTGTCTTTGCTCTGAAAGTGCAGAGTTTGTTGCTTTGGCATAGCAGCCTTTTAGTCGGTGGCCTTGCTAATCGCTTCATTTTATGTTTGGTCCTCAGATGAAGTATGAAATGTGTGGTATTAAATGCAGCCCTGTGAGTACCACCTCTTGAAATTGTCATTTCGCAGACATTGCAAGTGACTATTTTCATGTACAATGCAGAAGTAGTTCCACGTGGCTGACATGGCTTTGCTTACTTTCCGTCCTGCTGCAAAAGCAAAGCACTGCTGTAAAGATCGGGTGGGTTTGTACGCCGATCTATGATCAATTAAAGAAAAGGCTAACATCACAGTCTAGGACCAGCACTCATGAGTAACTCGAGTACCACCTGTATAGTAGAGCAAAATGTTAAATAGCAAATACTTTCTGAAAATATTAGTCAAACTTCGGTTTTCGGAAGCCCCTGTTTTTATATGATTAGGATTTTGACAAAAATGTTTTCCAAAATGGACGGAGCAGCGAGACTTCAGTTATTATTTGTATATATGTTTTCCCAACATGTCTGAAAAATGACGGTGTCCACTGTTTGGGCAGTTAAAAACAAGTGGTGGGCCACAGTTGGCATCTGATTGAGACTTTGACCACCCTTGCATTAAATCCAGTAGTTCTGCGGTCATCTGAATCCAGCTCTTAGCCCCTTGGCTGTATTTTCAAGACATCTGAGGATATCACACATTTTAATTTCATTTGGCATTTTGGCGTACTACATCATGCTGGACGTTGTTTCCTATCGTTTTGCCTCTTTGGTTTTACTGTACTCGTGTACCCAATGCTGTGTCCATTGAGTGCAGACAGCTGCAGTAACGTCTGTGAAGTTGGGGTCTCACGAGGCTCAGTTCACAAGACGAGACGACACACGAGGTCGGGCCTACAAGAACGATACAAGACAAGATTTTAACATTACTTTTAAGAAGAGTACAACGAAAAAATATATGGCAATATATTCTAATATTTAATGTCTACTATGTTACACTCTTCTGCACTGTATGCTACCGGCCCCGTCTCCACCCACCGAGACAAAGTTATTGAGTTTATTTTCCTCTGTTGTGTGATTACTTAATTAACTCATTCAATACCAAAGAGGTATTTATACATTTCTTTTTTAAACCCGAACGCCCGATCCCAAAGACGCATGATGCACAGCCATGATGATGCGATGCAGCACTACTGTAGAGCAATTTTAAGCCATACAAACCGCCACTAGGTGGCAGAAGTGCATGCGGTAAGAGCTCGACAGCATGGCGCTCATGACACAGAAGACAGGAAGGAGGAAGGGGTAGAGCATAGCGTGCAGAAAGTTACCATCGTAGGGAAATTTTAACGCATGCACACCTGCACATGCAACACGCACGCTCACACACCACATGCACCGGCACTACCCCTACTGGGGAGCATCAGAGTTAAACGCTATGGTGTGAGAAAATGTGTGACAGTGCCACAATACACTGTTGTTTTTTTATCACGGCTCACATTAGCTTTCATAATCAAGTTTTGAATAAATATCCGTTGCAAACCCTGGCGTTGCAAACCCAGCCTGTCAAACTGCATCTCATGTCTGGCTGGAACTGCAAGGTGACATTGTGTCGCCACTGAATAATGTTCTCTAATCAAAATACATTGGTTCTCATTGTATGGCAGATGTGTCACTCAAATTGGAGGAAACAGCAACAGTCTATTGTCAGGTGTTGAAATGATATGATGAAGTGGCAAGAAAATGACAGGGAGTAAATAGGGGCTAATATGAAGAAACACTTGTGACAATGTGGAACACCTAACCGAATGATGCGTTGATATTTAAGTGCATTATCATTTAGATTCACACTGCACAGCCTTCATTCATCACGTCACATCTTTTAACACCAGGCAAAGTTGCTTGGCGGAATGAGTCGTATTGACCGAAAATTATGGTTTCAATGTAATGAAACATATGCATCTAAAAAACTTTCAAGTCGTAATGGGCCTACTCATGGTGATAGTCTAGACTTGCAATGCGATATGATACCATGCCTGCTTCCAAACAGATGAAGGCTGAAGATAAATCATTGTGCAGCCACCCTAATGCCTTTGGATGTAATAGGCTATTATATTCCTGCTTTATAGTGTGCGCACTGCAGTAGTTACACCAAACTGTCTCTCTAACAGATCTAGCTTATTCAAGCTTGGACACCTAATGAGAACAATGACCTTGTGTTCCATTTGGAAGCGTTGGATAGTCTGTCTGTCTCTGCACTAGCAACCCTTCTCCTTTAATCACATCCATCTTTAAGTATTCACCCCCTTTTTATTATCTTTCCTTTGATTTTCCTCCCAGCATGTTTAGCCATCCTTTCAGGCCTCTTGCCTTATTCTTCCTTTGGGTGTATCCCGTCGGTCGCTGCACAGGCATCCTAAATACAATTACAGTCCACAGCTGAATGGAGAGGAAGGGTCCTCTGGGATATGTGGAAACAGTAAATGGTCAGGAGGCCTGGACTGAGGAGGGAACAGCAAATCCCTAATTCAATTGGCTGAACCTCGGCAACAAGCCTCTGGCGACTCCTCCTGTGGAATCAGTGGAGTCAAACAATGTGGCTCAAACCGCCTGAGATATTTTCATTCACGCGCACACACTCACAAACAGACACAAATGCATAACATTCCCCCTGCACGTTTTTGGTTCTATTCATAGTACAATTCTATATGGAGGAGGCACGCTATTTGATATAGAGCTACAATAGGGGTGCATTCAAAAGTAGCAAGAAAGGAAATTTACTTTTGTCATATAAATTAATTTTTTGAATATATGGACATGGATTTATTCTTTATTTTATGACCGCTGTTTTCGCAAGTATGTCCCTACTTTTGGTGTTTTGGAGTTGAAGGGACTATTAATGCCTTACTGAAAAAAATCAAATAAAATCAGCATTCATTTAAGATAATAAAGTTGTACGGTTACTAAAGTAAATGGTAAATAATCATAATGCGAGAAAAAGCTGTCACTTATGAAAATAAAGTCTGAATATTCTAAGAAGTTTTTAAAAGAAATAGTAGTATGACCAGAAAAAAAAGTGTGATTCTGTGAAAGTAAAGAATAACGATATGACTTCATTGGTCGTGTTGTGGCAAAACGTAATTTTAGGAGACTACGAATATAATGAAACATAATTTCAGCAAAAAAAAGTCATAATTACAGAAAAACTAAGTTGTAAAATAAATGTAAAATATGACTACAAGAGTAAAGTTGTGGTTTTCCTGTGAGGAAAAATGGATAAGTTCACAAGAATAAAGATCATTGTATCAGAATATGAGAATCGCAAATTCCATCCAGCCATTTTCTGTGCCTCACAGAGATGCCCAAGTGGAGATTCAAACCCAGGCCCCCTATCTGTGTGGCCAACCGTGGCCACCGTACAGGTATTAACTCTGCGCATTATAAAAATGCAATTGAACAAGAATTTTCTTTAAAAAACCCAGCAAAAAATGGAAAAAGCAGCAATTTTACAAGAATAAAAATGAAATATTAAGAGGGTGAAGTGGTAATATTAAGAAAAACATAGTGTAAAGTTGAAATATTATCATGGAAAAAAACAGTAATAATACAAGAAACAAACAAAACAAAGAATAAAGTTTCAATTTTTGGAAAATCAGGTTGGTTAAAAGTTAGAATATTACTACAATAAAATAAAAATATTATGAGAATAAAGAAAACATCACAAGAAAAAAGGTATCAGAAGAAAGTTGAAGTATGTGCAAATAAAAATTAAAAAAAATGAACAAAAAAGTGTCAAGTAAGGAGGAAAGATCCATACGAATATAACATGCTTTGTCACTTATAACACAAAGCTGAGATGAAGGCTGTTTTTTCTTTAAATGTAAAAAAACAACATATCAGCATATCTACATGGGCAGGTTTAATAAATGCAACAGTGAACCCCACATCCTGTCATTTTTCAACCCTCTTTGGAAAAAGTTTGGACACCCCTGCGCTAGAAGAATGCTACGAAAACCATGTCTCATCTCTCATGGCTCTTCATCACCTGTGTCATCGATGCGGTCGCCTGTGTCGTCCCATGCTTGTGCAAATAGCCGCATTAGGCTCCATACCATTGGAGATAATTGGAACAAAGTGGAGGATCGATACAGAGGGCACACACATACACGGCAGTATAAACAAGCACATCTTCACATACACTGTGTGCTGGCTGGGCCACTGCAATCAATACAAGTCAGAGGCAGGATTTTCCTTTGCATTTCCAACACACACACTCGCACACTTCCTAGCATTGACCACACAGATAAGTTTTCTTCTTTTGTAACAAATTAATTGGGGCTTTTTCAGGTCCACTTCTCAAAAAGACCTCCCTAATTTAAGGCCAAGAACTTTTACAAATACGACTAACTATTACAAATATTCTGGTGTGCGCGTAGCATGGAGGGATGTCCATGTATTACTGTGTGCGTTCTGCTAAATATAAGAGCTTCTCTTAGGGGGAAGTGAGAGCAGCCAGCTGAAACTAACATGCAGCTCTAAGTGGAAGCATGCTGATGGGGCTAAGTCGATGTGTGCTATGTAAGAAGTTACTACATCCCATTAAAGCACGGATGATGTTTGATCACAGGCTCCAGTCATCCGTTGTTTGTTTTTTTCCACGGGACAATAACTCTCCCAATGCCTTCTGTTAGAAGATTCTGGTTCTCGCTGGCAAAATATTTACAGAAATGGAGGCAAAACTGAGTGCACTACTTGGTTGCAACCAGCAGAGGTGCTGTTAATTAAGTATCAGCTCGTGTATTGTCCCGAATATATGATGTGACCACAATTTTTCAAGATCTGTATTTTACAGACGTGTGAATGATGCATGGGGAGAAGTCAGTTGGCGCCATTTTGGCTTTTCGGAATAGATTCAATCCCAAAGACGTAGTTATACGTTTTTATAGACCCGAACGCCCCATCCCAACAACGTCCTTATACGTTTTTTTTTTTTTGAGAGAGAGGCAAAAAGAGGTGATGACACAACTCCACTAATGGATTTCACTTCAGAACAATCTTAAGCCATAAAAACATCCATGAGGTGGTAGAAGTTTAGCAGAGATCATGTGGACGGAAAAAACACACATGACAGGAAGGAGGAAGTGAGAGAACGCGGAGGAGTGTTGCGTGCAAAGAGGTTACACATTGTAGGGAAATTTTAATGCATGCACACGCATACACATGCGTACACGCTCATATGCAAGCGCACACGCGTGCACACACATGCACACACATAGTTCAGTTCCAAATGTGAAAATTGTAAATAGTTTATGGTGTTATATTTGTGAATAAGTTGTTATTTTGATGTAAAACAAACCCTTTTTGTGTTGTTTATGTTGGTTCTCCCTTTTTATAGTTGGGAACCGATATTTTCCTGAAACTTAACAATGTTCTACTGCTGATTACTAAAGAAAGGAAAAAGGTAGAAACAAACTTTTTTTTCTGATGAAAGACGGGAGTCTAATCTTTATTTTGGTAGGTTCCCTGTTTATATAGCCATAGAACACAATATACTATGTGCCTTGAAAGAACAGTCAAAATTGACTAAAATGGCCGGTACTGAAGGGGTTGTCTTTTGAATAATGGCTGGGATTCAATGAGTTAATTGGATTTACATTATTTTTATGTGAAAAATTGATTCATTTAGAGTACGTTTGGGCTAGAGTCAGGCCTTCTGGGATGAATTAATGACAATGTAGTTTGCTAGAGTCTAAAGAAGCACAGCTAAAGACCTCCATTATGGCCTATAACTCCTGTGGACACATTGGTTCTGCTCAATACGTCAGTTGCGCACATTCATAGAGATTCTCACATCCTCTTATGCTGATCAGTTTGGCACTTATTTCAACCTCGTTAATAACCAAGCAACGGCAACATGTTATATAATTTGGAAATGTTGCCAATGGCCAAGCTCTCATGATTAGGTAATTATTATTAGGATTTACTGAATACCTTGAAAGTTGCAAGAAAAAGAAGTGCCTACAAGGAGAAATCATTGAGCTGAAATGATGAAAGCTTAAGAAAAGTAGGCTAAAAAAAAAAAGATGAAGTGGGGAGAAAATTAAAAACTGGAATACTGTTGGCATGGAGTGTGGCAATGGGAAAGTCAGACAATGCCATGACTGTTTAAGCAGAAAAGACAATAGCAGGTCAAATTTAGAGCCACACATTTTGTCTTTATCATATAGTTAATTCAAAATAAAATTGCATTTTGCCTATGCTTTAGGCAAGTGTTCTTATCAAGTGAATGAGAGCTACAATGCAGGCTTACATTAGCGTTTATATACTACCAGAATAGACACAGTGAATGTGTTGAATAGAATCAATGCATAATAACCACGTATTGCAGGAAAAAGAACCAATAAGGGAGCTATAAAGGCAGGCTGATGGAGGATGAGGAATCAGTGAAATAATGTGTTAGAGATTTGCTCAAAGACCAGGGAAAACATTCTCCAGAAATTCATTTTATTTGACGATGAACGACAGGAGTTGCCTCGGAGGGTTTGCAGGCGCTGAGCACATTACTTCATGGAGGCAAGGCGGACGAGAAGGACAAATAACATGGCGAGCCAAGCAGTCTCTCTGTTATTATGAGGCGATGTCGCCTGTCAGTGGATATTGTCGAATGGAAGGCACACACTAAAAGTTTGTTTGCCATATGATTTCCGCTCGTTTCATCGGGACTGTGTAAAAATTCACTCAGACTTGTTAAAATTCAGCTGGAGGTGAAGTCCACACAGTAGATGTCAGCCAGAAGTCAACTCGACAAGCCGGAACTTTGCCTTGACTGTCAGACGATTGAAGAGTTTAGTGCAGTTGGAGAAACAGCGGAAGAAGTTTTTTATTTTTTCAAGGGGTGGTCACAGTCTATCAGTTACATGTGAAGGAAAAGCAAGATGGGGCCCAGGACGGAGGCTTGGGGATCCTCCCAAGGAATACAGATAGAGAGAAAACACTCACTAGTTTTTAACGTTTGGGACTACGGCAGCGCAATCTGGTTGCGGTCTTATGACGGCACAAAGCGAGACTGGTAGCATTAGCGGTTTGGAAAGAGTATAACCAAAAAAAAAACTCAAGCTAAAGGACAATTTTTGTTCAGAACCTGTAGGATACGTTCAATTCCTAGTCAGTTTTGTTTGGATCACGTTGAAATTGTGGGTTTTTGTAACAATACTCAATAATCTCAACATGAGACCAGAAGGTGTCTCGTTCTTCATTATTTTAAGAAGTTATGATATTTTTCAGTTCCGATTCAGTGTCGTTCAAAGGACAGTGAGCCGCTGCATGGTTGTTTTGTTGAACTTGTATGGTGCAAACACAGAGCATAATTGTAGCATGTCTTGGAGGAGACATGATGGGAGTTTATGACCATGCATTTCTATTTTTTTAATAGTTGGGTGGAAGACACATGGCTTTGGGCAAAAAACAAATACTTAAGCAACAACATTACTGTAGTACATTACAAACATCTTTCGAAAAAAAATTGCCTTTAATTCTTCAAAACTCACATTTTGAATCACAAATGTATTGATAATCATTACAGATTTATGGGTTTTGGAAACATTTTATGATGAAAATAATCAAAGACAAAATGAATCTTTTTTTATCAAGATTTCGACAACTGGTAGATTACAATAAATACAAATCATCATCTGTGATATTTTGGGTCCGTGTTGCAGTTCCAGGTCACTGGTGTGTGTGCGTGTGTGTGTGTCTGCGTGACAGGAAGAAAAGCTCAGACTCTAGGGGGGACGTTATTTGCTGCCACTTTGCGTGTATAAATCTCTAGACCTCGAATAAAAGACAACTTGTCTTTTTCTGCCTTTTTTCTAAGCAAAAATCATTGGGTCACTACGGTACTATTCTTTCATTATTTATAATGATGCTTAATAATGATAATTAATATTACCATTTTTTTATAGTGATTGGCTGAGATAAATTATATAGTTCTCCAGCCTTAAAGTTAGCTTTTGACTTAAGTTACCAAATATCGTTCTTTGCCCGAAAAAGGTCTACGCGATAGCCACCATATTCCCCCAAGTGCGAGTTGACAGGTGTGATTGTAGCAACTGAATGCTTCCCTTGGAGGATGCAAACATACTTCATTCATTAAATCCCAATGGTTTGCTTGCTGGCAACTTTATATACACAGCGGCCTTTTACCCTGACAGCCAGCGGTTAGCAGCCAGCTATAGAGAGCATGCCTATGTGTCAGCAAAGTGACACCTGAATGGCCCCCTCACTCACCATGGGGTGTCAACACCTTTGTCTGCCTGTGACAGTACTGATGGATGTGACACCGCGGCTCCTTGAGATCAGTGCTCCCTCTGAGAGTTCCAGAGGAGTCCAAACCATTCCAACCTAAGGGTACAAGGTGTCTTTGTCTCCTACACAAACAAAAAGTCTGCATAATCCTTCAATGATCCATCCAAGTACTGAAGCGGCCATTGTCGCCCTAAAATTAACTGGCCATGTTTGTTGAGATGCTAATGTTGCTACATGCATTTAGCTTATAGCTATTACTAAATGCAGAACTGTCATGTGTGTTCTCGAGCAAAGACTCAAGAAAGTAATGAATGGACGTAGAATTTGTTTCACTTATGTTGTTAAAGATAGGCATACACTGGGAATTAAGACTGTTTTTAGCCCAATCCTGAGTCGTCACGGGGCCGATTTCGGACTGTCATATCAGGTTTATTCATATACAGATTTTTTGACATGAAGTTGTATGACATCCCCATCAGCAGAGTAGTGCATCGACAGTGACTTTTCCCCACTTTGTTCCGTGAGCCAAGGTTCTGGTCTGCTTTCATCACGGAGGAAAGTAGTTCCGGCTAGTTGCTGGGGGTCTCTTAAGTTAAGCGTTTTGTTTCTCAAAACAATATGCCTTCAAAAGAGTAATACATTTGCATCACAAAACCGCAGAGTCATCCAAAACTCTTTTCAGGTCTCGCTTCCAAAAGTGCAAACCTCATTATCTGACGCGCTTGCATCGTTTAACACGAGAATACAACATTGTGACAACATTTATAGGTCGTAAAAGAGGAAAAGCATAATAGGTCCCCTTTAATTGTGACAAACATGCAAAAAAAAAAAGAAATCGGGAGAGGGCAAACACTTTATCACACCACCGTATTTTCATCATAATATTATAATGTTTTTAATATTTCTATGATAATATTCTATAAATATTTTTAATGGGAAGGGAACATCTCAGAATGTACTGAACTCCTGCTCCCATGCCAGTGTTGTGCTGAGCAGAATACTTAGTATAGTATATAGCTATTATAGTATATACTGTAGCTCAACTTCCACCTTCTTTAAACAGCAAATCCGTGGTGACTGAGTCACTAGCTCCTCTGCTGGTTGCAACCAAGTATGCACCTCATTTTGCATAAATTGCTTCAGCGCTGATTCATCAACTACCATTTCCGCATAATCAATTAGTTAATTGATTATTATTCCCTATTTTCTGTAAAGGATGTAAATCTTGAGATCTCATGTTGGACCATGCTCTTGCTGATCCAAATGGGGCACTGGGACGCTTGGCTGCATTGTCTGGATCCCTGTGATGTTGGGGGCGGACTTTTAACAGATGGCGCCATCCACCTCCCAAGATAGTAATGTTCAATTATCACTGTCCAATTAGCACCTTTGCTATGGGCGAGAAAGACAAAGAGTAAGTGATAGAACCTTTCCATAATCAACCGTAAATATAGTAGTAGCTGAAGAACAAACATCAGCTATATAGATTTGGTTTTATTTTTGGAACACACAATAAAAAGCTATGTGAATTGTCCCCTGGAGGCCACATCACAGTTTCACACAGATGTGTGCCCCGCATCCGTCTACCAACCTCCCCCCCGCCCTCCTAGTCCCCTGGGTGCCTTTGGAGAACACAATTGGAGCATGTGGGGGGTCAGCTTTAATTTGATGGGTAGGGAAAGCAAACAAGTCATCTGTTTATAAAGTCATGGAAATAGAACACTCCAAAGGAATTACAGTACTTCTCTTTCATTGAAACGTAGTCATTTGGTAATTTAATGTGTGGAGGCATTAAATGAACATTTTTTTTTAATAGCTTTTCAAAATGTCATATTTTTAATGTAATAAAACAATATATTTTAGAGGATTGTGAGAAGTGCATATAAAAAGAAAAATAAATTGAATAAAGTAATCCCTCGTTTATCGTGGTTAATTGGTTCCAGACCGTGACATGTGAATTTCCGCGAAGTTGAATTGCTTACTTATAAATGGAATATTTTTGTAGTTAGAGCAAAAGAAAACCTGTTTGCAACCGTCTAAATACAGTTTTGAACATTATTAAAGCCCTCTAGACATGAACTAACACCCTTATTGTCACTTTTACACTTGTATTACCCAATATAGTAGACATAATAAAAGTGAATAAGCCATTTAAGACATAAATAAGACTCGTGCTTTTGTGTGTGTTTCTGTAAATGTGTTCCGGCCTAGGGGAGATGAGTGGCGGGCAGACAGGAAGTGACATCGGGTGTTTTAGCTTGGCATGGGTTACTGCAGCAACAGTAGCCCATTTTCATTAGTTAGGGATTATTGTGCCTGTTGTGAGACATTTCAAACCTGCAATAAAAGCATGTTGTTCTGGCGATCAAGTCTGCCGTTTGTGTCTCACAAAACACTACAGTAACATTACTGACACCTAGTGACCAATGTGGAATACTACATATTAGTCACACCGTCTTTGAATGCGTCTTTTAAATGCCTTATATTATATGTATTTTAGTTTATTTAGCCATTTTTATGCTTGACAGTCGCATTTTTGAGGGAAATTTGTTTTATAAAATTAGAGACCAAGAACAGACATTTCATCTTGAAAGGCAAGTTAAAGTACTGTAATAACAATAAAATGGCTAATTAGGCGTCTGTTAACATAACATGAATAGGTGGTATGTTAACGTAACATCTTAACAGTTATTCAGATAAGCATAGCCTAAACAACCAGCAAAGTCATCTATATTCATCGCCTTGGCACCTACCCGGGCGTGGAGACATAACTGCACTGTTGACAAGCCTCTCCCGGCAGCACGTTGTTCCATTTGTGAACTTGTTCCTCAAGCTGTGGCCATCCAGCTTTTAGCCCGCGATTAGCTTTTTTTGTTTTCTTCGTTGCAGTTAGAGCATCCTCCGCTTTTCGCCAGTCCCTCACAAGTTTCTCGTTACCTCCAAACTTTCATTCTGCTGCTCGATTAACATTTTCGGCTGCATATTTCACTACTTGCAGCTTGTAATCTGCAGAATAGGATTTTTTGGGGGGGATGGCATTTGTATTTCGTCTTTCTCAGTTGTCTTTATAAGCGGCACACACAGTGAACAGTCACACAGATGGAATCATGTGACACTCCGAAGCATAGAAGAAGAAAGTACTTCTGCAAGTCATTATGGAGTGTAAGAATATCAGTAGAATGTTGACTGAGGTGAGTCCATCCATCCATCTTCTATGCCGCGTCGAAATATTTAGATATTATGTTGGCTTGTCGTTAAAGCCCACTTCTGGTCAGGTGACTGCGACAAAGTGGTGGTGGGTCGCTGAAGTCATCGTTCTTGTATTGCCTGTATACATGGCAAGAACGAACCGCCGTTTTCAGATTTTCACACTCTGGAAGCAGTTTTAAAAAAATACAGCTTCAGGTCACCCACAACGAGGCCGTTCCCGTGTGGATGAGAGGCTGAAACGACAAAATACTTTGCCGTTTTGACCTGAAAACGTTTCCGTGTGGATAGCCCCTCAGTTGTCTTTCTAAGTTGATGTTTACATTGTACATTTTCAGTGGTAAGGTAGTGGTAGGAGTAGCAGATACTGACACACAAGCGTAGCGCGCCCTCTCGCGGCTATCAGTGTGGGAAAGAAAACATATATACGTCGCTTCGGAGTACAAGTGGCAGGACCAGCCAAACCACGAAAAAAAGTGTGACATACAGTAGTCTGGAAAATACGGTACATATTTTACTTCGACATCTGCATTGAGCATGTAGGAACATGACAAAAACAATAATATTAATAATAACCTAATAATTCCATAATTCCAGAAGACTTTGGATGCACATTAAATATTTGTAATTATTTATTGTTGTGACCCACGCCAATTGAGTCTGTGTCTCACTTTTGGATCGCAACCCGCCAGTTCAGAGTCTTTTTTTCATTGCACCTAAATACATGCAACATTTAACCAAGCATGTTACTAATTATTTAGGATATAAATAAGCAATAAGTGATGAATTATGATGAATGAAAAAGTGTGTTAAAAATGTAACTTCTCCAGACGATGCTGTGGTATGAGCACGCACATTTGAGGCTATCGCTTCTAAATAATACAGATCATTGCCTTGGAGAGTAACACTGAATATCACCAGGCTAGCTTGAGGTGAATAAACAAATGTGATTTAGAAGGAGGAGCCATTGGGGCAAACGTTTTGGTTTGCATTTGTAGCTTTTGTGTTTGTAGCGTCATTAGAGAGACCACATTTGAATTTATGTGTTTTGTATGCTAGTGTCCACGCATCAAGTTATTTCATCATATTTCTGCACATCGTATTTGGAAGAAGGCAGGACCTTTGAAAATGTTTACACTGATTGGGTCTGAGTCAAGAGCTGTACACTAGAACGTGCATTAATGAGCATGCATGCATGGACAAGTATTAATGAGATATGAATGTGGAGAGACTGAAATGGAGAAGAGCTCAGCGTTTCACTGGAAGGACCCCCTGATAGCTCAGCCAAAAGCGGTATAACTCAAGGGAGGTTTGAAGGCAAGCCTCAACTTTAGGTAAATTTACAAACATATATTTTAGGCTTTAAATTTTGTTCTGCTTACCTCATAAAATGCGTTAAAGTGACTTTAGATACACTTGCCCTGACGGCCAAGAGATGCACACGTTGAAAATACATAAACACAAACTAATATAATGTATACTTTCTGGCATGCTGCATAAATCATTCATTCAGGGATTTACGGGTCCAAAAGTGGTTTATGCGCCTCTCAACATGCGGGAAAGCCACACAATGTCATAAATAGAAGCGGCTGTAAAGGTGATGGTTTGAATATGTGCACTAACAGACTTGAAGCACTAACAATCACAGCGAGCGCCGCACCGTGTGATGCCAAACGCTCCCTTGAGGCAGAGGTCACCTGTCAGCTCCCCCGTAGAGACACATGGAACGCGTTGCCAATTTAGCGCCATTCTAGCCTTTGTGATGCAGCGTGGCACCAGCCCGCCTTTGTTCGCTGACCTTTGAATAATTCAGCCTGAGCAAAATGCTATGACACATTTTTGATCAAAGTTGCACTATCAAGGGGGGCAGCTACGTGTTTGACTTTCTGATGATGAAAGATCACCTCCTTAAAGCAATCGGTTGGTTGATTAACACATTTATTCTCACACCCTTGAACATGTTTGGAAAGATGGTAATCATATTAGACATGAAACCTATTATCCTTATTTATATCAAGCATGTTAGTTAGCAGGATTACGTATAAACCACATGACCAATTGTGGCCATTAGATTCATTGTGGTGTCAACGTCACGATGTAAAGTATAACAGAGTGCCATCCTCGTATTGTTATTGTTATCACTATTGAGATGGTTTTATGCTTAAATGTTGTTGCTAGGGTCCCTACTAAGCATATTTCCTGCTACAGAATGCTGGAGACAGCTTTTAATGCCAATTGCTAATTGGTTTTCTTTCTTAGTTATTTAGATTACACAAAGATTGCATACAGTCATCCCTCGCCGCTTTGCGTTTCGAATTCCGCAGCTTCACCTTCTCACGGTTTTTCAAAATGTATGAAAACATCAGCACTGTTTCATCAGCAGGGCTTATTATTAGCAAAAAAATGCATATTTAAGCAAGTTTGACATATTTCTGGCCTAAATTAAGCATGGGCAAGTATAAAAATGGCTAAATGAACTACAATGTAAATATAAGGCATTCAGAAGATGCATTCAAATACATGTTGACCTGTAGTGTTCTACACCGGTCACTAGGTGTCAGTAAAGTTACATTAAAGAGATAATACACCGCAGAAAGTATAAAGCAACTCTCCCAATGCTAACATGTGTGAGTCTATATTATCCATTATGCTATTAATGTCTATAATGGCTTATTTTCTGTCATTTGTATAAAGTTTATTGGTTAATATGAGTAAAGGTGATTATAGCGGTGTTATTTCATGTCTAGATGGCTCTAATGTTAAAAAAAAACATATTTAGAAGGTGGTAAACGTGTTTTCTATGTTATAACTATGACTATATTTCATTTATAAATAAGGAATCCTACTTCTCAGAAATTCACTTGTCGTGGTCGGGTCTGGAACCAATTAACCGCAACAAACGAGGGATGACTGTAACTGCTTTCCACAGAAGAACAAGTCCTGCAATGTAGGGATGCAAACCAACATGTGACACCGAACATCTTCTCCCCAAGCGAGTCTTGAGTTCTTCTTCCTGTCACTCAAACACACCACCCACATACACATTAGTGTCTTGGAGAGGTACAGCTGCGACATAACAAGTCATCAAACAAAAAAACATTAATTTTGTATTTATTATCTTAAATATTAAAAATGAATGTTGTCTAAAAAAAAAAAAAAAAACTGAATTGAGCAACTCCAGCTCAATTATCAAGAATCTTTCCCTGGATGTTCTGAACTCCTGCTTCTGTGCCAGTGTTGTATTCAGCAGAATAATGCTGCCAACGTGAATGAAGGCCATAGCGGATGTTTTGTTGCACTTCTTTGGACAGCAAACTCGCTGTGAGTGAAAGAACAGCGCCTCTGCTGGTTGCAGCTAAGTAGTGCACTCTATTTTGCCTCAGTTGTATCAAGACACATAAAAAAATCATTACAAATATGTTATGTCCATTAATAGTTCTGTTTTTGTAGTATGCTCCCTGGACATAGACTGCTATTGTACTGAAATAGAATATTATAGAATATTTGAGCTATGGTCGCTGTCAAGACAGAAAGAATGATATCATTTAAACATTTGATAGTCCTTTGTTTGAATGATACCACACAACATCTTAGCCTTGTGGGAGTTGACCTCTGCACAGGGTTAAAAAAATGAAGATCGCATCGCCTATAAGTTTTCTTGTCCCCTCGCCCTCTGATGAATGACAGCAGATTATGGGTTGGTGACCATACCGCCTTTGTTTCAAAGCTTTGTGTCTCGGAAGCCTTTTGTTAGCCAGTGGGCATCGATCACAATAGAAGTTCACCTTTTAAACTATTCATTCGAAGAAGCGGTGGAAACAGAAAGCATTGGCTGAGTTATGGGCTGTACCTGGACTGTACATCATCCCGCGGCAGCACCTGGTTGACAGCACGTGTACTTCTGGGTGTGTGTGTGTGTGTGTGTGTGTGTGTATGGGTGTGTGTGTGTTTCGTGTCGTCCTGTAGCAATTCCCATTAGACTACTCTTGTTAGGGTGATTCATGATTTTGATATCCCTCAGGATTTTTTTGTAGAAATGGAAATGTGCTTCTCAAGCTGAGGGGGAATCTGGAGTCTGGCTCGAAGGCAACATTTTATGAGCTGTCTGTGTGTGGGTTTATATTTTTACAATTGTAGGCTGTGGGGTTTTTTTGTTTTATTATTTAATTTAATAAAACTGTCTTACACTTTTTTTATTGTTTTATCTATAGCCTTATCTTCCCGTTTGGTCTAGCCTTAACTGAACCACATTGAGTTTATGCCAGATGTAATGCTTATCCTTTTTTATCCTCTGTGCATTGACTCTATTGTCCAGTGTTATCTTGTGGTAAATATATTACACAATACATTTAGGTACACCTGCACTATATAATAAGATTCAACAAGTTACACTGTACCCAAATGATGCCCTTTATTTGCACTCCTGAGTAGGGAAAACATAATAAAAGATTTAGATATGATCCTGGTCTATAAAATCCTTCACAGACTGGCTTCACTTCTGTTAAGTGAATTTCTTTCAAAAAGTCAGCATTTTTACATCGAGGTAACATACGAGATATACCAACTCTTACTTCACAAACATGGTTCTGTGATAATCAACACTGTATGCATATCGTATCCCAATCTTCTGAATGTCTGCTGTTATGTGCTAATCCCTCATCTTTTACTATGTTTATTGGTCTGCAGTTCATCGCTATCATTCGCTGCTAACGTTAGCTGTGCTTGCACTCGCGACTGGGTGCTTTCCATTGGAAGGCTAAACCTGAGCTGCATACTCTTTGTTACAAATGAGGCACAGCACTCTGCTTTTATCAATCAGGGCGTTTTTGAAGTATAAATTTCCCATTCCTTTGACCGACAACTTTCACACGCGACTCCATGTTCATATTTCCGCTCCGCTACTCACCGCTCCTCACCTTGCCCTCCCAACTACAAGCCCAAACACAATGACCGCCAATCAATGTCCACTTCAGGGTGTGACTGACCGTTGTTTTCTGTCCCCAACAACTCAAGCATAAGAAGCCCAACAACATAAGCAATTATTTTTCTAAAAAGGCAACTTGCGTATAGAAACAGTAAAGTTAGAAATAAAAAATTAGATTAACGCGATAAAAAAGCAATGCACTCAGTATGACTGTAATTATTCAAATGTTTTGTGATGTAATTTCCTGTGTGGATGGATTTAAAGTAGCTCTACACCAATCTCAAAGTTTTGAACTATTTTGGCACTTTTCCTGAGCACAGATCTCGACTATAATTACAGATCTGTTTAGTGATACCATTAGCTTGGATCCTGTCTAGCCCGAGGAACTAACTTGTTAAAAAAAATGTAAAAAACGAGTTACGTCGAGTGATGTTTCTGGCCCCGCAACTACAGACGAGGACGACATGGGAGAAAGCCAGGAACCAGGTACACTACAGGAGATAATTGTGATGTTGAATGATATAAGGAAGGCGCTAAACAGTAAAATTGGTAAACAGCATGAAGACGTGAAATCCCTAATGAAACACATTAAGGATTTGAAGAATGAAAATGCATCACTTCGGAAACAAATGGAGGGGCCGGAAGGAAAAGAAGCTTGAAAGAAAGAAAATGATGAAAAGGATCACATTATATTGCAAATTACGTGCGGAGTAGGCAATTTGGAGCTGTTGACATGAACATTGTGATTGTGACTGGGCTTCACATAACACGCAGGTCTTAACGCTAGTGCAGCTGATGACGGAGGAGGACAAGATGTTGCTCCAGCAGAGCAACAGGTGGCCAACTTTCTGCAGTCAAAGGGAGTGGATGTGGATGTCATCAACGTGGATAAATACATCCCAATGTTTGGCAGGAATAACAACACAACACCTGTCAGGAACAGAAAAAACACAAGGTAGCATTGCTGAGGCAGGGAAGTAAGCTGAAAGAAACAAACGTCTACATCAATGAGCATCTGACAAAACGCAATGCTGACAGCGCCATGGAGGCACGGGACTTAAGGAAGCCGGGGAGAATTCAAGGCACTTGGAGCGCCAACAGTAAAATCTACATCAAGTTAAATGGAAGACCACAGGAAGCCAAAGTACTTGTTGTCAAAGGCATCAACGAACTGGACACATATTGAAGATTACATCACGTCGACTGCAAGGAAATTAAAGACATAGCTCAAAAAGACTTCATGCAGCTTTAAAGTCAACATCTTCAATGTTTTATTGTTTTACTAATGAAAATGTATTATGGGCATGCCTGCAATGCAGAGCACCCATTCATTCCAATGTATTAATAGCAATTTCTTCCTAATTTATCTTTTTTCAAATTGTATTTATTCCCTTAATACTGCACGTTTATAGTGGAATTATTGTAACTCCTATTTGCTTCTTGATTTTTTTTTTACATCATCCTTTCATACAGAAAGTGGGAAAAATATTGGAAACAAACAAATACCAAACAAATATTGTATGAATGGCAAGATACACAGGTTAATTATGTACATTCTGACATCTAGTGGAAGAGCATTTCATTGTTCCGCCTATCACTACACTTTTGCAGGCATCGACTGGATAATTTCACCGGGCACAATCTCTCAGGCACACTAATGTGTCAGGCCTTCTAGAACCACAAATCACAATAGTTATTTAAGGCAACTTGGTTGATATTGGGACTATAACAGGAGAACACAACTCGTTGGCTGGCGACTATTCACCACAACAGGAAACGGCACGAAGGAGATTGATTGACAATAGTTTCCGGCCAATCAGGATGCAGAATACAATGGGCGGGTTCTCCCTTAGCCAATAAGGACTATTGTGGATCTATATTTAGCCGTCTATTGTCTACTGTGAGTTGCTAATATGCTTGCACAGGCACATAAACACATACTGAGACTAGTCACACAGACTTGCACACGTCTTCCAACTCTCACATGAGCATACAACACCCTCTACTGGTAGCAGGAGTAAATACAGTAACAGACACATACAACAGAGCACCGATAGATCACTGTAATACACCACAATATGCAAAATTGCACTTAAAAAAATCAGCGTAACAGCGAATCCGCAAAATGTGAACCGCGATGTAGCGAAGGAACACCTTCAGTTCTCCCCTTCTGGAAATCCATTGAAAAGCAATTTACATGTCTGTGTGACAGAGAGGAAGTGAAACGAAAGCAACTCATCCTTCACTCAGTAATGCTTTGGCAACTATAATCAAGGAGTATTACCGTTATTACTGTTGCACAATATATCTTGTTGGTATTAACTGCTCATCAGCCTGCAGGTTATATTTATTCGGTTTGCCTGTATTTTGCTGGCCACAACATTAGGTACAGTACAACTGCCAAGACAAGATCAGATCAATAATTGTTCTGTATGTGTGAAATACTCGTATTAGGAACAGCCGTCAGTGTGATGCAGTGTTGTTGTAGTCAAACTACTTCCACAAAAATAAACATATTGTTAAATGAAGTGCGCTAAGATGGTGTTCATCAAAACTAAGTGTATTAACTTTTTACTGGTTATACCTAATAAAGTGACCAGAGAGTGTGTATATGTCAATGAAAGCCTCCTGCGTATACAAGTAGAGAGGCCCTCGAGGCTGTTACAGTCACACATGAGCACCGCATCACTACATGTGCTAACACGTGTGTGCATCCCATTTGCGCCATTCAAGTCACGGTAGGCTTCGTGTGTGTTAATTTATGCTAAGGAAAGGAAATCAAAGTCGATTAAAAAAAACAGATGTGTGTCCCCTGTAATGTGAGGGAACAATGATGCAGTAGACAGATTTAATAAAGCAGGCAGTATGCTGGCAATAAGCTGAGTTAAGCAAGCTTGATTCCATCTATTAACACTGTTTACCGTCTCCTTTATTGCCCTGAGATGAATTGCAGCCGGGATAAATAAGAAGCATTTCTCTGGTGTTCATTCAGAGACTAACCAGAAACAAAATAATCTGGGGTTTATGAATGACTCGTTTGAAAATTTGATGCCACATATACTGCGTTGTCTTCATTATTGCTAACTGTTGTGTGCAAGTTATACAGTGATAAAACAAAATGGTGGGACTTTGGTTGCAAAGCTTGTGGTGTATCATCACATAAGGAAACACACATGCGGCTCAGCTAAAGATAGCCCTCCATTATAACACCATGCAGGCAACCCTGCAATTATTGCACTCTATTGGTTTTTCACACAGCGCACCTGGAGGAGACGAAGGGTATCAAATAGGACCGAACCCTCCGTGACAGAGAAACAAGCATTGACATTAATGTCACTGTGTGTCAAATATAGTACCATATAAGTGCAGGGAGGCATTATTGGTACTAATGCAACTGTGGGTACTTTTCCACTGCACAGTACTGACTCCACTCTACTTGCCACACATGTCAGTCAGAACGAGACATGCTAGCAACATTAATGGAGAAAAACGAGGGTTTCCTGTGTTTATTTTAGAATAATTATTCAAGAGCAGACGGCGGGCCGGTGCAGCAAAGTGGAGATTGTGGAGTATAATCGGAGTACTGATTTATCGCGGTTAATTGGTTCCAGGCCCGACTGTGATAAATGAAATTCCGCTAAGTAGGAGTCTATATTAATAAATTGAATATTTTTGTAGTTAGAGAATAAAAAACCTTCTAAATATGGTTTGGAACATTATTAGAGCCCTAGCACTCCTATAGCCACCTTTATACTCGTATTACCCAATATAGTAGACATAATAAGAGTAAATAAGACATATGCGTGTCTCTATAAATGTGTTCCCTCGGGGAGCTGAGTGGAGGGCGGATAAGAAGAGACATTGAGGGTTCATAGTTGAATTTTAGCATGGCGTGGGTTACGGCCGCAACAGTAGCTCGTGTTTTTATGAGGGATTATTATGAGGGATTATTGTGTCTGTTGTTCCGGAGATCAAGTCTTGCGTTGTGTCTCACCAAACATTACATTGACATTACTGACTCCTAGTGACTACTGCAGAACACTACAACTTCACAGCGTCTTTGAATACGTCTTCTGAATGCCTTATATACAGTATGTATTTTAGTTTGTTTAGCCATTTTTATGCTCAAAAATGTTTAATTTAGGAAATCTTTTATATTAGATTTATATTTTTTATTAATATTAGGCTGTATTCAACCAGAAAACAGCAAGATTTATTAATTAATATGTTTTTGAAAAAACATGAACCAGGAAATTTGAAACGCCAAGTGGCGAGCAACGACTATACTATTATGTATCGGTCTGCTCCTCACAGCTAGCGCGTGGCATCATTGTTGCAGCATCACTTGACAGATTTCATCTCAATCGGACCTCCATTAAGGCCGAACATTCCTAAGCATGTTCGTCTGAATTGTTTGCTTGAAGAAGGCCGTACTGTTCTACTCCTCCTGCGTTGGAGATGTTGCTCCATCTTCTGGATCGGGTTGGACACTGCACTGAATTGTATTGTATTGTATTGTATGTACTTTATTGATCCCACAGCGGGGAAATTTACTTGTTACAGCATTGCCCCAATGCAAGTGGGCTGTAACTGCAAACTGGTTTGGATCCTTGATGGGTTTTTGCTCGGCACTTGTGCCACCCTTCAAAATTTGGTTTTGTCGTTTTTGTGTTATTCTGCTAACTAACAAACCAACGAGTGCCAATCAAAACAAAACCTCGAATCACACTTTAAGGCACAGTTTCTGCTTTAGTGATGTTCAAAACAATCTCTTGCTCTCATGATTTTCTGGTAAATTTTTATGCTTTACAGAGGGTAAGAAATAAGCCAACAATGATCAGAACAGTATCTTGTGGCTTTGCATTTTCTGCTTGGCAGGGGTAACAAACTAACCAGCAAACGCTGATGAAAAGAGCTTCTCTCCCTCATGTTCTCCTGCTTGTTTTGCACTGAAAGGAGGTAACAAACAAATCAACAATGAGTGATCACAACTGTACCTTGTGGCCTTCGCTTTTATGCTTGGCAGAGGTAACACACAAACACAAAAACTTAACTCAAATCAATACTTTGTGGCCATGCATTTTCTGCTTGGCAGAGGTATCAAAGTAACCAGCAAACTTGGATAAAAACTAACTTTTGCCTTCAGGCTTTTCTGCCTGGTTTGTGCTTGCAAGAGGTAACAAACCAATAGGATTTGGTAAAAGCAACCTCTAGCCTTCACACTTTCCTGCTGGTTTTGAACTTGGCAGAGGTAAAAAATCATCTAAATATGGCAAAATGAACTAAAATACAAATATAAGGCTTTCAAAAGATGGAACACTTTGGCATCATATGTAGTATTCTACACTGGTCACTGGGTGTCAGTAATGTTGGATGAAATGCACAACCGGCTCAATAATCCTTTATAAAAACACACGCTACTGTTGTGGCCATAACCTACGGCAAGCTGAAACTCGACTCTGAACCTCCAAAGTCACTTCCTGTCTGTCGTTTACGCAGCTCCCCTAGGGAAGACATTTATAGCAACGTACATGAGCATGAGTCTTATTTGGTTCATTTATTGTTATTATGTCAACTATACTGTTGGGTAATGAGTCATTCTCCTGAAAGGGGTACCAAAAGCGTACCAATAATCAATTTGCATATTGAAATGAAGTATCACTTGTTGTGTTTCAGTTATGAAGAAACACTTGCAAGGAAATCACACTTTGGTGTATTTCATGGCAACAGGGCACTGTTGACTGAAATCTCAATTGTAGCATTTACATCAAAAATGCTCTAATGTATTTACCTGTTTTGATGTGTGATGAATACTGCAGTGAAAAGAATATTAAAAAAAATTAACACTACCATATAAATGCTTAATTTGCACTTGGTATGAGTAAATAAATGAGTGTTAAGTCAAAGGTTTTGAAAAAAAAACAATTATGACATTTTTACATGTGCTTTGCCGTTCCTTTAGTTTTTCTGTGCATACACACAACGGTCATGGAAAAATTATTTATTACAATTAATTATATGATGAGGCTTTTTCTGTGAAGTTACATAACACGTATGATGGATGGATGGATTGTTTTCTGATTTTGAATTGCGGTGTCACTTTCGTTATTGTCAGAATCTTGACGAAAAAAACGGACAAATAACACACAAATGCTCTAAAGTTTACATTGTCAAGGCAGTTGTGTACTGTTGTGTTGTGTACACTGTGTGTGTACTCCGCCGTTTACATTTAACATTTAACGAGGTGTAACGTTTTGTTGGAGTTTGGTCAAAGTACATGTTTTGGATGCAGCAAACTGTGTTTGGAACACAATGAGGTGTTATACTTTGGAAATCACAGCAGCTGAAACGTAAGTTCCACCGTTTTGTTTTATGTTTTTCATTGTCTTTGCAACACACCTTTGCATGTCACAAAATGGAGACCCGAAAACGGGCTGTGCGTCATGCGCCTCGAAGGGACGGCACCCTCACTGGTACCCCGAGGTCTACAGCGGAGTTATTTCTTGTCTAGAGAGCTATAATAATGGTAAAACCCGTGTTTACAAGGTCGTAAACATTTTTTTTTTATGCTCAAACTATGAAAATATTACATTTCTAAATAAGGAATCACACTTTTCACACAAATTCACTTATCACGGGAATCACTGTACCTGAGGGTTGCTCTGATTATCTGAGATGAATTAAGCAGGCTTTTAAAAAAAATAAAAATTGCCACATCGTAAGCACTAGATATGAAAAGGTAGTTGTGACACATTCCTCAAGGAGCGTAAAAGAGACGACTGCAGAGGGAGAAGCGGTGCAAGGTTGTGGCAAATGAACACCAGTTCTCCCAGGAGACCTTTACCCTCAGGGGGCGCTATGATCACCGCAGCTTCTTGTGTATGTGGATGTGTGTCACAGCAGGTGGTGCCTGTATGAAGTATCACACAGTTTATTTATGACAGCACCCCCACTGACGCTCAGAGACTGAAAACAAGCCGCTCACAACTCGGAGCATCACTGTTGTGACACCAGACACTCGCTCACTTCTCACCTGCTCTTAAAGCGCACTCTTGGAGTTTATTTGCTTTAGAACGAACGCCTCGAGCCATAGTGAAGGGAATATTTGGTTGTAAAGTGTGTTCTTAACGTTCTGAACAAGATTAGCTGGAGCAATATGTGATGTATTGTTGTACTGTTTTTGGTGTACTATTGTTCCTCTTTATTATATGCAACCATTATGGCACATCGGAAACATATTTACTTTACCTTAAGAACAAATAATTCAAGTATTTATATTTTGTTTTATTCATAAAACAAATGGAATCATGTAGCTCTTAAAAATGTTTTGTTATGTAAAGCGTTTTAACTGGTCCTGTAATGTTATCGTTATCTTGTAATGTGAAATGGTTGAATATAAATTATTCCTTGTTTAATTGTAGACTGACCTTCTACCACAAAAGCAGAGGAAACTTTTTTTAATGGCTATTAAAGACATTTAAACAATTGTTTAATTAAAAGTGCTTATAATGAATATTTAACATTACGAAATTAAGATTATTATTATTATAATATTATTATATATTATATATTGTTTTTGTCAAATACTCTATGAACTATTATTATTATTAGTAGTAGTAGTAGTATTCACATTAATCTAATAATCTAATAATAATAATATTATTATTATCATCATCATTATTATTTGTATTACATCAAGCTTTGAAGGTCTACACTGCCTTATTTTTATAAAATGCTTGGTAAAAGTATGCAAAGAATTTTAAAAATTACATGTATTTTGTATTTTTTTTCAACAGAATGGAATTATTATTATTATTATTTCTATCATTATTATCTTTTATATTACATCAAGCTGAAAGTGTATAACTTCCAGACAAATACTAGAGAAATATATGCGAACAAAAATAACAATAAAATAATACAACTTTGTAATCAAAAGTATTTTCTTTTTCAATATTTTTTGTGTAAAAAAAATACAGATAACAGATATGAAAATGGACTTTGTGTTATGGAAGTAGTCCTATGCTCCCACTACAGTTGTAAAATGAAATTTAGATGTAAATTTAGATATAAGACAACACTAGGGTGACCAAATATCCTGTTTTCCTATGACATGGTTTTTTTTTTGAGAAAATCTCCTGGTTTTCATCTTCAACTTTAGTGGTATTAGTCCACTCTGCGACACTGCATGTCGCGTAATCCCTGAGACGCTGTCCGGTGGGCGGCTTTTTGAATTAGTGTTGGTAAATAGCCAAAGAAAAAGCCAAAGAAAAATCGAAACATTCACAGTGTTAATCCTCTGTCGCTTACCCAAGTCTTGTAAAATTCGGGACATCATGCACCATGGCGGAGGGCACATTTTTCCCTGAAAATCCTGGTGAACATCAGGTATAGGGTGGGTAACCCAAGGTTTCTTGGGCAATGGCAGAGATGCTATTTAGTGTAGATGTAAATGGAAGAAAAAGTCCTCGCAGAGAATGTGGGTTTGAAAATACATTCTAATACAATCTCCTCACCGTAGAAGTGCATTGTATCCAATGAGGAGCATTGCAAACATATAACAGGTGGCCTTTACAATCAATCTGCGCATGGCATGCTAAAATGGAGGAAAGAAAGAGAGAGAGAAATGAAAAGTGTCTCTAATATCAGCTTCCTGGGACTTGTGGAACTGTTGTGCTGGTTGCTTAGTAACTGTAATACTCAGATTCAGCCGCGGAGCGTCTGCCTCTATTTTACTCAGTTTTAACTTCCCCAGCTTCTCAAAACCTGCTTTTCTGTGTGATTTCGGGCAGTTATGACTCATTTTATTTTTCTGCCTTTCCCATCCCACGTGGTGCAAGGACAAAGACAAATTAAATTTATTTTGGTAGCCCTTTAAAATTTTCAAACGCAGCACAGTAAGAATAGTGAAACTGATGTTCGGAATTCGGAGTGTCTGTGAATGCACCTCGCTGTGCAGTGGAGTATGAGGAAACATTGTTCCGAGGAAGACCGCAGAGATGTGTTTGCGAGTTGGAGATACATAATAAAGGGTGTTGGACCTGAGCACTGCTGTTGATGTGTTAAGGTACACATAAGTACACATAAGTACATGTAAGTACATACTGTATAACATATAAGTACATATATATAATAGATAGTTATTATCTGCATTTTTTGTTTGACAGCAACGCTTACATTTATGCACAGTTGTGATCTAAAATGTTTAAAGAAGAGTTTCATTTTATTTTTTCATATATGCACCTGCAGTGCTGTTCTTTTTGTTTTTCCCGTCCTGTCCTCTGTTTTTGTCTCTTCGAGGTTTTCAGGCTCACTGGAGGCATTCCAATTGATCCATCAATTTGGCAAAGCAGTGAAACATAAGTCATTCCCTCAGGACACACACACACACTTTTCATAGACAATCTATGTTGTTTGTTTCACTCTCCGCTGTCTCTTGAGTTTGCTTGTGTGTTCTCTCTTGTATGTTTTTTTTTTTTTTGTACCCCGCAATATGCATTTCTGCTTGTTGGACCGTCTAGTGTCATCGCCTCTCGGAGGACAGTCCTGTCTGGGCCTGTCATGACTCAGTACACTGCTGTCAGTCACAAGCGAGTGTGAACTTTCAGCAGCGTTTGCATGGATGATCGCATGGATGATGCACTCATCAATAACATGATAGCAACAGTGTGTCCTTTTAAGAAGGACTCTTTCGGTAAAGCACATATAGAGACATGCTGTTCTTCTAACAGTTGTCTAATCATGTGTTCTGTCTTTGTCCCTTTTTTCCTCCCTCTCTGTTTTTTTTTTTGTCTCTTCCTTCCTCTTTTTTTTGTCTGTTCAACCCCCCTTTTTGTCTTCTTGGGGACACCAAGTGATGGCTTCCAAAGGCAAAATTCGAGGTGAGTGGTGGCCGTGTGTAGTTTCCCAAGTAGATAAGAATTAGATCTGCTATGAGGCTGTGTTCACACTTGTCATTTCTTTCAAAGATTTCAGGGGAGGCGCAGCAGCTTGAGAAAAATATATATTTTTTTCAAATGTAAGAAACTAACTGTTTACTTCCGACAGTCCAAATATGTTGACAAGCGCGCAGAAGATTCTTTCTCTCCGTCGTGTGTCATCGCATGCCTCCTTCACACCACAATGACCGCGGCAGTGCGTAACGCTGTGCCAGTTTGCACCTGCCTTTTAAACATGCTAAAAAAAAAAAGCAAAAATATTGACCACAAACAGGTCTAAGGTTTGATAAATCACATTGCAGGTGCAAAATGAATACATCTGCCTATCCTCCTCCCCGTATTTTGTGCATTCTGATCACCTGCATATTCACACGCAAAATGTTATATGACACACTCAATCCTCATTGCAGAACTGTTAGTAGATCAGTTTTGCACACGCTATCAAGTTTGCACATGCTTTTAGACACGGAAACCTTTATTAGATCAGGTCCCAAGAGGTCCCACCAGATCAAATGTGTGCACCGTGCAAGAGTGTCGAACTACAAGTGTGAACACAAGCTACAAAGTGCTACAGTTCGGTTTGGTTTGTGTTTTTTAGACTCATTTCGGTTGCGCCGATTTTCTTTGTTGATTAATTGGCAAATTGCCTACTTACAGTACTGTAGATGATGCTGTTATCTCCATCCCACAGTACCTATGCACTCCGTGATGGAAAACCATAATCCAAACCGCACTGATGTGAACTGAACTGTAGTGCCTAGAGAAAAATAAACTAGCTGCAGTTCCTTCATTAAACAGAGTGGAAAAGAATAGATGGGCTAACTGGTGATAATCTAAACAGTAAATATTTTTCACATGACTGTAAATGACATTTGTGGCGCCCTTTGTGGGTTGTGGTCAAATTTTTTTGGAATGCAGCGGAACCTCTGTTAGCGTCCACCCCGGTTAGTGTGTTTTGTGGTTAACGTTGAAAATTTACACCACAATTTTGCCTCGGTTTGCGTGCATTCCCCGGTTAGCATACAATGTGGCGCGAGTCTTGTCGTGCTATTAATACACTGCGTGAGTCCAACAACGTATTTTTAATCACAAAATGTTATGTTAGCGTCCCGTTAGCTAGCTAAACAAACAGGCTACTAGAACCGTTACGTTGCCCTTCCATGATGTCATCAGCAGTTGACTCTCAAAAATGTTAACACAAAACATGTTTGAATGGTTTTACATTGATAATTTTCCATGCATAAAACAATTTTCTAAATGCATATTAATAAGGAATGAAAGGGCTAAATGAATATTTAAGGTTACTTTTACTTTCATTGAAGACGTGACTGTTCCCAAAGACACGATGTGGCAGCGAGATCAACCACCACCACCTTCCTGGTTTCAATCATATCAAGAATCACGTCTTCAGTGAAGGTAAAAGTAACCTTAAATGTTCATTTATTCCTTTCATTCATCATTTATATGTATTTATATGCCTTTCAAACTGTTGTCTGAATGTAAAATTATAATTGTAAAACTATAAAAACGTGTTTGGCTTTCTGGAACAGATTAATTGGATTTACATTATTTCTCATGGGAAAAATGCATTAACGTTTAACGTCCGTTTGGGTTAGAGTTGGACCTTCTGAAACAAATTGACGGCAACCAAGATTCAAATGTACATTGTACCATACATGTAATACAGATATTATCCAAGTTTTATAATCATTAGAGAACGGGTCAATGACTTATGTGCAATTAGTTGCTAAGTCGCACCCGTGCCCCTGCAAAGATGTTTTGCTTGATGGCGGCCATGTTTTTCCACCAATCTTGCTGAAATTTTACATGATGTGCTTGTCAGTTCACTAAAAGGTGTGTACCAAATTTGGTCGTTAAAGGTTTTTTTTTGGAGGCCATTGGGCTTAGTGAGAAATTTCCAATCAGTCCGACTTAATGGGGTCTGACTTTGCGATTTAGCAGCAGCGCCACCATGTGGTGATTTGTCAGAAACATACTAGCACAGGGAACACAGTCGGGACGCATGTTTGGACAAATGTTCATCCTTTTGCGTGCAGCGGTTCAGGAACAGACGAGTTAGCTTATCTATTTGCAGATTGCTCCCTTTCTTCTTCCTTCCGAGACCACTTCAATCCTGCACTCCTTTTGGAGATTTGGCAAGTGCCCATCCTTAATAAGCATATAAATAATGAGTATTGCAATGCAGCCATTATCCAATACAACTGCAATGCAACATACTTATATACTGTACTGTACTGTAAATGAAAAGGAAAAACTCATAGAAAAGGTCAGTTTATTCAAAATTTAACACAAAGTGATACATTGGTTGTTTTTTGTTGAGTGCATATTTAATTACAAAAAAACAACGATTTATCCATCCATCCATCCATCCATTTTGTGTGCCGCTTATCCTCATTAGCGTCGTGGGGGTATGCTGAAGCCTATTCCAGCTGACAGGGTACACCCTGGACTGGTTGCCAGCCAATCACAGGGCACATTTAGTCAAACAACTATTTTTCCCAACCCCCGAAATAATACAAATAAAAACAACAATAATTTAATAATGCATATATTACACATAAAATAATAGAATTATGAAATATATCAGCAATAAAACATACAATACAATAACAGTGTAATAATAATTATAGCAATTATACAATATGTTAGAATAAAATAATTATATATAATATAATAATAACTATATTGGAAGTAAAATAAATAATACAATGCATTAAAAATGAAATAATTGAAAAATGAAATGTATTATTAAATAAAATACAATCAAATTCTAAAATAAAACAGAAGACCCACGTTCTCATTCATAACATAAGCAAGTGTGGCCAAGTCTGTAGTTGGCAGTATGTTTACACCATGCACTTTGCACCAGTCTACAAACTAGAAGTAAGTCGTGTTTTCTCATAATGAGGCGAGCATAAATAAAGACGAACGTATGCATAAATTCATGCATAAATTACACTCAGCTTCCCCGCCGTCATCCATTTGAACGCGAGTGAGACACGGGATTCCTTTTTGCTCGGTTGAAACATTTCAAATCTGTTTTTATTTCTTTTTTTTTTTTTTACTTTGTTCTTTGGTTGTTTCTTTGCTTTCACGCTCTCTCAGCTTGGAGCCGTCCGTGTCAGAAAACAGTGTATAACCTATTCATGGAGGCCAATTTAATTTCCCTCATAAAAGCATCAGTTGTGTGCCCTTGGCTCACGATAGGACTTGTATTCTCGTCTGGACAAGAACACACTTACTATCACCTTGAGCATTTTACACTCAGGTTTATATATTTTTGACCATTAAATTGATGGGGCTGAATCAAGGGCAAATGATATCGATGTCCAGTAGAGGGCCTGGGAGTGCGCTCGCTATCTGATCCCAACACTTCACATCAAATGGCATCATAGAGATGCCATTTGATGTTAGCTGAGAAGAAAATTTCTTCAGGTTGTCTTTTTTTGCCACTTTAACTTCACTGGATATTTCTCAAAGTGACAACACAAAACAATGACCTTATTAAATGATGCAGCAAGCTCCTTCTTCATCAGCGGCCACGGTTGTGAAAGGTCTCCCTTTATTCTGCCGTGCTCAGTCAAAATGACATACAGGTCATTGGTAAAAGTGCATACTGTAACACACTGAGAAATTGCTTAAGACACGTTTTCCAAAATGTGGTTCCTCCTCAATACGCAGAAAATACACAGGTGAAAACATGGGAATACATAAAAATGTATCCACACTGATTCTGGCTACTCTATTGTTAAACAGGATTATAAAGCTTTGTAGCCAAAAGGTTACCTTTACCATATGCAGATATGTAAAATGGGAGTTGCCCCATTTTATTTTAGTTCTGATGGTTTATAAAAGTGAGCAACACACCCTCATGATTACTCATGCCATCACTTCATAACACTTTTTGGATGGGTTCAAGTGCTTTTGTTTATTATACTGTTAAAGGTGATAGATGGTTAGGATTACCCTCAAGATATCTTAGGGACGTTTTATACCATTAAGGTTTTTTTTAATATATTCAAGCTGGTTGTGTTGAATGAATATAGTTTGAATTTGAGGATTCTTTTTTAAATATTTCTTTATTTTATGTTTTTTTAAGTCTTCCAAAGAGCTACCAAAATAACAACACATTTGTTCCTAATGACAACAAATATATATTTTGACAACAAATATATATTTTTTAAAACATTCCCACGTGTACAGTAACATACCATAAGCAAATGCAGTCCTTTATGTTACAATTTAAATTTGTCCGACTGGCTGTCAATTTTGCATTTGTCCACCAGATGGTGCTACTTTTTCCCAGTCAAAGCATGCAACAAAATTTTACACCTTTTACTGGTTTCTGCATCTGAAGTGATAAGTAATAATTGCTATTGATGTTGGATAATGGTGTATGTGTGTTTGTGTGTGTGCGTATGTGTAAAAAAACAACAAAAAAGTGTGTATAATAAAAATGTAATAATAGATTGACCAGAAAAAGTGGAAAAAAATAGACTATATCAAATATTTACAGGAGCTTTTTTGTCTTTAGGACCTCAAGTTGATTTTTTAAAATCTGGCACTGCTTTAAAAGATTTGCTTAAAAATGCTGCCAGTCATTGACCTATCTCAGGGCCTAATAATCAGCAGTTTGCTGATGTTAACGTATTGGATGTGAGTCGCCCATAGTTGCGGTGGGGTTATGGTGTGGGCGGGCATATGTTGTGGACAACAAACACAGGTGCATTTTATTGATGCCATTTTGAATGCACAGGGATACCGTGAGGACATCCTGAGGCCCATTGTTATGTCATTTATCCACGACCCTCATGTTGCAACACGATAATACACGGCCCCGTGTTGTAAGGATCTGTACACAATTTCTGGAAGTTGAAAACATCCATTGCCAGCATACTCACTGGATATGTCACCCTTTCAGCATGTTTGGCATGCTCTGGATCGCCGTATACGATAGCGTGTTCCAGTTCCTGACAGTATTCAGCAACTTGGCACAGCCATTGAAGAGGAGTGGACCAACATTCCACAGGCCACAATCCTAAATGGTGGTCTCACCAGATATTGACTTGTTTTCTGGACCCCCTCATACAGTAAAACATATTCCTTGGCCTTTTATTGTGGCCAGCGTAAAGCACACCTTTGCAATGATCATGCTGTCTCATCACCATCTGGCTATACCACACCTGTGAGGTAGAGAAGTGGGCCTTTTGTGTACATAGAAAATGTGTTGCATATTTTTGTTGAGTGTAGTTGTACAGCTAGAGTCCAGACATAAAGGTCAGCAGCTCCAGGCTGTCCATCTGTCTGGCTCCACTACTCTCTCCTTCACTGCCTCCTGAATGTCTAAATAAGGAATGTTAGTTGACTCAGCGGCTGTTGCTTCAAAGGTCAGATGGGAAGAATCTGTAATTCTGTCTCATGACAATTAGTTGTGCTATGTTTTCAGGAGGCGTCGTTGTTTCGGAAAAACATTCCAGATGCAGCATTGACGCCATGTGCGGTGGTTGGAATGTAATGAGTGGTTGCGGGGCAGGAGTCCAAATGATTGTGGAGAAGCTCTGATTGCTCAGACATCTCTTATTTACGGTGGTGATGAGTGGTTCCGTTTTAACATTCAACATACATTTAGAGTCAGCTGTAAGGAGGTTAAAGCTAGTTTCTAAGGGAGGAAAAAGACAACCTTCAAGTGCTCCATCTTGGAAGATGTAGTTTAAAGAACGTGATGCAACTCTCACTTCTTTATTGCACACAGAGGAAGCGGTTGACCTGTGTCAGCCTTGGCGTGTCATTCAGATTTCAGGGCAATTAATCTGACCCCCCCCAGTCTCTCTCTCTCAGAACACAATGGAGCGCAAGGATCAAGATAATCGGGAAAAGAGCGCCAGCAGAAAGGGAGGATATGATAATGAGAGACAAAGAAAGTGGAAATACACCCTTCAGGGATCAACTCCAAGAGGAAATGTGACACATGGAGAGCGAGGGATACTGAGAGAAAGCGAGGGAATTGAGTGTGTGCACTGGAAAAGAAAGTAGGGGAAAGCACCCGAGTTGAAGAGAAGATCTAAATTTAGACATGGAAATCAGAGGAGAGCAGCTGCCTCCTTTTTCCTCAGGAGATACATTTAAATCAGGTCTGGGTGGCCAGGAGGGAAAACTAAGGAAGCAACTCCACTGGTCAATTAGGCACACACAGGACTGCATTCTTCTAATAGAACCATCATTGTGGCCCCTTTGGCCCTTTCAGTCCCAGTGGACTGATCATGCTGTGGGATTCCTGGGTGTGATTTGTGCAAAAATAACTTGTCACTTGCAGAATATGCTTATTTTTAGTAGAGATGCAAATGGGCCGTTAGTAGTGTAGTGGTTCACATTGCTGACATTAGTGCAGCTGCCACTAAAAGCCCTTGTCCTGTTCCGAGCATCCCAAACTATAGCAAACAGACCTCCATCAAGGTGTAAACATTTGTCACATGGCAACAACTTACATAGAAAATGTGGTTCAAATAGGATTGAACACTTTTTCCTCAGTGTTCCTCTGTGTTGCCAAGGTCACTGGCGTATGTGAGTGACAGTAAGAAAAGCTCTGACTGGCTTCGGAAGGAGTCATTTGACGCCACCTGTTGGTCTGCATGTCTAAATGTCTAAACCCTGCATATAAGACTACTTTGTACTTTTTTGTCTGGTAAAATATCGCCTTATATCCTGGTCAACCTTGTACATTAATGGCTTCCACAGATAATTGTTGAGGAAGTCTCTGCCACACAGCGGGTGAATAAATAGTGTAGTAACACTCTATTGTATTTTTTACAGCAAATATCAGCATCACTGATGTTACCGTAGGAGTTCCTGGAAGAATATGTAATAACTGGAGACAGGAATTTACACACATTAAAGCAAATGCACAGTAATACATGTGGTCCTCGGGTAAAGTACGAGTTCTGTTTCTAGACTGTGACGCAGGTTGAGGTTTGGTGTATTTTTATCCCTGTGACTGTCTTACACACTGGGGGGCGATGCAAGGAGTGAGAGGCAGGCTTATTGAGAGAAGGAAGTCTCGATAATGAAATCCATTTCATAGAAGCAGATCCTTTCACATGTTCAGTTACACCATCTTTGTCCTTTACGATGGTTGTCATGTTTCAGCACCTTGGACAGGGCACGTGACCAACCACGGACTGTCTTACGATGTCTAACTACAATCCCTTTTCACTTTCACTTTTACACACTGCCACCAGACGAGTCTGCCTCACTGCCTTGAGAGACATAGTTGAGATTAAACTTAAATAAGCAAATAAAAAGAACAAAAGTGACGTTGTTCTTCCTCTCAGTATAGCAACACGACTACATGTTATTCCGCCAGTCCACCACTGTATTCATCGGCCAATGTATTACTCTGCTGCATGCACGTAACTAGTTCTCTTTTTCTTGCTTCAGGAGGACTGCCTTCTCCTTGATGGGACTAAAATCCAAAATAAAAGAAACAAAAATAATTGTTCCATGATCAGACGGTGGTATCATACAGCTTTTATTACATGTACATGCAATGTTTTAAGTTACATTTTAACAGTCATATAAGTGTAAAAAATAAGTCACCCACTCCTCTGGCGCATGTTTTTCTTCTTCTTTTCTTATGTTTTTTTCTCTTAACGCCCCTTGTTGAGGCTGCTCCTTGTTTCGTACAGTAAGTGATGTCGTAAAAAAAAAAAAAAAAAGCCACGTAGCAGTCAGTCCTTTCACGCCCGCCGAACTGAGATATAGCAAAGTACACTACAGTAAGGCCTCGGCAATATGTACTGCTTGTCGCCAGTTCAGACTCTGAACTTTGCACAACTTTCCAGCATGTAGCGTAAGCGTGCTATGCTATGAGGATCCATATTTTTGGAATGCTTTCTTTGAGTCATTTGCATATGAATAGAGCTTTTACTCGAAAACAAATAGTCTGTGTAATGAAAAATCTTAAAAACATGGGTTGTTTTATATAGTGGGTGTAGGCATTTATAAATGCAAACAACGTCTGGCATCACATGATTTCTCCTTAAGCGAGTCACGGTCTTTCAACCTTTCACTCACACACGCCAGTAAGCTTGGCATATGTTGTTAGCAAATTAGCAAACAACAGAGGAGATGTTAGGATGCTACTCTTAAGGTAATGTCGAGCAGCGAAGAAATATGATTGATGATGATTTTTTATTTACAGTAAATCTACCAGTTATTATTTCACTAATATTGAAAACATGAAAGTTGGGTCCTCCTACTGTATATTCAGGTCAATACGGTGCGTTTCCCTATGTGGCCTGAAAGACTGAAATAAAATATATGCCAATGGGCCGGACTTAAGTATATGCGTCCCATTCGAGTAAGTTGGGAAAATGAGGAGAAAGTAGATGATGTTCAGAGAGAAGAAGCAATAAAGAGAGTGAGGACAGCAGCGGGGAGCCAGAGCATGCTTCATGCAAAACTTCCATGAATAAAACATATTTCTTTCCTCCCAACGCACCGATCCATTTGCCTCCTCCTCCTCTTTCCCACTCTATCTCTTCCGTGCATGATTAACCTTGGGAGGCCTTAATCAACGCTGGAAATGACCCGTGCTCTTTGACGTACCTCCTTTCCTCCTTCACCTCCTTCCACATCCCATCTCACCCTTTCATACACAACCTCTGTTTAGCTTACCTGAGTTGTCTTCAAATAGTAATAATACTAAATACTGGCAAAAGTCTCCGACAGTGCTCCATTTATGCAAGGAATTTGATCTAATATCGTAGCATGGAATTCTGTTTCAAAATAATCTAACCATATATGTGTTCCCTTTATGATCTTCTCCTCGGGGGTAAAAATGAGAGTTAAGTCAGGGATGAATAATCTTCCTAACCTAAGCCTTTATTCACACAGTCTTTAAAGCCCATCCTCTGGGGATGGGAACAGGGATAGATTTATGGTTATTTTTATTTACTTGTTCCCACTCCCACTCGCCCTCATTCGCACACACACGACACATGTGCAACATAGGGAGCTGCCCAGGATGCTGAAGAGCTGTGGACCTCTCCATGGTCCTGAAAGCTTAACTCAGCTTTAGAGCTTACACACGAATTACCTAATTGTCTCATTTCTTGCTGTTTTCTTTTTTTTTGTCGTAGGATGCAAGTATTGCCCACACAGGGGAGCAGCTTTTAATTTGTTTTCTCCCAGTGTAGCAAGGTCTCAAGGTCGCTACTGCAGGCTAAATGCACCTGCTGTGCTGCTCGAACGTTACGGTCCATTTCAGTACATGGAGCTAAAATGCGTTTTTTATGTCGACCAACAAGAAAACAACCATGCACTGCTCTTCATCACAACATCACTGATTAATACACAATGAAGTGTCATGTCACTCATTGTAGGTCACACATGTGTTTTCTAGGTGTCAGCGGTCAGTACCCTCTGGTTCAGAATGTCACCGTGACAGAGGGCGGGATGGCCAACATGACTTGCCGGGTGGAGTACAACGACAACACCTCCCTCCAGTGGTCTAACCCGGCACAGCAGACCCTCTTCTTTGGCGACAAGAAAGGTGAGTGGATGCATGGGTGTTTGTTTGTGTTTGCCATATGCGCACACGCACATAGTACACTGACCTAAAATGGGTTAAGAAACGTACAAAAACAAATTGGTGTATTTCAGATATTATTTTATTTTATGTGTTTATTTGCCATGAAAATGTGAAACACATAACACGCAAGTTGTTCATATTTCAAATGTTACAGTATTGTACGAAACTGATAATCTTGTGTTTTGATAGACGTTGCTTAAAATGTATTAATTAGGGGTGTCACGAGATCTCGCAAGATGAAAACTTTCTAATTTAGAGAAAAGCTGTCTTGCGGGAACAGGCCATCCAGAATTCTGTGAGCCTGTGAGCTATGACGTCACTACTGTGAATGATAATACACGTAATATGGAAGTGGCATTGCATGAGGCAGGATTGGAACCGGACATTAAGTGCTAAGCCTACACTGTAAACCTTGCAATCCAAACTATGTTGGTGTTCGCAGCGTCACTTATCACTTGGCGAGTGCTTTTTTTTCATCGGAGTTCAACAGATGTGGCTGTGTTAATGTCCAAGTAGAAGCTGTAGTAATTCTAAATTTGATCAAACTTACATAAGGTTTGTCAGATCAAAACAGGATCGCTGCATAAGACATCTATTAAAACATGGGATACTAGCATTTATTTCTGCCTACTTCGGCCTAATCTACTACTCCCTGATACGGCACTCTAAGCATGACGGGAACTGTGGTTCTTTCTGCCTAAACATAAAACTAATCTACTGCAATCTATTTTATGTGCCTTTACATAACTACACATCAACATAAATGAGTATTAGTTGCAGCTCCAACTGCTGTCATTATTTTAACTTTCATATGTTTTCTTTTTTTTGTTTCAATTTGTGGAAAACATTCAACAGTTAAAAGCATCATGCTTAGATCATGTATGCAAAGTTATAAAACATTTCAAAATGTACCTGCATTGTTTTGTGGCTCAGTTAAATAAAAAAGCCTGTAAGTCCTATATTTTGTCATTGTAGTTTTCTCAAAAGTAATGTAATGTAAAAAAAATATTGTTTCGTCTCATTGTTGTGAACCCAGTATCGTGTATTGTCTCGCGAGTTGATTGTATCGTGACACCGCTAATATTAAAGTATCAAGAACGTGTCGGTCTCATACAGCTATAGAATTATAAAATTGAATAAATCAATCAAAACTGAGCAATAGAATCTTCGTAAAGACAGATTTCTTTCTGTAGCTCTTGTATTGGTTCTTATCACATTGCACAGGTGTACCAAATGTTGTGGCCCTTGAGTGAAGCCTTACAGTGAGGCAATTTGCTACCTTGGCAGCTGTCCTCTACTGTTACATTGTCCCGCTGTCCCCACTCCCGTTTGCGGAATATGTGTGGCTGTAATAGCCTCAGAATCCTCTATTATTTCATGTTTAAGGTGTCATACTGTAACTCATTATTGTTTATAAAAATGTCAAAACAGTGAGCCATGATACATTTGAAATCGTCTCGAGCAGGCTTTTTTTCTATTCTCCTTTTACTTTTTTCAAGTGGCAGTTCCTTCCCTAGCTCCTCTGGCGCCCCCTCTAGGGAAGGTGTGCCTCACCTCGAACGCACGGGTCTGGAGTTCTATTGTAGCAGCACCATGTGACACTTCAGTGTTTCCTGTCAGTGTGTTTGTCAAAAGCTGCAAGCTCAGTCGTGCTTTGTGACTCTTGCACTCATTTGCACACCATGAGCTTCATTTTGCTACTTTGGATGGTAGAGAACAATAATATTAAAAGGTCAAGTCATGTCAGATTTATGTATAAAGCGCAAATTCATTCAAACAAGAAGGAAAAAACAAACAGTACCACACTGCTACTTTCCATGAAAGAAAATCAACTGAACCCCACGTGAGCAGGCACTTTGGGGACAGCTCTACAAATCTCAATTTCCGATTCCGATATCAACCGATACCGATCTGTGTATCATCACATCTCTTTTTCTTGAGTAAAATAGTTGTAAAGTAACAATACTCTTAAATGAGTACAGTTGAATTGTTAGCTACTCCACCCATCTATGAGTAGATAATTAAAGTAAACTAGTTTGATGATCTGAAACATTTAAGTGTGACAAACATGCAAAAAAATAAGAAATCAGGCGCAAACACTTTTTCACACCCCTCTATATTTGTTATTAGTATCAACATTTCTTTACATTGTGTCTTTTTGCTCTATAGTTGTAATTTTTACTGGGGTTTTTTGGTTTATTTTTTATTTCCACAATGTGCCGGAGGCCAATAAAAAATGAGCCACAGGCCACTAATGGCCCCCAGGCTGCACTTTGTATATTGCTGCTTTAAACACTCACTGAGCTGAAGTCTTGTGAGATTTGTTGACACCGCACATGATGATGTTTTGAACTCTTTCGGCATGTGCCATTCTTCAAAACCGTGGTTGAACTCCAACTCTACCTTTTGTTTGGTTGTGTATTAGACTCAGCGGCTGTGACTGAAATGCACATCAACATGTGGGCGTGGCACAAAGCCGTCAGTGTTTTAATGGCTAATCAGTAGAAAAAGTTTATTCCTGACCTTTTACTCTATTCTCAGTTAAGTCCCCATAAAGAGGATTCATGGTTGTTATTTTGCGGGTTCAGGCCCGCTGACTGATTGTGCGCCATAGCGCCTCTCTGCACCATTAGTGGAGTGTAATAGAGTATGAATCACGGTCTCTTGTAAGTGTCTGGATTAAGCACATATGGGATTTACACGCTCTTCTTCCATTATCCGCTCCCTCACACTGGCTGCCCACTGGCTCTCACTTGTCCATTTGTGTGTTTTGCTTGTGTGCGCGTTTCGCCTTACTTTTTTTTTTTTTTTGGGGGGCTTCATGCACAAGCAAATTTCCAAACGGCTCAGTCAGAGTAACCGTACAAAAATGCACTGAACATCAAATTCAACAGTTGATGTGCTCTGTGGGTTATTCCATATCACCCGGGGGGGTTGAGCTCAGGGGTGTATTCCGTGGCATTTCCAATGCAGAGCTGTGCGAGATTGGAAATGAAAAAGTGCCCGAAGACTTTCCTATTATCAGCACAGCTACCACTGAGAACCGGCAATTGCATGGTAGTTTTTAGAGGGGTTTAGCCTTGTGTGTGTTCCTACGGTGGGGGGATGTTGTCTTGCTGATCGTGGCATTTCACATGCACATGCTGATGGGCACGCAGACATGCCGAGTGTTTCCAAAGTGCCACTGGCAGTGCGAGAAGATGTCTGAGCTGCAAACGCCTGTGAGCACAGTGGCTTTCAGATTAATGTTGCTTTCTGCCTGCTGGGAGGAAGATGAAGATTAGGGGCAGGCACACTTTTGCTCAAATGTATACAACTCCCAGCGTGGCTTTATATATATTTGCTTATAGTTGCAGTCAGTTGTTGTCCATTATGACAACATTCTGTACATTAGTTATTACATGTCCAATAAAAATTATTGGGGAAAAGGACATAGGACACATGAATGAATGCTCTAGTTTTTGATTCTGTTTCTAAGGAAAACCGCGGTCCCACTGTATGTGTGGATGGCTTTGGGCGTCCTGCTCATGGTTTCACTCGTGCTGGTCTGGTGGTGCATGTCAGGGTGCCATGACGTGGCTTCAAGGCGTCGAGCGAACGACCACGGTGCTGGTGTGCATGTGTGTGTGTATTTATTTATGTATTTATTTTTTACTTATTTGTTTATTTATTTATTTACGTATTTATTTGGGGAGGGGGGGGTGTACTGGGGTTGGGTGGTCCTCTGTTGGAAGCTGGGTACAGGGTGGCGCGAGGCGGGGCGGGCCGGGCCCTGCGCCCTGGGGTTGGGGTGAGTGAGGAGCTGGCACTCCCGGTCATGGGCGGGTCTCCTTTCTGTTGGCAGTTGCGACTCTGGCCCGCTGGTTTGTGGTGTCCGGTGCCCATCTGCCCTTGTGGGGTGCGGCCTCTCACTGGTCTCGGGGGCTGGTTGTCCTCCAGCCAACTGGTGCCCTGTTTCCAGCCGGGGTTGCCCCTCTGCTGCCCCTTGCTGGTCTGCCCGGGTTGGGGGCTGTGCGGGCTGGGTCTTGGGGGCTTGTCCTGGGTCTTCCCACCGTCGTGGGGCTGGTGGGTCTCTGGTGGTGGGGGCCCCGAGCTGGCTGTGTGGGCTGGGACATGCTGGATGGTGGGAAGTAGTCCCTCACCTGCCATATATTCCCAGTGATAAATGCGCGCACATACATACGTATAGACATGAATACATACATACATGCAGACATACAGTCATGGAAAAAATGATTAGACCACCCTTGTTTCTTCAGTTCACTGATCCATTTTAATGCCTGATACAACTAAAGGTTCATTTGTTTGGACAAATATAATAATGGTAACAAATTTCATCTAAGAGTCGATATCTAGCAACTTCTATGGTTTTCTTGATAATAACCAAAATCACTTAAGTTCCCACATGAATAGCTATAGCATTGTACTGCCAAAAGAAATGAACTCTTATGAGCTATTGTTGTTGTCATTGTTATATTTGTCCAAACAAAGGTACCTTCAGTTGTATCAGGGATTAAAATGAACAAAAAACTGAAGAAACAAGGGTGATCTAATAATTTTTTCCATGACTGTACACGTACACACACATACCCACTCACAGTACACGTGTACATCCCCACATATTTGTTGTGCTATTTTTACAGGGTCAGGCAAAATGGTCTGACACATTTGCAAGTTAAATAAAAGGCAAATAAAGTAAAGAAACAAGAACATGTTTTTATTTGCGAAAAGTACATATAATGCCATTCTGTTTCATTATGTTTTAAAAATGAAATCAGTCAAATGGGATCCATTATTGTCCACACACTCAATGCAGATCCAGCAGCTCCGAAGTTGGTAACCCATAACAAGATAGTGTTTGGAGCTGGTACGGGATCATGTCTACCAAGGTTGAAGTGCAAACGGAACGCTCGTTGTGTTGCAGTTTGTTTTGATAAACGTTTCCACAATGAATGCGCGATGCTCACCAGTCCAATTCATGGCAGCAACTGAAAAAGAAACGAAAAACAACGGCATTATAAAGAAACAAAGCAAAATGGCATCATATGAAAAAAAATGGCATTATATTTACTTTTCGAAAATAAAAACACTTTTTTGTTTCTTTACTTTATTTGCCTTTTATTTAACCTACAAATGTGTCAGATCATTTTGCCTGACCCTGTATTATAATGATGATGATTTGGGCAATAACCTTACAAACAGTTATTGTTATTTGTATTATTGTTATGCTTACTATTTTTATTAGTAGTAGTAGTACTAATAAGTATTACTGTCGTAATACAGTATTATCACTGTAGTTGTTAATCTTATTTTGTTATTACGATTGTGGACTCTATGGTTGTCAGACATTTGCTGATGTAGTGCTGATGTAGTCCTGTTGTCTCTGCTTTATCCCCCTTTCTTGCCTCCACACTCCCTCCTCTGTCTCCTTTTGTCTTCTTCTCTAGCCCCTCCTGTTCCAGTCCAGCCGCTCCAAATACACATCACAATAAAATCAAATCAAGTCAAATACAAACTATGTAGCAGGAGAAGAGTATCTTACACTTTTCCCTGGTAGAGCAAAACTGTTTAGCATGTAAGGGCATCTAGATCAACAGTACTATTGGCCCTATTGGCTGAACAGGACGGGTTGACGATGCTTACAAGCTAAGAATGTCCAGTAAGCAAGGTAAAACAACATCTCATCAAAGCATTGCATTTGTATTTTACAAACTTCTCAAGGTCAATGGCCCCCGAAAGGTTATTTAAGTCATGATGTTGGTGCCAGAATTTGCTGGCTTATGAAAAATTGCCTAAAACTGAGAAAATATCCTCTGAGAGATAGTTCTCTGGTGAAATAGTCTGTCCATAGCAGAGGTCACGGGAGAATAGCCGGACTACTTCAAGCCTTGTCTTAAAGAAGATGAGCTGCATCAGCCGAAGACCATACTCAGTGTCTCTCCTGGCAGATAAAGGAACAAAATGGTGCCTGCAATTCGCTTGGTTTCACCAAAATTGGGCAATTAAGGATGTTGGGGAAATGTCGTCTCATCTGATTTCTTTTGGATTATTCAGGTGATACGGTCAGGATGGTGGGAAAAAATGATATGAAAGTATGGAGCCATCCTAGGTGGTGATGGTGATGATTTGAGGGTATTTTTTCTTGCCAAACTTTGGACCCATTAGAACCAATTGAGTATGGTATAACAGCGACCGTCTTTATCACTTTGTGATCACCTCTCAAACTGGATTCCTAACTCAAATATCCTCAGTTAAAGCCATTTTTAAAGGGAAACTGCACCTTTTTTTTGCCCATCATCAGCATTTCTTAGTGAGACAAGAACACACGTCTTTCCCTTTTCTGTGTGGTCTAGATAGCCACCTGGTGCTGGCAGTAACTTTTCCACAAACAATGCAGGTAATAGGGATTCACCTATTTGGCCTATAAAACCCTCGTAAAAAAACATCCAAAAACCACGAACAAGGCTCCATGAACATGCTGTGACCTGCATATTAACCAAGCTATAGCGACATTGTTACTGTAGGAACTAACACCGAGGAACTACTTTGCTGGCATAATGACACAGCACCTTGTTGGCAGCGCCTCACCCCCTATCTGCTCTGACGTTTCACCCTCTCTTCTTGCCCGCTCATCTTGAAAAACGTGTAGCCTTATCCTCCGTATATTTTGGCTCAAAAAGATAAGGGTCTGGATCCTCATTTGTCCCAAAGTAGTCAGCAACGGCTCTCATGCAGTCTGCCGTGATTGTTGGTAGCAAACACAGAACGCGCTCTCTATGCTGTTGTTGTTGATGACAGTAGCATGAGTTGCTATGCGCTCTGTGAAATCCATGCCCCCAGGAAAGAAGTTCCTTCAATTATGAGATAGAATATTGGCATATGACCACAGGATCTAACAGGATACTTATGAATTTCAATGTATGGTCGATATGTACTGACATCACTCCTACTCCTTGCTAAACACACTAGCACATGCTGTTGTTGGGATGACGTGGGTTCTGCGTGCTGGACAGAAGTGCTGGTGCAGAGTCTGGAATTGACTGCTTGTATCGAAGTGCCAATATCGGCGCTCTTACATGCATAATCCGATACTGTTTTTTTGGCTGATATGAGACCGATATTTGATATTAATATTGGATGAGGACACCCTTAATTAATTACGTATTCATTTTATTTCTTTTCTCGCGACCCTAGTGAGGATTAAGCGGCATAGAAAATGAATGAATAATGATTTAATTTCTTCCTCAAATTGTGGACCCTCATAGCTACCCTACCTCCTGCATATGTCTGAATTTTAGCATATAATAATCTGCCGCCCACAGCTAAATTTGGGCAGTTCTCCTTTGGCCCATGCTCCACTACCCCCGGGCTAATGTAGAAATTGGTTAGGTAGTTTTTGTGTAATCCTGCTAACGAGCCAATAATCAAACAAATGAGATCATCAGTAGAAAATCCTATTTGGGGAAGAAACAAATGACCTTGAAATCAAAGTGTTGTTAATCTTTGTCAACAAAGTTACAAAGGGTGTCACGTACAGCCGCCGTTAAATTCCGCCACATACCATTAGCATAAACATATTGCTTTCTGGCAGACAGATATAGTGATGGAGCCCTTTGGCAAACCCCTGTGAGCGCCGCCGCTTTCGCCGCCGCCGTTGTTTTTAATGTCACGGCTTGCGGTTCACCTCGAAGATGCTCAGACGGATGCGAGAGACTCCTCTTGTCGTCTCGTCCTCTCCGAGGCACTCCGGCGGCTGTGAAGGGTTGTTTGAATTTCAAATAAGTCATCGGCACAAAAGTAGGCACTTTGTCCTCCCCATCACGACACCACTGAGGGACTTAATCTGTGCCTCGGCAGCAAGAGAGAGATGAGCACCGGGCAAGAGGGATTGTCTCTTTTATACCGCTCAAAAGAGACTAATATCCTTTTACAAATTGCTCTTTTGGTTTTGTGGAACTCAGGACTTGATAATAGCTTTAGTTAGTAGAACGAGACATTTCTCTATGATCTATAATTACAGTATCTTCACTGTCCCCATAGCATAGAGAACCTATGTGTAATTACTTTTCAGGAAAAATAGACAGGCATCTCTAGTGATCACGCTTGCTAAGGTTCGACATGAGGTTCGTCTATTCAGTATGTCTTTTACTGTCCACATCTTTTTCCATTTACAATACATTCATAAATGCAATTGCAATTTGAGGTTTCTCCCTCGTGATACACTCCTGTTAAATTGGATGACCAGCCTTCGGAGCAACACTAAATTAAGTTTGTCACTGGTCGAGCAGAACATATTCAGACACTGGAAATTTTATTGAATTAAGTTACACAAATGTCCGGAAAATGGAGTGCGGTGCTTGGCTGCAACCAGCAGAGGCGCCGTCAGTCTCGACGAGTTCGCTATCTTATGACCAACATGGAAAGCTGAGCTAATAAGTGCACCCATGCTTTGGACAGCATGATTCTGATCAATACGACTCATCAAAAGGGGCGTTTGAACATTAAGAGAGACATTCTCCTACTTGATTGTTCCTTTTAAATCATGTAAATTATTTTATTCGATCAAAGAAATGCGTTCCAAATTCCTGTCTTGGGTGTGGACTGCTGATATCACGCACAACGTCCGCGTACCTCACGAGATGTCATTTCAGCGGGCAGGCACTTGTTTGGCTTTTTATTTGGCTTTTTGAAAAACAAGTTCCACTGACAATGGAATAAAAGAGCTTCAACAATGCATTTCAATAGAAGGTGAACGGTACCTGTTTTATTGTCTTATATGTTTTACATATTATTTTACTAAATGTGACGTCAGATCACATCCAGGGTGTACTCCGAAGTACCCCCGCGGCCCTAATTAGGATAAACGGCACAGAAAATGAATGGATGGAATTTGACTTCTAAAGGAAAAATAGTAATTTAGAATTGCATTTGATAACTTATTCAATAGCAAAGATGTAGTTACAGTTTTTATAAACCCGAACACCCGATCCCAACAACATATTTATACGTCTTTTAAGTTTTTTTTGCGCAAGACGCAAAAAGAGGTGATGGCGCAAATCTTCACTAATGCATTTCACTTCAGAGCAATTTTAAGCCATGAAAATGGCCACAAGGTGGCAGAGGTGCATTTGATAAGAGCTTGGCAGGGCTCATGTCGAAGGAATAATCACACATGACAGAAAGGAGGAAGTGAGAGAGCGTGCAGGAGTGTAGTGTGCAGAAGGTTACGCATTGTAGGGACATTTGGACGCACGCACACAGACAGACGCGCACACACGCACACGCACAAATTCCCACACGTAGTTCAGTTCCAAATGTGGAATTTGGAAATAGTTTATGGTGTTATATTTGTAAATAAATTGTTATTTTGTGTTGTTTATGTTGGTATCGTTGTATTTTAGCTGTCACAGACGCAAAAAATATTTGTGTCAAAGTGAAAGTTATGCTTGTAATGTGTCTTCACAAAAAGACTCTCTTTTCTAGTCTGGAACTGATATTTTCCTGAAACTTGCCTATGTTCTACTGCTGATTACTAAAGAACGGAAAAAGGTAAAGGTTTTTTTCTGATGAAAGAAATCTAATCTTTCTTTTGGTAGGTTCCATGTTTATGTAGCCATAGAACACAATATTCTGTGCCCCTTGAGCAGTCTATCTATCGAAGATCAGTCAAAATCGTCTAAAATGGCCGGTACTGAAGGGGTTGTCTTTTTTTTTAAATGGCTGGGATTGAACGAGTTAATATCGTCCTAAATTTGCTGTCATTTGCTGTCTGCAGCTAGGTTTTTATTTGTAGAAAGAAGAGAAAAGAAAGTTGCAGCAACTTACAAGATGATCCTACTAGTATCTTCTCGGTAACAAAAGTTTGAACACCCTTCCTTAAAGAAACGAGTGCAGTGATGATTGCATATCCGTTTCCAGCTGTGTCATGCCTGCTGACTGATTGAATCTGTTCAAAGATGAAAGATTACTGTTACAGGTGAGCAGCTAAGGGCCAAGCGTTCATTTTCAGGCCCCAAGGTGTTTAATATGAAACTATTCAAGTCCTCAGAGGTCAAATATTCACCTGCCCTAAATCAATTTAGTTTGTGTAGGTTTTGTGTGTGTGTGTGTGTGTGCAATGTGTGTGTTGCATGCCAGGCCTCCAGCATGGAAGCTTTGAAGCATTCCCTCTATCTGTGCCTGAGCAATTTAGGGAATATCCTTGTGAAAGTTTCCCAGAGTAAATAATACAATAAGAAAAACCTGACAGATTTTTTTTCCATTAATAAAAAGATAGCAAAACTTTCACTCAAAACTCAATCTTGGCAGGAACTTTGGAAACATCTGTCTTCTACTTTTTTGCCTTTAATATCAAGCAAAATATTGGAAAGGTGTTGTGTCTGATAGGAAAAAAAAACTCGACTGGAAATCTCTAAAGATCCTTAACAGGTTCCCTTTCTCCAAGACATGGACCATAAAACATGAACGGAATGGGGGGGACGGACGGAGGAATAAGAGGAAAGGGAATGCAGGCCTCCGGTGGGATAAAGGCGAGGAATTAAGGAGACGTTTTATGAGAGCTTTCAGACACAGTTATCACCTGTGAAAGACACAGAGAAAACTTCTTCTTTGACCTTGGGAAACGTGCATCTTCTGAAACCTCACTGCACATCAATAAAGTACATCAACTTTTATTACACAAAAGCCTTTTCTGTGCTGATGTTTGTATCTTCATTTAAAAAAGGGCCGCCTCGCTTCAGTTTCTCCTGCAGCACAAAGTGAAAGGAGAGCTTAACATTCAAACACTTTTGGTTTGCAAGGTCTAGAGAAAAATACCTAAGGCCAGTGGAAATAATTAGCTCCCACTTAATAGCTGACGCATTCATTACCTCTCTTCCGGGCACAAGCAAAGCCAAAATCTAGTCACTTCATCTTCGAGAGCAGCAGGTATTTACATACATTTTAAAATAGCAGAAGAAATAAGTACACAGAATGCATATACTGTACAGTCATGTGGAAAAAATGATATTTGTGGCGCCCCCTTGCTGTGCTCAAAATACTTTGGAAGACATGCCAGTATACAAGTAAGACCTCATCATCCTTATCCTCAGTTTTACCATCATTAGGCAAATGGTCAATGATTTACAGTATATGCAATTAGTTGCAAAATCCTGCCCCTGTAAAGATATTTTGCTTGATGGCAACCATGTTTTTCTACCAATCCTGCTCAAAATTTACAGACATGTGCTTGCCGGTTCCCTTAAGGTGTCCAAATTTGACAGTGATAGGGCTAAACACCCTAAAGTTATTGTGTTTGTTTGTACGTCTGTTTGGTAGTGGAGGAGCTACTTCCTGGTTCTTGGAGGATGGCATATACAAGAACACATTTGCTTTTTGGGTAGAATATTTAAAATAAATGAAAATTAAATATAACAGGTCCTAATGCTTGGTAAAGTTTAGAGACAACCAACTAACCTTCTAACTAGTCTTCTACTGCTGCTTCATTGTGACGCCTATGCCTTGCTGTTTCCCCCTGCAGAATGAAGGAAGTACTGCATGAAGGAACCTGCACGACCAGTTGTGACCTGGTCTTTACGCATTGCGCACTTACCCCGGTGAAAAAGTAGTTCCCACCAACCGCGTACCACTTAGACAAGATCTCAGTCGTTTAGATACTTTTCACTATGTTGCTGTTAATGAGTTACAATACCTCAAATGACTGAAGTATCGATATTTTGATTTGCTAATCCATTTTAAAGCATAACCATCTAGTATCTGAGGTACCAATATTTCATCACTAGAAGATCTATTGTACTAAAAATGGTTGCTGAAATTCACTTTTGTGTGATCTGTGGACCTCTATGCAAAAAAACTCAACAGGATATCTAGGCAAGAACTATTACACTGACCCACTTCTCAGGAGGACCCAATCGAAAAGGACTGATGGTGCGGTCCTTCTGAACTGTCAGTAGGAGAAAAGAAAATCTCTACAGACCAATTATTATATGGAGCACTGGCAGATTTTTTTTTTTTCTATTTTAAAAAGCCACCTTGTCTCGGAAGTTGGAGAAACGTCCGAAATGCAGAATCTACATTATTCAATAAACATTCCATGCTATTTGCTCGCTCCTTCCCTCGTTCGCTGGCATGCCGCCGCCATGGCCGACAGAGTCAAGTCCCCCAGATGAGTTGTTGACAAGAAAAAGAGAGCCGTCGCTTGCAGACGTCGGCGGGCTGAATGTACATTCTGAAATTTGCACTTTTCTCATTATAAAACTGTGTCAGCCAGAATGAGCAAACACCTGCCAGGGTTCTGTACGGATACACGCGCTCCCTGGAGAGATGAAGGGAGCGGATGGGATGGCGACGATGAGAGGAAAGGGCAAGGGGAGGAAAAGGTTGTTGGGGGTGGAAATGCGCAAACATGATATGCTGAAAGTGGGTGAATTTAGACTGCTGGCTGTTTGCTTATGCATGACACTGTCTTGCTTAGTTAAATCAATGTACCAATGGAATTGTCTACGTATCCATATTCACACATATTTGTACTCACCTGATGCTTTTAATGGTGCTGAGTTGATGTGCAGCCAGGGAAGCTTTTTGTGCTCACTTCAACTGCGCTTGCTTTGCTCTTTTTAGACACAAAAAAGGAAAACTTTTTTTTTCTCGTCTGCTTCACAATCCAAGTGTTGTGAATTAGGATGATCATTGGACAGTTTGGTGGTTCTGTGTCATTGTGCATGAGAGGATAATAGTCACGGCGATGGAGCAGCCATCATTATTTTGGGCAGCCAACCACAAGATCAAGCCCCAGAGTGTTTTTGGTGTGTGGATGTGTATTTTTAAAGGGTTTATTTGGAGCTTTGAAAGCCCAGGAGCACACAACAAAGCACCATCACACAAAATCGTGTTTGAAACTGCCAACTGTAGATGATTTGGTGGAAATATGGTTGTTTTAATGGGGAAATGGCGTCAAAAAACACAGCTGTGGTACAGATCGAACCAGTGTGGCGGCGGTAGGAAATCATCAAAATAGAAATATATTGTTCCAGGGTCAAATATCACAGCCATATACCCTTTATCTTTTATTCATTGTACAGATAGTAACATTTTAACATTCAAATACACTCGTAATACCTTATTGAGCCCGATAAGACAATCCTGAATATAAGACACCCTCTCTTTTGATGATCTATCTACTTGTATCTGTCTGTCTGTCTGTCTGTCTGTCTGTCTGTCTGTCTGTCTGTCTGTCTGTCTGTCTGTCTGTCTGTCTGTCCGTCCGTCTGTCTGTCTGTCTATCCATCTGTCCATCTGTCCATCTATCTATCTATCTATCTATCCATCTATCTACAGTATACATATTGTATATGTATATCTGCTCAACAGTTGATCACCATTATCTGAAAATTAGCATCATAACTCCTCCTATGTGGTTTGATTGAACAACCTTTGAGACCCTTTTTTCCAGTGGGTCTCTGTGTCAGTGCTGCATCTCCCCAAGTCACCAGAATGTGTGAAAGGGGAAGGAAGAAAAAGCTTGGACTCGCTTAGGGAGAGTCGCCACCTGTTGGTTTGGATGTATAAATCCCTAGACCCCGGATGTAAGACGGCTCGTTTTTGTCATGTCTTTTTCTCGGGAATCTTGTATTTGGGACAGTACAGTACCTCAAAACAATTGTTTTCTGCCAATGCGGTACATAAAAACAATTTTAAAACTACCGTATTTTCCCAACTATAAGTCTCGCTGGAGCAAAAATTGCACAATGGAGAAGAAAAAAACATGTATAAGTCGTACTGGATTATAAGTCGCATTTTTGGGGGTAAATTTATTTTATAAAATCAGAGACAAAGATAAATAGGCGTCTGTTAACGTAACGTCAATAGCTGGTATGTTAACGTAACATATTAACAGTTATTCAGATAACTAACATGACTAGTTTACTTGCAGCTTGTAATCTCAGTTGTCTTTACAAGTTGATGTTTACATTGTAAATTTTCAGTGGTAACAGTGTGATAGGAGTAGCAGGTACTGGCACACAAGCGTAGAGCGCCCTCTAGTGGCTGTCAGTGCAAAAAAAAACATATATAAGTCGCTCGTGAGTATAAGTTGCAGGACCAGCCAAACCATGAAAAAAAGTGTGACTTATAGTCTGGAAAATACGGTAATTTTGAGAGTGTACTGCAATGAGGCATATTCTTCTATCACACTTGTTTGGAATAATGTACCTGTCACCAAAGGAAAGGGAAAATATGCAAGAGTTAATCATTTGATTTGGATTTTTCCTACTAATTTTGGTCCAATTCCAAGTTGCATGACTTCAGGAGAGTCTGGCTTTAGAGATTCTACTTTCTATAATACCTTATGCAACATTACCCCTGGACATGTTATGGTTGTGATTTTCTTAAAACATAATTTACTCTCTATCGACCAGTGGTGTTCCATCAGGGCCAGCAAAGCCTTCTCTGCTGGCCTAAACACGATCAGAAATGAAGACCAACATTTACAACTTAAATTCTACTATTTATTCCATGAAATTGTATTCATTTATTCCCAATAGTCTATTATAATCTTCATTTTGAAGCGCTCTTGGCTGCACTTGATTCGATTGATCAGAGCAAAGCAAAGCCAAGTTGGACAAGCTGAATGGTCTGTAGTGATTTGCACACAATAACACCTATGGAGGAGGGGGGGACATTGACTCGGTGTCCAACATTCTTAAAAATCAATTTTCAAAAGCTAGAAATCGTAAGGAGAGGTCAGCCAACCCTGACATTATCTATCTTATTTCAGCCCGGGGATGGGTTTATTTGCCATTTCCAGGCTATAACACTCAGGAGCAGTACATTTGGTTTACAGCCTACAAGGAGCATACTGTGGTGAGGTTTTATGTTTTTGTCATGTTATTATATAAATAATGATTCTGAACTGCTCCGGGTGACGCTGTAATGTAGTGGTATGGATTTGTCGATGCTAGTTACGTAATTTTCAAAGTTACTAGCGGAAATGTAACTCGGGTGTATCGGGCACGATACAGTTGAAGATAAAGGGTTAACTGGGTGTCGTCCTTTAGTCATAATGGTATTCATCCCCATACGCAAAATGCCTCTCTGTCTGTAACGCCACGCCTTGTTATATTGCATTTTTGTATACTATATTATTGATGAGTTGTATAATTGCGACGTGCTAATGGTGGTATTAAGTCTGTTAAGTACCCAGTGAATGCACAGATACCAAAAGCACCACCCACCACTGCTATCAGTAATCTAGTATCAGACACTAATCTAGTATCTAGCGCTAATCGATAAATCAATCAGGAGTTGGACGAGACCCCTTATTTGAGCCCTGGCTTTGATCTGAAGCAAATCAAACACTTTTATATCAACTAGAACAGAGATGGTGAGCTAGCAGGCCTCTTTATCAAGTGACATTTGACCTCATGCATCTTCGAACGCCTTCCCAAGAGTGAAAACCATATTTTCTTCCGAAAGGCGTCGCAATCAGTTGATCGAATACTTTTGTCTGTCTCATTTTGAGTGACACGGTCAGTCAGCTATCATCAATGGAAAGTGATGCTATTTTAGGTTGCCCACTGTGTCACACTTCCTATTGGTTTCTTAGAGACGAGCTGCCAAGGAAGGGGTTAGACGTAATGACTGAATTGAAGCACCATGTATTCACATCACACCGTCACTTTCTGCGGGTGATTCATCAGCTGGCTGAACATCCACCATGAGGATAAAAATGCCGCCTCTGATGCTGAAAGCAAACAAGACACATTTGACCTTCTCTCACAGCTCTCTCCCTGGCAACTAACCGGTATTATTTCTCTTTCTGTGACTACTTTTCTTTTTTTTTTTCCAAGAAAGTTACACTGATAAATACTTTGTGCGCTGTTTTGTTGCTGTTTGGCAAGACAAAATGTCGTGTGTTAGCCTTAAGGCCATTTGATCTCAGTATCACACTGTGCCACTGTGAAGTTAGACATACATCTCTCTTTTTTATATTTAAACTGATTTAAAGGAAAACAAAAACAGTGTTGATGCATTGGACACATAGTATAATGCAGTGAAATTCAACATTTTTAGTTCAGCTCCGCAGTCTCTGTATGATTGTACTGACACATACCATATATAAGACTATTTCCCCCCCCCCAGAAAACGGTTTAAAGAAGATGAGCCGTCTTATATTTGGAATCCACAGATGTAAACATCCAAACCAACAGGTGGCGCCTAATAGGTTCTCCTCCAAATGAGTGAGAGCTTTTCTTCCTGTCACTCACACCCACAAGTGACCTGCAAAGAAATGTGCTATTTTTTGTGTATTCTACCAATTGGTATTTCACTGTTATTGGAAACATGATTAAAAAAAATATGAATTGAAAATGTGCCTATATGAACTGCAGCTCCCAGTTTTTGATTAAAAAAAAAAAGTTATTTAAAAAAAAATTATATGTTCAGGTCAATCGAGGGAAAGGCTTCTTGAGACGTCATCTGTACTTCTGTGAAGAAGGTGTCGGACGTTTCGCTCCTCATCCGAAGAGCTTCGTCAGCGAACTAATAAGTGCTGGTAGCCTAGGCCTTAAATACAGTAAGAGTGGGCGGAATTGGTGTGCCAACACCCTCCTTCTATTGGTTCCTTACACTAAGCCTGGGCGGAGTAGTGGTATAATCCTCTCCTGCTATTAGCACCTCCAATAAAAGGGAAGTGTCGCTCCCTGAGTTGGGTATGAACGACTCTGATACTGGCTCGTTAACATCTATTGTTCTGGCTCGGCCCTGGCTCCACCTCATTTGCAAGACTAAGAGCTGTGGGTTTTGGTCTCAGTAACCTGCTGAACACAGGGTCCAAATTAAACCTCAAACCACCATTCCGATTCAATGATGGGTTCTGTTGTTTGACAAAAATAGCTTCCTTTACTCCTCCTTCAAACCATCTGTTTTCTTTGGCCAAAATCTTTACATCGCTGTCCTGAAAAGAGTGATTGGTTGCTTAAGGTGTAGATGTACTGCTGATTGAGGACCACTAGAATTGTCCCTGCGATGTTGATAAAGCCTTTTTTGGAGCATTTGCTTAGTTTCCCCAATGTAGTGCTCTTTGCATTCCTCATCTTTACAGTAGATGGAATAGACCACATTGCTCTGTTTTTGGTTTGGACCCTTGTCTTTAGGATGCACTCATTTTTGTCTCAGGGTATTTACTAGTTTGAAATAGGTTGGAATTTTGTGTTGCCATAAGATCCTCTGGAGTTATTCAGGTCAATATGGTGGATTTGTAAAGACAGAGCTTATGTTGAATTTGTTGAGATGTGAAGTGGACCTAATGAAGACTTATTGTACATGGTGATTTGTATCTGGAAAGCAGACATTACTTGTCCAACATTAATTCAATTATCCAAAAAAAAAATCCAAATATTATGAATAATAATATTCGTGGCACCATAGCCCATTACCAAAGGGTGACTTGATGGGGTAAACACATATGATGCTTCTTAAATCCACCCTCAGAAGAACAGTAGAGTGATTTTACTGTTTTTTTGGCATGACAACCAGCCACCGTTATGTGTCTGCGTGCACTATGCAAAATGCATCCATAGCATTCCAAGCTTAATTCGATGTCTAAGCCAAACAACAGGAACAAGATGACTCTTGACTCTTGAATAAAACATTTGGGTATTGGTACTGGAAGGATGTATTGATGTATGTTGGAGCCTATGTTAACCACTATACAACAGATGCACGACTATTTACAATGTGAAAAGGGGACAATAATTGTGCTGTAGCACGGATGACTTTGCTGTAATGTGTGTGTGTGTGTGTGTGTGTGTGTGTGTATGAGTGCGTGCTTGTTTGCGTTTTGAAGTCACGCACAACGTCTAGTTTGGGGACCGTCAAATGTCTTTCAACGAACCATCTAATTTCAGCCAATCCATTTCAGTTCCCTTCGTCTTGCCAGAGTTTCATTAGACCTCTTTTGCAGCTCTTATTGCTCTATTGATTTCCATTGGCAGGATGATGACATCTTCATATAAGTAAAACTTTGTGCAAAGACAATGCCCTGCATTCGTTTTCTGCAGTTTTGTGGTCGGGTTTGATGTTATTTTGGAACATTCGACTAACTTTTCTTTCTTATTTGTGTCTCCGTCCAGCTTTGAGGGACAACAGGATCGAGCTGGTTCGCGCGTCATTTTCCGAGTTGACCATCAGCATCAGCGACGTCACACTGTCTGACGAGGGCATGTACACCTGTTCTCTTTTCACCATGCCCGTCAGAACGGCCAAAGCTTACCTGACAGTTCTCGGTAAGTTCCAACTCTCTCTAATATCATGAAGTAACTATGTTTTTTTTACGTATTTACTGCAGCTACAGTCGATAAACATCTATGGCCCTCTGTGAACTCATGAAACATACAAATTGATTCATGTTTCCCTCGATGAACCGCAGCTCCCCAGTGCCAGCAGTGCTCATGCAGCCCCAGATCATAATAATTAGACAATAATGGCTGCATGTTGAGTCATTTTCCATGGATAGTAAAGCTATATTGCTTTTATAGTACTGTCCGTTGAGAAAATATAATGTAGTTTATATAAATTGTGTGGGATTATTTGAACAAAAATAACACCCCTATAGTCACCTTTACACCCGTATTACCCAATATTATAGACATAATAAAAGAAAATAAGACATCTAAGACTAAAAATATAACTTGTGCCTATGCGTAGTACTGGGGAGATGAGTGGTTGGTGGACAGGAAGTGACTTTGGCGGTTCTGGGTTGAGTTTTATTTTGCCATTGGTTACGGCCACAACGGTAGCCCGTATTATTATTATGATCATTATTATTATGATTATTATGTTTTTATTATTGGTGCTTGTTGTCAGATCATTCAAACCTGCAATAAAGGCCTGTTTACATTACAGTAACATTACTGACACCAAGTGACCAGCGTAGAATACTACATATCAACGTCTTTAAATGTGTCTTCTTAATGCCTTTTTTCAATTTTAATTCATTTAGCCATTTTATACCTGAAAATGCTTAATTGAGGCAAAACATATGCTAATAATAGGCCATATTCAACCACAAAACAGTATGCTTTATTGATTGATATACTTCTGAAAACCGTGATCAAGTGAAGCCGCAAAATTTGAACCGTGAAGTGGCGAATGACTACTGTATATATCATATAAGGACAGAATGCATTTTCTAAATGTAATGTTGTAATGTAATGTAATGTAATGCTGATTGAAATGCTGTAGAATCAGGGTAAGTGTAACGCAATGAGCCTCCCATCAGAGAACATAACAGAGTTGGGACCCCCACTACTCTCCAAAAAATGTATTTTCTGACTTTTATGCGCACCCAAGACTACTCACTGGGACTAAAAATCAATTCATTTTGCCTTTAATTGAAGTTAGCTGAGAAGGTTGTTAAAAATGTTTTTGTTTATTTTTTTCTGTCACCTCTCAGGGGAGGCCTGCCTGAAACTTTGAAACCCACTGCTATAAATTATAATCTTAGGCCACTTTCTTGTGTTATTTCCAGTCATTGATACTCATTTAATAACAAAAGTCATTTCAAATAAACAGGAGCTTTACTCCTGCATAGTGGGTTTGTCCAAGTAGATTTATGAAATCTGAAAGGGGCCATGCATTCTTTAACATATAAAATTAACGTGCTCTCCCAAATTTGTCAGTTTTCTACATATTACACTGATAGTGTAGCGGGCTGAATTCCAGTGGGTTCAGTTCTCACTCAGGTGGACTGTATATCGTTGTTCAGGGAGCCTTCCAGGACAGTCAGCTGGGATACGCTCCAGCTTCCTTGCAACCTTGATCGGGACAAGCTGTATAGAAAATGGATAGACGGATGGACACTTCATTACGCCCATATATGAAATGAAATGAAACTGTCATCATAATCGGCACGAGTCAAGTTGCAATACATCATGCTGCTGATACATTATACTTTATAAAACATGTTCCAGTCATATCAACATTATCTTCTAGCATAAATCATATGAAAATAAGCAGATCAAGTTAATTTAACGCTGGATGGACACACGACAGTGTTTGTCAGCGCAATAGACCGTGCTAATGTGTGTCGTCAGTCACTTAAATGAACTGGAAAAGATGGCTGATATTTACCATGATTGCCAAGGAAGGCGGCCAGCTTTGACACTGATGGGCGTGGTCTTTGATTGACAGCTGAAGCAAACATCTGACTGAGCAAAATGCAAATAGTGTTTATGTGAAGAACCATAGGTAAATGCTTTGTGATTACCAAATATGTTTGTTTGGCTTTGACACTTCCTCTTTGTGTTTGTTTGCTATGAAGACAAACACATTTAGTATGGTTAAAACTGGGACACTCTAGCCCCCCTCCACACACAAAGCCATTTTACTAATGTTTGTGATCATCATCCTGCACAAACATTGTCTCATTTCTCGCCACTCGCAGTATTATCTCGCCAATTACTTTCTACTAATGTTAATAGATGTGCCCGTGCACTCCAGGCCCATTAGCTCTCTCTCTCTCTCTCTCTCTCTCTCACACTGTCTCTGTCTCTCTCTCACTCTCTCTCTCTCTGTGTTAACAAGCATTCCACAAATTACAGAAATTAAATACAATTGCTCAGTCGGAATAGGGAGAAAAATGTTTTTTGCAACACTGAGCAATACTTAATGGTGCAGGTCAATGTTTTATGACAGTGGCTTTGAATGGAAAACGGTCTGGTCTGTAGCGCTTATCTGGCTTAGAATCCAACACAAAATACAACCTTGATTATGGTTCTACAGTATAGAAATCTTTTATAGTATAAAGCTATTAAAATTGCATTTTTTTTCATCTACGTGCTTCAGAAGTGGTCCCTTAATTATACCGACATAGAGATTATGAAAACGAGCAGTTCCTAGATGTACAGTGGTTGGCCAGATTTTGATTTCCCGCACGGTGGTCTAGTGGTTAGCACGTTGGCCAATACAGGAACAGCCTGGAGATCGGGAAGACCTGGGTTCGATTCTCCCCTGGGCATTTCTGTGTGGAGTTTGCACGTTCTCCCCGTGTGCGCGTGGGTTTTCTCCGGGTACTCCGGCTTCCTCCCACATTACAAAAACATGCATGTTAGGTTAATTGGCGACTCTAAATTGCCCATAGGTATGAATGTGAGTGTGAATGGTTGTTTGTCTATATGTGCCCTGTGATTGGCTGGCGACCAGTCCAGGGTGTACCCTGCCTGTCGCCCGAAGTCGGCTGGGATGGGCTCCAGCATGCCCCCGCGACCCTAATGAGGATGAAGCGGTATAGAAAATGGATGGATGTATAATAAGTGAACCACTGTCACTCAAGCGTTAACATAAGAGTAAAAATAAACCAACCACTGTCATTCAAGTATATAAATGAGCGAACTACTGTCATTCAAGTGCCAAAATAAGTGCTAAAATAAGCAAACTACGGCATTGAAGAGTTAAAATAAGTGAACCACTGTCATTCAAGTGCAAAAATAAGTGAACCGCTGCCATTCAAGTGCAAAAATAAGTGAACCACTGTCATTCAAGTGTTAAAACAAGTGCAAAAATAAATGAACCACTGTCATTCAAGTATAAAAATGAGCGAACTACTGTCATTCAAGTGCCAAAATAAGCAAACCACGTCATGGAGGTGTAAAAATAAGCGAACCACTGTCATTCAAGTGCAAAAATAAGTGAACGGCTGCCATTCAAGTGTAAAAATAACCAAATTATTGTTAATAGTTAACAGTAATAGTTAATAATAGCATTTTAAATGTCTTTTAAAAATGTCATTTAAAAATGTCTTCAGTTGAATGATGAAGGTGTGATGCAAACATGATTCACATCAAGAGTGTCCAAAGTGTGGCTCGGGGGCCATTTTCAGCTAGCGGCTCATTTTTACATACCCTCAGCATATTAAAAAAATAAAATGAATAGATTATAAACAAGCTATATTATTATATACTACACTAATTTGCTTTGTCACAAAGCTAAGATATCATGGTTTTGATCCGATAGCTTAGCATATACGGTCTTCAATGCACAAGCTGTGTCAAAGTGGCCGCACGCATCCTTAAGTTTTTCTGTATGCAGCTCTCGGTGGGAAAAGTTTGGACACCGATGATTTACATCCTTTGCACATCTTACTTTTCGACATTCTTAACTGTCGTGCTAGTGTAAAAATAAAGTAACCTTGGTAAAATATAAAAACAGTTCTACCTTAACACACGTATGGTGACACTGGAGTCTCTTCAATGCATATTCTCCTTTTGTTTACGTTCATTTCCGCTTACTGCTTCTCATTGTTGATTGATAATGCAAAAAGCCACAAAAAGCTAAAGAAAAAGCGAAACAAAAAATGTTGTTAGTTTTGTGTGACTTCAGAGAAATATTTTCACAAAAAGTCTGGTTGAATTCCGAATCGTAGGACCTCAGGCTAAGGCATTTAACTGTGACATATTCCAGACGAAAGTACCACAAACTCAAAAGAGAGAAGGCTATAGGCAGGTTGATCAGACAGACAAGGCCAGACTCAAGTCGATGTCACTGACTGACAGAGCTTTCGTCTCTGTGCTCGCCGGCTGACTTATTGCTCAGTGACAAGGGCAGATGCACTCAAAGCAGTCATTACTGGAAGGTCCAGTAATCAACATCTTCTCTACAAGCACACAGTCTACTTTGTCACTGCGTGCTGACAGATTACACACAATTCTGGTGAAACATCTCCAGCTATGACTTAAGCAATGCGTAAACACCATTCAAATGTAGCAGGACAATCAGTCCGCAGTTTGGATGAAACGTCACTGTAATGGAGGGGTGTCTGAAGTCTGGCCCACGATCAGAACCTGATGGAGGAAGATTAGTGCCACACGGAAGAGAAAAAAAGTTGAAATATTGAATGTAAATGTCAATCCAATACTAATGTATTCTGTCCATGCTTTAGGTGTGCCGGAGAAGCCTGAGATTGACGGCTTTAGCAAGCCCGCCATGGAGGGAGACCACATCACTCTGACCTGCATGACTCATGGCAGCAAGCCTGCCGCCGACCTGCGCTGGTTCAGGAATGAAAAGGAGGTCAAAGGTAAATCACGTCCCAACATCTACTTCTATTCTTTTTTTTCCCTGCGTTCTTGTACAAATGAGTAAGAAATCGTATGTAAAGTTAACGTGTACATTACTGTTGAATCCACGCATAAACCGTGTTTATGTGTTCTTTTAAGTGCACTTCTTTTAAGTTTAGAATAGCTGTGCAAAAAGTAACCTCCACATTACTACATAAACCATCAGCATGGTGCATTTAAAAAACAAACTATCGTCTCCAGTAGTACTGCTTTGTATCTCAGGTTATTCCGTCTGTGCTGCAGCGGCTGTCACTTCCTATCAGGGTCAAGCATAGATGTACTAGTGCATCACGCAGACCCTCGAGAGGGTTTGCCCCGTTTTTCCACCGTGTCAAAACAATACGACTGCGTGTTGCAGATTATAAAGGCGTTTATAGTCGGTTGCCATGCGAGATCTTTGTCTCTACGTCTCTGTCTGCCTCTACACACTGTCTCTCTCCTCCATCCCCTGAGCTTAAGCTTAGCCTGCCATCTCGACCGAGGGCGTCCCAGGGTTCGGATAAGCATGAAGATAGGATCAAATCAATGTGTGGCTTCAAGCAAACATCATTCCACATTTCCATTGAATTAACGGGTCTGGAGGCACTCACAGGTGTTATAGTAAGTAACTATTCAAGTTGCTTACAGTGGTACCTTGGTTTTTGTTATGAATTTGTTACAAAAGGATGTTCCAAAATAATGTAAATCAAATCCATCCCTTCCAGAAACACCCAAAAATATTTACAAAAAATACATTTTATAGGGAATTATTATAATTTTACAAGCAGAAAACATTGTGAAAGACATCAGCCCAGCTCGTCCGGTGCTTTGTAGGAAGAAGAAATGAGACAGAAACTGAGTTGTTAATCGTTCTGTTGTGTTCTGTGAACAAATAAAACACTCACATACACATAATGAAGACGATGAAAGGATTCCCTGGCTGGAATCTGTCTATAGTGACTCCCAAATCTAAAAGATTTGACCATTATACATTCTTTACAGACTGCTTCATCCAAGCGTGATGCTTTGTTTGGGCACTCAGTTCCTCTGAATAATATTGTGGGCAAACTGACTCGTTTGTTAGGCACACTGGTTGGTCGTCCGATAACCGAGACGGTGTATGATAACCGAGACATACAGACGCAATCATTTTCATCAAAAGCCGAATCCCACAAAAATTGGGGAACACAAAAACCGAAGTAGTAGGGCAACTACAATTAAATAAAACAAAAATAAAGTTACTAAGTCTGTGAAATTGCCTCACATACAGGTAGTGGAGAGGAAACAAGAAATTAGCGAACTATGCTAATCATCAGCGGTTATGTTGTTTACGTTAGAGTCTGCTTGGTAAAATCAACGTGTGCCCGTAATGTTATTTCATTAATTGCATTGTTCATATTGTGCTGAGCAGCCTTTCCTATGTCGCAGTAAAGTACCATTAATGGTTCTATGGTTATCATCACACTTTTCCTCACAAAACAGCCAAAGAAAAAGCAGAACACACTTAAGGAGTTCATTCTACAGGGGGTTCACTGAGCTGAAATCTTGTAAGATGTGCTGACATCAGTCATGAAGATAAAGTTTTGTTTTGACTGTATAAATGTATTACATTTCCATTTATTATTATATCACAACAATTCTATTATACCTCTTTTTTTTCTTTCTTTTTTTTTTTTACATTTTCTGAAGCAGAATAAATACGAATCAGAGCACTTTCACACTTATTACACTTACCTCCATGGGTGATTATTCCATTTCCCAGTGCTCCACTACAGGGAGAAGAGTTTCCAATAAACCAAAGAGAAACGCAGCCAGGACCTAATTTTCTTTGAAATTACCACAGAAGGTTAACAAATTCAGAGACGCTCTCAGAATTATTCTTAGCAACGAAGGTCGCATGCTATGATCTGTTCTTGTGGCAATTTTTTCTTTATATATTTTGTATTACTATGTTTTGTGCTGCCTCACAACCCCTTTACCAAAACACTTTTCAAAGCTTACAACAGGAGGTAGTTTTCATTAAAAGAACACAAAAAAACAAGAGCATCAGTAACATGTAGTTGTTCCCCACCCCGCCCCCGACAGAAAGCACCTTGAGACGTTATACAAATGTCAGATTAGAGAAGATTGCTGTCAGCCCCTCTATTGGACTCGTCAAGAATTTCGATCGGGGTGATGTTTCAGCCCCCGTTTGAAAAGCTCTCTGGGTGTCGGCCATCACGACGCCGCTCCTCTCTTCCCCCGAGCTTAAGCTGCCACAGCTCAGCCTGCTATCTGGCACCAGGGCTTCCCGGGGTCCGGATAAGGCGGGAGATAGTATCAAATCAATGCTTGTTTTCCACACAGTTTTAAACCAACGCCACTGCGTATTTCCATTTAATGACTTGTGCTCCAGAGATGATATTGACTTCTGTGTTGTTTCTGTTTCACTTACAGTGGAAACTTTAAAGTTGGATGCCCCTAAAGTTGTACAATTTGGAAGTTGATCATATATATATTTTTTAAAGTACAGTGGAACCTCGGTTTAAGTCATTTATCCGTTCCAAAAGGTCTGACGAAAACCGAAACATACGCAAAAACCAAATACATTTTTCCCATACGAAATAGTATAAATCCAATGATTCCATTCCAAACACTCCAAAATATTAACACAAAACACATTTTATAGACAATAATTATAGTTTTACAACTACTCTAACTGACGAATTTAACACTGAACATGACAATTACCTTTTTTGAAGACTAGCAAACACAGCAGTGATGTGTCGGTCGCAAACGAATCAGCTCTTTGAAATGAACAACAGGAGCCGGTTCGCATCGTTGGGAGCCAATTGGGAGCCAATTCCTTTTTTTCCTCGTCTTTTTTACTGTTAAAGGTGTCATTGGTCAAGATGTGTGGCGGCATTGCTCTGTCCACACTGAACACGGGGAGAGGCGGGGTTAAACACGCTGTGCTTGTCCTATGAAAACCGCGGTGTACAAAAACCGAGGTTCTACTGTAGTTTGAACTGACATGACGTCATCAGGCCCCAGCAATTCTCTAGCGCAGAGCACCAATGGATTCTTGGATGTATTTTATTTTTGCTTTGGCTTTTTGGCAAGACTTATTCCAGATGATGGACTGCTGTCATGCATAACATCATTGCGAGACCTCAGCAGACCTCATGAGAGCTCAGCGAGCAATCAAATGATCAACTTTGCGTGTGCAGTTTGCTTTTTCTTTGGCATTTTTAGCGACAGGTATTCCAAAAGTAGGAGTAGCCTCAACAAGTTGTGTTAAAGGCAGATGAAGAACATATCTGTATCCTAAATCACGTAGTCTTAACAGACTTTTTTATTTAACTGAATCACAAAGCAATGCGGGTACATTTTGAAACTTTGCATTCATGACCTAAGCATGATGCTTTTAATTGTTAAACTTTTTTATATTGTATAAAACTTTATATCTTTATATAAAACTCAAAAACTCAAAATTGTCAGTTAAAATAAAGACAGCAGTTGTAGCTGTTACGACTTATGTTGATGTGTAGTTGTGTGAAGACACGTAAAATAGATGACACATTGCAGTAGATTAGTTTTATGTTAATGCTAAAAGAGCTGCAGTTCCCATTATGATTAGAGATAGTGAAATAGACCCTGTCTGGCAAATCTTAAGTAACTTTGATCACACTTTTGATCAAACTCAATTACCACATCTTCTGCTTGGACATTAACACGGCAGCAGCTGTTGACCTCTGATAGAAGAAACAGGCATGTCGGGAGCGAGTGACGTTGCAAACACCAAGGTAGGTTGGATTGCAAGGTTTGTAGTGTGCGTAAAGCACTTAATGCTTAACCAATCCTGCTTTGTGCACTGCCACTTCTATATTACGTGTGTAGCGATGCCATAGTTCACAGTCTGATAGACACCTGACACCCATAGTAGTTGTCATTTTTCCCATACAAAAAATGTAAATAATGTGTTGTCATGTTTACCTTTATCAACTGTACAGGCAATGTTCAACAGGCACACGTGTAAAAATAACTTTATGCTAATGCATAACTTATTTTTATGCTGGAATGCTTTTAAAACATTGCCAGTATAGTTATTTTGGATTTTTTAATGGCAACAGTTGGACACTGGAACGTATAGTTCCATTGTTTCCTGGGGAAAAATGGTTTCTAAATCCAAACTAATCGGAACTTGAACAGCATCCATGAGCAACTTTACTGTACTGCCCAAAAATGCAAGGAGTTGCTGTCGTTTGATGTCTACATTTGTAGCATTTCCCCACTAACATATTTCTTTTAAGTGGTGCTGCATGACTCTTAGGTTATACAGGGTGCTTCGCAAGCATATCAGTGTTGCATCTTGAACGCTCCTCTGCAAACAAATTGCACCACCACCACCACCACCCCAACTCTGAAAAGGTGTGAATTATTTATCGGACACCGAAAGTCAGACAGTATGACATTGAGATAGAGAGTGTAACATGAGTGCAAATAAGTGTAGAGCCAATACAATATAGATTATTATTCCTCTATCGGATGCTGTGACCTTCTACAATGAAATCATCGCTGATTAATATACAGTACAACATATATGTGTTCACTTGAGGTGTTCATCATGGTGACAAGAGTGGGGTGTTTACTGTGAGAAGTCACCTGACGGCGGGAATAAATGACAATTCTGACATATTGGTGTGGGATCTTTGGGAATAGAGACGATTATATTAGCGGCACAGCGAGGCGAGCAGTCCATCACCCATTGGCATTCATTTACGAGACCACCTATGCTAAGTGTGTGTCTTTGTATGCGTGTGTGCATCAACACAATAGACAGATGGAGCTAGATAGCCTGCATGTAAGTTTGTGTGGAAGGAATTCCAATATTCTGATTTCACCCCTTTCTTTGTCCCTTCAGTCCCCAAGCGGTAATGATATATTTCTATATCAGTAACGCGACACAACCCAGGGAGACCCGTGCCAGTACCAGTGCAATGTAGCACTTGTTTACACACCAGTGAACCGGGGGTTGGGGGCTCCACATGAAATGAATATTTATTCCAAGTAGGCCTGGAAATGTTGGCAATCGGATGAGTATTATCATACTCTGTGACCTAAACTGTGGAGGTTATTGCTTCATCGCGTTATGTGATAGCTCGACTCCTAAGGGAGGCAGAGAAAAAAAAAAACAGATTTGATTTAAAATTGCTTGGAGTCACTTCCCTGCATTGTCAAAGTTGTTAGTCAAGGACAAAGAGCGGCTCGCGGACTTTCCTCGCACTCTTTTAGTTTCTCACTGAAGAGTTCAACAATGACTGTGTAACCTTTGGAAGTAGCCATTGTCCTTGAGAAGGGAAACCAGCATTATTTAAGGATACTCGTGTCAAAGAGGACTCGACAGTGAAGTACCTTTTTCAAGCCTAAAAAAAAAAAGCAACAGAATCATTTTCATCAGTGTTGCACACCTCTGTTTCTGGACTACATTTATCGCAGCCAGATCCCACAGAGGTGGAGTGGATCAATGACCATTAAAGATGTAATTCCGAGATGGCGCTTGCAAGCCATGCTGGCATGAATAAAAGATGCAAGCGCACAAAAGTGTTCATTCTCCCCGCTCTAAATCACTGTGCTTTACTATTACTATGGTACAGTACATTAATTGAAATCCAGACAGCGGTAAAACTTGTTTTTATGGCTGTTTTGCTGAATTAGGGGCAGCATATTTCTTTCAACTTGCATAATTTTAATTAACTTGCAGTTTACTCAGAAATTGTACGTAAATGCTAAAGACAGGTTAATACGTAGAGTCAAACCTCGGTTTTTGAACGCCCTGGTTTTCATGATTTGGTTTTTGTCAACATTTTTTATTAAAATGTTTGGGTTTTTGTACAATAGTTGAAGGTGCCAACAATTTGAAAGGAAGGTGAAGAAACTATTGGATTCAATCTCGCCAGGATGTACTGGAAGTCTGCATCATCCATAAGTTCTATCCGTTCATCATTTGTCATTATTTTGCATCGTTTTCTGTCTATAATTCTTCTGTTAATAGGTTGGGTGTGTGGAACGGATTAATTGGATTTACATTATTTTCTATGGGAAAAATTGCCTCGGTTGTCGTACATTTTGGTTTCTGTCTGTCCTTGCAATGAATTTATGACAAAACCAAGTTTCCGCTGTGCTGTATTGACCTGGATATGAGACCACTTTGAATATAAGACAACTCTCCTTTTTTTGAGACTGTTGTTGTGTGAGACAGGAGTAAAAGCTTTAGCTCACTTGGGGGAAAAGGATTTGGTGCCATCTGCTGATTTGCATGTATACATTTTAAGACTCAGAATATAGTAATAAGGCTGTCAAATTATTAAAAAATAATTCATGAATAATTAATTTAATCAGACTAATCACATTATTCAAATTAATGAATCATGATTAATCATTATTTGCAATTATGTCTGAAATGTGCCCATTGCCCAGCACTGGATGTAGAGGGACTGTCTTGGCTGACACGTGTCTTCAACATTGCATGGAAGTCTGGAACAGTACCCCTGGATTGGCAGACCGGGTAGGGAAATCACACTCCTCAGCCCCCCTGGGTAGTCTATTCCAGGGTGCTGAATGGGTACGCCCATTAGTTGAACCATGGCGACAGGAGGTCCAATGTGGTTTCCGCCCTGGACGGGAACACTGGACCAGCTCTACACTCTTGCAAGGGTACTGGTGGGTACATGAGAGTTTACCCAACCTTCATGTGCTTTGTAGACTTTGAAAAGGCATTCGACCATGTCTCTCGCGATGTCCTGTGCAGGGTGTTCCGCTAGTATGGGATTGGTGGCATGCTACTATGTGCCATAGCCTGATTCTTATTGGACGTAATGCGACACTTCTTCAATGCAAAACCTTTGTTTTTTTTTGTTCATTGTCATTCAAATCCAAAAAGAAGTTAACCATTGTCTGCTATAACTTGGATAACGTGACACATGTCATGTTGGTTCACGGAACTTCTGGTGTATATTCTTCTTCGTCTCCTTTTTTTTTTTTTTAAGTTTCACAAAAAAACAAACAAAAAGCAAAACTCATGCAGAATTTATTCTGTAATGCTCACTGAACTGAGAACTCGCGCGATATGCTGACATCTCACTTTAGTCATGCACGACAGCGGTTCAACCGCTGATTTTTTTAGTTTTGTGAGTTTTCCCAAAAACGAATTCCGAATCAACCGGCTCAAGAAAGGACATTTAACCAAGTAATGGTCCTGCTTTTACATTCAGTTGAAGAAATAACATGATTGTGAATGCTTGTCTCTATGCATCCACACAAATATGCAGCTACAGTATGTATGTAATGCATGCTGCTGCCGGTGTTTGTGTTTGTGACCCTGACAACAGACTGACACCGTGTCCGAAGAACTGCGGATGAGACTGCAGAACGCTCGGTCTCAGCCCATTAGGATCAACACAGTGGAGGTGGACAGCCTGTCAAGGTGCTGACACCCACCTCACCCACGGGTCTCTTCATGAAGACACTTCTCTGCACTGAATGTTTGGGGAGTTGTGTCAGAGAGGACATTGTGATGTACCTCCGCCAGTTGCTGATAGAACTTTCCTAAGATTTAAGAATGTTGTCTCGGTCACGCGTCCATGAAGAACGGAGTCAATTATATGCAGTAAGACCTTTTGGGGGACATTGCACAGCATTCACAGGAAGTGAAGCATATTGTGAGACGTGGGGGCAGAATGGCAAATCATTGCCATGTCAGGCTAGGTTATTTTTGCTTGCATTCCCCATCATGTTTTTGCAAGATTTTAGGATTTTATATTCTATACAGTAGAACAATACAGTACAGTTTGACATTATCAACTTTTACACCTACTGAAGACTTCATTTGGTACTCCCTAATGCAATGCGATATAAAAGCTGTCATAAAAAAGCATAAAAAGGATGACATTCTCTGAGTTTATCAGTCGTAATATTTATTTATCATCTCACACCTCCCACCAAAGGTAATCACTCCTGCCAAGCTCTATCCAGAGGATTTAAACATGTATATTTACACAATAGCTACAATTAAATAATGTAAAATAATCTAAAAAGTACAAATGTAATACCATGGTAAATTTACCATTAAATTAGGCCGTTTAAAATTAGCCTTTGCATCAGTGTGTAACAAAACAAGCAGATTTGTCCGCCAATTTGTTTTTCCCTGCTAATTCCACATCCCATTCAATATAGGTCTCAAGTAACAGCCTCATAGAGCGTACTAGGTTTCAGGGTAATTATCACAAATACTGCTGCATGGTTCAGGAGAGACTCTCAAAAAAAAAAAATGCAATTAAGAAACGGGAAGGCATGCAATAAACACGAGTTTTTGCAGGGTTTTCTTAAGTGCTATTTATTCTTGGAACAACACATTGCTGAGACGATAACGCAGCAGCTAAACCTCATCTTTTAAGGCACAATCTTTAAAATAAAGTATTTTTATTAGTGCAAAATCCAAAGAGCAATCCCATGAGTTATTTCTGTTTTCCAGTACATTACACCCACCCCCCTCTAAGATGCCATTAGTGAAGTGTTTATTTACCAGTGGCACGTTAATCCCCTTGGGTACCTGATGTCAGGAACAGCACTCATTTTATTATTCGATCAATATCGCTGTAACAGATTTATGTAGAGGCTTATTTTGTTTTGTTGGAGAAAAAAAATGGAATAAAATGTTATAAACACATATAAATCACATCCCCGGTAATTTTGTTGTTTTGAGCAATAAGAGATCATAACGGATGATTTTGCGTCATATTCCGTATGCATTCAGTACACGTAGCATGTAGTACATGAAACATATTAACCACTGTTAAATAAAACTAAAATAAAGTCCAACTACTCACCCTTTGAAGACGCCTGATGAACAGGAAGGTGTCTGCAGAGCAATACTGTCACCTAGTGGCGTTTTATAGGTATCGCGTCGAGCTAATGATGTACGAGTAGATGCTGTGTAGTGCATGGGTCTCAACCTGGGACCGACTCGTCATCTTTTTGATGGTCATGACCCACTTTTTATGATTCTTTTAATTTATATCATATTTTGTCATATTATGGAAGTCAAACTTTGTCCACACAGTTGCATGTGCAAAGTGCATTTCAGAGCACATTATTAAGGAAAATGAGGAGGAACATGATCGCAGCAAGTAAAATCCGAAGGTTTGTGACCCACTGTTGGGTTCTTTTTAATAAGTCATATATAAGTCATACTGTATATATACAGTATATACAGTATACACACACATATATATATATAGTGTGTATATACAGTATATATAGAGAGAGTATAATAAGTAAATATAATTTGCGTATGTAAATGGTCTTTTACTCGTATAGCGCTGTTCCACCTTCAAGGGACTTTGACACTGTTAGCACATTTACCTATTGATGACGCAGCGTCAGCAACTGGGGGTTCAGTGTCTTGCCCAAGTATACTTCGACATGATCACGGGAGGACGGCGGATCGAACCTGCAACCTTCCGGTTGGGAGATGAGCACTCTACCGCCTGAACCATGCCGCATATCTGTCAACATCTGCACTGCCTTCTGTGGGGAAATTGTGTTATTTTACTGGTGTGCTTTTATTTTGAAGACATGACTTTACTAGCTACAGGATGTGTGCCCCCGATGTTGCCCGAGTGTTGCCAAGCGGACAGGAAGCTGTTCTGCTCCAGCAGTATCAGAGCGGAGTCTTTTTTTTTCGGTGGAAGTACGGGAAATACGGGAAACTATTTAAACGGGAGGGCGCCAGGAAATAAGGGCAAAATATTGGGGAAAACGGGGGGGTTGACAGGTATGGTTTGAGGTCTATTTTCCCCAAAAGAAGTTACACCTTATTGTCTCGTTAGAGCAGCCGGTACCTAATTATGTGACTTTTCTTGCCCCCCTCTGTGCCTTTTTTTCTCCTCCGTCTCCTCCAGGTTCTTTTTTTTTTTTTAAGATGCCATGCATCCATGTCTCCTTTCCATCTCCTGCTTGGATGGTTGCCGCAAACGCTGCAGAGCTGTCAATCATTCACCACAAGGGGGGAGGCGGGCTCATTGGCTCAAGTATGGGGGAAACGACGGAGCAGATAGTTGATTGACAGGGTGGAAGTAAGAGAGAGAGGTTGTTTGGATGCTTTGGAAGTGCAGCAGATGAGCACGCAGCAGGGAGGCGTTCGGGGAGAAAAAACAGCCTCTTTAGGAGATATAAACAAAAGGTGGCCTGCTCGAGGGAGGCAAACCTACCTTGACTTTGCTAAGAATACGCAAATAGGGCACAGTTTTACAAAGGAGAATAACACACGAAGGAGACAATAATTATGGTAATATACACGCAGGAGACAGCCTTGTTAAATAGGACGTCTGGTCTTGTTATATATGTTTTGGCTCACTCCAGCATTGCTGATCATGTGCTCGAAATATGGTGGTCCAAAGGGTCCAAAAGGCTCTGCAGGAAACTGATAGAAAAGCCACAAAATGGTTGCAATTGTGTACTGCATTCAAAGAGACTTGGTATTTGGATCATCTTACTGTATCAAAAATAGTATTAATTGATGTTTATTAGGTTGTGTTGTTTGTATGAAAAAAGACGCTTGTCTAACAATCTATTCTTTCAGCGTGATATAATTATTATTACATTCACATCTTATCCCAAAGCAGCTCAGTTTGACTTAATCTAATTAAGGGGGGGCTATAATCTCCTCTCCTTTAGATAATCTGTCGATGCCCTGCAGTGTTTTTTCAGATCTGTGCGGTGCCTTAACGATGCGTCTAGACACAAGCCTGTAGCACGGTGATGTGTACGTCCGCCATACCTCGATGCTGCGATCTCTGACCAGATTCTCTCGCCACAGGCGCCAAGGAGGTGAACGCCAGCGGGAAGACTTTCACAGTGCGGAGCTCACTGCAGCTGCGCGTGGACAGGAACGACGACGGCGTGCCGTACACTTGCAGAGTAGACCACGAGGCGCTGGAGCAGGCGCCGCAGCAAGCCACTGAAGTGCTGGAGGTCCACTGTGAGTGTCGCCGCAGACACACTACATGTGAATGGATGTAAAAGAAATAGATTTTTCACGATAAATGTCTGTTCCACTTAGACGCTCCTCAAGTGAAGATAGTCCCCTCTCTTGGGGTCCCCCAGGAGGGTCAATACTTAAAGCTGGAGTGTATGTCCCGAGGAAACCCATCGTAAGTCACCCATGCTTCATTATGTTTGATTATAACACTTACAGGCCACCATGAAAGGAATTAAAATGAATTTCATGTGTCCTAAAGAAAAAGTGCCACCACAGCCTTCTTTTTTCACTTCAGCTCCATCTGCTGGATCTGGTGCATCACTGCCCTTATTTTACCCCAATGAATTTGTCAATCTACACCTTAATCCAGATCTATGACAACATTGGAAGGTGTCCAGTATCAGTCAAAAGTGTGGAGCCACTTTTTTATGTTTTTGAGTTTAAAAGTCCAAGCTTTTCAGTGCTAGTGTATTGTTAGCCCTTCTCTCCAAAGCTTTGTGGAGAGGGAAGGCATGCAAATTTTGTGTAAATTCTGCAAGGAATTATCGAATCAGCTAACAGGAACGGAAACATCACCTCTTCACGATTCACGCTCGGTGGAAGTATTAATGCTTATTTTTGATTGACAGTGTCAGCGAGGTATTCATTTCACAATATGTTTATTATTGTGGTTGCAGTTTGCAGTGGTGCAGAACTGCAGCATATTGAGAAGTATTTCCAAACAACTAACACCTCTCTGACAGTGCCAATCAAAATGGAGCCTTATTATCACACCGCTCTTGTATCGTGCGGTGTTGTGCAGGTGTACCTAATGAAGTGTCTTCTCTCTGTCTCCAGCCCGGATCCGGTGATGTGGACAAAAGACGGCGTGGAACTTTCCGACCTGGGCAGGGTGATCGTAGAGGGACGTGAGCTGACCTTTACGTTGCTGAACAAGACGGACAACGGCACCTATCGCTGTGAAGCCAGCAACCACCTCGGGAGCAGCAGCGCTGAATACGTACTCTACGTGTATGGTAAGTCCAGGCCAGAAAGGCTTGCATTGCTGATTTCGTATGTGTACAGCATTTAACAGCCGCATTAGATGAAGAATTTGTATATGGACACCACGGAGCTATGTTGCCACCAAGCGGTACGGTTACAGATACAGTTTTCCCACAGGAAAATAATAATTTTGGTCATATATATACAGTACATATATATATTATTTATTTATGTATGTATACTGTATATATACTGTGTATATATATATATATATAATTTATTTATGTATGTATACTGTATACTGTATATACTGTATATATACAGTATATGCATAGTGAAAATGCATAGGCACATGCATACCGAACTGAACCGTACTGCTCGGTGGAAACATGTAAATAGTGTGCAAAAAATAAATCAAAATAGAACAAGCCCCAAAGTGAACTGCAACTGTTTTGAGATAACCTCCCACTGTGCATGCGGATCAGCGCTGTGAGTGATTAGTGGTAGCATCGCTCACGGGGCCTCAGGTGGCACTAATACCACCAACGTCTTTCTTCAAATAAACCTGAGCCCCAGATCTTCCTCATGCATGAGGGAGGAGCGAGGGTGGTGTGTGTGTGTGTGTGTGTGTGTGTGTGGAATTTAATGCTGTGATGTCAGTAATATCACCACAAAGTCACTCCGAGTAACGCCAGAGGAAGTAGAGGATGAAGTGAATCAGTGTCAGGGAAAACGAATCGCTCGCCGTCCCCCTTTTTCCTGTGTCTCCTCAGCCGTTTCTCTCAGAATTAAGTCGCTTTTCTTTTTCTTTTAGGAGCTTAGTGTGTGCAGGGTGAGGGTAAAACAAAGCAGAGAGAATTTCCCTAAATAGAACGATAAATATTGCTTTATTATTACTACCCGCACCTAGTGGCCTGTTTTTATTTTGCAATAAGCACAATATTCAATATGCCAGGGCCGACTAATAGTGGTACCTCATATGGTCTTCAATGCCCGTGGTGATAAGAAGTAATAAGCAGGAGTGAGGTTGTTGAAGGAAGCAACCAAGGTTGGTATCAATAACTCATGAAGTGTTCTGCAGGTCATCGTCAGGGCCACAGCAACATGGATATAATGGAAATGTTGCAATTTGTCTTGTTTAATTCTTTTTATCTTGTTTGGTTGAAGGAAATCATGTACACTTCACCGTATGATTGATGAATAGGATCCCTCACTTCTATGTACCACCCTATTGAACCTGCTGATTGACCGAGTTACATAATGACTTCCAACTCCAGCCTTCATACGCTCAGATGGGAATATAGTAGGAAATGTACAAAATGTAATCGTTATCACTGGAAAAAATGACTTTAAAAAAATTAAAATTAAATGGCATGCCCTTATTCTAACACCCTAAAAACTTTGAAATGGTATCAGCGCAAATATTTCAGTGCTCTTCAACTTGTATGGTTTATTTATCAGGGATTTTTCAATAAATATCAATGTGGACAAACGATCCCAGCATAAGCAAATGAACAGCGAATAAAAATAGTTAACTAAATCAAATAAATCGTATTATTGTGTTTTCAATTAATTCATTATTAATAATATTGTTGCACTCTTTATTTGTATTTCATTTGATTTATTGTACAGTTTTTTAAATTCATATTTTAACACTGAAATTGAAATAGTTTTTGTGATTTCGTATTGAATTATTTCTGGAACACATAGTAGTATTGTGTAGTATTATTTTATCATTACTGCATTTTCAGTCATTTCGTTTATTACACTGTTTTAATTGAAGTATTGTATTGTATTATATATGTATTTTTATTAATTTTGGTGTAGAATGCAAATTAGTGTAGTTTGAAAAAATAGATATTTTGTGCAAACCTTTACCAAATTCTTGCTTGGAGCACCTATTGTATTTTGCAACTGATGGCATTTGCGTTAGCTAAAAAAGGACTACACGTCCATATTATTATTATTTATTTTATGTCATTTTATTCACTATACTTTTTTTGTATGAGATTTCTGTCATTTTGCTGCGGCTTGCAAATTAGTCCAGTTTGAACAAGTGATAGTGCTCAACCTTTTGAGCGATTTTCTGCTAAATTCTTGTCAGAATTCAGTGCGAGGCATTGGAAAAACAACATGCCTAGTTTTTTTTACTGCAGGGGTGGGGAACCGACCGCCTGTCCCTATTAGTTTACTAATTCATTATTCCATGGCATCTCTTGAAGCCTAACATTCCTTAAAATGCCATCCAAATACACCAACAAGAATAACCGATGCCCTTAATGAAAGTAATGTTATTAAAGGAACAAATCCGCTACCACAGAAAAGGCAATTGGGGCTCGAGAGGGTCAAAGAGTACAATAGAGATTTATGACTTGTTCCTCTGAAAATGGCACTTGCTCTATTCCCAGCATGCATTAGTGATTAGCACACCTTTTAGCCTTTTACAATTGCTGCCATAATTCTTGGAAAATACCTTTTTAATGGTTCCTCTGCAGCGAGGAGACATTTTCGCTCACTTTCTCTCACTGCTTAGTGATTTTCACCCAGGCTGAAAAGTCACGGAGGCACCCAGGACGCGTTGCCTTGTACCACGGCCAATTAAAAAGCCCCCAGCTCGCCATAAAAATCAGAGTGACACAAACAAGGTGGCGGTGTAACCTCATTAACTTTGTCAAACAACGCTTCACTGCCAATCCCTTTTTTCCCATTAATATTTCACCTCCACCTTGGATAAAACACCACTAGGAATATCTTGTAGCCATGACTCTAAGGCCGTGTCTTTAATGCTTTTTCTGTTTAGTTTTTTAGTTTAAATCTGACTGGTAAGTGCAAAATGAAATCTACCATCATCACCGCCGGCTTTCTTTTGCATAATTTCTATACTTTGTATATATTAATCAATGTACATTCATGTATTTTGTAGGGATGGGCATTGGACAAAATGTCCTTGATTGGTCAGTTGGGACAGCCAATTGATTTGGGATGTTTAATACATTTCATACATTTTACATTTATTTATATTGATATACATTATATTGGTCAAGCGCCATAATGGAGATATTTGTTGATGTAGCTCAACTTCTGGTGGTCTTCTTTAGACTGAAAACTAGTTGAGAATGAATCAACACTGCCTCTGCTGGCTGAAGCCACGTAATGCACTCCAATTTGCCTCATTTGCTTCAATACGCAGTCAGTCAAAAACAACTAATAAAAATCAGTTGATTACCACGCTGTCTCAAATACAAGACGGCTCAGAGTATAAGACAATCCCTCTTTTTCAAGACACATTTTTTGAAAGTTATTTTTGACACCAAATCAAATTTATTTTTGTATTTTTTTTTTAAATGCATCTCACTGGTGCGAGTGAAAAGAGGAAACGCTCTGACTCCATTGGGGAGAGGTCATTTGTGGCCACCTGTTTGCATGTTCAATATTCACCTCTCAACCCTGAATAAGACGACTCATCTTTTTCAGACTGTTTTGTAGGCAAAAAAAAAAATACCATTTTAAATTCAGGGTGACTTAACGATCGATGCCCATCCCTATTATTTTGCTTGTTTTTGACATTTTATTTTTCCCACTGCATATCATGCTTTGCTGTGTAGTTTCTTATTGCTCCCAATTTCAATTCATTTTTCAGTTTGACATCATTTTTCTTGTGTATGTATCTGTCTTTCCCCTCCACCAGAAGCCCCCACCACTTTGCCTCCATCCACCACACCCCACTTTCATCCCATCCCCCCAGACTCCACTGCTCTAGTCGGCACCCATGCGTCAGACCCCACAGTAACCGGAAACAGAGGTACGGTATGACCACATTCACCCTCCCCACCTTCACACGCTTAACACGCTTAGTCTGCAGCCTAATAATATGTGCTTCACCTCACTGACTCACTCCTCACTGTCTAGATGAAATAGTTCATCATCTAAAGAATTTTTGGAGTCTCCATCATTGTATTCAGTGCCAGTGCGGTCGACTGTGCCCTTGATATTCCTAAGACTTGAGTACCGCCGTGCCTGGAAAGCTCAAAGAAGTAAATGTCATGTCCACTTGCAAATGTCTGTCCCCTGGAGTGACTCATCATGACTCTCAATGCTGTGTTCCAGCAATCCAGGAATCATACGCGCACTTAAATAAGCTCTTTAAGTCGCTCAAAGTTTTAGACGGTGGTTGACTGATACTCTGTTATACAGCATGAAACTGAATGAATGATGAATGGGTTGTCATCTATTATAAGGATTTGCCTGTTATTATTTATTATAGATATCGGGAGTCGCAATGTGACAGAAGTTGATGACACGCAGAGTGATCATTTATGGATTTATTGTCCTTGATCAACAATAGCTAATAGCGTTCTCGGAATGTTCTGAGCTCCTGTTTGTGTTGAGCAAATGAACTGTGATCGTGGAAGTCTTTATGGATGTAGCTCAGCTTCCCACAGAAGACGTCGTGTCGGTCTTTGGACAGCGAACTAGTTGAGACGGGCTTGACAGCGCCTCAGCTGGTTACAGCAAGTAGTGCACTCCATTTTGCCTTAATTGCTTCTAAACAACAATAAAAAACTGCACCCATGATTAAAATCCGCAACATAAGGCTCAGAGTGTAGATTGTTAATCCACCACAATAGTGTATAGCGTATTTCTATGTTTGTTTGTTTTTTGGTATTGTCTCGTTGTCAACATGGTCACAGGATTATTAAGTAAAAAAATTGCACAAAAACTGCAAATCATGACTTGTTTAAAAGAGCATTTTTTTAAAGGTTAAAATGTGAAAGAAAAAATTATATATTAGGGATGTCCGATATTGGATTTTTTGCCGGTAACCGATACGCCGATATTGTCCAACTTTCAATTTCCAATATCAACCGATGCCGATATGTGTAACATCACATATCTCCTGTCGTGGAATGACTGGTATTATGGCATTTTTGTAGAGCTGCTGGAAATGTGGATTTCTCTTGGAGATTAATAATCTATCTAATTAATCTGTCTATCTAATTAATCTATCTATGTATCTATCTATCTATCTATCGTACAACTCATGTAAGCAAACATCTGAGAAATGCTTGCGATTGGGCATGGCAAAGTGTGGCCCAGGAGTCTAGCCTGCAGCGTCTGCCTGCCTCCTCACCAGTAGCGGTGTTTTGACAACCCATCACGTCCCGCCACCCCGAACACGGTTCAGCAAAGCATCGGCTCAAGTACAGGTATGTGCTACGTATGGACTTTATGTCGAGCGGACTCGCTGCTGCAGCAGCTGCAGGCACACGGAGCTCAAAGTCTGTAAACTCCTAAACTTTGCATAGAAACGTCCACAAATGTTGCTCAGATTGAAGTTACAGATGTCCACCATCTCCTGGTGTAAAGTATTAACTTGCCACTTTGGTGCTTAAAGGGCTATATCGGCTTCATTATAGGGAAAAAACCCCGATATTACATTTTTATGCCAATATCGGGCCGATAATATCGGTGGGCTGACATGCCCTTATTATTTAATAAGGGCTGTGCAATACAGTGCAATGTGCTGCACATACAATTTATACTGATTCCTAATTCCCCCCTCTTGTTCATCGTGGGCTTTTAAACCAACAACATTTCATGTTAATTTTTTTAATATTATACAGTATTCTTATAATGTCACTATATTGCAATTAAAACATTCTATAAAATGTAATACCATGTCATTCAATGCAAAAGAAAAGACAAAAGAAAAAGGTGTGACAATATGATAAACCCTATATTAACATCAAATACAAGCACTAACAAAAAATATCAGTATGATAAGATGTTTTGTTTAGCTTTTAGGCAAATCCTACTAAGTTATTGGGACAAGAAGACCTTAGTACTGATTTCCTTGGTTCTAGTAAGTACTGTAATTCACTGATGTGCCCCAAGCACCACCATGTAATTCAGTGTGAAGAGGAAGGTCATGGTCATGTCATGTATTGGTATATTTCTTTAATCCTCTCCAAGGCTGACAACATCATATTTTAGTTAACAATGTTCTAGCTGTCCCTTGTGGGAAGAGCTCTTCGAAGAAAGGAGTTTAAAAAAGTCACTTGCGTCTATCATGGTGGCAACCCAAAGAGCCCAGAGATGCCAAAAAGATGTTATCATCACAAAAGAACGACTCACCCGCACTGGGGATATTGTCGAGTGATACAAGGAACAATTGAAGGACTTTTGTTGAACCCTTCAACATAATGGCGCAGGAGTTGGCATGGCTTAGCGCGTCCTTCAACAGCAGGTCACCGAGGTGTTGTAGTAATAAGGCAGCGAGATGTTTCCGGATATGGGGAACTTTGTGATTATTGTTGGCTGTCTCGGTTGGCTGGCGCACCGTTAATGTCACTCTGATGTTGAACAAAGCACTGAAGGACTAATAGATTAACGTTCCTCGTCTCATTTTTCAAAAAGACGACGAAGGGTAAAAAGGTATTACATTTCCAATTGTCTCAAGGCAAAGCCATTAGGAATAATGCATATTCATCTTTCTTTAATTGAGTTACAGAAAGTCTGTTTGACATTGGAAGCTCAGAAAGATAGATATGAGACATACAGTATCAATGGTAGACCGATACAGTGATACCATGGGTTTAGTTATTAATTTGTTGTAAAAGGTCAGACGAAATGCGAAACATATGAAAACCGAGACAATTTTTCCCTTAGCAAATAATGCAAATCCAATTCATCTCTTCCAAACACACAAAAATATCAACAAAAATGCATTTTTATAGATAATACTTATAGTTTTACATGCAGACAACAACGTGAAATAATTCTAATGACTTCCCGTACATCCTGGCGAGATCAAATTCAATAGTTTCCCCCCATCGTCTTTATCAAATTGCTGGCACTCACAATTTTCTTTGGCCCCATGGCGGGTTATTTAGCAGTCAGGGTATTTCGCTTACAGTACAGGGCAAACGCACTAGTATTGTACAAAAACAAAATTTGGGCTACATTTTTTTAAGAAAACCGAATCATACAAAAACTGGGGCATATGGAAACCAAGATATGACTGTCGGTGGACGGACAGACAGATGGAGGGACTGATGAAGGAAGTCCTGTTGGACAGACTGACTGACATACTGTCCAGCAGACTGACAGTTGGATAGGTGTACATCCAGATGGACAGACATGTAGAAGGTGTGTTTGGTGGATGGCCGGATGGACAGGTAGACGTACGGATGGATGGATAGAAGGTACATAGGTGTGCGTACTGTATGGACAGACAGAAGGATGAACGGATAGATAGAGGGAATGAGGGTGGATTGACGGACTGACGGAAGGACAGACAGATTTATGGATGGCGGAAGGAAAGACCGACAGATGCCCTCAGAGAAATGAATGATTAGGAATGTATTTCTGGATCTACATGAAGCAATAAAAAGTCCCAGTAGGTTTACCCCTTCGTTCAAAAGCCTACAAGTTGCAAATGTAATCAGAGCTGAACAAAAAGCCTGCTAAAAAAAAAACTACCATTGTTTGGTCAAATGGCTGTTTTGATTCTGTCTCAGGGGCCTCCCTGCGATAACGCTGACACAGCGCCATGTCTGCTATGGTAACACAAGACATCAGCAAATTTGATTGACATATCAATTTAAATCTAACGTGCTGTGTTAAGCAATATGCAGAATAGCTCTGCAGACCCCCTACCAACTCTCAACGTTGAAATAACTACCCTCCTTTCTCCTTTCTCAAATCTTTTGTTTCAATTTTGCTTATTCCCCTCTTTTCCCGCTACATCTCTCTGTTGGATAACAGACTTCCACACAATGGTGGATATTCCTCATCATCGTCTGATGTCTGTTTGTGTTGCGCTGAAACGCAAGAGGAGCTGAGCTTCTCCGAGTATATCTTGAGGGAATCTGGATATCAGACTCCTTCACGACGTCCCCAGTCGCAGCATGCTACGCTATCTGCTTTCATGTGTCTTCTTGATTTATTACCAGCTCTTTTCACAGACTCCAGATGAAAGCAAACAAGCATAGAGCTCTTCCAGCCCCATGACGTTTTGTCTTTTTAATAAACTTGTCCGCCCGTGCCGAGGAAACACGCTAGGTTCAACGTTGTAGCTCCTAACGCGGAAAATTAGCATATCATACACCTGATGAACTCTTTCATCCATCGCTCTCCTCGCTTTTTCACACTATCCTTCTCACTATTTATAATCAACCCACTGTGAATAATATAATGTACAGGTATACATCGGCCGAGCTGTCTTTCACCATAAATACAACAAAGGTTTGACACTGTTGGCTTCATTTAGAAGACGTATTTATGGGCCTTGCTGAGACGGGTAATTTTTGGTTTAGTACATAATTTCATCATGAAAGATTTACTGTGCAGATAAAGAAGCCCGGGTTGGAGTCATATCATAGAAATATTCCTTGGCATGGGGCTGCCAACACAAGTCATCCACACACACAGTAAGTGGTCTGAACTAAACTGAATGGACGCCACTTCAAATGCACGGCTTTCTTTGCTCATTCTAAAAGCGACAAAAAGTTTAGGTTTGAGGCCAAAGAAAAAAACTACCCAGTATCTGACAAAAGTGACACATATTGGCAAGCATTTGATTATATCTTCTGAAGGGACAACCATCCATCCATTCATCCATCCATCTTCTATGCCGCTTATCCTCACTAGGGTCGTGGGTATGCAGGAGCCTATAACAGCTGACTTTGGGCGAGAGGCGGGGTACACCCCGGACTGGCTGGAGGAACAACTTAAATGGGAATTGTTCGAAGTTGTTGCACGTGTTATCTCAGCTCATTTTATAGATCTATTTTGATAATCAGGTGATTGAGGTGATAAAATGCTGCAATCACATAAATGCTGCAGGATCAAAATCAAATACAAAAAAATGCTGCAAAGTCCAAAAATACACACAAATCCCCCCCCCTATTGTTTTGGGCATTTTCAGGACTTTTCTTTTGCATTTGTTTTTGATTCTGCAGCCTTTTTTGTGATTGCAGCATTTTTCATTTTTTAATAATTACATTGGAATTAATCGTGTGAATATTTAGTGCGAGCACCATTGTTATCCATCCATCCATTTTCTATGCCGCTCATGAGAGTCTATGCCGCACAAGAGTCGCGGGGGTAGGCTGGAGCCTATCCCAGCTGACTTCGGGCGAGAGGCGGGGTACACCCTGGACTGGTCTCCAGCCAGTCACAGGGCGCATATAGACAAACAACCATTCATGCTCACATTCACACAGAGTCTCCATTTAACGTAAATTGCATATTTTTGGGCTGTGCAGGTTGTTACTGGAATCCTCTTACTCTCCACTGTTGGAGCTGGTGGATGTTAGAAACCTTTGGCTCCTTCATGCTTGACTTCACAGTGTCACAGTCGTTCCAATTCATGTTTCCATCGGTGAACCACACCTCCCCAGTGCCGGCAGCACTTTTGCAGCCCCAGACCATGATGTTACCACCATGATGCTTGAAAGACAAGACACCAGTATCTTGCCACTTACTTGTGTTGCCAGCTATTTCGACAAAAATGGCTGCTTGTTGACTCATTCTCAGTGGCTAGTGAATCTGTACAAGCTGTAGACTGACTTCTCGAAAGTAAATGCAAGCCATTTCAATAGGATTTCCGCTTGAAAAGATATACTGTAATAATATTGGTTGCTATTTTGTGAGTCGTAGCCTTTTATACTTGTGGTCATGTAGCTTATGAAGACATTTATTAAAGCTTGCAAGATTATTAGCTAATACATATTTGATAATGCAGACCTGATGGTTCTCATAAATAGTATAATTAGATCCATTATGTCTGCTGACAGTTGTTGACCTCTGGGGTGTATAGCAGGAGCAAAGATAAAGATTCCTAATCTATGTTGTGTGATGCCAGACTGAAGCCTGTAGTGTTGCCAGTGATTCACTGTATTGATTAAGTGTTGGAGCGTGTGCCCGATCAGCCATAATGGCAATAATAAGTCTTCCGCTAAGCACCAAAGGTCTGTGCAATGTCATCAAAGTGTACATAAACACGTCCTTTCTCACGCCAATTCTTCTTCATGGCTTTGCTAATTATCCATGACCTTGCAAAGCTGAATGTATTTGAAATATCTGCGATTCATTCCTCATCATCAGTATTCTTTGACCAAGCCCTGTTGCCTAATACCGGTGCTGAGAGCAGGGCATGCCTCAGAAGACAGCAATTATTCATGGCCCGGTGTCTCAGCCTGCGGAGGAGCAGAAATAATGAAATAAAGCACACATCCAGTGTCTGGCACACTTCAAGTTATCGTCTCTCTTAGCTCCATTAGTTTGCCCCTGAAAGGAATGGTAGATAAATAAAAAACAATGCACAGCCAGCCTCAAACCTGAGACGTACAACTAAATTGTCCAAAACTGATACAAGAATGCTGTTTGCTACCTGATATGCGATGTAACTCCACAGAGTCCATCCATAAAAGTCATGTTTACACCACATGCTCTCAAACTAAATAAGCAAAGCCATATTCAGCCTTCCTCTTGAAGTTAATAGCAGTCACATACACAGAAATCTAGTCTTGAGGCTTAAAAATAAAGCTAAATCACAATAGGGCCTTATAGGGCACGACTGATGGGCTCTAAATAACCTTTCCCCACTGAAGGCAAGGAGATCGTTCGTCTCAAGCGCACGTGCGTTCAGGAGGCAATGTTGATGGTCTCAAGCGTTGGAACAACTGCCGGTTTATTAACCAGCATCCCTGTGGGGTCTGTTCCTTGAGGGTTTATGCTGTCTGCATTTAAAGACGATGGCTCTTTTCCCTGTAATGAAATATTCATAAGGCTCGCGCTTCTTTGGGAAATCTACCTTGTAAAATGCTGGGAATAAAGGTTAAAAAGTTCTGAAAATAATGCAAGGAAAGCCGTAACAAAAGCCAAAGGACACAGAATTACAGTAACTCTAAGTTCAACTCACTTTCTTGGCACAATTTTGCAGCACATTTAGACTTCAACCACATTTAGACTTGTGCCTCCTTAAGCACAATAGTCGCAAAATATTTTATTAATTAGAAGTTAAATATCAGCTACATACATCATGCGTCTTCACAGGGTGAGTAGTTTGACTTTATTTTAGTTTTGTTATACAGGTGTTGTTTTTACCTGGGAATGACAAATAAAATGTAACTTAAAACATTGCCTGTATAGTGAATGCATGTTTAACAATGGCGACAGTTTGAGCCTGAAACAAACAAATGTATTCATTGTGCATGATATCCTATTGGAAAATTTAAAATTAGAAATGATTCACTTGGAAGTCAACCAACATCACAGCACTTAGTGGAGGTTTCACTGGACAGACTTTAGAGTACAGATGCTCAAAACTGGCTTTTAATCGATATCCGATATGCTTTAATCCCTTGTTTATCGCCGTTAATTGGCTCCAAACCCAATGGTGATAAGTGAATTTCTGCAAAGTAGGATTCCTTATTTATAATTGTAATATTTTCATTATTAAAGCATAAAAACCTGTTTTCTACCTTCTAAATACGGTTTATTAGAGCCATCTAGACATGAAATAACACCCCTATAGTCACCTTTACACTTATAATAGAAAATAGGACACGTTAGCATTGGGAGAGTTCCTTGTTGTTGTTTCTTTTTTAATTCCAGGACTTCTGGTGGTACCTAATGTAGCATTACTGACACCTACTGACCAGTGTAGTAGTTCATTTAGCCATTTTTATCCTTGAAACTGGTTATTTTTGCTCACAAATACATGGCATTTGCTTAAACATGCATATTTATTGACTAATAATATGATTTATTAATTCCTATATTTTGAAAAACAGAGATTGAAGTAATAAATTTCAAAGCCCGATGTGACGACTTCTCCTGTTCCAATTGCATTGCAAATGTATTGTTTAGACCACTGAACAGAACATGGTTAGATGGACGACAGACAAAGGAGAAAGAGAGGAAAGACAGCTTTAGGTCACATCATTAACTGTGATCGGAGCCTGAGTAGAGGATGTTAGGGAAGGGTTAGGGAAGAGAAGGGACCAAGATATAGCCACAGATGGTGAGAGCATCCACTTCATTGCCTGTTTCTGTAGTGCTGGATCAGACACTCAGCTGGTGCAGGAATAGTAGGGGTGTAGTTGTGAGATGCGATTGAAGAACCTCGGGGCTGGATATGGAGCCTAGTTGGAGAACCTGGGGTTGGACAGGGAGAGAGAAGAGAGGGTGACACTTAGCAGCAGATACAGCAATAACTATATTAGAATCTTTCTGTATAGTTGTTATTACTCATATCGATCTATCTATCTACAGTCATTACTGTAATAATAATAGTATAGCAAACACAGAAACAATGGCGCTAACAATAATATTGATCATATTAAAGATCCAATTAAAACCTGTCTTAGGGCTCTTGACGGCTGTGTCATGTGATAGTGAGACGAAGCTGCATTTTAATAAAAAAGTGCCTCCCGAGCTTCATGGCTGCCGTCCTTTCATGGTGTGTTAAGCACACCAATGTTCGCACGGCGATATCATACCGGCAGCCAAAAGATGCCGATATGAAGTGATATCTCATTTTCATGCTGATAATATCGGGCAACCCTACTTTAGAGGCACATTTTTTTTCTCTAAAGTTGTCGTTTAATTCCAAATTGTACGACCTCAGAGGTGTTGGACTTCAGAGGGTCCATAGTTTTTTTTTTTGTTTCCTTACTTTGAGCATGAAGGACAAAAAGTGCACAGTGTACTCCTGCAGGTCTTTGTGTTCAATCAGCTTTAAACGGTAGGAGAAACCTGTTGTGAAAACTCAATAAGTGAAAGGACAATTTCCATTCCTTGGAGGGATTTCTAACAGCTTTATTCCATTGCTATCGATCTCACGTTAGCGAGGAGTTAGGACGCGCAATGAGCAAAAATAAAATTTTCTCTCGCGGCCGCTGCTCGGTTGCTTTAAACCAGAGGGGGTTATGTTCCAGACTCGGCATCCTCAACGAGGAGGGCAAAGGGGGTAGGATATTGAAGAGCGACGACAATCTTGTGTCCATTTCCTCCCCCGCATGACGCCGATCGGCACAGGACGAATTAAAACATAATGCAAAGGTCTTAGCGTTTATTGCTGAGCCAGCTTATTGATGAGCTGTCACATTAACTGGCTTTGGGGAAGAAATATGGCAACAATTTGAAAGTAAGTGTAGAACAGGGACGGAGAAATCATTAGATCTCCAGGCTCAGGCGATGAATTACATGTAATAGCCCATCTATTCATTTCAGCTCAGCGGTAGAGGACACACATGGACGCATGGGAAGGTCTGCTTTTCAGACCTTGGAAGTGTCCCTCCGAGATCCGTGTGGTGTTTTTCTTTCACTCCTTCAACACTAACCAGCCCACTCACACAATTAGTATAATTGCGAAAAATGTCAGAGAAGCAGCAGCAATAAGTTGTTCTTCTTTTGTCTGTTTTTTTTTTTTTTTTTGGTGGAGGTTATCGACTCCACGGAGCACAGAGCTGCTGTGATAGATTGATTCTTGCATTGGGCTTAATGAATTCATATGATTAATGATCTTACTTTGATTATAACTTCATTTTCATTGTGAGAGCAGGACAGGAAGGAGGCTACTTGAATATTCAAGAGAGCGTCGGCAACCACGTGAGGGCTTTATTGAATGATTAGCAGAAGTAATTTGTTTTCTGAATCTAATTAATCCTCTCAGAGCCGCACAGCAATAATCTGCAAGGACGCCACAAAAAAAAACATGTGTGTCTGTTGCTTGGTTTCAACTTTCTCTCCCGATGCACATGTTGCATTTCTTCAAAAGTCAGGGAGTCCTCCATCTTGGCATGAGAAGTCAGCATGAGATCAAGTTCCACCTGCAGTCCTTGCCAAAGGTTGGGCCTAACTGACTTATTGAACATGTCTGCAGGCACCCTTTGTTTCTCTTACGCTCTTTCTTAACTGCTGCAACACGCACCTTCCACATTTAATCACAAATAGGTAGCTCTTTATTGGGCAAGGGACCGTATTCGGTCATGTTGACCCCCTCATTAATAATAAGTCATAATAATATGAACAATAACAAAATAAATATATTAATAAATTAATATGGTAATGCCAGTTTAATGTTAATTTGATTTCATAAGAATAATCATATAATACAATGTATGCTAAATATTTAATAATATGTATTGTTACTTTAATAATTATTAAAACAATAATAATTCATTTCATAATATCTAATAATAACATCTTTAATATAAATAAAAAATAACACATCCACAAGCATTTACTTTGAGGTGGAAAAAGTGATGAGATGACAAACGAGATCTGTTTATTTGTCGGGATCGCCATTAGCTCTGCTCTTAAAGGGCAACTGCACTTTTTTAAAAATGTGGCCACCGTCCACAAACCTTATGTGAGACATGAACACATACAGTATGTGTTTCTTTTTTCTGTGAGTTCCAAAGCTATAAAAGCAGATACAAAGAAACAGCTCGTTACTGCGCGTAAAAACACTTATTCCGCCTATAAAGCCTTCTGAAAAAGACTCCAAATAGCGCCAACAACACGCCATTTACATGTAATGTGATTAATCAAGCTATAGCGACATTATTATTATTATTATTATTATTAACATTGTTTCACCGATCGAACTACGTTACTGGTGCATTGACACTTCGCCGCAACACACTGCCTAGCTACTAGCCGGCTAGCGACTCGCTTCACCACACACTCACCTGCAGCGCTCGCAACACCTCATTCCACTACTCAAGACCTGTTATTTTTTAGACAAGAGGACCAGAGAAAAAGTATGAAATCAATAATACTGTAAGTAGAAATCTCTACACCCCAAATACAAGACGACCCAGACTTCGGGTCGACATACCGTCACGTATTTAAATGTCAGCCACAGATGAATTCAGAGAACACCTAAAGAACTGAAAGAGCAGGTTTTCACCATTGTTACATCTGCTGATATCCCCATGCAGTCGCTTGTTTGGGGGGTCATGGTAGAGCCCTGAAGGAGGCCGCATGTATGAGACCACCATCAAATAAGGATTTAGTTGAAACACTTTTGGCGGAGTCAGTGGCCATGAACTTCTTTGATTTATTCAACAAGGCCGGTGGACAAAGAGAGCGTTATAAATATTGGAGGAGGAGTTTGCTCTGCTACGCTCTCATATTAAATCACACAGAGAAGCTGCGTGGCCGTATTAAACCGTAATGTGTTAGTGGGGCTGTGAACACGTACAAGCATGCATTCAATAGTCCGAAGCCTTTTTTTTTTTTTTTTTTTTTTTTGGTCAAGCGAACAATTTCAGTTTCTGTCCCTTATCTTCTACTTGATTTACCATACACGTGAACATTAAGTGCTAGAACTATTTGGAATAATGCCAGTTAAAAGCTCAAATGATTGTGTTCCTTTACCCGCTCTAATTTTCCAATTGCCTTTGTCCAGAACCCTTCAGGGGCGGACATACCATTAGGCGAACTCGGGCAATTTGGCTAAATAGCCGACACCCGACCGACGATCACATCGCGAGCCGTGAAAACTGACCACACCCTGCCAAGTGCCCGCCCCCCAAATGCCACACCAAACAAAAGTTTTTGAAGGCGTGTTTTGCAGGGTGCACTCTCACCACGACAGGAAGTCCCACACGGCAGACATGCTTGTTTTGCCTTTGTGAAGGGAAAGCGGGAGGCAGATGGTCGCTATTGGCTGGCTGCAGAAACGGGGGCGGGCGTTTAAAAGCAAGTATTGGCGTATGCGGATACTGTACTTTTTCACGGAAATCGGCCGATACTGATCGGTAGCCGATCTATCGGCGCACTCCAGCGTCACAGTCACAACAAACGTAGACGTGAGCACAGCAGCATCACTACCGTCAGAAGGAGAATGCACTAGATGAAGCTGAGAGTGACACTTTCATCACAAAGATGTGAGTATTAAAGCGGTAAACAGTATTAAATGCCGCTTGATGTTCTTGTCAATTACAGTAAAAGCGTTGAGATGACTCACTAGTTTGGTGATAATAATCCCCCAGGAGGATTTTAAAGACTTGATGTATAGAGTTCATATTCACACCTTGTTAGAAGACAATAAACATTAATATTTCAAATTATCTGCGTGAGTAGCAACTAAATTACATACCCACAATCTGTAAAAATAAAAAATACAAATTTTAAAAGGATGTGGCGGGCCGCCAAGTGACTAAATACGCCGCTGCTGACTCTGGCTAGCGTCGGGTAGCTTGCGTGGACAATTGCAATATGAAAAAACATGTATTTTGTGTGCAATATTCCCAGTAGCTTCATGTTTTATATGCATTGAGGGATGTGACTGTATGGTCTAAAAAGTCCTCGCTGTGGTGCCACAATGAGGTACAGAGACACCACCATGGGGGGAACATCGCTCCTCTCATTGCTCCACTGACCATGCAGAACAGCGGCACAGTGAAACCCTGCTAAGCGCCTGTGTGTGTATATGTGTGTCATTGCGGCGGGCGTTTGTTTGTCCGCTGGGAGGCAGTGAAGTGTGAAGGCCTGCTCACCCACACCATGGAGGCTTATGGAGCGCACGCAAGCCAGCTGTTCAATTTGGCCACACGGGAAACGAAATAGGAACAGAGAAGCGGAGGGCGTGTATGATTAAATTGTGTATGGGTATTTTTAATAACATCATTTTATCCACATGCCACTGTCAAATAAATCCTTTTTTTGAGGAAACAAAGTCAATTGCAGGGTGGCAGCGTAATATAAGCATACCATAGTCACTCAAGTGTAAGACAACCCTGAATAAAAAAACTATAAGCACTGTTTTGGTACAAAACTGATTGCAATAACAAAAAAATTAGCTGCTTGACAGTTGTTAAAAGCTATATGATGTTGTATGATATCCAGTATATGATGTTATTAGCACCATAACCCCTCCTCTTACAACTTTTTCCAGCTGCATTGCTCCAGGTTGCTGTGTGAGTGACCGTAAGAAAAGCGCTGACGTGTCTGGCGCCACCTGTTGATTTGCATGTATAAATCTCTACAACGCGAATATAAGATGATGTGTTTCCTCTGTAAGGATCGATCCAGTATTTTTATTGCCATCAGAAGCTTGGAGAAATACAGTTATGAAAGAGACACTACAACTAATGTTGAAGAATAATCTGTTCCGGGGTCAAACTGTTCTAAGCAATGTTTTTACGTAACATTGTTAACATTCATACAAGCGTAAAAGTAAGTTAACCACTACTCTGGCTTTAATTTCGTGCGAATGTTGATTCTAGAGTCATACTGGATCGAACTGAATGTATGTCTCCTTACTTCACATAACGTCCGGTGTTTATTCGTCTTCTCTTAACATCCCTGTCTGCAAAAGGACAAAGAAAATTCAAATTGCTCAGTGATGTTCACTAAACTGAAGTCTCACTTGTTGCCATGCAAAACAGTGGTGCAAGTTTTGGCATTTTATGCAACTTGAGAGGCATATTTTTTGTTTCTTTTCAAGTCCATATTAGAGCCCGACCGATATGGGATTTTGGGGGCCGATATCAGATTTATTGGCCAATATAAGAAACAAGAGCATTGATATACACAGGATATATACTGTTCATGAACATAAATTGTTATAATACCCAAAATACGATTCAACACAAAGAAGCAGAAGACTACTAAATTAAAATAAGGAAGTTGAATTAGTAGCAATGTCAACATAAGGACGTGCCTCTTTGTGATTTCATTTGAGTTGTTCTAGGTGCCACAACACTAACATGAATAATACCAGCTGTTCGGCGTACTTCACTTTTTGTTACGTCCCCCTTCAGCGTGTACCCTTTGAGTCATTTCTACCTTGAACGGCTACTTTGTAGTAAATCAGTGCTACGTATGTCTTAATAGATGTTTGCATGACGATCATTCACACTTCCAGTTCACTAACAACCACCCTTATCAACAACAGGAACAATTTATAGTAGTTGACTTTTTTAATGTGTGTGCAATGATTTATTGGCCTAGCCTGGTTTGCATGTTGGGCACTCCATGAGAGGGGTGCTTCCTCAACTATTTAACTCTCCTTTTTTGCGACTGCCTGTGTTTTTTACCTTCATTCTGCCTTCGTCTCTTGTCTTGTTGGTGGTTGGATATGAAAAGAAAAGAGCCCCTTAGAAGCATCATTAGAGCAACTGGGGATGCATTGTTCTGTTTTTCAGTCCTCTTTCTTTTCTTCTCCTGCTTCCACAGATCCCAACGCTTTGGGCCATCACGGCACGGACCATGCCTTAATCGGTGGAGTGGTGGCAGTGGTGGTCTTCGTCACCTTGTGTTTAATCATTGTTCTGGGAAGATACCTGGCCAGGCATAAAGGTAAAATCCCACAGTGGACGAGCCGGCCACCATCTCTCAAGGCTCGCTGACCTTCCCGGATCACATCCGCCTACTGTCCCATTAGACATTCCCAGTGTTCTCCCAATCCCCAGGTGGCAGGGCAATGATATGCAGTATCTGCTGTGAAGGACAAAAAGAAAGAAAAGACCAGGGCAGAACTGAATCCCTGAACACCAGTGGGGACGCGCTATTGAAATCCCTTTGGTCAAAGTGCACGGACAACAGTCAACGACTCTTTGTAGATAAACCTCTTTCTAGGGGTTTTCAATTTTTGTTTGGAAAATGTTTTGTATTATGAAAATATAGACTTGTGTGTGTATGTATTTTTGTGCAAAAATAACAAATATATAATCGCCAATGATGTAGAGTCAAATTAAATAAATACCTAATTCAATGAATAATATAAATATCTAATTAGATCATTCAAATGTAAAATAATGTATTACATTTTCTATCAATTAAATGTGGAATATGTGATTATATATAATATTATTATATTTTATATATTTATATTTTATATATATTTATATATTATATTCTATTATATATATTATATATATTATATTATATATTATATTATATATTATATAATATATTATATTATATATATTATATATTTATATATATTTATATTTTATATTTTATTTTATATTTTTTTTCGTCGCTGACCTCTTGGTTGGCCGGCCACTCCTGGGAAGGTTCCATGTTTTTGCCCTTTGTGGACACTGGCTCTCACTGTGGTTCACTGGAATCCCAAAGCTTTTGAAATGGCTTCCTAACCTTTTCCACACTGATAGATCTCAATTAATCTCAGTGATGTATTAAGGGGTAGGGCGGGGGTTTCAGTCAAAAACTGCATTTTGTGTTCAGTTGTGTTGTCATTGACTAATTTAAATTTAGATTTAAATTTGTTTGATGATCTGAAACATTTAAGTGTGACAAACATGCAAAAAAAAAGAAATCAGGAAGGGGGCAAAACACCTCGTCACCTTAAACCAATTAAAAAAAATATCTTTCTCTGCAGGAACGTATTTGACAAACGAGGCCAAAGGAGCGGACGACGCACCCGACGCCGACACGGCCATCATCAACGCTGAGGGCAACCACGCGCATGCCGAGGAAAAGAAGGAGTACTTCATCTAGACTGTAGAGGGCGCCACCCTTGCCGTCTCTGTCCTCTGTGTCTTTCTTCTTCAACCTGCGACGAGGCGGCACACAGACAGAGAGGATCATCCCACAGTGTTTGCCCTCCTGGTTTGGCATCTGTGTCACACTTCCTTGTTTTTGTTTTGTTTTGGGAGCCCGTTTTTTTGCAGGCATCGCTGCTGAAGTTGACATTATTTCTGCCCTCTGTAAATCTACCATGACTGCTCACACCTTTTAAGGTTCCAACCAGACACCCGAATACACCGCCACCACCACCCATCCCACCCCCTTTGGCTCACACACGCCCACACAAACACATATCTCACATCAACACGGTGCCTAAAAATACAGACGCCATTGAACTTGTCAATGCCTTCATGTATCAGTCAGTAGCAATGTAAATGCTTTTGTAGATGGTCACCCTGGACGGACCATCAGTTCACTGCTTAGCTCACAGCATTGTGTCTTTTTTCTTATTTGAATGATGATCTGTGCTATTTACGCCTTATACATATCTACCACACTGAATAATGGTACTTCTTAGACCATCCACTTCCCCTCCTTCTTGAAATAGACTTGTAATTAAACCGTGGAGGTATGTAAGATAAGACGAAGGCTTTGTGTGACGCTCGTGTAGCAAGCTTGGTCAGATATGAGGTATGTCAGAAAAGTTCCAGGACTGTTGATGCTGATCGTATTCTCCGATGTGAGGGGTGAGTTCTCGCCACAGGGCCGGACGATCAACCAGCACGTCTACAAGGAGACCCTGGGGCGTTTGCTCGGTTCAGTGCGCGAGAAGAGGTGAGACTTGTGGCAGGAGAACGCGCCTGCTCACAATGCCCTGAGCATCCCGACAGTTCCTGGCCGAGAAGAGCATCGTCCTGCTGGAGCAACCCACCTCCCTGCTTACCCAAGCTGGCTCCGTGTGATTTTGACGTCTTTGTGGGTCATGCGTTAGACTTCAGGGCATTACAGTACTTTGAAGGGGAAAACTTACAGTATGTAATTTGGATTGGAAATGCATCTTCTGTGGCACCATTCCTGAAACTTTCCTGACACACCTCGTAAGTGTATAGATAGCAGGGTGGAGGTGTAGCGTGCTACTGTTTTATAGCTGAGAATACACACCAAAAATATATCAAATGATGCTAGATGAGACGTTTCATCCGAGGAGAAGAATAGAAAAGCATTTTCTAAATCTGCTATACCAATCTACTTTTTATGTGTATATTATTCCTGCACTGGCCCGTCGCAGCGTTCCTCTTACAGCAGTTTGTTTTCCATACGATGGCTTCAGGTCCAGTAGATGTATAAACTGTATTAAAGTTAGTACATTCATTTATGTCACAATGGAAAAACAAATCCCCTGAAATGTTAAATTAGGGACTACATGTTGAAAAGAGTGCATTAGTCATATGTACAGGGATTTTGTGATAAATGCATTTTCTTTCTGTAAATTGTTTTGATGTATGCTTCAAAAGGCAGGTGTATAGTTTGTATTGGCCCATATGACCCAATCATGCTCACATTCAATAGAACAGGTGTAGAGAGAGTGAGCACTTGTGCGCTCACATGTGACTATTTTACATTCACATCAGGGAGTCCATACAGGTCGCTACACCTGTACTCCAAGTAATTTGTCGGTATTTATACTGTAGAGGTCACTGTACCTTTATGAAGTCTGTAAAGTTGATACTGGGGCAGTGACCTGTGTGAACACATGCATATTTTGGTAGAGTTCATGTAGCTGCTGCACCTGTAACCGTATGCATATTGGTCACTGTACCTACACAAATGTGCATGGAGCTATTAATGTGCTATTACATGTGGTGGATTGCATACAGCTTCAATGGACTGTATGAACTCTATGCACATTTGGTGTTTATATAGGTGACTGCTTTATGGATGAACTCCAAGCACATGTAGTGGAGTTCATACAGGTCACTGCGCTCTCGATGAACTCCATGCACATTTGCTGGAGTTCATACGGATGTAGTGACCTATATGAACCCGGAGTTCATACAGGTCTCATGCGCATTTGGTGAAAGTCTTGTTCACCAGGTGTATGAACTCCACATACATCTGGTGGAGTCCTTACAGCTCACGACACCCGTGGATACTCCATGCACCTGGTGGAGTTCATATGAATGCAATAACTTATGTGACCTTTCTGCCTTCGGTGAAAGTCATACGTGTCACTAGGTGTATGAGCTCCATGCATGTGTGGTGGAGTCCATAAGGTTGCAGTGAAATCACTGTGCATTTGGTGGCGTTCATACAGGTGACATCCACATGTGGGGAAACTCTTACATGTTAGCTTATGTATGACCTCTATCCGCCTGTATGAGCTCCATACACATGTGGTGGAGTCCATGAGGATGCACTGAACTCAATGTGGATTTGGTGGAGTTTATACAGGTATCGTCCATGTGTGGTGAAACTTTGGAGGTGTATGAACTCCATCCACTTGTATGAGCTCCATGCACATGTTGTGGAGTTCATCAGGGTGCTGTGAACTCAATGTGCATTTGGTGGAGTTCATACAGGTGACATCAACATTTGGTGAAACTTACAGGTCAGGATGTGTATGAACTCCATCCACTTGTATGACCTCCATGCACATGTGGTGGTGTTCGTACAGGTACTGTGACTGGTACGAACGTGACGCTCGATGGCTGGAGTTCATGCAGGTGCAGCGGCACAGATGTTAAATATTCACATTTGAACATAGCAAAAAGGTGAAGTGGGTTGCATTGCTTTTCATACAAAACGTTTCTATAATAATGTTACGCAGTTAGCAAAGACACTTCATTTTGCCGCCATTATTAAGCAGTGTGTCGCAAACAGCATACAACCTTCCCAATGATTAAAAAAAAAAAAAAAAAGGACAAACCGAAAAGCAAAAAGCACAAGTAGATGATTGAGTCAGTGTGTTCCATTGCTAACAACTCATTTGTCTTGGGGATGGTTCTTTTATTCAAATCAACTGTGGGGAAAAATGACTATTTGCTTCAAATATGACAAAAGAGACTCAAAAACCTGGTTTCAAACTCCCTGCTGTGTATTGTGTCTGCTAACAACGTGGTTGATTGTGAAGATTGCTATTGAATTCCAGCTCCCCTGAAATCTTTTGAATTTGTATATTAGCAGCTTTATGGATTTTTTTTTTTAATATGAATTATTTGAATTTGTCATTTCATAAACTTCAGCCATCTTTTACATTTAGTTTTGGCACAAACCATGTAAATAATGTGGGGGGAAACTAAAGTTGGTAAAAACACATCGGCGGGTTTTTGTTAAGATTCCTTTGAATGTTTAAATTATTTGAAGTGGACTTATTTAAGTGAACGGGTTTGGAATTTGATTTCAGAGAACATTTATAGTGTTTGTGTCTTTTTAACATGCACTGAATATGTGACAAGCAGGCAAAACTTTGACGCTGACAATATTCCTTGGTATTACAGTCATTAACATAACCCATATTGTGGGCGATAACAAAAGTTGACAAAGTTGTTGGCAATTACCGAGACATTGTCCTACTTACCGTGAAAGACGTTAGACAAGCAGCATAATAATGGACTAAGATGGAGACAACTGTTACCAAGGGCAATGAAACAGTCAGACCAGCTGTCCCCAATTTGGTGACCAATTTCCAACATTATGCAAATACGGTCAGTAAGTAATGTCTTTGTCACGGAGTGAACTCCAGCATGCAGGAGCAGCCCTGTCGACTTGAGGGGAAACACAATAACGCTCAGTTACATTCTCAGCAGTTTATTTGACAACTCTTTTGCTTTGCCGATAAACATAAGCTTGTTAGAGAACAAGACACGGTCACAGATGCACCGCAACGTGTGTCATCATTCAAATTAAGTCACTTTACAAGTGTAAAAAGAAGTCAGTCACTGTAAAACATAAAAACAAAACACTTATATTCCAAATGTGTCAGCTGGGATAGGCTCCAGCATGCCCCCGCGACCCTAAAGAGGAGAAGCGGTATAGAAAATGGATGGATGGATGGAAACTTGAATATTTGCTCTTAATTTTAATGACAAATAACGACGGCCTAAAGCAAAGTCTAATTTTACAATTTAATTAATTTTACAAGTGTAAAAATAAGTGAACTAAGACCGCAACTGACGATTTTTTTTTTTAGTCGATTAATCTCAAGCTTGTTGTTTGGGTTAACTGAGTAATCGGTTAGACCCTCGACAAAAATGTTGATCATCAAAGTCAAAGCTGACGTGTGTGAGTATGTTGTTTTGCCTAAAACACAAAGATAACACAGTAGGTCTGCTTTCATGGATGACTAAGGAAATTTAAAAAATTCACATTTTTAAATCAAAAAACGATTAATTGAATACCAAAATAGTTGTCGATTAACTGGACAATCGATTAATCATGGATTAATTGATTAATTGTTGCAGTTCAAAAGCGAACCATTTTAAAATGCGTAAAAATTCTGTTTACGTCACAGATGCATGACTCTTTTTATTTAGTCATTTTGCAAGTGTAAAAAGAAGTTAACCACCATAAAAAAGCAACAACAAAACACTCCACACTAGCAAGTGACTATGCTTGCATCAGCTTCTTCTTTTTTTTAGGCTTCAAAACAAGTGTCGCAAAAAAGCACAGTTAATCCTACGATGCTCACTGATTCAAATTCTGAGGCGTGATTTGTTCCAAAAATCTGGCTCCGATTTCAGAGGTCCCACTGCGTAAATATTCCAATGTTATGGGGTTGCCAAGGCAACAACAGCAGTCAATTGTTTTAACCAACCAACCAGTCCGATTACAACATGTCATCGCTTTAATATGACTGGTTCAAAAATAAATCTTCACTGACTATCAGAGGAATAGTCCCGTGGATGTATTGGCTGTGATGTTTTTGGAGATGTGACAGGCTGAAGTGAGTCACAGCTTTGGGCAACATTCAATAAATAAATACTGCTTTTTCTTTGCCTGTCAATGGTGAGGCTTGGTGTTGTTGATTTTATAAGCTGCTGCTTCATAGAAGGCAGCAAAAGCAAATCCACACTAAGGCTTTTTAGAAGGAAATGTTAGCGTTTTAATTTGTGGATCCGTCCACAAACTACGCTCTAAATTAATTTCATGCTGAAGAGCTTCTATAAAAGCAAAGGAAAAAGCTGTTTTGTAGGAAAAGAACACACATAAATACACGTTAGATTATAAGAAGGTGTCCCTTCTTGATTTATGAGTAGTGCATTCACACTTTGTATGGTTTCATGTAAATAATCTTCTCTGACGTGACAATGATGAGCTAACGTGTCGCTTTTTTTGAAATGCACATTTTGTCATTAACAGGTTGACACGCTAAGAACGATGCAGCTGTGTCACATCTGCGAAACTAAGCTTTAAACCTGTTGCCACCATTTAGCTGAGAAATAAAAACTGGCCTTTAGTTTGATGCTGGCAGCACGATCGTTCTATTTATTTTTTTTTTATATATATTTTGCGTAATTGGAGCAACAAACACGTTCACTTTTTGTGGTAAATTAAAATAGTTATAGTTAGTCTGGCACAAAATTGCTCTGAATGATGTAAGTAAAGGTCCAAATCTACTCAACATTCCTTCATGTTTGACGTAAAGACCACCTCGTGTTCATCTGAGGTTTTTTTTGTTTTTTTTAAACAACACATTTTTTAAAATGTTCTTGTCCTCACAGCTATTTGTTTTGGCATCTCATGAAACGTATTAGTTTGCCTTTTTTTTTTAAGTAGGACACGTGGGGGATATTATCACTTCATATTCATATTAATAGAAATGTGAGTGTTACATGAACAAAAGTAGACATGAAAATACCCAAACTGTTATTTCATTCTAGCTGCGATGTAAACAAGTGCAGCAAGGTCAGAAATAAAGTTGCAAATATGTTAGTCCAGCTTCTTCTTTGTGAAAATCACAACTTTTACTATTCTTCTTATTATTATTATATGATGAGATGATATCAAGCGGCCATGACTGCCTCCATAGCACTATGACGCAGGTGTGTGTTTTCTCTCCCATTGTCTGTGGGAGTGATTCTATTTAATTTAGAGGTTCCTTCTCATGTATGAAATGGAATTGTTGAATAAATAGTTGCCAAAAAAAAAAAAAACATCTGCCTGACTCTAGGTTTTTTTAATATATTGCTTTGTGGTCTGTGTTAGCTTTATTACAGAATTTGAGGTATTGTAAACAATGTTTAAAAAGTGATTGTGCCGCTTCTATAGCGGGGCGTGCCAGCAACTCATACAACGGCTTGTACAAATAGATAAATAAATATGATCGGGTTCTCAATAGTATTTCAAATTGGGGGCACAAAATAATTTCTGTCCCTCATGGTGGGTAGAAAATGATTGAGAACCATTGCTTTAATGCAGGTGTTGCTGATAAGTTTGGTAGTATGAAACCCCAGTAATTCGAGTGACAATGCATTTTAACTTGGCAAAAATGTTGGATGTTGACCGAAAAAACGTGCGAACCCAGGGCAGACGTTAACCAAGGTACCACTGTATAAGCCATTAAAAAGATGCATTAAAATTGTGAAGGTAGTATTCTACATCGGCCGCTAGGTGTCGGTAGTTGTTCAGTGAGACACCAGACTTGACCACCAGAACAACAGGCTTTCATTGCAGGCTTAAATTATCTCACAACAGGCACATATAGGAAAACAACCATTCAAACTCAAATTTAGAGTCTCCAATTAACCTAACTTGCATCATTTTGGAATGAGTACCCGGGGAAAGCCCACGCATGCACAGGGAGAACATGCGGACTCCACACAGAGATGCCCAAATGAAGATTCGAACCCTAATCTTCCTGATCTGCTGACTGCGTGGCCCACCACTTATTTGCTAAATTGGTCACATGGTTTTAAGTGTTACAGCACCTCTTGGTTTTATGCAAACATATTAAGAAAAAATGTATTAATAAAAAACTGGAGATGTATTTTTGTAAACCCTCCAAAGATACCATTTAAAAAACTGGCAACATAGTTGACTGAGCTGTTAGAAGGCCCACAAACAAGTGCATGTATGTCTTTGTATAATCATTTATCAGCATAATTCATCTTGTCGCTAATTGTTCAAGTGACAATTTTAGTTTAGTTTAGTTTAGTTTAGTTCGATTTTGGAGACAAATTCTTCTCCTTAGCAAAGCAACATGACATCGATCTCAAGCCTTATAATAGGAAAATATAAACTTTTTTTTACTTTTTAACAGAACAACACTCGTTTAGTCCAGACTGAATCACCTTGAATTTGTCTTGGCTGTCATTTAAAAGCCCAAGAGTGGGAAAAGAATCAAGAAATTAAATCACGGAGAGATCACAATGTAATATGGAGCACTAAACTCGCCAATTTGGTGCTGCCTTTTTAAAAATGGGCCACGTTTGTTGCCGCCAAACGGCGAGGGAATAAGGCTCTGGAGGACAGTGAGTGAAGGGGAATGTTGATTGATGCATTCATTTGGGCTTGGTAATGAAGAATAGTCCGGCTCCTGGCCCAGGAAGTACGTGACAGTGGTAGACATTCTCGGGCAGATAAAACAACGTGGCGGTGTAAAAGATTCAAAAGATAGCGGAATAAATCTTGTAATCGGTCATCAGAGCAACACCAAAGCCACTCTGTAATATAATTGCAAAAAAGCTAACAATTAAGATGATGAAGCACTTTGGTGCATGCTTCTCTGCAGACAAATGACACAGTACAGTACACACACACACACACACACACACACAGCTCATTGTGTGTGTCACTGTCTACATATACCCTGATATGGAGGATAAAGCCTGCCCACTGCTGTCAAGTCTTCCTGCTGGGAGACAAGAAGACGTTCCCTGTGCAAATATGTTCCTCTCTGAAATGACGCTGATCCACCTTTTCCTTCTTTACTGTAATTAATGTTGGCCATCTAGACATGAAATAACACCCCTATAGTCATCTTTACACTCACATTACCATAGGTAGTCGATATAATCAGAGGAAATAAGCCATTTAAGACAGTGTACCTTGTAGGGGGAGCAGAATGGATGGCAGACAATTCTAACCTGCAATAAAAGCCTGTTGTGTGTGTGTGTCTCAACAAACTTTACAGTAAGATTACTGACACCTGGTGGCCGGTGTAGAATACTACATATCATTGTCTTTAAATGCATCTTTTGAATGCGTCTTTTGAATGCCCTATATTTGTATTTCAGTTTGTTTTTATTTCAGAGATTTTTATATCATATTTGAATTTACAGCCTTTCCATGTCCACCAGCACACACGTTTGTGGAGCACCAAAACACACACACACACACACACACACACACACACACACACACACACATCAATGTTGTATGTCTCAGATTTGACCTCTGACCTCATCTTCATGGTCCTCTGCCGCATGCTCACTGTGTTTGACCACAGAGATGTTAGTGGCCTTTGAAGTGTTGTAATTGTGCTGACCATGTGGAGCCAACACACACACACACACACACACAAAGACCTGTTAGCTACACTTCCATCTAAAGACTGTTTGATGTCTACAAGCTTCACTTTGAAGGAATTTTCCCCACCTGATCCATGAAACATAGCAAGATTCTCATACAGGCGCTTTTGGACCTTTCTAAAGTTCAGGTCAAGACCAGAAGTGATCCCACCAGCAGCCATTTTTGATATAAAGCACAGCAATCTACAATAAAGCTGTCATATTTTTTAAGGAAAACTAAGGCTGGATCCAAATTCTACCCCTTACACCTTATCTTAGCCCTTGCCTCTAGGTTTTGCACTTTCACGTGAATCAAGTGGTGTCCCGATTCTCCTTAAATCAAAGGGTAAGGGGTAAGTGTACAGCCCTAGAAACCAAGTGTGGACGGGGACCAGACTTGAAACGGTAGGGGAAGGCAGAGCCTGCTCGGATACCACACTCAGATACCAGAGCGAAGACCAAAAGAAGCTTAGAAATGTAAGTAATTAAGCAGAATTATTGATATTGACAGTACCGTCACTCATGTTTTATTAGATATTCATGCTTTGCTACTCCACGTAAATATATGCCACATTTCGAATTGTTGGTTGTCGCTAGCTGTAACTAGCCGGCTAACGCCGATATCTAACTTCACTGCAATCTGCTGCATTTCATAAATGATTAGACAATGATTAGATGGCGACCACATTATCCTGTTCATTGGAAGTTGTATTTTAAGACGGCTCGCTAGCGAGGGGAATCTACATTACTGAAGTGTACTGTGGCGTTGTCATTTTATATTAGCTATCGAAGCACTCGTGAAACGCAGGACATCGTGGTGAAGTCTGTTTGCTGCGAATTCTAGCCGCCCTTTGTCCACCAACAATTCTCATGGTGAGATACTGTATGTTTATTGTATTCAGCATACAGTATGGATGGTCAGGAAGTGAGCTAAAGGGAAGATATTACTCTGTTTGTTTTCAGCACACTATTACTATACTACTATTACTATTACTGTGTTATTGTATCTACAATGAGTTAATAAGTGTAGCCCATCAATCACGCACTTGTGTCTTTCCTGCAGGAGATGCGGAGCCAACTGAAGTCAGCCCTCTGCTTGAGGCATTCAGGCGCACAATTGTTTTTATTCCCGTGCCCCCATGACAGTTGGCCTACCCCTGGAGGTACGTGTACCCCACTTTGGGAACCTAGGTATTACAGTATATGCACATGACATTATAGTGTGTTTAGTTGTGTTTGTATACTTATCCCAGGGTGTAAAAAGGTCATGACACTTTTGTATTTTAAAGCCTAAAAAAAACATATCACCTTATAATATACTGTACTTGGGTTCATTCAATCAGTTCCACAAATAGGCCAGTTGGGCAAACTCCCATGCACCTTCCAGTACCCTTGCAAGGCCGAGGTTCGACTAACGGTCATACCCTTCTTTCTAGTTCCCACTATAGTTGGAACACACCCTCCGGTCACCGCTTGAAATGTGAGACCATCACCCCGGTCTGCCAATCCAGAGGTACTGTTCCCAACTTCCATGCAATGTTCAAGAGATGTGCCAAGACAGTCCCTAAAATAATTTTTGAAATTAGAATTATTATTATTGTCATTATTATTGTGTACAACCACACAAGAAGCATTTGGCATGTGATCAAACTACAGTAAATGGAAAAGTAGACACAGATAAGCAGCATAAAAGTAAGCTTTTTCTACTAGGAAAAAGATTAATAAACAGCAACGTCAAGCTGGGGGAGGATTGTTTGAAGGTTGTAAATCATGTGATCACTTTATATTGCCCTTTTAGAGGCGGTGGGCCTGAAAATTGACTAAAATGTTGACAAAAATGTGGCAGAAAGAAAATATCATCGACGCAAAGGCAAGTAATAACAGCACAGAGGAAAGAAAGGTGTGTGTGTGCGTGTGTGTGTGTGTGTGTGTCCAAACGCTTATGAAAGTCATTTAATGTGAAGAAGTACACACTGTCATGATGGACTGTGAGCTTAATGGACCATTGCAAAGCTTTTGGCTGCAGCCACACTAGTAGTGATCCTCGTCATTTACAGCTAATGTAGAGCTAATGTGAGCCATAAAATGTCTGTCCAGTCCAGACTGCCACATAGTTGAGGGGACGGCTCATGTGAGTCATTAGAATTAAAAAGGTTGCAGTTTGATGACACTTAATTAGGACAAATAATGCTCTACATGGGTTTGGTGTGTAGTTCAAGCGCATAATATGAATTTCCTTGTAGTTAGCCTGGAAATAAAGCACAGCTAAAAACGTAAAATAAATTGTTGTAGACGGCCACAATGTATCCCAGAGGACATCCTCCAGTCTGTTTTGACTGTAGGCTCATTATGTGAGTTGATGCTCGTGCTACGTTCTTAAAAATCTGCATTTTTCTACTGCATTTTAAAATGCCATTAGTTTAAAATGCCATTTAATTTAAAAAGAGTCATAAAAAAGGAAAGGTTCTGGAAAAATACGCCTCAAAAGTCAAACTAAACTTGCATACGCACGTAAAAAGGTGTTCGTCACTGTTAATCAGGGGTGTCACAAGATCTCGTGTCAAAAGATCTCAAGAAATTCAAACGTGACAAGATTTTCTGAAGAAAAAAAATTCAGAAAAAAATGTTGGCACTCGGCCTGGGATGATAATTTCTTAATTGATCACACAATAAATGAAAATTAACTTGATCATTTTGATAATAATTAGTAGATCGCAATATATTTTTTAAATATTTTGTCATTGTACTTTTCTTAAAAGTAATGTTAAAATCTCGTCTCGTCCTCGTTTACCCAATCTCGTGTATCGTCATGACTCGTGACTCCCCAACTAAAATTAAAGGCAACCATTTTTAGCAATCTTAATTGTCACTTTGCAAGTGTATAAAGATAATAAAAAGATAATAATAAGGCATACCATTAATGATGAGGGCGTAATTTGAAAGCATTTCATTTTTTGTCATTTTGCAAGTGTAAAAAAAAGTTAACCACTGTCGATAATACATAAAAAGAATAGAAATAATAATAATGCTAATTGTCAAACCTTTAATGATGAAGGTGTAATATGAAGGAATTTCATTTCATTCGTGTCATTCGGCAAGTGCAAAAGAAGTTAACCACTCTCAACATTCACAAGTTACAAGAGTTCTTTTTTTTTTAAGTCAGTTTTAACTGTAATGATGGCGTAATATGAAGGCGTCTCATTTTTTCTTAATTGTTGTTCTGCAAGTGTAAAAAGAAGTTAACTAACCACTGTTAATAATAAAAAAACTGTAAAAAAAAATGCTAAAGCTGACTTACCTTTGTTGATAATGTCAATGCATCTCAATTTTAAACATATTTAATTGCTGTACAAAGTGCAAAAAGGAGTTTTCCCGTGATATTAATACATACAAACAACCAACAACAAAAAAGGTCGGTCTTAATTTCAATGATAACATGAAGGTATCTCAATTTTTAACATTCTTAATTGCCGTTGTACAAGTGTACAAAGAAGTTAAGCACTGCAATCCACAATAAACAATAAACCACAACCGCAATAACCCCAATAAAACACTCCTGGAACTTTGAATGAGAGTACGCTTACTTTGAGTCATTTCTGTTCCTTCTCTAGTGTTGCAAGAAAGCCACAGAAAAAAATACTAAACACACACTTTATTCATTTGAAGCTTTGTTCGACATTAGAGGTGTTTCTTTTCTATAAATTGTGGTCAAATTGTGGAAAATTCCGACCTGAAGGCAGTTAAACAACGTACTGCATTATCTTTGCAAGTGTGAAAATAAATAAAAATAGCAGTTTTACATGCTTCATGCCACCTTTGTGCAGATGTTCTGCCAGTATATAAGCAGATGCGGGTGATTAGGGGGAATTATGTCACATGCTCTTTGAGTGGACTTAACATGCTGCCTCCTCATTCTAGAGGCCCCCTGCTAGGTAGCTGGTCAGCAGGGGGTCCTGCAGTTGTGTGCTGTTGCCATGGTGCTGGCAAAGAAATCATTGCTAATGTTAAATGTTGTCAGTGTGCACAGTGATGCTCTGGGACGCCATCTTTCATCAACAGCCAGACTAACATAGCTGCAAAATGTTGTTTTTCTGCACTGTTACAAAACGCTGTAAAATAAATAAAAAAATAAATCTTTTTGTTTAAAAGCCAACTCAGCTAACATTCTCAACTGTCATAAAAACATAAGTTAATGAATCATTCCTGCACATTGTGTTAAAACAGTGAAATACTCTTACCTTTAATGATGAATTATGATAGAAGATCGAATTTGTAACCTGTGACACAAAACCCATCAACTTTATTGCTAACGGAAATTATTAAATCAACCCTTTCGTAATCATGCGTGTAGCAGCTAGCCAGTCGAAAGTGTCGTTTCAGCAAGTTAAAAAAATGCGATTTCGCGACAGTGCCGGCACTGAAAAAACGGGCGAAAATCGACCCCTCGGAAATGTGGGGTTTTTTTGCCATCTTTGGGTCCTGCCGGAACCCCCGATGAATGTTTGGGGGGTTTGGCCCACCTCCTGGGCTAGAAAAGTGTAATTTCAGCAACTTGAAAAAATGCGATTTCGCAACAGTGCCGGCACTGAAAAAACGGGCGAAAATCGACCCCTCGGAAAAGTGTTTTTTTTTGCCATCTTTGGGTCCTGCCGGAACCCCCGATGAATGTTTGGGGGGTTTGGACCACCTCCCGGGCCGGAAAAGTGTCGTTTCAACAACTTGAAAAAATGCGATTTCGCAACAGTGCTGGCACTGAAAAAACGGGCGAAAATCGACCGGTTGGAAAAGTGGCTTTTTTTGTCATCTTTGGGTCCTGCTGGGACCCTGATGAATATTTGGGGGGTTTGGCCCACCTCCCAAACCTAAAAAATGTTGTTTCAGCAACTTGAAAATATGCGATTTCCCGACAGTGCTGGCACTGAAAAAATGGGCGAAAATCGACCCGTTGGAAAAGTGGCATTTTTTGTCATCTTTGGGTCCTGCCGGGACCCCGATGAATGTTTGGGCGGCAGTAAATGTCATATACCCACTTTTCCAGAGGGGTCATTTTTGACCCCACTTATTGGAAAGTGGGGAAGTGATACAAAAGTTACAATTTCTTAAAATGTATGAAAAAAATTAAAAAAAATGCAATGGCCTCATGTCACAAACATGTTTTATGAAGGAATACCTTGAATTTGAAAGTATAAATACTTTTAGTTTCAAAGATTTTGAAGACTAAGAACCCTTGGGGTCATTTTTGACCCCACTTACGGGTTAAGATGAGTTTTTGTCTGTAAAGTTCTGATTTCCCAATAGCATTGAATGCAGCATGAGGCCATTAATATTGAATGGCTGTATGTGCTGTGATGAGTCATGGCCAATGATAGAGCATACAGATTTGGCCTGCTCCTCATGATAAATGATGTGCAGGCAGAGCCAGAGGGCACGGAGGTAACTGGTCACGCTAAATGAAAGATTTCTTTTAGAGACGTATGTTGCGTGGCCTTTCTCTGTGTTAAGAATGTTTCCTTTTCCTGAACATTTTGAATCTGGATAACCGAGCTGAGTTTAATTTAAGGCTTTTGGTCTTTTTCGAATGTGTGTGCAATTACGCTATTAAAAAACAGAGAAACTGTCTGTTCACACCAGACAGGTCATTTATTTTTAATAGGAAGTCAAATCCTGCCAATTCAAGATTTTATTACGCTTGAGTGAAAAAAAGTAAAGTTCAAGTGAATAATTCACTTACATTGGGAGAATTCACTGTGCTGTGCTTTCCATGTTGCATCGTTGATGAGTTTAGCTAGTGCTAAGCCAGTGTTAAGCAAACAATGAACAATGACAAAGCAACATCCAGATCACTGCTATAGATATGAGTGCATAATAACGCACCACGGTAACAGCATTGTACAGTAACTTTTGAAATTGTAATTAATTTGAAGACCCGTAACTGGAAAACAATAATGCAGTTATTTTGGATCCTGTGATTGGCTGGCGACCGGTCGAGGGTGTACCTCGCCTCTCGCCCAAAGTCAGCTGAAATAGACTCCAGCTTACTCCCGCGGCAAAGAAAATAGATGGATGGAGTTATTTTGATTGCATCACTCCAAACAGTGGTGGTTGGTCATCCTTTACAGTCAAACCTCAGTTTTCAAACGCCCCAGTATTGGTGTGATTATGGTTTTTGACTAAAATGTTTTCGTATGCTGTCTCGGTTTTTGTACAATATTGCGCCCAACTAACTAGTCCATTTGCCCCCTGTACACAGATACACATGTACACATGCGTACATTAACGCTACCTGTGCAAAATTCTGTAAAATTGCCTCGGTTTTTGTACGTTGTGGTACGAGTTAGCACTGCATACTTTTTTTGGGTTGATTTTAGTTTTATCACACAGACAATGAGCATGGAAACTGTTTTGTAATTGCAGCAGCTTTGCACTTTGGAGGTTCCAGTTCATGCTGTTGTGACTTGTAGGTTGAATTCTTGCAGCCTCCGTTATGTAACTTCAGTGTATCGACTCATACTTCATAGCGAAAACTGGTCATACGTTGGGTGTGATTGACAAGATGAAGAGGCAACATGACAGAACATCTTAAATTTATGCTACCATGATAACTAATTAAATAAAACGTGCACACAAAGTCACGCGTGTCAACTTGAAACCTCAACACTTGCAATCAAAGCCCACTCATTTATCAGCAAATCGAATGCGTTTTCACACTGAATGCTGATTTTGGACCAACAATTGAGGAAATGACAAGCCAATTAAAGTGACGCCGAGAGTTTCCAGCCACACAATGCAGTAGTGAATTAATATATTTCCCCACAGAACTCATCTAAATAAAAAACCCAGTCAAAGTAATGAATGGAAAAGATCACAATATCCCTAATTTACATGACGTGTGCCATCCAGGAACCATGAAACCATGAAGGTAGAGCGAGTTTGAGTTGCAGCAGCTTGAGAAAAAAAATGAAATAGGTTTTTGAACCTGATACACTGACTTAATCTAGGGCTATTTTTAAATTTGTCTTCATATTATATAAGGTTAATGTAGAAAAGTGTTGTGTTGAGTGTAATAAAGTTCGGCTTTAAAATTAATGTTTTAAGATACTTGGAAATGTGTTTTGAGTACACATTACAGTATTTTTAACATGCTATGAAATGTTGTTGCTATTACTTTTGTTTACTTCGTTTTACTGGCATTTTGGGTTTTATTTAACATAATACAAAAATGTTTGTTTAAACTAAAATAAAAGAATAAATAAAATTACTGATTGAAAATATTTTTAAAACATAAACAACCCATTTGTTTGTTTGTTAAATTATGATTTAAATCCTATTTACTGTAGCCTACATTGTTGTACCTAAAAATGGTCTAAAACAAAGTCATGTAAAATTCAAAAATATTTTCAAATGATTGAAAATGTAAAAATAATTTTAACATTGTTAAAATCCTCCTTTAATTGTGTTTAATGATGACTTTCTTTGTCGAAGCATAAAAACATTTGATATTTGAAAATATTTTTTAAACGGAAACAATACATTTACTAAAACAATACCAAATAAAATGCCAAATTGGTTTACTGTATGGAGAAGCTATTTCTTTTCCTTAGCTTTTCTTCTCGGTTCTTGGGACCGCAGAAACGCAGAAGTAGTCGATGATCACACAATTTAAACGTTTTTCAAACTGTATTAAAACATAGGAGTTCTATATTTGGCTACAGCACTGCACTCTACATCAAAGAGGAAGATGAACGAAGAGCACCCAGAATGAAAGTAGACAGTCTACGTATGGAGCAGTTGCCGCGCCCCTCTAGAAAGTGAAATGTCTCAAATAAAAACAAAAATATTAAAATAAATTCAAAATGAAAAGGATACGGAAATACAAGTATTAACATGCAGAAAAAGGATGCATTTTTTATTTTTATTTTCCACATATACTCATCTATATCTATCTAGCTCGTGATCCATCAAAATATTGTAATCCTCAGTAGCTGAGTTTACCGTAAATCTATTTTTCTGTGCTCATTTCGTTCATGCTTCTCATGCTGCGGGCGCCTGTTTGAGAACTAAAGAGACTGGATGTCAGAATCAGTTTTCACTAATGTCCCCCCTCTCGTTGCACATTAACACTCACACACACACACGCACACACACACGATCATTTTGCTGAGCCATCTGTTGGAGGCTTTTAAAGCCAGTTTAGTAGGACAGTGAGTGCAAAGAGAAGGGGGTGAAAATGGGGACAAATGGATTAAGACAACAGAGAAAAGGGAACCGTAATGAGCTTGTGGTCACCTTGTCATGAACTTCATTACATCTAATTAGCTTTATTCTTTTTACCATTTTATCACTGACCAAACAGTGGCAGAAAGTCTTTATGACATAGATTTTTATATACTGTATGTAACAGACGCCATCTGGTGCAAGTATGTTGGTAAACCTCACTCCTTGACCCCCTAAGACTCGTGCTGGACTAGCCCAAAGGCTAGCGTTCTTGACTATTGTGGTTAATCGGTTCCAGACAAGACTGTGATAAGTGAATTCCCGCGAAGTTCCTTATTTAAAAATCTAATATTTTCATAGTTAGCGCATAGAAACCTGTTTACGACCTTCTAAATATGTTTTTTAATATTATTAGAGCCCTCTAGACATACAATAGCACCCCTATAATCCTCTATACATTTGTATTACCCAATATTGTAGATGTAATGAGAGAAAATAAGCCATTTAAGACCTGGGTCGTGTGTTACGATAGCAACAGTAGCCCGTGTTAAGGACTATTGTGCCTTTGGTGAGATCATTCAAACCCGCAATAAAAGTCTGTCCTTCCAGCGATCAAGTCTGGGGCTTGTGTGTTTCACCAAATATTCCAGTAACATTACTGACACATATTGACCAGTGTAGAAAACATCTTCGAATGCATCTCCCGAATGGCTTATATTTGTATTTTAGTACATTTAGCAATTGTTATGCTTGAAAATGCTTAATTTAAGCAAAAAAAAGACATCAAATTTGCTTAAATATGCATGTTTTTGGACCAATAATAGGCCGTATTCAACCACGAAACAGCATGATTTATTAATAAATATATTTTTGAAAAACAGTGATGGAGCGCATTTTAAAGAGTCGGCTCTTAAAGCCGATTCGTTCGCGACCGACACATCACTAGAAGCAGCAAAATTTGAAGCGTGACGCAGCGAGGGATTACTGTACCTTATTTTTACCATTTTCTGGCAGCTTAGGAATGTTAAAATGTTACTTCAAACCTGTAGAGTTAACCAAAAAGGATTATGTCTGTTTCTTTTATTTTCTATGGGAAAAAATTGGCGATCGGGAAGGAGTTTTCTCAGCTGTACTATTTTTGTCATCCAAATTCCTGATTAAGCAAAGCGATCCATTTAGAATCAATGGAGTATTGATCAGTGCAGTGTACTTACAAATGAGTAGCTCTACCATGAGGCAATTCAGTCGATGTCCACTTTGCCCTTAACGATCATTGATAACGCTCCCCTTACGTCACTCCCGACTTAGACCGCTTCCCTCTCTGCCCAAAAGCCCAATTTGCTCTCCACAAGAATCTATCAGTCAGCGATGTTATCTGCACGTAAAGCCAATCTCCGTCTCAACTCATCCATCTGTCTTTTCCCTCTTCGACACCTTTTTCCAACCCCCGCTGCATCTCCTACTCCACTCAGTCGCTCAGTCTTTCCCGGGAAGGACCTCACAAATGAATCAAGTGCACCTTGGAGAGTCTTTGCATATAGATCATATCCCCTTTCCTGACATGGGGGAAAAAAAATTGCGTCACTGATCTGATGAATGAGTCGCATTTAGCTCCAGCAAACTTTGGAGATGCGGCGCTGATTGCGCTTGATTGATGGTCAAGCCGCCACGAGCCGGAAAAACTATCGGACAGGGAGATTCTCGTCAAAAAGGTTGTCAAGATAAAGAACCAAAACAGCTGCTTGAATCTATCATGTTTTTCATAGCTGAAAGGAAAAAAAGGACATTCACTCGTCTAATGTTTGGGTGTAAACACAATATGTTTGGAGGATTAACATCAAGATGTCTGCCAAAGAAAGGCGGATTAAATGTATGATTATTTCCTCGATGTCATTCAAAGTCATTCTGTGTCAAATCAAATCAAATCAAGGTTTATTTGTAAAGCACCTTACAACATCCAAATGATGCCCAAGGCGCTTGACAAGAATAAAAACAGCTTACGCCAAATAAGAACAGGGTAAAATCCAATATGATATAATGAGAACTATACAGTACATGTACAGAATCACATCTAAAATACCTATACGCATCACGTGTCAAATGCCAGTCTGAATAAACGAGTTATTCGCGATAGCGCCGTGATGGACCGTAAGCGCACGTGCATGGGAGTTCCAGAGCTTGGGGGCAAAGGCGGCAAAAGAGCAATTTTTTCTATCTCGTTCTCGGGACCTCCAATGTTGTGTGCTCAGAAGAGCGCAGGGCCCTAGACTGGTGATGGAAAGTTCAGCCAAGTATGCTGGAGCACGACCATTAATGACCTCAAACACAAACAGGAGAGCTATAAAATGTATTCTAAAATGTATGGGGAGCCAATGGAGAGAAAAGAGAACTGGAGTGATACGGGCGAGCATTAGTGAGAAGAGCAGCATTTTGCACCAAATGCGGAGGAGGGACTGATTTACTCCGGCATAGAGGGCATTGCAGTAATCGAGTCTCGAGCTAATGAACGCATGAATTGCTTTTTCAAGGTCCGCTCTTGATAAAAAAAGGGCTTCACCTTTGCCTGGAGCCCGAGGTGGAAAAAACTTGCTCTGCCCACAGATCTAATTTGTTTGTCAAACTTAAAACTGCTGTCAAATATCACACAGCGGGAGTGGAAAGAGGGGTAGAATTGTTAGAATTGTGTGCCTTGTGAGGTGAATCGGGGCTAAAAACTCAACTTTTACTTCATTTAAATGAAAGAAGTTCTGCGACTGCAAATGTTTGATGTCATGCAGACAAATATGGAGGGGCTCTATTGCGTTCTTGTCACTCAGCATTACTGGTAGGTAGAGCTGCACATCATCAGCATAAAAATGGACTTTGTGTCTGGAGGTGATTGGTCCTAGTGGTAGCATGCAGGGTAAAATAAAGGTATGCCCAAGTATTGAACCCTGGGGCACGCCACAGAAGAGGGGAGTGACTGTGGAGGAGAAATCATTGATCATTACGGAAAATGTCCTGTTAGTGAGCTACGACATGAACCAGTGTCAGTGATATGATTATAATTCAAATATATTGTTAACCCGGACCCGGATAAGCAGAATAAAATGGTTGAATGGATGGATAAACTAATAATGAATTCATTTGTGAAATATAATATTAGATGATTACACTAGGTCCCCAACTTACGAACACAATTGGTTCCAGACGACCGTTCTTATGTTAAATTGTTCTTAAGTAGGGGAAAAGGTAATATTACCAATGATATAGGTACTACATGTGCGTGTATACATATACAGTATATGTGTATGTATGTAAATATGAGTTTGGATGCAGTAGTAATATTAAATGAGGATAATTAATGAAAAAAACAATAATAAAAATGATATAATAATACGTAATGATAAATGTTATTTACCTTTGAAGAGGAGTGGTCGAGCATACGTCGTTGGTGGTGGAGTTGGAGGAGGAGTTATTGAAAAAAGGACAAATCATCGTCGTCGTTACACTCTTCTAAAAGAGGTAGTGTTCTGTGGGTGGTGTAGAATTAAGCAGGCCTATTAACTCTTCATAAACTTTAATCACACGCTCTGTCCGGCTTGTATAATTTAGCTTTCCATTTAGCTTTTTCTCCCCAGCCTAACTCTTCCTCTGTTGGTCCCATTAGCAGTGTCACAGTGCCCTCTACTGGTCAAACATGTACAGTAGCAGTATTCAAGATTCAAGATTCAAGAGTTTTATTGTCATGTGCATGGTAAAACAGCAGTTATACCATGCAATGAAAATCTTATTCTGTTCATACTCCCAAGAAAAGAAAGGAAACACAAGAAAGAATAAGAACATAAATAGTATAAATAAGAAGTATAAATACTGATTGAGCGACTACAAGGCAAAATAAAATAAAATATAGACCAGCCGGCTTGTGTTCATATCCGTGAATGTTCGCTAGTCTGGTGTTCGTAAGTTGGGGACCTAGTGTATATTGAAACTATTCACTTATTTATTTCATAATCAATTAATATATTTCATTGCTTCTTTTTTTAATGATTCAATGGCATTTGTATTTATTGAATGATATTGTTATTTATTTATTTCTTTAAAAGCCATTTACTGTTATTTAATGACTTATTATGTATTTAATGGCCTTTTCTTCATTCTGTAGCGCAGGGGTGTCAAAAGGATGTCGGGGCCACTTTGATAATTGTTTTTTTTTTTGTAAAAGGGCTAAAATATACAGTATATGTATATATCTATTTTTTTTCTCTTTGCATTGTGCCTTTTCGCTCTATTTTTCCCAATTTTTTGAGGGTTTTTTTAGTGTGCCACGGGCCAAGCATAAATGACTCACAGGCCAAATTGGCCTCTGGGCCACGCTTTGGTCACCCCTGCTGTAGCGTACTGCAAAGTGACATCAAAAACACCACTAAAATCCCAATGCAATGCGAATTCAATGAATCTGTCTGAACCGCGACATATAGTTCATTAATTATTTAATATATACATTTGTATCATATTTATTTGTCTTTATATTTAATTGTGGCACAATCATCACATCTCTGCTAAATCCCAGTTTTCGTGGCCAATAGACTTAACTTGGTCCATCTTTCATGGTCAAATGTCCTTTTACATCAGGGAGGAGAATGTCTCTGGTGGGGTGGATTCTTGCCTGGGAGCATGTCTTATTATTATATGGTGCAGATGTTAAACCTAATCACAGTTGCATCCTAATTTTAATGAAACCTGCAGGGTCGTCATAATAAGTGCCATTAAATAGCACATTGCAGCAAAAAAGTCCCTCCATGTTGACTGCCCAGTTTCCTGTCGCTACTATTATTTCAGTTTGTAACATAAATACAAATGAATACAAACTGCAGCAGTCTTTACAAATGTAGAGCGGAAAGTGGAAAATGTTACAAAATCACATTTATCACTCATAAGTCTGCTGCTAACAGAAAGCAGGGGCACGCTGCACATCATTAGAGTTACATCGGTACAATTTTGTGTCTCATTAAAGGGGTCACCTTGCGCTGGAAGTCCAAACTACGTAATCAACACACAATAGAACCTTATCTTGGCTATGTTTGTGCGAGGAGCTCATGTTCTCATGACTCATGTAAGTGTAACATCCAAAAGTGGCACAAGTTCAGCCGAAAATTCAAGCAAATATGTCTCAAAGGTTTAGGGGTAAGACTTAACACGTAACACTCATAAGGTACGTCTTTACTACTTCATGTCAAAAAGCGCAAACAAACAGGACTATAAATACACAATTCAAAGTCCTTTAAAGGTACACCATAGAGTTCTGTCAAGCCAAAGGGAATGGGGGGGGGAACCCTCAATTAATAGCTTTAATTTTACCAGCATAATACATACTGCGCTGCATGGTCATGTGACACAGAGCAGCCTACCGCAACACAAATCATGCCAAAATGTGACACCAAAAAAAAAAAACCTTCGATAACGCAAGATTACTAATGAATAAACAGTATTCAGCAAGCATTATAACCTAAATAGCAACATTGTTTTTTAAAGAAAACAACACACCCTCATCTTAGCCTACTAACTGCATTGTGAGGGACAGAAAGGAAGAGCTACGGAAGCCTCGGAGAAAGCCAAAAATCTTAGAGAGACGGTAAAATAACATGAAATGAATTAACAAAAAAAATAACAGAGATAAAATTCACAAATGCACAACACAGTTCTTGATTGATAAGCAAAATTCACCAATAATAGTAAATAAAATGCATTTTTAACTCTTCGTTTGTACAATGAAGGCATATTTTCCCCGCAAATGTCTGTCAAATTCCAGTTGTTGAGGTTCCACCGTGCAAACAATTTGTTGACTTGGGAATGCGACAAAATTCATCAAGAAAATCAAACAAAAAAATGTCACAAAAATGCTCCCGAAATGAAGCATATCATAGTAGAAGTGTTATTATCTCCTTCTGGTAGCATTCTGGCTGCACGGTGGCCTAGTGGTTAGCATGTTGGCCACACAGTCAGTCAGGAGATCAGGAAGATCTGGGTTCGAATATCTGTTGGAGGTTGTGTGGAGTTTGCATCTTCTCCACGTGCGTGCGTGGGTTTTCTCCAGGTACTTCGGTTTCCTCCCACATGTTAGGTTAATTGGCGACTCTGAATTGTCCATCGGTATGAATGTGAGAGTTTGCCTATATGTACCCCGCCTGTCGCCCAAAGTCAGCTGGGATCGGCTCCAGCATTCCCGCGACCATAGTGAGGATAAGCGACATAGAAGACGGATGGATAGCATTCTGTTTGCAACTTTAGAATTTGCATTTATAGAAAAAGTAATCATAAGAAAAAATGCCATACTTATCTTACTTAATAATACTATAATTTTTAGAATTTTATTTTTAAAAATGAATAAAATAATGATGAAAAAATGAAATGTTCAAATGTTACTAAAACACTGTCTGTGCACTTATTAAAGATAACAGTCTGACCCTGGATCAGATTATTTCTATTTCCATTATTTCCTCCGTGGAAACAAATTCTAAACGCAAATAAAAAACATTGTTAGACTGGAGCGGTTCCACTTCTTTAGCTCCCAAATGAGGATGTTGTCTTTTCATGTAGGGGCCTTGAATTTCAAGTGAACGCTACACTTAAGAGAAGAAACAGTCCTTGTATCGCCCTTTCTTTATCAAGGTATAGTCCAACAGATGTCTATCAAGGCTGCACGCCCTTTCCAAAGTCATCTCCTCTCGCCTGCCATCACCAAACTAATGACTGTCTTGTCTGCTTGGCCTCACCTCTCGCCTCACTCACAGGATCTCTATCTCCATGGGAATAAAGCCATCTTAGCATGGCATGTTTTTTAATATAACCACCCCCGCCACCCACCGACAGCGGTGCCTATAAATATTTATTAAAGATGTGCCATTAAGATGGGCCAAAGAGGACGGCGAGCAAACAACCTCTTTGTTTAACTCGGCTAATACACGTGTAGTTTAAAGGCCAAATGGCAAAGTGGGTAAAGCTGCAGACATGTTCCAGCATCATGGAGCAACATTTCTTTGTCATGATGGCATGTGAGGCAGGTAAAAAGTCAGCAAAGGAATGCACAGCATATTTTTGTGTCTAAATAGGTGCAGGAACAGCAAGTTAAATGCTGAAATTTGAGCAGATGACACCAAAAAACAGAAAAAAAACGTGGAGTAGTTCAGACCACTTTAGGGTTTTTTTCTTTTCCCGCTATTCCCCTTTGTCTGCTCACTTCTCTCTCTGAGCTCTACCTGGCCTACTTTAAATCAACTGTCAAATGCGTGTGTGTCAGTCAAAAGTGCTGGGAGGATATAGTGTGTGTGTGTGTGTGTGTGTGTGTGTGTGACTGTGTACAACTTGTACCCTTGTATTTTAATAAAGTAAAAATATATTTTATTTTACGAATGCTGAGCTAAAAAAAAAAATAATAATTGTTTAAAACTAACCCGGCTCCAACTATTTTGGAATTATATTAAGGCATAATTGTGTAAACATTTATTATTATTATTATTACGGCTATTAAGTATCAATTACAGTAAGTACAGTCAAACTTGTCTATAGCGGCCACTAGAGGGAGTCTGCAAAAGTGGCCGCTATAGACAGGTGGCCTCTATAGACAGGTTGGCGTCCAGTTTGAATGTTGACCAATAGAGGAAAAAAAAGGGAAAATAATAATAATAATGTTGACCAGTAGAGGGCACTGCGGACTGCGGATAAAAGTTGTACAGCACTACTCGGCTTGTTATTATCATGGTTCATGGTTTTAATCCTGAACATGCATGAGTCAAACAGTAGCACATCACATAGTACAATTCCCAATGTTGCATGTCCAAAAAGGAGTAGGAAGAAGCAAAGCTTATTTAATCCTACCCTTCATCAGTTTCACATCAGTTGCATTTATTACATTTATTCACCTCTTGTTCTTCCAAGTGTACTTTGTAGGTCTACATGACAATGTAGTGCAATCATAGCCAAGGTCTTTACTTACTAAAAGGAAGCTAGAGGCTTAATAATAACTGATAGAATATATCCACCACCCACAGAACAAAGCTGTGCTAGTAATGTCTTACACTTGTTTTTAGCGTGTCATTACAGCTTTAGTTCATCAGGAAGTGACGGGAAGTGACGGTGGGCGTCCCAAGCAGGAGAGCTAGGCTCAGTGCTAGCTGTGAGTTTGGAGAGAGTTGGGAAGTGTGTTTATGTTGGCGTGGATGTAAAGTCCTGCAGTGTTCTCCGCTGTTAATAAAGCCATTAAAGTGTATCGGCGACGTGAGTCTCTCCTTCCCCACAACAAGCGGCATTACAGTATTGACCAGTGCACACCAGGAAATAAACGGTGTCATTTCTTACAGGCATTGGCTGGACAGCTATGTAGTGGGGCTTGTTTAACCTTTGCCTTGTGGACAAGCAGGAAGGAGAGACGATGCTGAGAGATGTGTGTGTGTTCTGAGCTGCTGTCTGGTGGCCGCGTTCAATAAATAAAGTTGGCAGAAGCAACAGGAGAAGTTTCCTTCTTTGCTTCGGAGCTGAATAACACTGACAAGTTAACAGACTAGTAGCGAACGGAAAAGAAGACGGCTTTTTTGTGTCGAATACAGAAGATGAGGACTTTGATGGATTTGTGGATGAGGATTGATCAAAAATAACGTGAGTACATTCTAAAATACTTCAATTAAGTACAACCCAACTCAGTTTTGCTCCCGCTGCCGCATGCATGCTAGCGTATGTTTTTTTTTATTGTAGCATCGCTGGGAGCACGTCCTGTTCCCAGCCTAATTAGCGGTAATATTTTGGTGCAAATGGTCTTAAAGTTACATGTTTGACCAGGAAATAGCAAGCTCAAAAGAAGACGGCTTTTTTATGTGGAACAACTGACAGTTTGTGTGGATCTTGTGAATGATTGTGACTGAGCTAGGACTCAGGAATTAAAGTCTACACACGATGCCGTCATTGATTGAAAAACAAAACTTTTTCATGCATGAAGCTTCCACTTGAGTTGGTAATTTGGCCGCTATATGCGGTCAGATATTGACCAAGGGAGACAAAATGGGTGGCCGCTGGCCACGTTGGACAGGTGACTGCTATACACAGGGTCTATAACATGTAAATTTGCTGCGGGGGATTTTTCAGTGGCTGCTATAGGCAGGTGGCCGTTCTATAAAGGTGGCCGGTAAGACAGGTTTGACTGTATTAAGTTTGACTGTGTGATAATGCAACCAGTTCTCACAATCGTTTTGTAGCATTTGTACAAAAATCATTATCACTAACTCATGCCTTTAATAGAATTTAATAGAAAATAATCCAATCCACTTTATTTATATAGAAAATAAATTTGTAATTATAGTCAGTAAGTTATTTATTATTAAATTTCTATGATACTGTATCTGTTGTTGATGTCCTTTCAAAGCCTGTATCGCTACATTTTTTTTTATTTGTTTTGTTGTTTTTTTAGCTTTTTTATTACCCAAAAATGTGAGCAGTATTATTATTATCATTATTTCTGAATAAAAACAGAAAAGGATGCATCTATGGAAAAAATGTCAAGGCATCGTCAAAATTGAAGGAAAAAAAATCTATATTATTGTTATCCTCATCGTACACAAAAACGACCTGAGCATTCCTTGGAACTTTGTGAGCGGCATCAGACAAAACCTGAGTTTGTTCAAAACCTGAGAACTGAGAACTTCGATTCTGTTATATTTTGTATAGGAGTGGTTTCAAACAGACGGAAAGGAGGATTCCACAATGCAGCTTTCTTTATTCTGTATCGCAGACAAAATAAGCCATGGTCTCGTACAATTAACAATCTGAATCTTGTAGAAAACCCCTAGTTTATTATTTTATTCTCGATTTATTATCGTGTTTACCATTTATATTGTTAAATAGGTATACTTTCATTTCCTTATTTGACTTTCACTTTCTGTTTTAAAGCACCCCGTTGTGGTACTATTTCATCCGGGAAATTTACTTGAAATTGGTGCCATGTTTGTTGTCTATGTTTACTTTTGTCTATATTAAAATTAAATTAAATTAACTCACAACCGACCTTTCGGTCCCTTCAGCAACACAAGCTCGGTGTAACACTTACTGTATGCGGTATGTATGTGGTACGTCCGGCCATCAAAATAAAAGTCAGTCCACACTTTTCACTCAGAAAACTGGCTTGCTACTTCGGCTTTGCAGGATGTTTTATAAAGCAGCGCTTTTCCAGACGCCGTTGCTCTGTTTGTTTGTTTTGTTCTTCTATATGCTAACCCGCCATAAAGAGCGGCATGTCCCATGTAACGCGCAGTTAATAAATTGATCGGCTGTGGTAGTAAGAGGATGTTATCATTGGCTGGACAGTGCTCATCATTGTGTTATATGTTCCACTTGTTGTTTCCTGGCACTCACTCCGTTACACTGCAAAATGGTACAGAAGAAATTATGTGTTTATTTCATTTACAGTTCAGGTTGGATTGCATTTTGTGCAGCATGGTTTTGCGTTGCGCAGAGAGCTCGAAAGCATTGCGCGATTGCGCACGCGCGCAGCTTAAAGGGAACATTGCTCACAGCCACAAAGGGCACATTTTAGGCATATTTTACATTCCCTGTCATTTTAAAGCCACATGTAAAATAATTTAAAAACCAAAAGCAATAATAAAATTAAAAGATATTTGATGACAAGAAAAAGTCTAAATGCAAACATGGTAACCGGCAGATACGACGCAGCGTGTTCCATCTTGAAGTTAGTTTAGCGTCGTAATTGTGATGCATGAGTTGTGAAGCGGCCATATGCTTGAATTAGTGTTAAGTCTGGCATCTGTTCCTGTTCACAAAGCTGGCAATGAGTAAACAAATGGGTGAAATTTGAGGAAAGTTTGTGTTTACAATCTAGTAATTAGCTAATCAGCAAAGCAAGCGAATCACAGTCTGTCACTTCTCATGGCAGAGAATGCATTATAGCTTTGATGATATGGATCTTGAACATGGATGGTCTTTGAGTGAGTCGTTATTTACTTTGCAACCATCTGTTGATGAGGCACCAGTAGAGCAAATGCTAAGACTGCTTGAAAGTGTTTTGTATCAGTAATGATGAGTGAAAAATATGATTAATAAATAACAGAAAATGATCATTCCAAGGACCCCAAAACAACCACAAATGCATGACTGTAGGCAACCACGATGCATCATGTTGGGCATCCATTTATGGTACTGTGTACTTAAAAAATATAGTAATATAAATATAAATAATAGAAATTGTATACATTTGGAAAATAAACATCACCAAAAAAAAAACTGTGAATCTATTAGAAAAAAATAAACAAAGCTTTATCAAAATGAAAGAAAAATATGGCATTTTTGCCAGGTTGACACCTAAAGTGTCCTTTACAGAATTTGTCCTGTGGACAAAAAACAAGTATTACTAGATGATGCAACGTCAGCAGACATTGCATGTGAATGCTGAAAAGCTGAAGCGAAACCGAAATGCTTTGAAAAGGTACGAAAATCGAAATTAAGAATGAAAATAGCCGTTTGGAAGCTGAAGCTTGGCTGAAATGCTGTGGAAATACGCTAAAATGTAGAATAAAAGTAAGAGACGTTTGGTAGTTTGAGCTTGATAATGGAATTAAGCCAACAATCTCTGGGTGATGAATCAAGCACTCTACCAGCTGAGCTATACAACTTTTAAAAAGCCAGCAGAATGGGTGTAGGAGCACCGGAATGATTCAGTAATGGTAAGTGGGAACCACCAGCATGAATGGGCATTTAAATTTTCAATAATTATTTTATATTTCCATATTCATTTTCAATATGAAAATGGCTTGAATTTAGATGGTTGCAATCAGAAATCAAACTTATGGTCTTCTGAGTCAAACAACATTTACTGTCCTTTCAGTTCATCATTGCCCCGAATTACAAAGGTGGTGTTGATTGCAAGAGAGTGACACCCATCTGTAATCTAATTTCATACAACGTGATTAACGCATACATGGGACTTGAACCTTCAACCTTTGGGTTGAGAGGTAAGTGCACTTACTACCGAAGCCATGTTACAGCTCTAGACTGTGCCTACCGACTCTGTAATGGTATATGCAAAACAAAGTTTCACCAGCAGAGGGCGCTTTCAGCATTCACACAATTATTAGAGGTGCTCGACATTGGCTTTCTTACCGTTACCGCTATAGGCTACTGATATTGCCCAGCACTTCATTTCCGATGCCGATATCAGCTGATACAGATATAGGCGGCAGTTCTTCCCTCATGTCATGTACACGTCATGTAATGAATGAAGTCGTTATGCTCTTTTTACTGCGATGCCACTGGATTCATTTTACCAATATGAACAGATATCTCATTTTTATGCCAATACTGCCTGGTGATAGCAGCTGGCTGATAATTATCAGACATCCCTAACATTACATTCTACTGAAGTGAAACAAAAGTTGGTGGGAAAAAGTGGTTTTAATTTTTTGCTTCAGTATTTATTATGTGCAATAATGCGAGAAATACAATTTTGTTAAATACAATTATTTTATTTATTCATTACTGGTAATAGTATAATACCTAAAGCGCTTCCCGATCTCTTATTTTTTCGCTGTTTGTGATATTTAAATGTTTCAGAACATCAAACAAATTTAAATATTAGTCAATGACAACACAACTGAACACAAAATGCTGTTTTGAAATGAAACTTTTTATTATTAAGGGAGAAAAGAAAATCCAAACCTACATGGCCCTGTAGGTTTAAAAATGATTCCCCTCCCCTTGATAAAACATGACTTAACTGAGATTAATTGAGAACTATCCATCTGGAAAAGGTTATAAAGCCATTTCTAAAGCTTTCGGACTGCAGCAAACCACAGTGAGAGCCATTATGGCTCTCACTGTGGTTTGCTGAAGTCCGTATCTTTTATTGTTAAGAGATAAAAAAAATCCAAACCTACATGTTGGGCCACTTAAGTGTGACAAACAAGTAAAAAAATAAGAAATCAGAAAGGGGGCAAACACTTTTTCACACCCCTGTATGTATAATATGTACTGTATGTGCATGAATACATTCAAAATGTGATAGAAAAGCTCTTGGGAGGCCTCCAAATGATAATGAAGGAAGACAAGAGGTGATCTCAAATAAATAAAGTCCTATCCAGGCAGTTTTACTAGCCCCCAACAACAATATGTTTTATTGGCCGCATATAATCCAGCGTGCTATCACTGCAGGGACAGCTGTGCATGTGGCGTCGATGGTGCATGCTAGCATGGTGGCACTTTGCTAATTCGTCTGTCAAGCGTGTTCATTATGATACAAGCGTAAACAGCCATGCGGGACGGACACGCACTCAGTCGCACAACACATTACAGTAATGACAACAGCTCTTATCTTCCGTATTGTGGCGAGAGAAAAAGCACCAGATTACTGGGAATAAACACGAGGATGAATCCAAATTGCGCAAACAAATTGTTGTTTTTGTTCAGCGGTGGCCATTTTTCTATTCCCTTGAGTAGTCAATGAAGCCTGAAATGTACAATAGTAGAAAAGGTAGCGCAGAAATCGGGACATTTCTTGGTGTTGAACCACCTGCACAAGTTATTACAAGAGACGCACACAAATTCTGCCTTTACAAAGATAATAATGTTCAGTTTTGAAAGAGGTATTCATTTAACAATAGGCTTATTATTGGGATTATAGCATTTGTTTGGGGTAATAGCCCATCAGGAACCTGAGGAAAGTCATTTTGGGAAAAGGCATAATCACAACATGGCCAAATAGAAGGAAATAATGATGTATACTGGAACCTTGGTTAGCGTCATTAATACGGACGCAAACCAGATCATTTTTCTCATAACAAATAATGTAAATCCAATTCATGAGTTCCAGAAAGCCAAAAATGTTAACACAAAATACGATTTTATAGTTTTACAATTATTGTTTGACATGCAGGAAAAAAAGAACATTTAAGGTTATTTTTACCTTAAATGATGATGTGATTCTTGACACAACTGTCCGCAAAGATACGATGTGGCAGCAAGATCAACCACCACCACCTTCCTGTTAAAACACGGCTTAACTGAGATTAATTGAGATCTATCCGTCTGGAAAAGGTTATAAAGCCATTTCTAAAGCTTTTGGACTCCAGCAAACCACAGTGAGAGCCATTATCCACAAATGGCGAAAAGATAGAACAGTGGTGAGCCTTCCCAGGAGTGGCTTAGCCAACCAAAACGACACCAAGAGCACAGTGACAACTCATCCAAGAGGTCACAAAAGACCCCACAGCAACATCCAAAGAACTGCAGGCCTCACTTGCCTCAATTAAGGTCAGTGTTCATGACTCCACCATAAGAAAGACACTGAGCAAGAACAGCCTGCATGCCAGAGTTCCATGACCAAAACCACTGCTGAACAAAAAGAACATTAAGGTTTGTCTCAATTTTGCCAGAAAACATCTTGAGGATCCCAAAGACCTTTGGGAAAATACTCTGTGGTCTGACGAGACAAAAGTTGAACTTTTTGGAAGGTGTGTGTCCCATTACATCTGGCATAAAAGTAACGCCGCACTTCAGAAAAACAACATCATGCCAACAGTAAAATATGGTGGTGGTAGTGTGATGGTCTGGGGCAGTCTTGCTGCTTCAGGACCTGGAAGACTTGCTGTGATACGTAAATGGAATTCTGCTGTCCACCAAAAAAATCCTGAAGGAGACTGTCCGGCCATCTGGACAATGATCCAAAACACACCAGCAAGTCCACCTCTGAATGGCTTAAGAAATACAAAATGCAGACTTTGATTGGCCCAGTCAAAGTCCTGACCTGATTCCTATTGAGATGCTGTGGCATGACCTTAAAAATGCGGTTCATGCTGGAAAACCCTCCAATGTGAGTTACAAAATTTTTGCAAAAATGAGTATGTAACAGACTCACTGAGACTCAAGTTACCGCAAACACTTGATTGCAGTTGTTGCTGCTAAGGGTGGCCCAACCAGTTTTTAGGTTTAAGGGTCAATCACTTTTTCACACAGGGCCATCCATGTAGGTTTTGATTTTTTTTAATCCTTGAATAATAAAAAGTCTTATTAAAAAACTGCATTTTGTGCTCAGTTGTGTTGTCATTGACTAATATCTGAAATAAATAAGAACTCAGGAAAGTAAAGTAACCTTAAATGTTTATTTAGCCCTTTCTTTTGTAATTTATATGCATTTAAATCTATAATTAACTACAAATAATTAATTATAATTAATCTATAAAAAACTACAAAAAAGTGTTTTGTGTTAACATTTTGGAGAGTCAATGACGGGTGGCGTAAAAAGCCAGCAACTCAAAATGTAAAAAAAAAAATGCAGAAAAAAAAGTGTGTCTTTTTTTTAAGCATGCATTTCATGCTGCAGACCAAGTATCCCTCCAACAGCTTCCTTATGTGTGCTACTCATTATACGCTTCATTTTAAGAGTGTGGCTCCCAGCAACCAGCGGGGCTCCACTTTGCAGCTTATAACAGGAGCTCCCCCGAATGGCAAGTGTGACTTTGTAATCTAATCACCAGACCAGTGTGGCAATGCGGTCCACTGCAGGACAAGCCCCGGGACACTCGTAGGCGTACAAGCAATTAATTACCTTAATTGCATGGTTAGTTTAATTGATTACCTTGTTATTTTTTATTTATTTTTTTACTCTATTGCGCAGCATCTACACCCATAGGCGGATTCAGGTATCTCTCGCCCAAGAATACAGAGCGGTCTGCTCATTAATGCTGAATTATTAGCCGCTCCTTCAAAAGTCGTAATTAGTCGAATGCACTGGCCGTCAGCTGAATACATGCAAGCTAGCACGGAAGAGTGTGAATGATTGCACCATGGCGTTCATTGACGAAGCTAACAGCCATGCTGCAACACAGCATGACACCACAAACACACAGATTTCACCCAAACAAGTTAGTTAAAGTAGTGCACGTGCATTCATCAGCTTGTGGAAGTCTTTATAGACATAATGGCTCCGATTTAGCCCGAGTTGTCCGTCATATCAACTCTGCTTGAGGGTACAGCCTGTCTCCTCTTTATTTCTACCCTCTGTCTTGACCTCATCTTGCTCTCCCCCTCACCATCTCCATTATTTTCTCAGCCTCACACTCTCTTCTGGTCCTCTTACTGTTTTTTTTTTTTTACATGAGGAACAACGCTTCCTACTGGCGTGAGTGTATTAGCACCCCGGCCCTCACTCCTTCCTGGCAGAGTGAGGAATGGCACATAAACTCTTCAAAATTCATTTTTTTCCACTTGTATATTTACTACAGTGGCACCTTTCAGAAAATAATGTTCCACTTGGTAGGAACTCATGTGTCTCCGTCGTGAAGCCTTTCTTAAACTCTACAGGCAAGGTTGTAAGTAACATTTTAACATTCTTAACTGTCATACAAGTGCAAAAATAAATGAACTACTGTTAACATTGAAACGGAATGTGTGTTGGTGGATTACTGCTCGTGCCTGGGAGGGGAGTCTCTTCACACTATTACGAAAAGCTTCTGATGTCATAGCAGGGGTGGGCAAACTACGGCCCGGCGTCCACATCTGGTTTGAAGCGTTTGAATGCGAAGTATTTAATATAACATACAAGCTGGCAACATGACTTGCAAGTAGTCAGAGTCAATCTGAGACAACCTTTCGATGGCTCAAGTGGCTTTTCACATGCAGCGATCCAGACAGCTACCTCACCCATGGCGTCAAACAAACAAAGTCAACAAATATGTGACACGCAATTTAACCTACTTCCCTCTGGGAAGTAAAAAAAAAAAAAAAAAAAAAGGAGGGATGTTCACATACTCTTCAAGAGTCAATGTTTTATCATTCATAGTTTATAGTTCTTATTGTATATCACACATCCTTTATTCATGTACGATACGGGTGTCTTGTTACCTAAAAAGAACTGTAAAATTCAATTTGGTTATTTGATGCGGTCTGATGTTTAAAGTGCTTCTGAAAAAAGGGACACGAGCGCATATAGCAGATTGTGTGACACTTTTACAGTTAAAATAAGACAAATAATTCCAGGTGGACTGTTAGAATTGTAAGCGTAAAATAGTGTGCTTGCCCACGAGTCAAAAAGTTTGCCCACCCTTGCGTGAGTCTACATTCCGTTTTTCGTTAATTCGTATTACTGATATCCAGTAAGCTGTATTGTACTGAGCAGGCAGATATTAATTCCTAAGTATTATTATTTTTAATGTATAATGTAGAAAAACTACGCACCCTCCTGTGATACTGTAACTGTCAGTGTCAATCCTTTTCTATGTGGCAGGAAGTTCCATTTCTGGTTCTACGATGCCATAATGACCCAGCATGCTTTGCGGCAGGAAGATAAGGGTTTTCATTTTGACTTGCGGGTTGTGCGTGTAGATGTTTATTTTCACACGTGTTGACTTGTGTTTATGTTTGTATGTATGTGGTTGTCTGGATCGCTGCATGAAAAAGTTGCCTCAAATTGCCTCCGACCATTTCCTGTGTGACTCAAGCTCGCAGCAGCTTTGCAAGTGACGTTGCCTGCTTACATGTTAAAGGTTTATGTTAAACACCTTGGAAGCATACTTCGTAGTTTGCCCACCCCTGCTTTAGTTGCTCACTGAGCTGAAGTCTTGCGGTGTTGTTTTGTCCAGAAAATCTTGGCTTTCGGGTATTGAGCTTTGAATGTTCTGCTGTATTTCTAAGAATTCCCCTTTTTAAAGGACTTCAAGGTAATATCTTTCTCGTTGGCACTACAGGTGTTACACTTCTTCCCAAAAAAACACCATTAGCATCCTCCATCATGCTCCATGGCACCATTAAATGAGCTCATTAAATACCTTTTAGGATTACAAATCAAAGTAATTGCCAATTAGGATTTGCCTAATTGTATGAAACTTTTAAGGATGGGAGGATTTCTTTGCAGGACTTTCTTGCACTGCACTGCTTTGTATACTTCTGTTTATCAGCTGCGGATGATTGATGGAGACGGGCAGAGGCGGCTGGGATCAGATGTTGATATACTCGCTACACCAAAAGGCACAATAAGACACATATTCCAGAAACTAAAAGGAGATAGAGAGTTGTTTCAGAAGTATGTCTGCAACGATAAAGAAAACACCGTTCTCAACATTAGAAAATGACATTTTGATTTTGTTCTTTGAGAGAAATAACAGATTTGGGATAATCTTGGCAGGAAACAATCAAAAGGGGTTTGATGTTCAGAAGATGGTGGATAAGGGTTAGGAAGATCATGATATGAGGGTCAGGGTTATGGGTCAGTTATGGGACAGACCAGTAAAAAGATGGTCTGTAAAAAGAACTCTTTAGAATGTATGACTGTTAGACCAAATGAACCTCATTGGACAAAAATACCATGTTAATTGGAGACTCTAAGTTGCCCATAGGATGAGTCAAGGGGGCAACCCGCCTCTTGCCCAAAGTCACCTCCAGCTAATTACTAGTTTAGAAGCCAAGAGATGTCACACCAGTGACGTGGAGAGAAGCAGCTGTGGCACAAAGAAATGAGTGTCTCTAGGACCGGGCAAGATAGCTCATTTTAAAATAATGGCAATCAATGAAGTACAGTCGTGAAGTAGAGAAGCATCACACTACCAACTACGTCACCTACTACCCCCTAACACAATGTCTGTGTTTGTTTGCACACTTCAATACTTACTTAGCATTTTGACTAAATGCATTCACAAAATGCAGTCAGCACGGCCCAATGCTGAGTGCGCAGCGATGGACGCAAACCATCCACAAACATTGCCATCTTGGCTACATAGCAGAAGTGGAGGAACTAACTCAAGTGGGCGCAATTCACACTTAAAAAGGAGAGAAGAAGAAGGTCGGAGTAAATGTAAGGCGTACTGACGGATGTACAGCGGTACCTCGGTTTTCGTTATTGATTTGTTCCAAAAGGTTCAGCGAAAACCGGAATTTATGAAAACCGAGGCACTTTTTCCCATCAGAAAACATGTAAATCCGAGAAATGTGTTCCAGACACCCAAAATTTTAAAGAAAAATACATTTTATACAGAAAACAATGTGACATAATTATAAAGGCTAAGGGATTGAGTCTACTGTTGATACAGACTTCTCGCACATGGCAAGATAGAATTCTTAATCATCCGCCGATTGTCCATTGTTGTGTATGTGTTCCACTGCTGCAATGCCGACTCTTTCACGTCGCGGCTGTCTTCGGCCGCGCATGTAATCACTGTGGAACACATACACAACATTGGACAAGCGGCAGGGCAGTGATACGAACAGGGAGAAAATAACGCCGAGCAATTGAGATGTCTGAATTTTTTGTGGGTAACAGTTTTGTGATGCATATGTATTACTCTTTTGAACGCATATTGTTTTGAGAAGCAAAACACTGATGTACAGTAACTTAAGAGACCCCGGCAACTAGCTGGAAATACTTTCCTCCACAAGGAAAATCGACCAAACTCGGCTCACGGGACCAAGTGGGGGAAAAGTCACTGTCGATGCACTCCGCTGCTAATGGGGATGTCATTCAACTTCATGTCAGAAAATCCAAACTATCCCTTTAACACCAAAACCGAACAGCAACTCCACAAACCTACGCCTACCCTACTTCTAACCCGAACCCCAAACTCCACACCAACTTTAATCCTGACACCAAACCCTAAACGTAACCCCCAATGCTAACATGAAATTGTGTGGCAGCAATAAATGTGTTCCATCCTGTTTGATTAATAACAAAAAAAAGCACAAAATTTAATGAAAAAAATACATACTGAGAATTTTCTTCACGCAGTCTTCTCTGCATATTATAATACCTTTCTGCTTACTTTACAGCGGGACGCATCTCCAAACACCTCAGGCTTGACATTGTCGTCACTGAAATTAGACAGTAAATCTAATTCAGCTCCAGGGACGGAAGAAAAAAAAAATGTCTCAGCCTGTATAAATGATAAATCCAGTATTTGAACAATCATGTGGACATAAAAATGTGCAGAATGAGCTTGTGAGGAAAAATTTGGAGCCCCCTTAATTGTTACCTCAGCACTGTGCAGTGACATTGTCAAACAAGCTGAGAGGAGACACACTGAAGTTGCATAAAAGCACGCAACCTAAAATATTCAGGCGTGTTTGTCCCGGATGCATTTAAATGGACTCGGTCATGCTCTGATTCCCTTTACAGCCCTCATATGCTTTGGCTCTTATCTTCATGTGGACTCACGGGCTACACTGCCACTAAAGCAAAATAGTTCTTTTTAAGGCTTAATAGATACTAGCTTGCTACGAGACTACAAACTATTGCTGTGATGTGCATGTGAATAAATACAATTTCCTCACAAACTACAGTATAAAATACACAAAAAAGTCTTTGTATTGATGCCCATCATTCTCACTTGCTATTATCCAGCAGGGATGCGTACCAAAACTCGGTACCTTGATGGCATTCGTGCCGATTTAAATGGTAGTAACCAGACTGAACAATTAAGTATATATCGGCGCCTCTATTTTCTGTATGATTACAATAGTTTTTAACAACTTATAATATAATGTTGCAGAAACATTTATACACCATACAATACGCTGCAGATAAATATTATACGGTAGTCTGCCTCACCAGGAAAGGGGCATACGTGTACTGGCAGGTGCTTGTCGCTGCGGTCTTTCTACAAAGAGGAAAAGTGTCCGGGAGACTTTTAAAACTAAGGGAAAAAAGGACTTTGACAACAAAGTAACAGAGCTTTTCCTGGATAAGGATGGGCGGATGTACTTGGCATACAAATAAATGTAAGACCACAAATGGTGTCAGTTTTATTTTCTAAAAATAAAAAAAAGAAAGAAAATTCATGGGATTAAGAAGTATTTTTACATTTTTATCTAAAGTCAATTATGTTTATTGAGCAACCTGTATTAACATTGATTAGACCACAATAATTTAAAGTTCAAAACAAAACAAAACAGAAGGAATCAGTGCGGTAGTTCTAACATTGTGTGTCAATGATCAACTTCTGCTCAAATTGTGCAAAATGTATGCACTCAGTATTGTAAAATCTAGCCTTTTTTTTTTTTTTTTTTGCACCTTCTCTGTGTTCTGTTTGGTTTTGGGTTTTTGTGATAACTATAACCATTTGTTGGGGATTTTATTTCATATCGGTGATTTTATTACTTTGTTATAATGTTATTTATATTATTGAGTGTTTAAATTACTATTTTGTTCAACTTGCATATCACAAAATTCCATAAAAACAAAAGGTCGGTTTCAGCACTGGCACCGTTTCAAAAGTACCGATTGAGCTCTGGTATCGGATAATACGTAAAGGATACCCAGTACTATTATTCAGTAACATAATTAACTTGAGGCACCTTCGGGGTCCAAACATGTACATACTGCTTATTTGATTGTTTTGATTTTTAATATATTGGTCAATTTTAAGACTAATTGAATGAAACATGGCCAGGATTCTTTTTAAGTTAGTTTCATGATTCCAGCTCTTATTGCACGGTATATAGAAGATTGCATGTATACTTACACTCTTTACCCTCTGGACCGATTTGTTCCCACTGCCTCCCATTATAACCATTCTGTACTGCATATGACATTTTTACAATCATTTATGGGTGGGACCATTTTCAGACCTCAGGGTAAAAAGTGTACATTTCTTTTTAATAAACTCCAAGAATAACAATGCATCGAAATTGATGTTGGTATCACGATGTAGTCAAGGCTGGAGTAACTCATCCAAAATACTCCACTTTGCAACTCCGTTGTGGAAAATATTTTACAATATGTTATATTATGCATATTTTGTGTTTTTCCATCAGGGGTTCTCATGACACAAAGGGCATACAAACATCCATCCATCCATCCATCTTCTATGCCGCTTATCCTCACTAGGGTCACGGGTATGCTGCAGTCTATCCCAGCTGACTTGGGGCGAGAGGCTGGATACATCCTGGACATATAGACAACCACTCACACCTATGGACAATTTAGAGTCGGCAATTACCCTAACATGCATACTTTTGGAATGTGGGAGGAAACCGGAGTACCCGGAGAAAACCCACGCACGGGGAGAACATGCAGGAGATTCGAACCCAGATCTTCCCAATCTCCTGACTGTGTGGCCAACATGCGAACGAAACATCAAAAGAAACCATTTTAGACAACAACAAAAAAGTGTATCTTTGTTTTAAGGGGTCTCAAGGGTAAAATCAAGTATCTTCACTTCCTGTGGTCCGACTGTGGTGCCGAAAGACTAGCCCAAGACTTTACTGATATGACAGGATAAGCCATAAAAGGCCTGCACAGTATCAGTCCCTGTAGCAGCAAACTCAATAATCATTATGTACTAGTCTTATCATTTGCAAACAACACACCTTAATAACATTGATTGTCGACTTGAGTAACACCGCTGATAGACTTGCAGTGATTCATATACAGTATCAGTGCTTCTTTTTTACTTGGGTTAAATGGATCAGATAAATTCCCAGGATTATATCCATACTCCACTATTGATTGTGCACAGTGTGTGATAATATACAGATGTAATACCACGAGTGAGGAAGCTCTCATTTAAAAGATCAAGAACGTAAGGGGGAGTGGAGACACACACACACACACATAATGACAATGAGGGCATGAATGGTAGGAATTATCTATCTAGAAGCTACAAGGGTCGCACGCGCACACACACACACACACACACACACACACACACACACACAGGGTCAGGAGGATCTAAATCTTAGCCAATTATAAATCAACAAAGAATCCTCCAGTCAGAATGCAGGTTGTTTGTTGGCAGGACAGCAGCTACTTGGCATTTAGTTAACACATGCAGAATTCTAAACAACTAACAATTTAAAGCATTTATACGTCATTTCCAGCTATAAGATTGCATGGCCAACAAATAAAAATGCACCTTTCATCAATTAATAAAATTAGGCATGGGTATGAATAAGCTTGGGCTTAACTGTAACTCAAATTTGTAAAAATTAGGGCTGTCAAAAATAACGCGTTAACTAATTTATTTTCATTCATTACCTTACATTTTGTGTAATTAACGCATACACACCAGAGCAAGCAGACGGAGTTATGATAGCAGACGGAGTTCTCCTTTGTGCTTCGAAGCACAGTAGAGCGTCCCCACACAGAATCTGACGCTCTTTTAGAACTTGCTTCAGTCCTGAACGCATCAACAGCAGTACAATTCCAACACCATATACTGGATGTATCTCCAACTATCCCCAACTCACACACGACTCTTGTCCGTTCTCCTGGGAACGACACTTCTAATTGTAACTGCAAGTACGCGAGATGCATTCAGGGACACTCCGAACATTACAAAAACAGCTTTATGATGTGTGCGTGTGTAAATAAACAGGAAGATAAAGAAAAACATGAAGTGAATATTATCACCCACTTTCTAACTCGGAATTCGGATGTGCAATTTGCTACAAGTATGCTGGAAAATACACTGAAAACAACCACATTTCCTTTAAATTACTTGATGTCTTTGAACGCAACCTCTCATTGCTCATAACACGGTTTAATGTGATTCAAATGTTCTGCCACTATTAAAAAGAGACCAGTGTTAGACAAATAGATTTTTAGATTTATGTGGTATCTTTTAGCTTGATTGACATATTCATTGTTCATTTGGAGCCGTTAATACATACATACATACATACATACATAAATTAAATTAAATACAGTAAAAATGGGCATATTTCAGACACAGTTGCTAATGGTGATTAATCATGATTAATTAATTTAAAAGCTGCAATTAATCAGATTAAAATGTGGAATCATTTGACAGCCCTAGTAAAAATTGTATGTTCCTTCGTGTAACTTATTAAGCATCTCCGAAACAAATGAACCATGACCATATTGATATTTGACATACTGCTTCTTTTATAGTTTTGCAAGACATCAATAATGTTTTTTGTGTCAAAACTAAACAATTTAAGTATGGAATAGGGAAAAGGGAAACATTTATCAAATTGTCAAATTTTTAAATATTAAACAATTATAGTGGAACCATTTTTATAGCCAAAATATTTTTATGATCAGTTTACACTATTGTCTTTCTTGGTCCTTTTAATTATTTAATGATATTATTTACTTAAATTCTGAATAACATTAACTATAGTTAAACTCTTTATTAGAGTTATGTCATGAATATTAAGTACAGTACAGTGTTCCCTCGTTTATTGCGGGGATGGGCCCGCAATAAGTGAAATCAGCGAAGTAGCAACTTTATTTGTTAGTTATTATATGTTTTAAGGCTGTAAAACCCCTCACGAGACACTTCATAGACTTTTCTCAGACAGGCATTAACATTTTCTCACATTTCAAACACCCTCAAAGTTTAAATTTAGTTTGAATTTTAATGATCAATCTACTAAGCTGGACACAATAAATTATTAAGTGAATCACAGGCATTCACTCCTTAGACCGTGCTTTGTCCTGGCGCCGTTCAGCTGTAGCGTGTTTGTATCCTTGTTAAAACATATTGCTCCTGCTGTCGTCCTCCTCCTCCTTGAACCGAAGATTCATTTGCTTCTTATTCTATTGTTTATTGGCGGTTAGCAAGCAGCTCACGCAGTTAGCTCGAAGGAGATTGATTGACAATGATCTGCAGTCAATCAGGACGCACGACACAATGGGCGGGTTCTCCCTGAGCCAATAAGGACTGTTGTGGCTCCATATTTAGCCGGCTATTGTCTACTGTGGGTTCCTAATATGCTCGCACAGGCACTAAACACACGGAGACAAGTGGAGCTGCACACGTCTTCAACATGAGTATACAACACCCTCTACTGGTGGCAGTGGTAAATACAATAACAGACACATACAACAGAGCACCGATACATAGCTCTAATACACAAGGACGAAGGGTATTATAAAACGCATATTTTTTGTAATACAGTAATTTTTGAAGAATTTATGCCAGAATGCATATCATTCTATATGACAGACTTTATTAGGATAAATTATGTAATTGCATTGCCCAATTGCTAACATGTTTCTTACTGAACAGTTGGTGCCGATATGGATAAAAGGTGCATATTGGTTTTGTTTGTTTTCCTACCTTTGTTGTTGTTTCATATTAATGTGCTTTAAAATAAAAAAAATAGACACATGTAGAAGGTGATTTTTGTTGCTGATCCAAACTAGTTCCTTATTGTCAACGTCAACTACTGCCAAACTGTAAACATAGAATCTAACACCCCTTGTATCTTCCATGTGAATAACTGTCTAAAAATATCAGGAAACAATACAAAATGAGAGATTTCCCTCCCTCTTTGCATCTCAAGATGTCGATGCACTTTCAAAATGCACCAATTGCTCACAGCACTGTGCTTATACTGCCATCTGGTGGTGAAAACTTGACTCAGATCACCACAGGAGACGACTGCACAGTCTTCCACTGTACTGTATGTAGTTCATAAACATTTGCTGTGCTGCTTAATCAAGCAGATAATGAGCAGTAAGATTTGAGCTTGTCTCTCTGGAGGGTGTGTGTATTGTGTATGAGTGTGTAGAGAGAGCGAGAGCGAGAGCGAGAGAGAGAGTATAAATATTTATGGCAGGCAAACAGATCAATGGCTATTAAAAAGGTCAAGGGCGGATGATGATGGGTGCTGGGTGTTTGTATTGATAAAATTTGGACCGTCATAATGAATTACAAATGTACACACACAGTCTAATTGAGTGAAAGGAGCTCATACTAGCACTTTTCTTGCCAAAATGTCCCCACAAAAGGTGGGTGGTCTCACACACACACACACACAATCGATACTGGTACAAAATGAGTGCGACAAAGTTATTGATCATGCTGGATGTGTCATAATTAATAGCATAGGATTTGTGGTGATGCAAGCAAAAGCATCCAATAGAGAGATGAATAATTCAACACTCTCTGCATTAATGCTATAAGGCGGTTGAACCATGTGATCTCTCCCAGCCAATCAATGGAGAATGGTCATGATCACTGGAAAACGTGATTGTCTGGGGCTATATGCCCTGGTAGGGCGTCCCAAGGCAAACAGGTCCTAGGTGATGGGCCAGACCAAGAGTGATTCTGAAGACCTTATGAATAAACACAAGAGGGACTGCACCTCGCTCAGACGTGGGATACCAGGGCCTCACCCTGGAGCCAGGCCTGGGGAGGGACTCACAGGCGAGCGCCTGGTGGTCGGGCCCTCACCCATGGTGCCCAGCCGGGCCCAGGCAAAACAAGCCACACGGGATCTCCTCCCTGGGAAAATCTATTCCAGGCTGCTGGAGAGAAGATTACGACCGTTAGTCGAACCTCGGCTACAGGAGGTGCAATGTGGTTTTCGTCCTGGTCGCGGAACACTGGACCAGCTCTACACCCTTGAAAGCGTACATGGGAGTTTGCCCAACCGGTCTACATTTGCTTCGTGGACTTGGAAAAGGCATTCGACCGTGTCCCTCGCGGTGTCCTGTAAGGGGTGCTCCGGGAGTGCAGGATTTGTGGCGTTCTACTACGTGCCATTCGGTCCTTGTACAACCGGAGCAGGAGCCTGTTTCGCATTGCCAGCAGTAATTCAAGCCTGTTTTCGGTGAACGTTGGCCTCCGCCAAGGCTGCACTTTGTCACAGATTCCGTTAATAATTTTCATGGACAGAATTTCTAGGCGCAGCCAAGGTGTCGAGGGAGTCCAGTTCGGTGGCCTTAGGATCTCGTCTCTGCTATTTGCAGACGATGTGGTCCTGATGGCCTCATCGGGCTGTGACCTTCAGCGTTTACTGGTACGGTTTGCATCTGAGTGTGAAGCTTCTGGGATAAGACTCGGCACCTCCAAATCCCAGGCAATGGTTCTCAGTCGGAAAAGGGTGGAATGAGGTCCGGCCCCTGGTGGAGGAGATCAAGTATCTACGGGTCTTGTTCACCAGTGAGGGGAAAGTTGGAGCGTGAGGTCGATGGGCGGAACGGCAGAGCGTCTGCAGTAATGCGGTCGCTGCACCGGACAGTCGTGGTTGAGCCAGAAGGCAAAGCTCTCAATTTACCGATCGATCTATGTTCCCACCCTCACTTATGGTCATGAGCTTTGGGTTGTGACCGAAAGAACGAGATCACAGATAAAAGCGTCTGAATTGAGTTTCCTCCGTATGGTAGCTGGACTCACCCTAAGAGACAGGGTGAGGAACTCGGAGTAGAGCCGCTGCTCCTTCACATAGAGAGGAGCCAGTTGAGGTGGCTCGGGAATCTAGTCCGGATGCCTCCCGGACGCCTCCCTGTTAAGGTGTTCCGGGCATGCCCAGCCAGGAGAAGGCCCCGGGGCAGACCTAGGACACACTGGAGGGATTATGTCTAACAGCTGGCCTGGGAACGCCTTGGTGTCATCCTGGCGGAGCTGGAGGAGGTGACTGGGGACCTGGAAGTCTGGGCTTCCCTACTGAGACTGCTGCCCTTGCGACCCAGATAAGCGGAGGAAAATGGATGGATTGATGCATATTCTGTTATTTTTGTAACTTATAACGATGTCTTACATATTAATTAGTACCTGCTAATGCTGTGATTGTCAAACTGTAGTACCACTGGTGGTATGCAGACTCCATCTAGTGGTACGCAGGAACACTACACTATTTTTTTTGGTTTTTAAATATAATTTTCCATTAAGTCATACAAATACAAATGTCAAACAATTTAATGATTTAATAATTTATACAAATACAAAGTCAAATATTTCTGACGTGCTGTGAACCACTGTGCTAATGTTACTGGGGAGTGTTTCATAAGACACCAAAAATAACAATTTTCACATCTCTTTAAAGAGCCGATCGTTATGAATTTGGAATAATTACACCACAAACAAATGACCCAATTAAATATCCATCCAACTGCATTTTATTCTCTCTTATCCCAGCATGATGTTCAGCTGCAATCAGACGTCATAGGAAGAATCATTCAGGCTGGATATTTGCGATTTCAAATTAAAATCATCTACAAAGATGAAGTCTTAGACCTGTTTGTGTCGCATTCATGTGTTTACACTCCTAAATATTAGGAAAATTATCTATATATAACCTTGATTGGATACTACACTGTAAACTCTTCTTTCAGTGTGTAAAATGATTGAGTTCACACATACAAGTGTTTGCGCCCTTCCCGATTTCTTTTTTTTTTTTGCATGTTTGTGACACTTTTACTTTTGTTTTAGATCAAACAAATTTAAATATTAGTCAATGAAAACACAACTGAACACAAAATGCAGTTTTTAAATGGAACTTGTTCTTAAGGGAGAAAAAAGTCAAAACCTACTCTGCCCTGTGTTAAAAAGTGATTGCTTGATGAAAACATGATGATGATGAAAACATGGGACAGTGGTAAACCTTCCCAGGAGAGGCCGGCCAACCAAAATTAGTCCAAGAGCTCAGTGAAGACTCATCCAAGAGGTCACAAAAGACCCCACAACAACATAAAGACACTGGGCTAACACGGCCTGCATGGCAGAGTTCAAAGACGAAAAACACTACTGAACAAAAAGAACAATAAGGCTCATTTCAATTTTGCCAGAAAACATCTTCATGATCCCTGAGACCTTTGGGAAAATACTCTGTGGTCTGACGAGACAAAATTTTAACATTACATCTGGCATAAAAGTAATGGCGCATTTCAGAAAAAGAACATCATACCAACAGTAAAATCTAGTGGTGGTAGTGTGATGGTCTGGGGCTGTTTTGCTGCTTCAAGACCTGGAAGACTTGCTGTGATAAATGGAACCATGAATTCTGCTGTTTACCAACAAATCCTGAAGGAGAATACCCGGCCATCTGTTCATGACTTCAAGCTCAAACCAACTTGGGTTCTGCAGCAGGACAATGATCCAAAACTAACCTGCAAGTCCACCTCTGAATGGCTGAGGAAGAACAAAATGAAGATTTTGGAGTGGCCTAGTCAAAGTCCTGACCTGAATCCTATTAAGATCCCGTGGCATGACCTTAAAAAGGCTGGAAAACTCCTCCAGTGTGGCTGAATTACAACAATTCTGCAAAGATGAGTGGGCCAAAATTCCTCCACAGCGCTGTAAGAGACTCATTGCAAGTTATGGCAAACGCCTGATTGCAGTTGTTGCTGCTAAGGGTGGCCCAACCAGTTATTAGGTTTAGGTGGCAATCACTTTTTCACACAGGGCCATGTAGGTTTGGATTTTTTTTCTCCCTTACTAAAAATAACAATTTCATTTAAAAACTGCATTTTATGTTCAGTTGTGTTGTCACTGACTAATATATGTTTGATAATCTGAAACGGTTAAGTGTGACAAACATGCAAAAAAAATAAGAAATCCGGAAGGGGGCAAACACTTTTTCACATCAATATATACACTTTTTGTGTGTGACGACTCACAGAGAGATGAGCAAAGAGATAAACAATTTTGCATTACCATACAAACCTAATTTTTGGTCAAAAAGGGGTGTCAAGAGTGAACTCCCACCATGATGATCAGCTAGTAATAATCAGAATAGATAGAGGCTGTCCATTAGAAGAAGGTCTCCCTGCACAGTGGACAAGTGGACTTGTTGCTGGATGTGAACCATTTGTACTGGAGAGAGGATAAAGACGGAGACAACAATATTATTAAAACATAACATGGAGTATATGTTTTGTGTATTCAAAACCAACCTCTCATTTAAAACCCACAGTGTTGTAGCGTTATACAGTATAAAGCTGTAATGTTTGAATACCTGTGAGGAATTTTTAAGTGCTGACACATTCAATTCCAATGCAGTTGCGTTGCAGCCAACCACAGCATAAAAAGACAACTTACCAAGCATGCAGAGTGGAATTTCTTCTTGCAAGTGCGACAAGCCTTCTTGGGCAGCGAGTAGTTGGAGCCGTGGATAACCGAGAAGCAGATCATACAGTCCTCTATTCCCTCAAAACGCTTGTCCACATTGTTCTTCCACAGTGCCAGGCCCTCCATTATGCTGCCATTCTGAACACATCAAATTGAACATGTGTTCAAAAATGGCCCTTGAGAAACCTTTGATGTGAAAGAGGTATTTACCCCCTCGGTGTGTGTTTTTACCTGATGCGTGAGGTAGGTGCTGAGCTGCAGCATCCAGTTCCTCCACTGCTGCACAGAGACGCCCACCCGCCTACCACTCTCCACCACGATGGAGCCCAGAGGGTAGTTTTGTGGCAGCTGAATCACCAGCTCGATAAAAATATCATCCACAGAATAGGTGGCGATCACCTCCCTGGCAGCAGAGCGAGCTTTTACCTAGAGGGAGACGAGTATGGAGATTGTTACCTGGGGTGGAAAACATGTAATCCACCATTATTCTCCTGTTATGGCTCAACTGCCTGCAATTGACACCTATAGGCAACTAAAACAACATGTTCTCCAACTGTCAACTAAGACAGGTTAGTCTTAATAAATTCACAAGTAAGAATCCAATTACCATAATTTCCGGTGTAAAAGCCGCTACCTTTTTCTTAAACTTTGAACCTTGTGGCTTATACAGCGGCGCGGCTAATTTATGGCTAAATTCTCATCTCGTGACATCTCCTTTACTTCAGAAATACTGCAAATTGTTTAAATACTGTGCCGCTCGCAAGTCAGTGAGGAAACGGTAGCTCTTTGATGAGCCAATCACAAGCTATCAGCGCACTTACGACGTGCTTGTCAACCCGCCGGAAATCGCAGGAGGTCATTATAATCAATATAACAGTCTGACTCACAGTGTCATCTTACAAAGAATGCTAAGCTCATCAAACAGCAAGTTAACACTCAAAAGGTATACCTAAGAAATATACAAACCAGAACCAATGCGAGTTTAAAATAAAACAAAAAAACAATTTTAAAGTTTTCCCATAATGCATGGCGTCTGAGCCAAGCATTCGCTGGTGCGTGCCTGGGCGTTGCAATGATGTCAGCCTCCCTCTGGCTCCTCTGGTGGACAGAAGTAGCATTGCAGCGCAATCCATTAATTTTCTATGCTGCTTGTCCTCCAGTGAAAGGCTTTGCTCAGACACAATGCATTATGGAAAAACTTTAAAAGTTTTTTTTCCCCCATAAACTCTTATTGGTACTTGTTTGTATATTTATTAGGTATATGTTTTGAGTATTAAGTTGCTGTGTGATGAGTTTCGCATTCTTTGTAAAAAAAAAAAAAAAAGACCACCATGAGTCACACTGTTGTACTGAGTAATGACCTCCTGCAATTTCCAATGCGTTGACAAACTCATCATGAGTTTTCATAGCTGCAAGAGCTGCCTGTTCGCCACGGACTTGTGCGTGCCAAAATATTCCATTTTATGATGTGGACATGTGCGGCTTATAGCCCGGTGTGGCTTATATATGTACAAATCTTTTTTTGCGGCTTATACACTGGAATTTACGGTAAATAATGCTGGCAACGAAAGCTGCAAATTTCAATGTGGCACAAACATCCATACAAGAACAAAGTAAAGTGGAAAGTATAAAACTCCGGATGAATACAATCCATGAAATTATTAAACTGGGCTCATTCAGCACGTCAAGCACGAATGCAGCATGAACAAAACACGAGATTAGGAAAGAAGACGCTTTCATTCCCCCCTCACATAACCAGCAATACCATTGCAAAATGTAAAACTTACAATCTAAGGGCCAAACTCAGAAAGGATTCCAGACCAACCAACATCATGACATTGTTAGTATAAAAAAAAAAATAAAATAAAATAAAAAAAAAAAAAAATCAACACAACACATCGAGTCACATCTCAAATGAATGGAATTAATCAAAAGTTGTTGGATATGTAATTATTTTGTGAATATGCCCATATATGACTAAATAATGACCCAAAAATATGCTTTTTGGTTGAAAATGTAATTGATCCCCATCTCTCATTAAACTGAAAACTCAACAGGGAACTAAGATAGCATCTTTTGACGCATCACTTTCCACAGCTCAAAAATGGAAACCACAAAAAATAATTGAACACGTGAAGAAAACAAAACTTACCGTCATGCTGTCAAACATTTGCATGCTGCCGTGGACAGATGAGATCTCCGCCGCCGAGAGAACTGGGCTCACGTGTTTGGTGGTGAACTTCTCCACAGCGCCGCTCACGCGCTTTTCCTGACTATTCCACCACAGTCGCACCATGGCGGGCAGGTCCTGGACTGTGCTGTAGTACACGCTGCACGCCAGGTGGGGGAGCTCCCATTCAATGTTATCCCTTTCTGATGGGTCACAATGATGGGTTAGTGTTTCTGATTTTCTGATGCCGTTTATTTTGGTAGTCTGTTCTTACTGTCAACCGCCAGAGTGAGACTCTCTGTGAAGAAGGTTTTGGAGTCTCGAGGTTCTGGTCCTTGGCCCAGGTAGATGGGGTTCTCAGGCATCAGTTTGAAAAGGTGGAGAAGGAGCTTGTTGAGGGAGCAGGTTTTCTTGAGATACTGGGCGTAATGGGCGCGCAGCTGGAGGTGAATCGGAAGAGTCAACAGTAAATAAAAGCTCATTTACGACACAAAATGATCACTGACATGACTCACATGTGAGGGCGAGGACTTGAAAAAGGTAAGAAGCAGCTTCCAGGCTAGCAGGTAGCCCAGGATGCAAGAGAACTCCACACTATGAGGTGAGACCAGGGCAAACTCTCCTACTTGAAGTCCTGCCAGGATGCTGTCGCACAACTCCTCGCAGGTTGACAACACGGCCATCAGAGCAGCCGGAGGAGAACTAAAGGACAACAACAAAACTAAAATCTCAGCACTTCTGTCTAGACTGCAAACTTTAAGTGACAACTTTTGACTTACAGGCTTGTCTCATCTCCCTCGTCTTCTGACTTGTTGCCGTCTCCTTCCCCGTCACATTCAGGCAGCTGAGGCATGACCCTGAATTGAGAAGACAGGAGAATCATCATGTGTTGAAATCCATTTTCTGCAGGACAACATGCTTACACTGAGGTCACCAGGAAGCCTTACTTTGCCAATAAGTGATAGACGGTGACTTGTAGAGGCCTGGCCTTGAACAGCAGCAGAGGACAGAAAGTGTTGAGGAGCGTCTGAAGAGGCTGCGGGAGGTTCGTCTTCTGGTCCGCTATGAATTTTGCCGGCAGGTTGTTTTGGTTCAGCTGCTGCGGCGGCACATGGCTCAGCACCACACCGAGTGACTGCAGCACAGCCAGAGGAAAGATGGGGTCATCTGGCTCTTTGAAGGCCTCTGCATGCAGACATAAGATAGAAAAGGCTTGAAGGTATTAAACGAGGACCGTTAGATCTGGTTCATTATGTGGTATTATTATATTCATCCATCCATACATTTTCTATACCGCTTGTCCACACTAGGGTGCACCCTGGACTGGTTGTTATGATATTCAATAGTACTTAAGTCATAAGAAGGAGAAAACTATTATTTATATACTTATTTTCTTGGTTCATTCATATGAGTTTGTCAATTTTTCAAATAATTGAATAAGTTTGTTGTATGTAAATTTCAATAATAGCCAATGCTAATGTTAAGCGTGATAATAAATGGCGTTGTTAGGCGTATTTTGAGGCGCTTGAGTGTCTGTCTGTGTGTGTCTTTTTTTTTTTTTTGTAAGTCATTTATTTTTCTAACACCCTGTTTTCATTTCACTTGGTGGGTATTTTTGCAAATCTTTATTTATAATGTTGGCCACAATTATATTTTGTGAGATTATTTGCTTGAAGAGAATGATATTTAAGTGATAGTTTACGGTACCAATGTCTACTTGATGTACATTGTGTTTGTTTTTTTATACATTGAGATCCATTGTGTGTTGCTCTGTTTAAAAAAACAGAACGTTTAATGAACAAAAACTTGCATAAAGCAAACATAGTATCCAGTCTCATGACAGCAGCAGTATTAAAAACTTACAAAATGTATTAAATATGGACAAAATGCAATTACTCACAATAAAATATTTTAATGATTGACAACCCTAACATATATACATATAAAGCATTCAGTCCATAACACTCTGGACTTTTATTCATCTCATTTAATTATTAGATTTTTTTTTATTGTTTAAATATTTGTGTTAAAATGCTTCAGCCTAAAACCCACCCGTGATCTTGACAGGCATGGGTAGCAGCAGGTTGTAGATTCCGTCCAAAAAGAAGTCTCTCCATTCCCCCTCCAGTTCCGCTGGCAGCTTCTCCAGGACATCAGGCGGAGACGATGCAAAGAACTGGCTCAGTTTCACGACCAGGGAGGCGCTTTCGCACGCAAACAACTGCACCCATGGATTCCACAGGCTGCTCACATTCTCGCTGACAGTCTTGAGATTGGAAACAAGCAAGGAGATAAACGTACAGCGGAGGAGACAGCAGAGTGGCAATGTTAGCTCACCTCCAACCACGCCAACATAGCACAGAGTAGGAAATCCCACTGGCTACTGTTGAGAACTGTCGGCCAGTGTTTCACCAGCCAGGACAGGAAGCGCATCAGCTCCAATGTCAGGTTTAACTGTTGTGTAGTTGCTTTAGACAGGTCACTGAGACACAAAGAGGAGTAAGTGTCTTAGATACACTACACACTTTATTAGGCGGTATTGTCACGGGCTTACCTGCCGAAGAGGAACCAGTCTTCCTTACGGTTCCTCCACTCCATCATGGTGGCCAGAACAGCCTGCACTACCTCCTCTTCCACTTGTGTGTCAGCTTGGAGACAACACAGAAGCACCGCCACACACCCGTACACATCTGGGATACAACATTATTTATTTTACTGGCTTGTTTCTCTATTAATAAATACATCTGCATGGAAATGAATGTAGGTTGTATGCATTCTTGCCATCATCCTCTTCCCAGTTGATGATTCCCGCAGTGGCCAGGGTGACCAGAGTTTCTCGGTCTTCCTGGCTCAAGGTGGGACAGAGCACCTGGAGCGTGCTGAGTTTGCTCTGCGTCACTGGCAATAAACTGACCAAACACACTCAATTTAAACCTCGACTCAAGCCGCCATGCTTTTTAAAAAGGAACTAATGCATTCAGATAAATTGCCACTCACCTATCAACAGGGCTGTACAGCTTGCTCAGGCTGGCACTTAGAGTATATGCCAAGTTATTGGGATGGATGTAGTTTTCTAGTGTCAAAGACCACAGACCGCCCAGCTCAACACATCTGCAGTATGGAGTTAAAAGCATCACATATTATTACATGCTATAGGCCTAGTAGCTTGTTTATTCAGCTGTAAGAAATAGTGACGTTACCGTATTGACCCAAATATGTGTACCATGTGTGTAAAATTGGAAAACGACAGGTCATCTTATATTAGGGGTCGAGACATGTCATGCCAACCAACAGGTGCCACAAAACTTCTCACCAAGTCATTCACGGCTTTTCTTCCCAACACTCACACACCAGTAACACAGAGAGATGCAGCCATGACACAGAAACCCACTGTAAAAAGTCTCTCAAAAGAGGGGTTGTCTTATATTCCAGGCCGTCTTATATTCGTGTCAACACAGCAATTCCTTATATTCATCTAAATGAGATTTACTACAGTAGTATGTGTGTATGTAAACAGTAGCCAATGCTTGCACTAACACAAGTGGTGTCCAGGCTGGTCCAAAAAATAACAATGGCAAAAGTAGCTGATCCAGTGTTGCCATGGCAGATGAAAGAGATACTATTGTCCTCAGCACAAGACATTTTCAAGCTACTTAATTTGACTAATGGTTGCTTTAAGTGTATTTAATGCTTGTGACAAACCACTGACCTTGAATAGAGTGTCTCCAACAGGTCTCCGGTTGCAAACAAGCCCTGCAAACCTTCCGACAGCCCCCACTCAGTGAGCAGGCTGTGATAGGTGGACACAATGGCCGGGGTGTACTCCACTTCCTTACACCACTGCAGCGCATATAGCAACTCTGCAACTGAGAAATCAGAACACCCACATGAAAACATATACATAAACAGAAAAAAAGTGAATTGTGCATTGTATATGTACCTGTGTGTATGAGATGAGGCAAATGCGGCTGGCATTTATTGTTCTTTGAGTAAGAAAGGGTGGTGGTGCGTGCCACCTTTCCTAGCAGCGCACATGCACACAAGTGGCCTGGCAATATATCTGACATTTTCAATTTCCACATGTCCACAGAGGGCGTGTCGCAAACTCCCCTATAACGGCTCGTCAGCAATGGGGTCTTGACCCACTGCAGACGGATTGAAGTACAACATGTGAATATCCAGACAAGTTAAATGGCGTAACTATTGCACAGCCTAAGTAAGATTTAAAGCACTGGTTGTCTTACGTAGGAAGGCAAGGCCTGTCTGAGTTTGGTCCATCCAGTAACACTGGGCATCAAGTGTGTAAAGAATTGGGTGAGGACGGTGGAATCTTGATCGCAGACAGAGGTGATGGTCTCCACTACGCTTTGTACAGCCATAACTACATACTGCAAACTAAATATGATATAAAGAGACAGCAACTTAGTACAAAAAAAAAAAAGGTTTTGGTAAGATCCTGTTAAGTGACAAACCAGGAGGTTGTGAAGTTGTTTGTTCCTGTCTAGTTATCAACCATTTTTTTACAACAAAAATATGTATCTAAGATCCATATATTGCATTTTATATTGGCTCTTCCTTTCAATTTCTTTAATATTTACTGAACATTTCAATTTACATTTAACAATGTGTATTAGATGTCATTATTTATGTTACTTTTGTTTTTAACAGCATTTATTACTAATTTCTTATTTAGTCCATGACATTATCATATTATTGTCAAATATTGATACACTGATTTTAAATGTGTTATCATCAACTATTATCATAGCTTGTTCAAATCGTATCTGATCTGAATGCATTTTGCAAAGTGTGTGCAGGGTCAAACGCTGGAAGTTTTATCCAGATCTGATCCATGTAGAGGTTTAAAAAGTAATACAATTTAATTTAAAAACATTCATTATTAAGGCATTGAATTTGTTGTTCTTATGTGGGATATAGTTGCAATTATTTTCCTAGGATCCAAAATAAATGTATCATAAGAAAAATAAGAATTAAATTTGCATGTGACATTAGTTTAAAAATCTGTGATTTTGTGTCTACAACAACATCAGAGTGGGATGGTGTGTTACCTTTTGACATCCAGAGACACAGTAAGTAGTCTGCTTTTCACCCAAAGGGCGGCACTGTGCAGAAAGCCACCTTCCTTCACCTCATACTCAGAGTTTTGCACCAACGACTTAATCCCAGCAACGCACACCTTCCCCATTTTATCCAAGAGCGAATCTATCAGAGAAATATCAATGCACGCCGGCTCTCAAGCAAAGATCTCAGGTCAAGTAGGATGTGTTCAAACATACCTGATAGGTAAGTGTGCGTTTGGTCTTGGGAAATGAGCTGGAAGACGGTGAGCAGGAGGTCCTCGGCAGATGGTAGTAGTAGGCAATCTTGTACAGACGAGAAGAAGGTGGAGGCCACGTCACAGATGAAGGAGACAAGCGGCTCCATGTTGCCTGCGTCCGATAGGCTTTTGGTCTCTGACAGCGTGGCATGCAGCTTCTCCAAGATCTTCTCCATGTACACCTCCCCAATCAGAGGTTCTAAATGTGTGTAAAACAAATCCACTGTGACAACATACTTGAATAAAGTCCTTGCAAAACAGGGACTTCATTACCGTTGTTGTGGTGCTGAGAGAGAACTAGGCTGATGAGGGTCCAGCTAGGGCGGTTGGTGGGAGAAGCAGAGCCTGAGCGGCTGGGTCTGACCTTGCAGATCTCCTGAGTTAATCCCAGGAGATGCTCACCCAGGACTGAACCTTTGAGCCAGTCTCTACAACTGGCAAGGGTGTCATGGTCGACGCACGCCTGACAGGGTGGATAGTGGAGATGCTCTCACATGATGCGGCAACAGACAATGTTAATATGGGCAAAACGAGACATACGCGCTGGATGATTTGGAGAGTGATTCCGCAGTGCAGTCCCATCTGTAACACACATACACACACATTGGAGAACATGTTACAACAGAGAGGCCACCATGACGGACCAGATCTCTGGTGAACATTCCTGCAGTCAGCACACCTGTTGCATGCTCCCTCAGCACTTGTGACATCTGTGGCAACGTGCTGTGTGACAAACCTGCACATTTTGGAGGGGTCATTTGCTAATGCTATTTATATCCGTTGTCACTGTGCAATACTGTGACATCCGTTCTCGTCTTCAGTCATGGTCACATTGACACAAGCCCCCAAATAGCTGTCCTCTGCTATGCAGCTTCGGCTATGCAGCTCATAACCCAAATATTAGCTCGCAGTTCACAGCAAAAAGTCAGCCGAGAGACGGCTCGCATGTAAAAAAAACACTTATTAGTTGGGACACTACTATGTCAAGGTATTACTGTAGAAGGGACAAAAATTAAATACTGCAGTGCTGCATCTTGTCACTCAACTCAACACATAGCAACAGTAGATACAAAAAACATTGGTCTTGCTGCAAAAGCCATCAAAATACCCTTTTTTTGTCAATTTCTGCTCAATATTTGATCGCGCCTGTGGCTCGACATCCACCGCTGTGTTTCCTCAAACTACGGTGTGGGCCGAGGGTCAAAAAGGAGGTGCGCACGTTAATGACGTGTCAAAAAAAAAAAAAATAGTGCCTTTAAAGTTTACGTGGAAATTTCCTTAGTCAAAACCCAACAGCTCGTGCAAGGCGAAATACGTGAGGTTAGACTTCAACTACCAGCGTTGTGAAATACAGTAACTTAACACAAAACAGGCCACCCCAACTCTGTTATAGCTCTGATATTGCCACCGTAGCCAGAAAATTGTTGGGCAGACACCCCCATTCCGTTTACACAGAACAACAAAACAGAAATAAGATTGAAAAATGGTGAGTGGCAGTGTGGGACTAATGTTATGTTACCGTGGTGATGTGGTTGAGGATGCGGGTGGTCTCCTGTTGGCTACAGCAAGTCAGCGAGCTGAAGACCATCTCCACCAGGTGCTCCGTTTCCATCCGTTCCTTGTCGGCCAGCCACGGCACCACTCGCTCCAGCAGGAAACGCACGGCCGGATTGCTCACAGTGCCCTCGCCCTTGTCGTCCAGTTCGACCAGTGTCTGAGAGAAATTAAGTTGAATCAAAGTTACCTTGGCGAATGTATTGGCCATTAAACTGATGACACACTGTGACCCACTTACAGTGAAGATATTGCTGGTGTGAAAAGACTGCAGTAGAAGCGAGAGGAATACAAGATGTCTTTCCGAGCATCTCTCGTTCACATGCACCAGGCACAGCTGCACCAGCTGGCGCACTACTTTCTCAAAATGGCAGGTCTGCGGGGAGCTGCACGCAGTAGCAGCCACAAGCTCTGTCTGCTTCACCTCCACACCGTCACCGTCTTCGTCTCCAGACTCGGATAAACAAATCTTGACAGACTTTTTCTTCTGTGCGTGCCTTCTGTTTACTCTCCCCGGGTAGCGCATCACCTGGAGAAATGAAAGTATTTGCTCAGAGCTTGGCTACACTGCCAAAAATTAACCAAACTGACCTGCAGTAAGGCTGAAATCCCCTCTAAAGCTTGTGGATTCGCCTCCCCATTGTCTGCATGGCGAATGAACACAAGGCCAAGCTCCTCCCAGAAGTCTGCCACAAGTCCATGAAAGACATCCTTGCTGTCTTTGGATTCAGGGCCAGCCCTCTTCTCCCAGGAAACGAGCATTTCAGTAACCAGGAGGAAAAGGGGACCATTCTGTAGTGTAGGGTTCTCAAGAGCCATTTCGAGAAGCGGCAAAAGCTAAGGGAAAAAAAAAAAAATTGTATTTGATTTGATTTGACAAAAAAATATTTTTTTTTGGATTTGATTTGGCAGGGCAAGGCACCGAATTGACCCCAAACAGAACACTTTAAAAAAGTGGTGCCAAATAACTTCTCCTCAAGGGAGTCAAAGCTTTTCTTTCTGTCACTCGCACACACCAGTGACCTGAAGAGATGAAGCCGTGAAACACACTGTCAAACAGCTGGGAAATATATCCTACAAGTTACTTTATTATTATTGATATGTGGGTCAATAAGATATATGCAACAATTTGACTTGCACCTGCTGTGAAATAAGCATCGAGCATATTTTGCGCTGATGACTCTCCTCATCCTCTGCTGCATGGCGAATGATGCAGAATCTCAGGCACTCTACGATGGAAGTCACAATGACGGCGCTCTCTGAGGGGCTACTGGCGGCGCGCTCACTGGAAATACTACACACACACACGCACACACACACAATAAATTGACTAATATATTATATACCCATCTCTGCATTGTACTTTCAGCTTTGTCACTAGAAACTACACAGTCAAGCAACATGGCAACTTGGGTCTTTGTGCACTTGTTTCACTGTTACCTTTTTAGCACTTTCTTTCATGAAATTGTATTTGTTTTTTTATTGTAAATGCAAGAAAATGTTACAATCAACTGAAAACTATTTCATCTGCTGTTAAAATGGCAATAAAGACTTGAAAGGAAAAAAAAAAATCCTGCGAGAATTACCCAAGTATGAGTGAGGTAAAAAAGGTGGTGTAGAAGTCCAAGGCTGGATTGGTGACCTGTTGTGGCAGTTTACTGAGGAATGGCATCAAATTAGGGTGGAGGGCTTTCGCCATGCCTTTGCCCCCTTCTTTTAACAGAGCCCACAGTTTTGGCAAAAAGCCTTTCTTAGCATTCACATGTGTCCAACATTCCTAAAGAAGGAGAGACATAAAGGCAGTCTTACAAACATGTGCAGGCCAGCTAAAAGAGTTCATGAGAAACATGCTTACAGGTAAGCGGGACACAACATGAAGAACTGCCTCCCATACGGCGGGCAGCACCAAAGGATCTGTGTCGTCTATGCTGAGGAGGACAGCCGGGCAGAGACGTGCCGCTTCTGCCTGGGCGAGCTCTGGTGTTAACTCACACACAGCGCACAGCATCTCAAAGAACGCCCCTCTGACCTGTGAAGAAGCAAATATTATCAGTCTCAAACCAATTTATTAAAGCTTTTTTGCTCATTTTGCTCATCCATAAGGACCAAGTGAAAAAAGTTTTTTTTTTCATTTCAGAGCTCCCCATAGAGTTGTGAAGTGTACTGTACCATTAGAACACAAATTAGGTTTACAAACACTGAACAAAGCATCAATACTAGCGCTGATGATAGCACTAAAAAACAGAGTTGTGCTGGCTGGCCCACTAGTTTTACAGATTACTAAAGCCACCATGGTAGGAATGATAATCAAATCAATTAATCGCACGATAAATAAAAACTAAGTTGATCATTTTACCTGCCTCGATAAATTGACATGGGCATGCGTGTTTGTTTTCCTCCTCTCTCTACCAAACAGGCTGGATGATAAGAGGTTTCACTCTGTGCACCTGTCTGAACACCAGAGTGCGTTGGTTCCACCAAAGTGGAATGAACGGAGTGAGTGGACCCTCCTGTCAGTCACTCAGTTTCTTTGTCTGATGTGAGGCAGGGCTGCAAGCAAGCTCACACACAGCAGCAACACTCTTCGGGCCTTATGATTTCCACGTTAACAGAATTGCTGACGGAATTGTGGAATTGTGACTGAAATGATGTCACCGTAAGGAGAAGAAACGTACATGTGGGGAAGTATTTCGCCGGCAGGTCACTCAATCGTGGCGGAATCTCATCACAAACACTAACCCACCCCCTCCCAAACTAAACATGTCAAAACGGTGGTGAAAAAACTTGGAAACTCCTCTCTTACAGAGTGTGAATGGAAGCTAGTGGGGTTAGCTTAGTTTAGCATGCTAGTGCTGTGTGTGTGCGACTCAGGCGGGATGATCCGTGTTTACACCGTGTTGTGTTTTAGCGCTTTAATGTAAGCAAGCATTTTACTATACTCGCTGACGACGTGAAGGTTCTGATTTAAAAAGATGAGAGGCACGTTTATTCTTGCACTCAGGTCGTCTAATGTTGACATTATTACCAACAGTAAATGTAATTTTTTTTTTTTTTTTTTTATTGCTCCCACAGCGACACAGCAGTAGCATGCCACAGCCGCGACAGTCCGCCTCCCCACCCACCACCACAGCTTCAAAAAATCCTAGGGGAAACCATACTCTTGCAAAAAATGTTAATCGTTCCCAAGTTTTGAACTGAACTTTGTTGGTCTGACAACATTCACTGGCAAACCATTGGTAACTAGTGCAAACCTCAGGTGACCAGACATCCTGTTTTCCCCTCATACATATCCAATTTTTAAAATGTTTAAAATGTTTGGGTAATATACTACCCGAGTTTGCACGTATTTTCTGCTTCATTGTGGCATGCATTTCTGTTTAATTGCTGCATAGTCTGGCTGTACCGTCATAAGCTGGCTTTTCAGTCACTTTTCATACAATCATTGAGCCTTCTACATGTCAATCATGCAGCACCCCTAACCCGCTCAACCTACACGCCGCCTTTCATCAGCGTTCATGTCAATCATTACACACTGATTTATCGGAGCTTTTTCCCAGTTGCTGCTCAGTATAATTGGCACAAAGCTGGTATTTTCATATCGGTGCTTTGTATTTATGTGTCTCTGAGCCCCTGACATGTCATTTTAGCGCTTGTCCATAGACATAAACACCCAACCACACTTTAACACAATAATGGGTCCTAATCAATACAACCAGTACCTGCGGTGCCTTGTGTCTGCTGTACTTCCAGAACTTTGCGGGGCTCATAAGAAGAGCGAGTCTCTGCTCCATGGCCATCATGTCATTCTGGGGCAGCAGAGAGAGCAGTCTTTTCACCCCCAGCAGAGAACTGGTCAGCATGCGCATGTATTTGGCTTCTCGCTCCTCCTCAGTCACACTTCTGGGGGAAAAAAATAAACAAATAAAAAGATGTACTGTGATCATAATGTAAACAAAATGACAGAGCAGCAACATCAGTGGCATCGCTGTTGACTTACTGAGGATCGCTGAGTGTGTCTGCAGTATCTTTTAATAAAACATCTTGAAGTACCTGCAGAATGGTAAGATAAACATGACAGTGTTATGTTTGGATTTTAGAAAAAAAATGGACTTCACCACCTTCTCACTCACATTAAGGATCTCATCTCTGCAAAAGCTGAGGGCCTCTGGCTGTTTGGCGGTTGAGAAGGCAGCCTGGAAGGCTCGGCGTGCGGCAGAGGCTGCGGGCGTGTACGTGTCACACTGGGAAAGAATCCAGTGGCCCATCAGGCTCTTCAGAAAGGGAGCCAAGCTGCGACGCACTTTCAGCACAAGCTGCTCTAAGGCAAGCTGTGTGGCCTCCCTGATGCGACGATCGTGGTCCTAAAATGTATTACGATGATTGATTTGCATTATAAAAGATGCCTTAACAAAGATAGTAATGATCAGTTTTGATTGCCACTGTCATAGAGGTACCGTAAATATAAGGCAGTATTTTTTTCCCTTTAAAAACATTCTAAAAAATACTTTCTGCTCCTCTCTCTCTCTCCCCTCTGTGTGTGGCCGAGTACTAATGTTAATGGTGCTCCTGAAAAGTACATTTTAGAAACTTTTTGTGAAATCTGAGCTAGTAAAAATAGCAGAATATAAAAATAACTAAGCACTCAACCCAGAAGACAGCATTTTGTTGTGGAATATTTGAGTTACGTCACAAAATCTGGCCAATCACGTCCTTACTCTATTCCTTACTTATGATTTTTGGCAGCTAGTGTAGCTGTGCGATAGTACATGAAGTGACCCTCACTCCCCCGTGTATTAAGAGGCGTGCTGGTCAGTGGGTTGAAAACCTGGGATTTCTGCAATTAAACTATCAGGGTTGAAGTTTGTGGTGTTTATCTAAAATTCCGGACGAGCAGCTCACCACTGAAATCTTGCAGTAAATCCTAGGCCAATACGGAAGGACCCCTTTAACATCCTCAGCATCCCTCTCTTGACACATGGATCCAAAATCCTGTACAGCCTGAAAAAGTCAAAGCCAAAATCAATAGCATGTACACATTTCTTTGTGGAATGTGTGTTGGCATTGTTTCTGTTTGTGTGGTACAAAACTCACTGGTCAGTCAAATTAATGCATAAACTTACTTTAAGTCTGGTGACAACATCCCTCTTGGACAGTTTCCTAAGCACTAGTCTGAAGTCTGCATCGACCAGGTTGTCAATCTCCTCGGCGCCATGCAAAGCAGGGACATAGCTCAACTCCGACGTGAGCGTGGTGTCGAAGCCAACAAAACCTGGGATGGCGCCACCTTCCCGGGTCAATACTTCAGCAGCCCTGCCGCTACTGGACGGCTACAATTTGGACAGGGAAACGTAAGGTTTTAGTGGGCTGTAATGGAAACAGTAGCAGTGAAATGTCGACCGAACCGAATCCAAACTGCGGCACACGTAAACAAGTGACAATTACTCAAACCGGAACACACTATGGCAAAATGTAGCATTAGCTGCCCTAGTCAAATGTGGCAAATGTAAACGCCGTGGATGGTAATCATTGGTACTTACCCGAACGTTTCCTTTCGTTCGCTGTTTATTTTTGCCTCCCATTGGTACTAAAATGTGTTAATTTTTGTTACCGTGACGTGACGTTAAGAGAGCCATACGATGATCAACATACATGCGACCAGGAACAGGAAATTACCTTTCAAATATTTTCAGAATAAAAAAATAAGCCTGTCAAGACTATTTGGATTCATGCTGATCTTGAAGTTGTTAGGGTTATTTGAAGCTAATTGGTTTATGTGGCTACATTTACAAATCACTGATTCATGCCACAAGCGGCATTAATATACAGCATTACGTATTCGTGTACTGTAGTTAACCGTCCTTTGCTTTGAAACACATTCTTCTTCTGTACAGTGACTATTCACTTTCGTTTCATGCGAAGCACCATGAAGTCATTACTGCCCCTCAGGAGTACATGCAGTATTGCATTTCTGTAAGATAAAAAATGGGTTTTTGACTTCGTATTGCATCATCAAAAAATAAACCTGAAGAAAACAAAGTAACGCCAAATGACGCACATAAAAACATGAGCTCTACAATAAATCAAACAAGGCTATTCTATATTAGTCAAAAATATTTTAATACTTCCAACATAAATCAAAAACAATTTCAAGAAATCACATTAGTGTAATAATATGGAACATAGATTTGGTTAATACATATATATTGAAAGCATTTCTGTCGAAAGTGAATTCTCTAAGGTCTTGTGTGTCTAAAGCTTTGTGTTTGCAGTGCTGGATGCAAAATGCTCAGAAATAAAATCTGATCATGCATGACCAATTTTGGTCCACTGAAGATAAAATGTAAATGATATGTTAAAATTTATGATTTTTGGCAAAAGCTGTTAACTGAGGAAAAAAAACAACCTAAGCTGTAAATGTGTTGCTGTAAAAAACCTTGCACTGCCTGCAACATTGACTGTAAAGTGCCTTTCAACAAGCATGGTTTCCAAATTGAATAACACCCTTTGCACAGACGGTAAACATGTGAGACAAACGTTTCACTGTGCTGTGAGCACTGTTGAAGTGTGTGTTTGGTCTTACTGTTAACAGAAAATTGTTAAAAAAAAAAGTTGATTTTAATGTTTTGGGAATCAGTATTACTATGATTATTATATCTATTCATTCAACAATGCCTTGACATTAAGGTGTATTCTATATTCTGTGGCGCACAGTTCAGATGTTAAAACAATTTGCTGTCAAATTGTGCCCATTAAAACTGAAACAATGCATTTGAAAATGAACCAATGAATGGAATCAGCTGGTTAAAACAGCAAACCTGAACCTGTTTTACACCGTCAACATGTTGTCGACATGTGGATAGTTGAGGATCTATAACATTATTGTAACCATACCACAAATATTAGTTTCACAGTCAAAACACACATCTAAAATAACCAAGCGTAGTTCTATTGGGAACCTGAGAAAGAAAGATGTGTTGGAATGCTACAAGGTAGGTAAAGTCATCTGGTGATATCATCTGTACCTTGCAAAAACGAACAAAAGGCTACGTAGATAGAATTGACAAATGCATGAAAGTCACTGCATATTTTCTGTTACTCATAGAGTAGCAGAAGGCCGTCATAGGCCTTACACCTCTCTGTTTAGATAACCTCCTAATAAAACATCTCTGAACTAAAGATCATCATTTCATCCCACATCATAAGAGCTGGATGTCACCCCCTTGTGGAAGTGTCATTTGGCTAGGTACTGTGACGTAGCGCGGGTCCAGTGTGGGCACAAAACCCTGAAAGTCCCTGGAGGCCTGGGTGCCGAAAACATCCAGCAGCTGCCGGTTCATGAGAGCAAACCTGAAGGGCACAAAAGACAGGGTTACATTTGTAAGAACATAACTGTACAGGAGCTTGAGCAACCTTGTATGTTCAGTATGCACTTCTCAGCGTGAAGCAATAAATCAGTGAAAAAACTAGAAAAGCACTCGGAGAGCGCAGACCTCCGCCAAGCGCCATAGTTCCCCCCATATTGTGATTTACACCATATATATTAGTCATACATTTATTTTATCTACATATTTAGATTCCTTGACCATGAAAACATACCATTAGCAATTGGATTCATAACTACAGAACGTAATTTAGACTTGTCATTGCCTGAATTGAAATGCTGAAGCTGAACTGAAATGCTGTAGAAATGGTTGAATAATGAAATGTAGAATGATTGTAGGAATACTTTGGAAGATGAGCTGAAGCTGTACTGAAATGCTGTTGAAATGTAGAATGAGCGTACGAATATTTTTAAAAATGAGCTGAAGCCGAACTGAAACGTGTTCAAATGTTTAAATGGAGCATGAATGTCAAAATTTGTTGAATGAAGGTAGAAATGTGTTGAAATGTAGAAAGAATTGGAAAACGGAATAAGTAGAATGTAGAACTAATGCTGAAATATGCAATTTTTGTGAAATTGTGCTGAAATGTAAAATGCACAAAGGGTTTGAATGAGTTAAAGAATGATAACAATGAAATGAATGAATCCTGAAAATGTCATCCAAATCCAATCAGAACTTTTCAAGGTATTTTGAACACAGACAAACAGACAGATAAACGCCGGCGAAAACATAACCTCCGCGCTGCACTTGCGCTTTGTGCTGTGCGTGGCGGAGGGAGAAATCAGTCTGACCTGCCCTTAGTGAGACGCAGAAGAAACTTCCAGTAGGTAGGCCGAAGATTCTGGACCTCCATCACAGCCTGTTGAAATAATGAGTACATTATATCCTCGCATATGACATATTGGATACACTTGTGTTTTTGACTCACAGCTTGAAAACAGATGGCGGTGGAGATGGAGTAGAGGACTGTGTCCGCGTGTGGAAAGTAGGGGAAGTGGCCTGCTTCGATGCCCTTGAAGTATAAGGTCTGAGGAGAGAGGAGAGGGTACCACTCGTGCTCAAAAGCACAGCAACACAACAAGGGGACCTTTAACTGTAGTGTACCAATTGAGCACAAAAACATGTGGAACGTTTTGGAATAAGCTAAGAGTATGTACCAGTAAATGTTGCCAAAAAAATTCGGATTCAAAGACTTCCTTTACCTCCACCAACTTAGAGAAGAGATACATGGATATAGACGTGCTTTTGTAGAAGAACATGGATATGCCGGCGAGGGATCCTTGTAAAGAAGAGGAGAAACATGATTTTTGATAATATCAGGACAGAGTTTTTGTAATGTGATCGTGTGCTCGCTGTCGATTTACCAGCAACCAGAGCGTGTAGCTCATCGTCAATATCCCGCAACCAGCGAAGCAAGCAGCTTGTTCCCTGTGTGAAAACAAAAGAGACAAATCTTACCAGGGAATGTTCCACAGCAAAAATCTAATTAAGAAAAATACCTTGTAGATGCTGACAAAAGAGCCCAAAAAGGCCCCCAGCTGGAAGTTGTCTTTGTTGTAGAAGAGGGCAGGGAGTCTCGAGGGTTTCGAGAAGACTTGCCGGAACGCTGAGGGCACTTTAAGGCAACACTGAATCAAGTAGCCAATGCTGAACATCCTCACAAAACCCTGAGCAAAAATACATGAGCAATGTCATTGACAGAATGCTAATGTAAAGTAATATGTAGTCATGTCAGGAAAAAGTGAGTCTAGTGACTTACTTTAATGCAGTAGGAAATGCAGTTGTCCTGATGATGTTTACAACATCTGTGTCTTGGACCTCTTTTGCATCTGCATTATTGCAGAAAAATATAAATAAATGCATAAATTAAATACAAATGCTACGATGTATCCCATCGGACATTGTCTCATGTATTGCATTGTAAATGGATCATTTGTAATTACTGCACATAGTGGGGAAAATGGTCAAGAAAATGGGCTTTTTGCACATGCCAGTGAGTGTAATTGTGTTCATGTTCCCTCACATTGACTCCAGCAGTTCCTTAGTGTAGGCCAACACAGATCTGCTCCTCCCTGACTCATGCCGCGCAGCTGATCCATGTGAAGCGCCTGACTCTGTAGTGGCTTGCCCCTCTCGAGGCCTTGTGCCAACAGGCTCAGCTGTAATAGAGTGAGATGGGATCTCTTCCTTGCCGATGATGAACCTACAGCAGGAGAAAAAGCATGGCGTATATATGGTAGAGTCTGTACGACATTGCAGTGAGCAGCATGCATCAAGCTAGAAGCAGAGCAACTTACTTTAATGCAGAGAACGCAAAGCCTTTAAGACCGTCTTTACTCCTGCAGGATGAGACAACATTTCACCTCAATAACCATCTTGAGCTATCTGAAGATGTTTCCTACAATCACTGAGACGAGCTGACCTGAAGAGGAACATGTAGAGCGATGCCGTTATACAGAACAGGAGCACCTAAAGGGAACAAAAGGGGAGAAAGCAGGTGGAAGAATGTCGGAAAACACGCTCAGGCAACAAATTCTCTTACCTCCCCATGTTTGATAGGTTTGATTATGCCTCGTGTCACTGCCATGCGGAACAGGGTCTCAGTGGCCTGCCAAGAGACCACACATACACCACCACCATATTTAGTGGCACTACAGAATGAAATCACGCACAAGTGGATACTGTGGGGCAGTTACACATTCACAAGCATTTGTACATATAAAAGCCTGGTACTCTCTACAGTTGTGTATTGTTTCATGAACAGCAGCAGCACTTACAAGGTTTGTCATGTATATTGTGAGAAGTCCTCTCCTGTACATATATCAAGACACACGCAATTAGGACATAGCCAAGAGAGTCACACCGCATTTTAAGTGCCACTTGCAAAGGAGGGCGTGATACTGAGGTAACAGTAGAAAGAAAACAAGCAGAAATCTCACCTGCTCTTACGTTCCAGGAGGATGGCGATATAGGAGGCGGGCAGTGCTGAGCCAAACCCAATAGACCATGAATAAAACCCTCCCAGTAGTTTCCTTCAATGGAAATACATATCCATACATTTTAACTGCACGTTATAGCATGGCTGTTTCTCACTTATGCTCGTAGCCCCCATATCTGCATGAAAGCCATCACTCTCAAGGCATTCAATCGATCGCAGCTGGACTGTTCAGGTTGTCTTGAAGACGTTTGCCTCTCATCCGCGCAGGCTTCGTCAGCAAATAACATAACAAATAAACAAGGCACAGCCACCTTGTTTCAGGTAGGTCCGTGACCATCATTACATCGGAATGGAATGCCGAAGAAGTTGATACCACCCCAACGACCACCATTAGCAGGCAGAGGGCCCACTCCATTGTATCCTAACGATCATTATTCAACACCACTGAAGAGCCAACCATTCTTGTCTGGACCTGTTTCCTTCTTTAGAGGATAAATACATTGTATCTTGCACAAAGCTCTCAGACTATAGAGCTGCCCCACCTAGTCTTTGAGCATGAACTGATGAAGCCTGCTCAGATGAGAGCCGAAATGTCTTCTAAGACAACCCAAACAGTCCATTTGCAATCAACTGAAAGCCCTGAGAATACAATGACCTGGGTGAATGAGAATATTCACAGGCAGGAAAGCCATCAGTGATTTTCTTTTGTTGCCATTTGGGCACAATACCTACTTTGTCATATGTCACCTGCAATTGTTGTTTGTTTGTTGTCGTCAGGAAAGTCTCTTCAGCGTGTTTGTTCATTTTATTAAATCTGCTGTGAAGTTTCAACAAGTTGTGGTTGTAAATAGAGGGGAATATGGGCTAAACTTCCAGGACTACAACAAATCTATTGGATATTCACACGCGGCCTCATTGTGTCACACCGGTTTAATAGATTTCTTTACCTTAAACCCATATGTAGTGAGGCTTTTGACAGAGGAAGAGTGACAAGAAAAATGTGCAATAGGCAGGTGATAAGGGAGCACACACTGCAGGATGAAACTGACCGGAGAATGCAGAAGAAAAATATGTAGAGGGCTGCATTGGCAGTGAGGAAAGAGGTAGACTGTAAGATCTCAGGGAGAAGCCTTTTTAAGTAGTAATCCCTCTTCCTTCTCCTAAGAATAGCAGCTATCTGTGGGTGATAGAGATGACTGTCAGTACAAAGCCATTGACTGCACCACAGTTGAGAAATATTTAGTGTTTTTCTACGCATACAACCCTTGACTGTGATCATGGTTAATTCTGGAATACAGACAATTTCCACGTGGATTTGTAAACGACACTGTGGACCATCATAAACTGGATTTGTAAGGCAAAGTGCAACTGTTGCTTCTAATTAACGTAACCTGTCTAAGCATGTAGTTTAGCACACTACTTAAGGAAAGAAGCTAAGTTTGATCACATTTATTGAGCACCTTCAAAGAAGCCAGGCGTGAACCCAGAGTTTAGAACAATTCCCACAACTAGTTTAGCTAGGCTAACGAGTCTAGAATTAGCATTAGCTTCTAGGTCAAAACGTCAAAACGTAACCCACCACGTAAAGAGGCGCGTATATTTTGAAGGAGACCTCCAGCGCCCCACGGGTTATGTCCGCGGTAGACTGCATACACGACGGGCTCCAGGTGTGGCCGATTTCGTAGCAGTTGTACGTTAGCTTGCTAAGGGCAGCCATGGCTGTCTGCTACTGAGTGACAGCCAAGTGACGTAAGGACACTAGACCTCAACAGGACTTTCAATCCGGTTTCACTTCCGTAGTACGCCCTGCCCTGCGGCTGCCATGATGGTGAGCAGAATCCAGTAACAATGCATTGTAAACATGTCTTCGGCACACTGCTCAGCTATGAATTGCTCTAATAGACGAACCAGAAGTATTTTTTCTAAGTTCCCCAAAAACAAAGACAGGTATGTGTCATAAAAATAAAACAGGAAAGTGGAAAAGACACAAAGTGTATATTGTGTGGGACTCCTACACAATATAGCTTAAAGCTAATTTGTTTCTCTGGGTGATTAGTTGAATTCACGACAAGTCAGTGATGATGATTTAGTTTATAGTCTATCAAATGTATTATGACATTACTGAAATAAATGTTGCATTGTGTAAATACTTGCAGTTAATTATCCATATAAGTATTATTATTTTGTATGTTGATTGTTAAGCGTTGGTGACACTGTAAGGAAGGAAACGTGAAATAAAAAAGGAAAAAGTTTCTTTCATACTGCTGCTCAGGTTTTCATTGACATCTAGATGTTGGTGTAATTTCTGCTGTATAATTGATTTTTACACATTTATATACGTACATACATATAAATTTGTTGTGTTCTGTAAATGACATTCATTAATTTCATCAACGTATACGCACAGCGTCTAGCTTTATTTTACACTCAGCTCAGAGCTAGTGAATACATTGCACACTGCTGTGACCCTAGCCCCGCCCACCTCTCTTGCTCACCATCATGGCGGACTTTCTTCTCCATTCATTTGTGGCAGACAGCAGGGCTACTTCAACTCTCGTGTCTAGTGTCATTAAAGCGAAGTGGGCCGAGCGCGCTGCGACGTGCTCGCTCACGATCCGCTGCAGCGTCTGAGTCATGGCGGCCACAATAAGTGAACACGTTACAGCACATGTGTCAAACTCGTGCCCTGGAGGGCCGAGACGCTGCAGGTTTTCTCTCCAACCAGTTTGATGAGCTCCTTCCCTCAAACTGAAGGTGTTGATCATTAAAATCACCTGCTTTAGTGACTGGCTGGAAAGAAAACCTGCAGCGTCTCGGCCCTCGAGTTTGACACCCCTGCGTTACAGTAAGACAATGTGGAAGGATTTGGCGAAATGTAATCAAATTTGCAAATGCTAAAATCAAACTGAGAACACAAAACATGATACTAAACTGAACTAATCCAGAGTAGCCAGCAACACTTACTGTGGTACAATTCTCATTGGCAAAGGTAAGCTAAAATTGTATCTTCTAAGGATATGAAGTGGGTGCCATGCTGATGCCATGAAACACAAATTGATGACTAGATCATCTCCAAGCACAGAGCAATTACACGTAATCTACCATGAACCATGATTACGTACCAAGAGTCCAATCACCTGCGCAACAGCAATTGCAATGCATACATATGGCCAGCAGGTGTCAGCACTACATGTTGCACCATTGGCCACGACATTAGGTACACCTACATCATCAGGTCCCATGCAAGAGCTGTGTCAGCAATTCTGTCTTTAACAAGAATAATAATAACATTAATAACAATAATGCTCACCACTGATTGGCACTGTTAATTCGTACTAATTTAACATTGTGTATATTCATCACCAGTGGAAATTTAAAATAACACCCATGACAGTGCACTTCCATGTACTGTAATTGGCCCAATTTCTTTAATTTCCCAGTCGTATCATAATATCAAAACTGCCATAATTATCGCGAGAAGATTGCGTGTTTTTTAATGCATGATCCAGGGAGGCGGTCTCTGCTTCCCTGCCTCAATGGGCTGACTGTCTTCCTTTTGCACATATTCTAGTGACTTGTTGCGCTCACAGTGCGGTGTGCGCACTTCAACAGCAGCGGTCCGTGGAGTTCTTTCTTTGGGGTCCCCCACCCCCTCCCTCAGACAGCCGTGTGACCATGGCGGGGACATGTAGAGTGTTGATGACGACTTGTTTGTTGTTTGTCTTTCGACTGTCCGTGGAGGGGCAGTGGGGCCGAGAAAGGGTTTATTATGTGGCAATCATCGAGGACTTGTGGGATTATGCGCCAAGTGGAAAAAACCTGCTCAACAACGTGGACATCGCAAATGATGAGTGAGTAAACGTCAGAGTGAAGACAAAGTCAAAAAAGAAAGTCATTTTGTGGGATTTTTGTGGAAGATCCTGAACTATGTCCAGTCTATTCGAGTATGAAGTTGTAATTACTGTGTTAGAGTTTAGTACTCTAGTTAATAAACTTATATTTGTTTTCTTACAGTCAGGTCCCAACTGGAGGTCTTTTGTTGTAGCCTGAGGATGCATAAGTGGAGCAGGCGTAACTCCGAATCTGCCTGAACTCTTTACCCACTCCTTTCTGTGACATTGACCATAATAAAACACTCACACCTGCAGCAATATAACACATTTCCTCATACAGCGGCAAAGGGCATTCATTTACGCAACTTCAGAGAGTACCAGGTGGCTATTTGGGACAAGATGTTTATTGGGGGGAAGCCTTACTGTTTTCCTACAAATACATTTCCTCATGTAGTGGCCAAGAGCATTTATTTAACAGCAGAGAATACAAGATGCCTATTAGGGGTAAAGCGTTTACTGTCTTTGTACAAATGTATTTCCTCACATAGTGGCCAAGGGTGTTTATTTACGTAACCACAGAGGGTGCTGGGCTGCTAATAGGGGTAAGGCGTTTACTGTCTTTGTACAAAAGCATCTCCTCATACAGGGCACTGAATTACTTAACAGCAAAGAGTGCCAGGCGGCAATTAGGGGTAAGGTGTTTACTGTTTATTTACTAAATGCATGTCTTCACAAAGCGGTTGGGGCCGTTTAATTGACTCAAGCTTAGAGAGTACCAGACATCTACTACGGCCAAAGCAGTTATTAATTGGATTTATACAAATAAATGTCCTGATGTAGTCGCAAAGGGTCAACTACAGAGAGTACCAGGTGGCAAGTATTTGTTAAAGGTGATGTTTTTATGGGGCAGAGGGCTTTTGTGCGGTGTAGGTTGTGATAATCAACCATCGACCACGACATGTTGTGGCACCCCCTGTTACATTTAGTTATTCTCTATTTAGTTTATCGATTCAAGCGCACATCAAGTGATCAACTGGGGTATGGCATCCATTTGAGGAGAGGCCACTATTTGGGATGTACAAAATGAAGTACAACTTTTCCCCCATCTTTGACACAGGTCATCACAAGGAAAGTTACTGGAGTTGTAATTAGTGGTCCACCACGCACGCACAGTGGATGAGTTTGGACGGTCATGACATCCTATAAGTTTTCTTTTAAGCATACCAGAGTAGCATGATTGGATAATACAGGACGTTTTTGAGTTGCTACATGGACCAAACCATTTTTCCTTGAAGCCAGCGACCACTGCAGTCCACTGAGATTTACTTTTATTCCCATCAGCTATTTTAAGCCAGACTTGTTTTGTTCTCTCAATATATTTTGCTTCCCAGTTTTGGGTACAGTGTTGCAAGCATCTTTTTGACCTCTCAGCAATGCTATCAGATCTTTAGCCAATCTGGTTGGAAGGATTTGTGACTCATTTCCGCTTGATGGGGCACAGTGTGTGACTGACATCGAAGGAAGATGGTTCACAGCCTTTGAATTAACCCTTTGAGCGCCAAAGTCTCAAAATTGCTTAATTGAACGCGCCCTCGACACAAATACGATGCCTCGTGTAGTTACTATTTTACACCAGGACATGTGTAACTTTAATCTGAGCAACAGTTGTGGGTGTGTTTCTATGCAAGGTTTAGGAGTTTAATGAGTTTAGGAGTTTGAACACCGGAGCTTGAGAGATGAGGAAGAGTATCACAAGTGGATCAGACATTTCGGTGAGCCTGTTGGCTATCGTGGAGACAGGGATCTGACAATTTCTGGTCACGTCATATTATGCAAATTAGATGCACATCACAAACTTTGGGTCATACTGATGATTTTTCTCATTTACAGTATGCCTTTATCTATAACCATTCTCATGCTACAACCTTTTGAAATAGTAATATCAAAACTGAATATTTTCTTGAAAAACACTTAAATCGTATTGATGGCAAACAACAATGACATCACAGCTTCTGTTCAATTTAGACCTTTTAAATAGGCAATACAGTGTGACTAATTGCAGTCACTCCAGTACAGTTATACTGCACATTTTACAGTGGCATTTTGTTGTGGCCAACCTGAGGCACACCTGTGGAACAATCATGCTGTTTAATCAGCATCATGATATACCACACCTGTGAGGTTGATGAATTATGAATCATGAAAATCCGACTAACGCGGATTTAGACCGATTATTAGAGAGGAATAGTTTTAGATCTTTGAGATCAGCTCATGAAAAATGGAGCAAAAACAACAGTGTTGTGTTTACTGTACATAGGCCTGCTTGGCGAGCGCACATTTGAAGCTTGATGACTAAGTTCCTCTTGTTGAGCCGTAGTGTGTGACTGACATCGAATGAAGATGAATTTGAGCCTTTGAATTCATTCGTATTGATGGCAAACACCTATGACGTCACACCTTTTTTGTTCAATTTAGACCCTTTAAATAGGTCTGTCTGACTAATTGCACTTAGACTCATACAGGCTGAGGTGATTTCTTAAAACCTGAATGAAGATGATACATATACACACACACACACACATATACACTACCAGTCAAACTTTTGACTCGATCACAGGTAAAAGTTATAGTTGTCTTTAGCAGATTAACGCTACTTGTACGAATTGCACCACTGCGCCACAGCATGGATGTAAGTCAGCTTCCCATAGCTGACATCACGTACTTCTTTTTTTATTCAACTGAACAATGCTTTTTTAAATGTAAAATGACCTTCTGATATCATTTGATTTGATCCATTCCAGGCATGCTTCGATATTTCTGCAGAGAGGACCCCAGCGTATCGGCAGAGAATACAAAAAGGCCATGTTCCGACAATACACCGATGCCACATACAGCACACAAGCCAGCCGACCACCCTGGTTGGGCTTCCTGGGGCCCATACTGCGAGCGGAGGTTGGCGAAGTTATCGTGGTCCACCTGAAAAACCTTGCATCCAGGAACTACTCGATGCATCCCCATGGAGTTTTTTATACGAAGAACATGGAGGGTAACTGTTCTGTTGTTTGGGTTATCTTACTGGTTGCCAAAAGTATGAGCTCACTTGCTTTTACACACATATGAACTCAAGTGGCATCTCATTCTTAATCTATCGGGTTTAATATGACTTCAGCCCACACTTTGCAGCTATAACAGCGTCAACTCTTCTGGGAAGGTTTTTCACAAGGTTTAAGAGTGTGCTTATGGGAATTTTATACCATTTGTAAGGTCAGACACTGATGTTAGCCGAGAAGGCCTGACTCGTGGTCTCCTATTCACCCCAAAAGGTCTTCTATCAGGTAGAGGTTAGTCAAGTTCCTCCACACCAGACTCACTCATCCATGTTGGAACAGGAAAGGACCGTCTCCAAACTGTTCCCACAAAGCAGCCGGATACATTAGATGTATGGGTTTGATCGAGCTGCTCGGCCATGGAAACCCATTCCATGAGGATCTTTACGCACTGTTCTTGAGCTAATCTGAAGGCCACATGAAGATTGGAGGTCTGTAGCAATTGACTCTAACCTCAGGGCACATATGCTTCCTCAGGCCAGGCGCACGCCGTCATTTTTTGTGGCCTACACTGAGTTGCTGTCGCTCCCAATCGCTTCCACTTTGTTACAATACCGCAGTTGGCCGTGCAATATTTAGTAGCAAGGAAATTTCACAACTAGACTTGTTGCACAGGTGTTCTGCTATCAGAGTATCCCGAAAGCGACCCATTCTTTATTTCAGTCTGCGTGCCTAGGTGCTTGTTTTTCTACACCTGTGAAGTGATTGGAACACCTGAATTGAATTATTTGAATGGGATGTAGTGTATCTCTCAGAGGATTTTGAAGCCTTTTGTTATGCAACAGGCCCCCATCCCCCACAATCAGTGGGAGATAGAGTCTTGTCTTTGGAATGTCCCCTTGCTAACTAACAATGAGTTTTCCAGGAAAAGAAAGAGGAAGACTAATGTAGGATTACAGGACTAGACCTTCTACTGGATTGAGATTTTGATGTCATGTTCCTTTGCATTGCTGCAACAGATACATTTTTGGTCAGGAGGGGAAGGAGTTTGAGGATATGTGAGGACAAGGAAAAACAGGACGGAGTGGTGCTTTCTGTCAGCACATGAAAAAGTACTGATAACATCAGCAAATACAGAGAAAATACTGCATCTTTTACTGGAACTTGGAACTTTCCCCCAAAGGTTTATTTGATGTTAAAACAGTGGTATTAAATTACACATGCATTAATTTCAATACAATAAGTGATCATTTTTTCATATTTTACTCCTAATAATATGTTCAGTATACCCTCTTTTAATTTATCGAGGAAAAGGCTTCTTGAGACGTCATCTGTACTTCTGTGTAGAAGGTGTCGGACGTTTCGCTCCTCATCCGAAGAGCTTCGTCAGCAAACTAATAAGTGCTGGTAGCTTAGGCCTTAAATACAGTAAGAGTGGGCGGAATTGGTGTGCCAACACCCTCCTCCTATTGGTTCGTTACACTAAGCCTGCATTCCTCATCTTTACAGTGGTATAATCCTATCCTGTTATTCACACCTACGATAAAAGGGAAGTGTCGCTCCCTGAATTGGGTATGAACGACTCTGATACTGGCTTGTTAGCATCTATTGTTCTGGCTCGGCCCTGCCTTCACCTCATTTGCAAGACTAAGAGCTGTGGGTTTTGGTCTCAGTAACCTGCTGAACACAGGGTCCAAATTGAACCTCAAACCACCATTCCGATTCAATGATGGGTTCTGTTGTTTGACAAAAATAGCTTCCTTTACTCCTCTTTCAAACCATCTGTTTTCTTTGGCCAAAATCTTTACCTCGCTGTCCTGAAAAGAGTGATTGGTAGCTTTCAGGTGTAGATGTACTGCTGATTGAGGACCACTAGCATTGTCCCTGCGATGTTGATAAAGCCTTTTTTGGAGCATTTGCTCCAAAAAAAAGGTGAAGGCAGGTGAAGGCAGGGCCGAGCCAGAACAATAGATGCTAACAAGCCAGTATCAGAGTCGTTCATACCCAATTCAGGGAGCGACACTTCCCTTTTATCGTAGGTGTGAATAACAGGATAGGATTATACCACTGTAAAGATGAGGAATGCAGGCTTAGTGTAACGAACCAATAGGAGGAGGGTGTTGGCACACCAATTCCGCCCACTCTTACTGTATTTAAGGCCTAAGCTACCAGCACTTATTAGTTTGCTGACGAAGCTCTTCGGATGAGGAGCGAAACGTCCGACACCTTCTACACAGAAGTACAGATGACGTCTCAAGAAGCCTTTTCCTCGATGGACAACTCCTGTACGACTGAGAGCCTACACAGACTCTTTTAATTTAAATATTTTTTTTTGCCCCACAGGAGCGCTTTATCCAGACGGGACGTCTGGTCTGCTAAAGCAGGATGACTCCGTACCACCAGGGGGAAGCTACACATACCGCTGGGAGGTCAGACCCGAATTTGCCCCCACCGATGACGACCCCAACTGCTTGACCTGGGTCTACCACTCTCATTTGGACGCCCCCAGGGACATTGCGTCGGGACTGATAGGGGCCCTGCTTACGTGCAAGAAAGGTATGGACTGGATGCGTGTGCTTATACTTGTATGTTATGACTTACATACAGTATATGCTATTTGAGGCAAATGGTGGACGCAGGAGATACTGACTGGTTTTCGGACCCTTCCTCACTACCCTCAATACAATTAAAATACGCATTTTGGGGTGGCCTTTTATTGTGGCCAACCTAAGGCACACATCATGCTGTCTCATCAGCACCTTGACATGCCACACCTGTTGATTATGAATCTTGAATGATGAACCCTCACTAACACAGATTTAGACAGATTTGTGAGCGATATTTGACCTGAGAGAGGCCTTTTTTTGTACATAGAAAAGGTTTTGCATCTTTGAGTTCAGCCTATGAAAAATGGGAGCAAAAGAAAAAAGGTTCAGTTTCTGTTTCTTGTGTAATACCAAATATGGCCATGTCTCATCTTTGACTCGGCAGGAATCCTGATTGAGGGTAGTGAAGGGGACACGGCTCGCAACGACGTGGACCAGGATGTCTTCCTGATGTTTAACATAGTGGATGAGAACCTGAGCTGGTACCTTGAGGATAACATTGAGAGCTACACGGATCTACCCTTGGTCATCGAGGATGAGGACTTTGAGGAGTCAAACCTGATGCATGGTGAACCTTATGAGACACTAAAGATTGTTTCAACTTCTCCATTCTTCTAACCTGTGCTTGTCCTCCCTGTGTGATAGCCATCAATGGGTACATGTTTGGTAACCTGCCCGGAATTGAGCTATGCCAGAACAGCGGAGTTGCTTGGCATTTGTTTGGCATGGGTAACGAGGTGGATATTCACTCAGCCTTTTTCCACGGGAATACCTTACTGGACCGCGGCCACCGAACAGATGTCCTCAGCCTTTTCCCGGCCACTTTTGCTACCGCTGAGATGGTCCCGACTGCGAGGGGCAAGTGGTTGGTGACCTGCCAAGTTAATGACCACCTGCAGGGTAGGGCGCCTGACCTTTTAACTCCTCTCCATCTGAGCCCGCACTGTAAACATGCAGAGACTTGCTATTTATCTTAAAAGTCTGTCCAAAGTCCCTCCAACTGGGAAGTGATTGAGGCAGTCGTGACTCTAAGGAATTACCATTCCCTTGTATCACACCTACGTTTCCCTCAGTGCATTTTATTTTATTTGTGACATTAAGAAATCTGAATTAACCTTGTTTTTTGTAGTAACACAATAAATCACAAGATGTTTCTGTCCATTCCTTGCAGCCGGGATGCAGGCCTTTTATCAAGTGAAGTCCTGCAACAGTGAGGTCAGCTCCACAGCAATGAGCGGTGTTGTCAGGAATTACTACGTGGCAGCAGAGGAAGTGCTGTGGAACTATGCTCCTTCAGGAAGAGATCTTATCCGAAATGTTTCCCTGACTGAGGCCGATAGGTATGATTCCCATTTAAGAGAGGACGACTCATTAGCCTACTATAACGCACCTTTCAAAACGTCAGCGTAGTCTATGGCAGATTAAATTCAATTACAGAATTATTTCTTGCATTTTCTGACTTTTCCCATCTTTTGTTATTGTTGTCTTTATATTTTAAACATGTACATATGATTATATTTTGCTCAGTTTAACGTTAAACATTTTTCATTATTTTAGATACCGTAATTTTCAAAACCTTTTTAGCACTACTTTTATTATTATTAAGTTTATATAATCCTATTCATGTTCATATAAGTAGGATTATATTATACTTAACATGTCACTATTTTTCAATTTTTTTTAAATTATTTTTGTCTTTTTATTTCATTTATAAAAAATATTGTTATAGTTTGGTCAGATTTGGACTTCAAATTGATTGATTTGTTTCAGTGTTTTTATCATTTCATTGTACAATCGTTCATTTAAATAATTTCATTTAGCTTGCTTTTTTTTTTTGTTAAGTTATACCACAGCAGTTTTACAGTGTGTACCAGGAGTAATTGGAAAACTAAAAAAAAAAAAAGGATTATTAAAAAATACATATGTATTGAAAATTGAAAAATGAATGATTAAATAATGAAGCATTTTCAAGTGACTGAAAGTGTTAAGTGTCTACTAATTACGCTGCATCCACTTTTCTTTCATTCCTCGTTTCCAGTCCATCGGAGACATTTTTTGGTCAAGATGGCGGTCGGATTGGTGGTCGCTATTTGAAAGTGTTATACACAGAGTACACAGACGATACTTTCAGCACTCAAAAAACACGGCAGTCAGATTCTTTCCACCTGGGAATCTTAGGTGAGGCTTATCAGTTCCGTAAAGGTTCAATTAAATTGACATTTTGCCCCATTTTGTCTTCTACTTACACCCCTCGTCTGTGTGTGTCCTGTATGTGTTTAGGTCCGATCCTGAGGGCGGAGGAGGGAGACACCCTCAGAGTGACTTTCAAGAATAACGCTACTGGAAACTACAGTATTCAGCCTCATGGCCTTCACTATGAAAAACGCTTCCAGGGAAGCAGTTATGACGATGGTGAGAACCTACTGGACATAAAAGGCAACAATGTGCTACAATGTGTTACAGCTGCAGTTCTTTCCATGCATAAGGTGTTGATAAACCTGGCGCCCATGTCACTCCGGGGAAAACCTTTACCTACACCTGGCAGGTGCTGGAAGGTCCGTCGTCCTCTGATTCCCCATGTATCCCTTATTTGTACTACTCTGCAACAACGCCTGTGGAGGACACCAACTCAGGATTAGTGGGACCTCTGCTTGTGTGTGCCAAAGGAACGCTGGGAGAGAACGGAACTCAGGTTACTTATTGTGAAATATAGGAAAATGTAGCAGTTTTCTCTTTAAATATTCTGAAAAATACTTTCATCATTGGTTGTTTAATATTGTTACATTAGGTACATCTGCACAATGTAACGCGGCCATGTTCAATGAATGAATGGCTTCAGAAAGGCCCACTTTTGCAATAGATTCCTTAATAAAGCACAGCACTCCTGTCCTATACAAGCTCTTTGACTGCCAGTTGTGCAGTAGATCATGAAAAACAGCAGAGCTATGCTGTCATATAGAGGGTATTTGACAATAGTTTGGGCAGTAGGTCCTTAAAAACAGCAGAGCTATATTGTCATACAGAATAAGGGTGTTTGGCCCTATGTCCCTAGGTCCTTAAAAACAGCACAGTGCTCCTGTCCTATTGAGGATGTTTTGCCATCGGCCCTTAAAAACAGCTGAGTGTGCCTGTCATATAGAGGATCTTTGGTGATAGGTTTTGGAGTAGGTCCTTAAAAACAGCAAAGTGATACTGTCCTATAGAGGATGTTTTGCTACCATTTTTGCAGTAGGTCCTTAAAAACAGCAGAGTACTCCTTTCTTTTTAGAAGATCTTTGGCTACTTTTTGACAGTAAGCCCTTAAAAACAGCAAAGTGCTCCAGTCTTATAGAAGATTTTTGGCTATGTTTTTACCTGCACGTCCTAAAAAACAGCAGCGCTATTCCGTCACATTGTTGGCGATAGTTTTTGCAGCATGTTCTTCAAAGCAGCCAAGAGCTCGTGTTCAATAGAGGATGTTTGGCCTGAATATTCGTAGCAGATCTTTAAAAACAGCAGAGCTATGCTATTTAGCCATCTAGAGGATCTTTGGTGATAGTTTTTGCAGTGGTGGTCCTGTTTTATGGACTTGATTGGACTCTATGGTAGCAAAATACTGTATATACCATAAAACAATCAAGTTCCCATAATAAGGTTATGAATACCTCCCTGACACTGAGCATTATTATCTTTGTAAAAACTAATGTTGTTGCTTATGTTTCATTGTTTGCACCTGATTGACAGAAGGGTGTGGACAAGGAGTTCTTTCTTCTGTTTTCTGTCATGGATGAAAACCTGAGCTGGTATTTTGCGAAGAACGTTGCGATGTTTGGCAAGGACACAAATGTGTTGGATGAAGACTTCCAGGAGAGCAATAAGATGCACGGTATGAAATACATTGAACTCATTTTTGTTCATACTTACTTATGAGAGACGTCATTTTTTTATTTCTACAGCCGTAAATGGTTACATGTACGGGAACCTTCCAGGACTGGATATGTGTGCTGGAGATAAAGTCATGTGGTACACCTTCGGTCTCGGGACTGAGGTGGACATCCACGGTGTTTACTTCCAAGGGAACACCTTCAAAAAGCAGGGCACCACGCGCGACACCATCAGCCTCTTCCCTCACACCACTGCTACTGTGGAGATGGAGCCAAACACTCCTGGTCAGTATTGTTAAATGTGGACGAGGACATCCTGTTTTGCGAGGGATCACTATATTTGACTTGCAGATACGTTATCAACACTCCTGTTTAAGGAAGGAAAAGCCACACAAAGGTTTTACATTTCCTGTTGTAGAAATATGTCAAGTATGCAAAGTATTTTATCTGAAACAGATGTGAGGGAATCATCCTAGCACCGTTAAATTCACTAGAAATTGCCTTAGAAATTGTATGTAAAACTGATAAAACTGCACGTAAAGACTGGCTTTTTTCCGCCTGTGTATGTATGACACCGGGGGGGACTAACTCAACCAAAAGCCCCTACAGTTGTAAGCATCTTCTTTTTCTCCCTATTCTGACAGACACTTACGAGGTGAGCTGCAGGGTAACAGACCACTATTCAGCCGGAATGAGGCAACAGTACAGGGTGACGTCCTGCCCGGGCCGCGAAGTGAAGAGCACGCACACACTGCCCACCAAAACTGTTGAGTATTTTATCGCCGCTGAAGAAATAGAGTGGGACTACTCACCTGACAGGGAGTGGGAGCTGGAGAAACACGACAGCACATTAGAGGACAGGTATGCGAGCCTGGGATTTGGGATAAAATGTATTGTTAGTTGTAAATAGAGAGAAAAGCTATCATTTTCTTAAAGCCCAGGCAATATATTTGTGGAGAAAGGACCGAACAAAATTGGTTCCCGCTACACAAAGGCAGTGTATCGAGAATACACTGATGACACCTTCAGAGTTCAGAAGAGAAGGAATGGCAGCCAACAGCACTTGGGAATTTTGGGTAATTATTAAGTGAACTGCTCATAAGCGAAAACTGTATATGATTTAGAATAATCAGTGTGCAGCTTGGAAAGCAGTATAGATGTACTATCTTGAAAATGACTTAACCCACAGCTATGATTGTCTAAATAGCTGGCAATACAAGTGAATACATCTCACAGTGAACATGTTCCAAATTGTGTTCAAAGTGTGAATATTTAGTATGAGTACCCTTGTTATGTTGCACTGCCTTATCATCTCGGGTGTGGAATTCACCAGAACTGTACAGCTTGTTACAGTAATGGAATCTTCGTCCACTCCTCCATGATAACATCACTGGTTGAGCTGGTGGATCATGCTGTGCTTCAATGTGTCACAGTACCGCAGCTCCCCAGTACTGGCAGCTCTCATGCAGCCAGACCATGATGCTACCACCAACATAATTGACTGTAGGCAAGATGCAATTATCTTGGTAGTCACTTGTATTGCCAGCTATTTAGACAATAATGGCTGTGTGTTAATTCATTCTCAGTGGACAGTAAAGCTATACTGCTATACAAACCGTACGCTAACAACTCTAAAGCATATCCAAGTTTCATGTCTACAGAAGATATATGTGATATATTGTGATTTTGTTTGCCGCGCAATTAACGTGCACACGTTCTGTTTGACCCTCGGCAGACGCCGTAGTTTGAGGAAGTAGCGCTTGGCGTGTAGCTACAAGCGGGAGCAAATACTGAGCAGAAATGGAGAAAGAAAATGGTATTTTGCTACATTTAGCTTAAAAGCCCTGGCAGATGGCTCTCACAACAAGACCAAAGTGATTTGTATCTACTATTGCTGTGGTCGGAATTGTCACCGACTACCTCCTTGTCGACTTGCCAGAGAGAAGTGAGAAGGTCCTGAAGTACTGCCGGTATTTTTTTATTGTCATTTCGACAGTGGTACCTTGGCATACGAGTCTCCAACTAACGAGTGTTAGGTCTTAGTGTTAGATGCGAGCCGTCTCTCTATTTTTTCCGAGGTACGGCGAGCTAAAATTTGGGTACGAGCTGCTAGTTAACAGCAGGCACAGCCAAAGACAGCTATGTATGGGCTTCTGTCAATGTGACAATGACTGAAGAGCTAGCAGCGCTAGCATTAGCGGCACACTAGGTAGTCATCAATGAAATATACGTACATTATAGCGATCTAATTTATCTTATGTATTATTTATTGTGTTAAACTATGACGGGAACAACATCAAATTAAAAACGCGAAACGAATACCGACCCACCATTCACCAGTATGAGCCTGGACTTTGTTTTTCCAGAGAGTTTATGTACCACAAATATGCACATTATACACAACATTATAGTGCAAAATTGTAGTGCAATAATACATAATAAATTATAATCATACATGGTAATAATAATACATCATAAGGTATTAAATCCAGTCCTGTTACACATATCGGTATCGGTTGACATCGAAATCGGAAACTGAGAGTCGGACAATATCGGCATTTCGGTTATCAGCAAAAAAAGCCAATATCAGACATCGCTACTTTTAAAGATAAAAACTTTGTTCCATCTGCAATTAAATTAATTATGAGTTAACTGTGGACAAAAATGTGATTAATCGCAAATACATATTTTAATCAATTGACAGCCCTACTAAAAATGTTTGCAGAAATCAGAGGTGTGTAATCACTTTGGTGAGATAATGTATGTGCTAAGCCCCATAGGTGCCATTTTTACTGTTTTAATAGGCAAGTTTGCCATTTTTTCTCCATGCAGGTCCACTCATCAAGGCGGAGGTGGGAGAGCAGATTGTGATCACATTTAAGAACAAAGCCAGTTATCCATATGCCATTTCTGCACACGGAGTTAAAGCCAGTGGCACTTCAATTGCTGTGGACCCTGGTAAGAATGCAAGTCAAACTAAATGTTTTGCTTATGTTGAGTGTTATCTGTTATGTGTTAACAGGCTACCTGACGATGGTGCAGTGGGATGTACCTGAAAGCTCTGGACCGGGGGACTCGGACCCAAACTGCATTTCTTATGCCTACTACTCAGACATGGATTTCATCAGGGTAGACGCTGCCTACATACAGTAAAACATGGAAGCACACTGTTGACAGTGTGTCATAACAGTGTCAATTGTTAACTTGCCTTTCCCACAGGATTTGAAATACACTATACGGACAAAAGAATTGGGACACAGTGCCAAATCAATTAATTATTCAGCTCGGGGTTTGGCTGGATTGCTTTGTTCTCCTTGAATGGAAAAAGCCTTAATCATTTTCCAGTACATGGCCTTCATAGTGCAAGTTTAAACACAGTAGGACGTGTGAATTGTTAATGATAGCGCGCTTGTGTGTGTTCAGGATGTGTACAGCGGTCTTCTGGGCCCGCTGGTGGTCTGCAGGCGTGGGACTCTGAGGGGCGAGGGGCCCGACCGACAGAGGGTTGATGTGGAGAAGGAGTTCGCTCTGCTTTTTATGGTGCATGATGAAAACCAGTCTCATTACCTGAAAGAAAACATCAAAAAATACCTTGGGGAGAACCCTGACAACTTCATACCAGATGAAGAGTTTGAGGAGAGCAACAAGATGCACGGTAAGACATGGAGAGGCGTGCCGAAAATATAAAACAAAGTTCAGATCTTATGTGCAGATGACTCACAGCGCATTAGTTACGCCTGCAAAATCTAATTAGATCTCATATAAGAGAAGTATCAGACATGATGTAAATTAAATAAAATTCAGTTAGGTTCAATTTCAGTTAAAACCTTATTAAGTCAAATGTGGAAACCAAAAACAAAGCATTATAACAGAACTTCCAAAGTCAAAAAGTTGTGCAATTTGGAGTTCACAACTGCAAAATGTCAGCAAATCTGGAGACTTCCGCTCAGTAAGCATCGAAAGTAATCTTTCAGAAATACAACACTTACTATTATTATTATTATTATTTTTTTTTAAGTCGCTAAAGTCCTGTCCTCCATTACATCTCTGGCAGGCATCTTCGTGACTAGTAAAACTTTTTTTTTGCTTGTTTATTTTTATTACACAGTAGTCAATTTCTCTTTATACTTAAATATTTATTTAAAACAGTGACAATTAAATACATATTTTAACTAAATATATTATGATGGCAACAGTTTACATTAGTAATCCCTCATTTATCGCAGTCAATTGGTTCCGCAATAAGTGAATTTCTGCGAAGTACGATCCAATATATATAATCTGAATATTTTTGTAGTTTATCATAGAAAACCTGTTTAGGACTTTCTAAATACATTTTTTATCATTATTAGAGCCCCCCAGACATGAAATAACACTCCTATTACCCAGTATATTTCATATAATCTAAGAAAATAAGCCATTTAAGACATATATAAGACACGTGCTCGTGTGGTTCTATAAATGTCTTCTGGACGTGTGAACAGGAAGTCACATCAGGGATTTAGAGTTGAGTACGGCCACAACATTAGCTTGTTGTATTATGATGATTATGGCTATTATTATTATTATGTTATTATTGTTCCTGTGATATAAATAATTTTAAATGAATAAAAGCCTGTCATTGGTGATCAAGTCTGGTTCGTGTTACTAGTGACACCTAGTGGCCAGTGTAGACTACAGTTCATAAACATCTTGTATTGCCTTAAACTCTGTGTATTTTAGTTCATTTAGAACATTTTTATGCTGGAAAATGCTTAATTTAGGCCAGGAATATGTAACATTTGCTTAAATGACGACTGTATATTAAATGGCGGAGGAGGGGAATAATTACCACAAATGCTCCAATTAACGCATCTGTTTACTCCCTGCAAAATCTCTGACAGGCGCCGCGTGCATGCTCTGCAAAAACAAATAACCACCTGGGTCTCTGATTAGCGCTGGGTCAAAACCTTGGCATTAACAGCTGTGGCTGTAGGTAACCTCCTGATGTAGTTTCACTTCACAAGATGGCAGTAGCTGCAGTTAAAAGTATTGGGTGGTCAGCATCCAGCAGCCTTATCTACCTCTGCATACACTTTAAAATGTTGCTTTTGTGTTTGTAAAGGATTTCTTCATTCATTGGATCTCATTACATTGTACAAGTGTTGTGACAGATCGATGGTTCAATCCAAATAATAACGTTGGACAGAATTAACCTAAAACCTGCTCCTTCAGCAGCAGACTGTTACACCCACGGTGTAAGAAGGAGAGGTTCCGCAGGTCCTTCATACCGACCGCTATCAGGCTCTACAACACCTGAACCATTTTGTATTCACTATGTCTATGCATTGCATGCATTGTCAATGACTATGCATTCTTTACTTGTGTACATACTTGTGTATCTTGCTTGCTGCTGTAACAGATGAATTTCCCTGCTGTGGGATTAATAAAGTACTACTACTACTACTACTAAAAAAAAAAAGGATGTTTCTGAGGCGTTACCATATCCTTGGTTTCACTGTGTGTGTTGTAGGGATCAATGGTAAATTGTATGGTAACCTACGTGGACTGGAGATGTCCCAGGGCCAAAAGGTTGACTGGTACTTACTCGGGATGGGCAACGAAGTGGACATTCACACAGTACACTTTCACGCTGAGACGTTTACCTACAAGGTGAGTCTCATACACACAGAAAATGTTGTGTAAGTAAATAGGCTTTAGTTTGTTTGTGTTTTCAGTAAGATTAGCTGTCTTGTTTATGTCAGACTGACCGCGTGCACCGCGCGGACGTCTTTGACCTCTTCCCGGGGACTTTTCAAACAGTGGAGATGGTGGCTGGAAACCCGGGAACGTGGCTGCTCCACTGTCACGTGACCGACCATATCCATGCAGGCATGGAGACCACCTTTACAATCAAAGGTGCATCAGCGTGTACATTCCACAGCAGTTAGCACATACCACAGATGATTTCGCTCACTGATGAACATTTGCTCTTTTTCAGATCCAAAGATCTCTGCACATGGTAAGATTTGATTGATCTTGTAGACCTTTATACACTGATACACTGACTATTGTAGCAAAGTAAAAGGATAGTCAACTAGAATGGCACGCCGTAGAAAGCACTGTTAACAAAAGTTATTAAAGTGTAATTTGTCTTACATACGACAGCGCCAGCTACTGAAGGCTCCATAAGGATGCTGCTGCTCTTCGTCACATTTGGACTTTTGGCCATACACTGATGGACTCTGGGGACCGTCAAACTACACTGGAACAAAAAAATCACACTTGAATACTGTATATGTTTGCTTGAGTAGCATCACAATATATCAAAGATTGTACAATCATGGATGGACTTCAAATGTATGTAACTACTATAGAAACTTTGATATGTTGCATCCTGTATGTGAATGGTTTTGGCTTTGTATTATGTTGCACTATATTCAGCGTCATTTACTCGGCTGGGTTTGCAAAGCACTACTGCACCAAATATTTGAACGTACTGTACAATAAAGCTGCTTGCATAATATATATCTCCACAGGGTAGCGCTGATTCCTTTTGGTAGAGCTTTTGGTAGAGAATTTTCGTGTTTTATAAAGCCTGCTTTTTGCTCACAGTACTGCACATGCAGAAAGTCTATACTGTATGTATTTAACTACAGTATATATAATTCTATATTATACTTCACAAAATTGGCTGTGGTTATGAAAAGGCAAGATGTTCTTTAATAAATTTGGGTCGTGTCTTCAGCTGAAATGGAAAAGTCCTGCTTTAGTGCATCAAGTGCATTAATTAAAATTTTTTAAGGGCACCTATTACCATTTCACGATTACTTTAACAACAACATAATATTAAAATGTTCTGCTCATTCAGCTGTTATTTCTCAGTCCAAATGTGCATCAGTTCCAGATTATTAGCCTTTTTCTGCAATAACATCCAAAATGAGCTCATGAGCGGATAATTTTCACATCCACTAGGGGGCATATTTAATGTGTCTAGTCTAGTGGATTTGCTATGAAGTGATTTGTCTTGATTTCCAAAGTGGCAGTTTGCATGGATGGGTGGAATAATTATGTTAATTTTGTTTTGTGTAATTAACGCACGTGCACCAGAGCAAGCAGACATAGTTATGACAGCAGGCGGAGTTCTCATTGTACTTCGAAGCACAGTAGAGAGTCTGACGTTCTTTTATAACTTCATCCTGACCTGAACACATCAACAGCAGTACAATTCCAACACCATATACTGGATGTATCTCCAACTCACACACGAATCTAGTCCGTTCTCCTGGGAACGGCACTTCCTCATTCTCATTACAAGAACGCGAGATGCATTCAGGGACACTCTAAACATTACATGGCTTTATAACGTGTGCGTGTGCGTGTGTGTGTGTGTGTGTGTGTGTGTAAATAACAGGAAGATAAAGACAAACATGAAGAGGATATTCTTGTCACTCACTATGTAACTCTTAAATCGGATGTACAATTTGCTACATTTAAGTGTGCTGGAAAACACACTGAAAACAAGTACGTTTACCTTAAATTACGTGATGTCTTTGAACGCAACCCCTCATTGCCCACAATAACACGGAAGTGTGATTCAAACGTTCTGCTACTATAAAAGAGACTAGCGTTAGACAAATAGATTTCTAGACTTATGTGATATCTTTTAGTTTGATTGACATACGCGTATTTAGTTCATTTGGAGCTGTTAATACGTACAAATATATATAATCTTGTCCTGTCATTTATCTATCTGTTAATTAAATACAGTAAAAATGGGCATATTTCAGACGTAGTTGCTAATGGTGATTAATCATGATTAATCAATTTAAAAGATGGAATTGATCTGATTAAAATGTTTAATCATTTGACAGCCCTAGTAAAAATATGTAATGTAACAAGAAAACATGTAAAAATGTATACTCTTTGTCATCGTTAACACAAAGCTGACATGGTGTGTGTGTTTTTTTTTCTTTTCTTCTTGGCATATCTACTTTGGATTGATTTTATCCTTTTAAAAAGAATTAAAAATATAAAAGTGGACCCAACATTCTTTGAGTTTTCAATATGTGGCTTGGACCCCCCTGTGCTATAATGTATAAACTACAGTGTTACAGTCCTGAATTCATTTATTTGTTGCATTCGCACACAAATTAACATATACGTATGTTAATTTGAACGTATGTCTCAATTTTGTGTTTTATTGGGATTTAAAAAAAAATATTTAGCATTTTATTTTTTTAGTTTTATAAATAGATGTGTGTTTTTAAAAGCTAACAAAATGTGGGGATACGTGGATTTCACAGAATAGTAATGGCATGTAAAATAATAAAAATATCTACGTGTGTTTGATAAATCACGCTTTTTTGTGATGTTTTGTAATTAAAATACTGTTCATTCATCCAGTTGGATTAAGTGACGAAAAACTGATCAAACACCAATAGGATTTAATCTCACTGATCACACTGTAACGACACGTAATGCCACATCATTGTTGGTGTGATAGCTTCACTGACAATCACTCAGTGACTAATTTGCATGTTGATCATACGTGAATGTTGTAAGTCAGTGTTTTAAATATTTAAAGAAAAATAACATTAAATAGGGCAAAGAAGTGAATCTGTGACATATTTCCTAGCTATTTTTTTCCTCAGATGCAATAATCAATAAATTCCTGGTTTCAGTTTGGCCCATAGTCTCTTATCAGCACCGGTATTGATCCAGACAGTCACCACTCATCCTTATCGAGTGGAATCCATTATGTGTTAAACTACATGTTGTTTTGGAGTGATTCATCATTTACATCCCTGCAGTTTAACATTCCCCTTGCCACATGAACCAGTCTCATTATTATAATTAGATTTTAAAGAAACGATGTAAATTGAATTTTACACAACAAACAGCCCATTATGTTGTAAACGCCACTAACAATCGAAAGCTATTGACCTGTTGTTTTTGTTGAGCGTTGTTTTGGCAGAGATGAAGACATCAGTCAGCCAATAGCCTATAGGAGGGGCCCTGCTGTGACCTTGGGGGTGGATATATAAAGACACAGTCTGCACGTATGGACCTCTTCACAGATGCAACTCGGCCTATTGGTAGATGTTGGTGCATACAGACTTAACAGGTAAGATCTATCTTTGCATTATAGTGTACAATTAGAATTTAAAGTAGCTGTATCTGAATTGAAACCCTAAAGGGATCCTTCAAATGTCCATTTTCATTGTCCCTAAAAAGAAAAAAAAAGTCAGCTTTCTAAAAACTGCTGTAAATACTTATAAAAAAAAACTCTTTCTTTTAATCTTTTAAAACTACTTCTGTGTGAAATGTATTTACCAAATACTTATATTCTGGGTTTTTTAAGGCCTTAAATGCCCTTAAAGTTTATGCATCTCCACAATTTTTGTTGAAAAAAGACATTAAAATAATTATTATAAAATGCATTTTATAGTTTTTCTTTTTTTTAAACGCACTTGAGGTCCTATATGACAAAAAACTTTCCAGAAACTGCTGTAAATATATTCTGTATTAACATTTTTTCCCCTTTACTCGAGTAAATATTTTAGAACTATTTCAGCCTAAAAGATACATACTGTAGCCCATAATGTGCTAATTATAGTTTGGTGAGTCACTGAGATGCTGTTTTTTTTTAAAAGATACAAGAAAAGAAAAAACACACACACACATACACTGCTTACATACACATTCCATCCAGCATCAATAGTGACACACACGTATCGTTTCAGCAGCAAGGCACCCTTGGAGAAAACAGTAAAAAGTGTGCAATTTTGCTGCATGCTTTGAATGGGAAAACGTAGCACCATCTAGTGTACAAATATAAAAATAAGACTGCAAGGGAAGCTCAGCTTCCACTAAAATGTCCAAAGAAAAAAAAGTGGTGAAATATGTACTGCTGTGTGTCCATTTCATTGAATAAATATGCGTTCAAATAACATTTCTTCAGAATCAGCTCCTTATCACAGGCAACTGACATGATTTCCTTCTCATTCATCCCCGCAGCGCTACGCGCTTTTACACAGTCAGATGCTGAGCGTCTACTGACTTTGAAGGGGAAGCGTAGAGTGTGTTGTTCCACTGCGCAAAACGTCGGTCATTGGATAAATGCTGGGCTTTGTCCCACCCATCAGACCCTCAGTGCTTCTGGGGGTGTATGGGGCAGTGGGCTGGCTCGGACGCTCGGCTTCTGCATGATGATAGGATTATCTGCCTGAGGCGACATCCCTTTCTGATTGACAATGAAATGGGCGAATCAACGATCTTAAAGTATAAACCTCCTTCGGAGCATTTTCCAAGTTTTTCATTCCATTGTTCTGAACTGATCCGGAGACTTTACCGACCACCGGCGACTTTGTCTTTGTTCAAAACGGCTAGCGTTGTGTTTGGCGACTCTCTTCTCTCACACTGCGGTTTCTTTCCTCAACGAGCAGCGGCAGCTGCAGAGCTCCCCCCCCCCACCCCCCCCACCCCCACCCCGATCACTCACACTCACAGCCGTTCACACAATAGCCTCGCTGCACATCATGGCAGATACTAGAATTTACATATAAATAAATAAACACCGGAAAAAGGCCGGAAAAAACTTTCCCTCCTTGAATGACCAGCAGCCGCCACGGTGCATTAGTTTATGTTCAGATAAATGTGTAATCAAAAATGATATTTTAAATAGTTTTCAATAGGACTTTTTTGTCGTTAAGAACAAATGTGCCCGTTTTTGTGTAGATTTACGGTTTTAAGCTAATTAAGGAACAGAGGTGACAATTCTAATGTATGTTATATATTATATTATATAATATAATATATTATATTCTTATATATATATACACAGTAATATATAATGATATAGTATTTACTATTGTTTAAAAATGGAAATCCTCTCTTAAGTGTTCCATAAGACACTAGAAACAAAGCAGTCTTAACGCTGATGACCTGAGTTGCTGAATGGTTTTGTCCACAATCATTTGTTTGTCTGGTGGTCAGAATACAGTAATTGCAGGGTAAATGCTGCGGTTGGATGGGCCTCTAGTTGAGGACATTTATGCAGGGAGGTTAGGGGGTGGGGGGGATAGTTAGTGAGGGGGGCCCTGAGGTGATGGAGTCCCATTTTTCTCTCAGAGTCCAGTTTGGACCAGTTTTGCCCACTTTTTCTTCCCAGCAAACAACAGAATCCCAGTGATGCCATTATGGGTGCTCACTCAGACATAGTGGTGATTTTTGCTCTCAAAGGAAGGTTAATAATGTTCCATTTGTCCTTACTGTACTGAACTTTTTTTGTTATATGAAAATGAATGCTGATGTGGTTTAAACACACATGCAGCGCATTCAGTTATCATCAGCAGTTACTGTAATTGCAGTCATAAAAGCTGCCCTGACTGTCCTTCAGTGTTTTTTCAGAGATAGGCCGCTTATAAAACCTCCCCTTCCCTCTTGTGCCTTTGTCTTCCCAGATAAAGTGATCTCCGATACTTCATCGGTCAGTCAGCGAGGCGACACAACCACCTCCCTCTCCTTTCCCTCAGTCGCTCTCTACACTCCAGCTCTTCACTACTGTAATATTTCCCTCCCTCAACCATGGCTCCGACTCTGGCCACAGCATTTGCCCGCCGCTGGTGGATGGCGGTGACTGCCATCGTTGAGAATCTCCTCTTTTCTGCTGTACTTCTGGGATGGGGATCGCTCCTCATTATGCTCAAATCAGAAGGCTTCTACTCGTACCTGTGCAGCGATGAGGGTGAGTCAATGACCCGTTGGGGTAACTCAACACCACAGCTTTTTCACTGTGTTGAACAACGGAGGGTTTCTTTTTTACCTAGTTGAATCCAGGTGCATACAATAGATCGTTTCTTTGGTTTGTGACAGTTGAAAGTGTTGTATTATGCATTCCAGGCCACTAGTTGGCGACTTTTAAGGAAACACTACACATAAATACACTAATTTCTTGCCTCCTTCTTGAACCCTTTGAATTTGATGTAGAATCTAGACAAAGAATGTAGAAAAAGTTGAGTATGTAAAGCATTCCAACCAGAAAGGGAGCGGCAAAGGTTAATTTAGGGCAGACTTATTGGCTCGGAACCAAAGGCGATACATTGTATCACATCTTGTCCATGGTGCCTTAATGTCTTAGCTGCCATTTGGCTGAATGAAGTTTGTTTGCTTTGCTCATCTCCTGGATTTATTTGTTTGACCATTATTCTCTGTCAGCGATTGAAAGTTCACCAGGAATGCTGAAAAAATCCAACTAAGTTCTAAAAGCAAACAAATATTCAGGCCTAGTGGCTGAAAATCAAAGAACAAAATGCTATTACAGTGTTACCAAGGTTTTCGTATTTTGTTCGTATTTATTTGTTCCAAAACATCTAACAAAAAACAAAACCGAGGCAATTTTTCCCATAGGAATTAATGTAAATCCAATTAATTTGTTCCAGACACCCAAAAATATTAACAAAAATAAATTTTTAGAGAATAATTATAGTTTTACATGCAAAACTGCTAAAATTATTATAAATGACAAATGGATGGAACATATTGTTGTGCAGATGTCCTGCCTGTGGCAAGATTAAATTCAACAGTGTTTCTCACCTTCTTTATGAAATTGCTGGCGCTCGCAACTTTCTATGGCCCCATGGCGGGTTATTTAGCAGTCGCACTCAATAAAAAAATGCACGGACAATGAGCCAGCATCACGTAGGATGCTTTGTTTGGGCACCTTAGTATGGTCCGCAGAACGATTCAGTACGGGGCAAACGGACTAGCTTTTTACGCACAATATTGTACAAAAAAACGAGACAGTGTACAAAAAGAGGCAAATGTTTGGCAAAGATTTTCGTCGAAAACCCAATCATAATCACAAACACGAAGGTTTGACTGGACTACGGTATTTGTCCATTATTAAATAGCTCATGCACATAAATCAGGATTTTTTCTGCCATTTTTAAGTAAACCTGAAATCAATTCAAGAACCAAATCGACAGAAAAGCAAGACTGTGGATGTCATACTGTATCATTGTGTGTTTATAGGTAGCTTTACAGTGCTACAGTCATTTGTTCAGTGTATCAGCGGGAGCATTTCTCAAGTATTAACACACAATTCCACAGGGAATGGCAATTTCTAGTTAATAATAACAATGAAGCCCAGGTGTTCAAGTCTGTTTTTCCATGTGGCAGTTGCACAGGAGACAACCCCTGACCGCAGTAAATATTTGTCCTCCGTGTTAGCATAGGTAACTTCCTGCTGTGATGATACAAATGTCTTATCTTGACGATGATGTAAGAAGGAGATGACTCCAGCACAAGCTCAGCTCTTTTCAGGCATGTGACAGGTGATAGCAAGACAGAGGAAGGCAGCAGCCAGCACTTTATTAGCTGTATTATGGAAGATTAAAGTCCGCTGATAAAGGGACAACAGCCTGATAGGAAAAGTGATGAATCTGAGGGGATGACTGTAACAACAAAATGCAGGAAATGAAGGATAATAATGAAGTGTAGTTTGTTGAATACAAAATACAATACAATACAAAGGTAATCTATTATAAGTATTATAGCACACATACACACATTTGAGGATACACATTGTTAAGATAAGCAAATTGCAAAGCAAACATAGAAAGTGTCTGGTAAGAAAATAGTTGTTTTAGTAATAAAATAAGCACTTTCAAGCAAGGCTATCATAATTTTTCATACATATTTGAATGTCAACCAGTTCCACAAAATTGTATTTTCTTTGTTAAACACAGTAAATTATGTTAAATGATGTTTTTTTTTCAAAATTAAATGGGATGGAATCTGCTGATACAAGGTCAGTGTTGAGTTTTTGTAACACATGCATGGAATCTGCTGATTCAAGGTCAGTGTTGAGTTTTTGTAACAGCGTGCATGGACTGCTCACGTTGATCATCTGATTTAGCTATTAGAAACACATGTCACTGTGATGTGTAGTGTAGTGACCTTACTGCGAACTACGCAATTGTATTTTTTAAACAATGAATATTAAGTTCGCACAATACTGCCTCAATGTATTGTTCTTAACTAACAAAATCTTGTTGCATTTGACAAAAATTTCATCTAAAGGTTATTTTTTCACAGAATTTGTTTGTGTTAAAAAATCATTATTGTTAAATGACAGGGTCTATAAATATTAAGCATTGTTATCTTTGAGTAAAGGCAGTATTTTTTTTAAATTGGATCAGGTGCATGTGTACAGTTCCATTAAATTATATTAATTTATTCCCAACAGTTTATTATCTTCATTTTGTAGCATCTTTCTTGGCTGCACTGATTCATAGTTTATGTGTATGGTGTTTTTTTTTTGTCCAATCAAATTTCAGCTACTATGTGTTGCCATGTCAATGTGGGGCCTTCAGAATCAGGAGTGCTGGTCCATGTCACATACACACTAGTAGCAATAGAGCTGTTTTTTTTGCCAATCAGACTTCAGATTCGCCTCTCAGGGCCAGGTCGCCAGCCCACAGTGACATCAGCACTTTTCTGTCCTCTGATTGGTTGATCAGAGGACTGAAGGCCCAGGCACCTAATAAATCGCTCGGCACTGGTATCCAGTTAGTGTAATTATGTAATCATGAACAGACTTTTCCTTGATGAAAATGCCACCAGTCTCACAATTAACGGTGGGATGGAACCACTTCCTGTGACTCTTGACTCAAAAGATTGGACATTATTCTTTTTGTAAAACTGACATTAATGAAAGGATCTGTCACAAAAGAGCAAGGGTCAAAATAAATATGTCCTATTGGCCTTACATTTTCAGGTAACAGCTCCAGCTACAACCTGTCCCTGTCGACAACCGACGCACCCGACGAGTATGTCGACTATTATGACGGGAGCGACGGGGCGGTGGTGGCCCTGGGGGACGGGGTGGAGATGAAGCCCCTGGCCCCCACTGACGGGCAACTGAGGATGAATGGCTGGCTAATCTGTAAAGAGCAGGATGAAATGTTGAACCTGGCCTTCACTGTGGGCTCCTTCCTCCTGTCAGCCATCACGCTACCACTGGGAATCGTCATGGACAAATACGGGCCTCGCAAACTTCGACTTTTGGGCAGGTAAGGACAAATCAAGATGATCCGTTGTGCTGCATATCCAAATACTTTTGCATAGTGTATTTAACGAAACAAATTGTGTTTTCCGTGTTAGCACATGCTTTGGCTTGTCCTGTTTGCTCATTGCATACGGAGCCTACCAACCAAATGGTGAGTGTGCATGAAAAGTGTTAACACATACAGTTTTATATTTGGTTGTTAGTTATTACAGACCGACAATAACCTGTCTGACCTGCTTCATTTGCAGAACTCTCTGTCCTTATCTTTATTGCCCTGACTTTCAATGGCTTTGGGGGCATGTGTATGACCTTCACCTCCCTGACAGTAAGTGTTTGAATGCATGTTTGTGCTGTGTAAACTGTAGTAATGTAAACTTTACAATACATTATCAGCTGTTGGGATTTTGAGCTTTTCATACATCCATAACACCATGAATGGACCGCATGCAACATGCTAGACGAGCCCTGTGTATCCCCCACCATCAGCTTTGGTTAAAAAAAAAAGGCTTTGCTACACGTCTCAAAATAAAGCCAGCCGGTCTCAAAATAAATCAGTCAACTACAGGCATAGGAGCTGTATGTTGTTTTTCTTCAGCCAACAGGCTAATGTAGCGTAACGTCACTGTTAAAATGTACCGTAGCTCACATAGCTTTGCTAGTGTTGTCCTCCGGCCCTACTCCTTATTGTTATGTTGTGTATGTGATATATAGCATCTACTTTATTGGACAAGTGCAGAGTTACTGTATATAGTAATCCCTTGTTTAATTGGGTCCAGACCTGACAGTGATAAATGAATTTCCACAAAGTAGGATTCAATATTTTTGTAGTTTCGAAGAAAACCTGTTTACGACCTTCTAAACCTTTTAAATACCGTGTCTAACGTTATTAGAGCAGACATAATAAGAGTAAATAAGCCATTTAAGACATAAATAAGTCTTGTGTTGCTCTAAACATATTCCATAGGAGAGATGGTGGGCGGACAGGAAATGACGTCAGGGGTTCGGTGTTGAGTTTTAGCTTGGTGTGGGTTACTGCAGTAACAGTAGCCCGTGTTTTTATTAGGGATTTTTTATTAAGGATTATTGTGCCTGTTGTGAGATAATTCAAACCAGCAATAAAAGCTTTTTGTTCCAGCGATCAAGTTTTGCATTTGGGATTCTTACCAAACATTACAGTGACATTACTGACACCTAGTGACCAGTGTAGAATACTACATATCATTCACAGTGCCTTTGAATGCGTCTTCTGAATGCCTTATATACGTATACCCGTAGTTCCTTTAGCCATTTTCATGCTTGAAAATGCTTATTCAGGCATTTTTTTACTAATAACAGGTCATATTCAACCACGAAACAGCATGATTTATTAATTAATATATTTTTTAAATAGCGTGATAGAGTGAAGATTCGGAATTCAAACCATGACTTAGTGAGGGACGACTGTTTATGTAAAAAATGCATAATGTGCACAATTGTGGATCTTGGAACCACACACTATGTCTGAGACAGGGTGGATAAACACAGCTCATTAAATACGGACTCTTTAAAGGAAAATAGTGAATGAGTGCATTAGTAACCTTAAACTTAACCTGATTAGTAACACTAAACAGAAATCCAGTTTAGTTACATAGTAACACATGAAGCAATTGAGGTGAAACAGAGTGCACTGCTTGTCTGTAACCAGGAGAGGAATTGTTTCAACTAATCTGCAGTGTAAAGAAGAACAACATGACATCATCTATGGAAAGTTGAGCTCCTTCCACTATGACACAACTAAGTCAGAAACACATTTACATACAACTTCCAGTCATTGCTTTTTGTTGTTGTCCACTTTTCCCACTCCGGGAATTAAACGAGGCTTACAGCCAGAGACAGAGAAAAAAAACAACTGATGCCCTTTAGGAGTTCACAGCAGTGACACCCTTTGCATTCTTTTCCCCTTTGTTTCCTCCCTTTGCCATCATTGGAGCCCTATAGGGAGTCACAGTGTCCAAAAGTGTACCATGGTGATCACCACAGAGGGGCTCTGTTCATGTAAATCTCCCTATAAAACATCCCACCACTGTATACAATAAATAGGGTGCTGTGCCCCTTTATCACACTGGTTCTATACATTAAATCCCCCTTTCATTCCATCTCTTTCGCAAAACAACAAGCATTCGGTTAATTATTAAATGACTCTACCTCAAGCCGTACCAGGCATGGCCTTTAAGGTGTTGGGCAACAGTCAGCTGCTGGCTCCTCGCCATGAGGGCACCCCTCCACTTTCTCCACTTCCCCATCTCTTACGTAACTGAATGTGCTTGTTGTTGTTCAGTCTCTGGAAAACAGTGCAGCTTGGAAATGTCATTATTTTTGGATGTCTGGTCAGCCATTTCTCTAATTTTTCACCTGTTAAATGCGACTTCATGATAGTATTTTTTGTTGAAAAATGAAGGATAGCCGTAGAAAACATCTGCCTGTCTCTCTCAGTTGCCCAATATGTTCGGGGACCTGCGTTCCACCTTCATCGCCCTGATGATTGGCTCCTATGCATCCTCTGCTGTTACCTTCCCTGGTGTAAAGGTAATAGGAATCCTTGTCAACCACCCTTCATTTAACAACTTTTACGTTGTTTTGACCATGGCTGTGTTCTTTTGCAAAGGTGATCTATGACTTTGGAGTGCCCTTCATCACTATTCTGGTGGTATGGGCTGCCTGTGCTGGACTGGTCTTCCTCAACTGCTTCTTCAACTGGCCATTAGAACCCTTCCCAGGACCCGAGGACATGGATTATACGTTAGTATTGCACATAGTAATACACAGTGCGATGTCACTTTTAAGACAGATTACATGCAAAATCACAGAGTAGGCGTATACATTCAGTATAACTAGAAATGCATGGTAGTAGATGACCACAATGTATCCCGATGGACATCGTCTGCATTACATTTTTAAACAAAACAATAATAAAAACCATCAATACTATACAAAAACGCAACATAACAGTGTGTGGCATTACAGAATTGGGGATGGATATCATTACTAAAGCGACAAACGCAGTTAACCCTTTATCTTCGAATACATCGTCTGTAAACAACTCCAAAGCTCTACACTACACCATCATTTGGAGCAGTTCAGAATCAATATTTGTCTAATAATATGACAAAATCATAAAAAAATAAAAATAAAACACATCACACTCACCACTCATAGAACAAACCCTTTCCCAGACTTACATATATAATTTATACCTGGATATGTAAACTCACTTATCTGCTTATTTTATCTCCCCACTACCATCTCATCACTACCATCATTCCCTGCTGTCTCAGGGTCAAGATCAAGTTCAGCTGGCTGGGCTTTGACCACAAAATCACAGGCAAACAGTTCTACCGTCAAGTGACCACAGTGGGCCGTCGTCTCAGCGTGGGCAACAGCCTGACGCAGAAAGATCTGCCCATCAAGGAGGGCCACAAGCTATGTCTCTCCACCATGGACCTGGAGTTGGAGGGCAAGGCCAAGGAGGAGTGTAAGAAATGCGGCCATAGCCATCAACCATAGCGTCTCTACGTGACTCTAATCAGTATTCTCCTCTAATCTGCAGCCCAGTCATTCCTGAAAAGTATCATCAGCCCCATCTTCCTGCTCAGTCTGGTGACAATGTCGGTCACTCAGCTGCGCCTTTTGTTCTACATGGGGGCCATGAACAGCGTCCTCGAGGCGCTCAGCGATTCCGACCTCAACACAGGTTAGGGTTCTTCTGAAACATTTTCAGCGCTAGGTGTTTTATAAAATGATCAATATTTTTTTTTACATAAAAGTAAAGGCCTTAACCCTAACGCCCAGTCCCAGAGGGTTATAGCTCCTAAAAAATCGAATTCAAAGACGACACATTTATACATATATACTGGATATATTTTTTACAATTAAATGTTATCTTGAACCACAGGTTGGGAACCCCGGATATAACCAGTTTGTAATAATGGCTATATATAGCGTTGTTGTAGTGAAATATAAGGTTTCCAGTGTTATATAACAGTCCAATTCAATAGTACTTAGCTTTGTTGTTAAAAGTTGTTTGTCGAATGACTAAAACTGTTCAAAAAATTTATTTTCAGTGGAAAGAATAGAAGTTGGTAAGATTCCAGATTAGTCAGTCATTGTTCTTTTAAGTAGACTAACATTTGTATAACATTTGGCAGTTTAGCATACTGCAGTCTCACACTGTTCCGGCTCTTGATTGTTTCTGCCGTCTCGCATTTATTTAACATTTAGCACCTTAGGCCCACGACCTCTACTATCCTACATTTTCTTCCTAGCTTCTATTGTTACCTTATATTTTGCCTGTGAGGTATGTACAGTACATTCAGGCTTAGGTTGAAAACACCATTAATCATTTGTAATAATGATTAACTGACTTTGCCCTCTTAAGTACATATCACATGAACAATTTCGCTCTCTTGCACCTTTTCTTAACCTTCCTTTGATGGTATTATTAGTATTCATTATTGGTTTGTTTAATATCAGTGTGCTTCCCTCTCAAGACTAACCATTAACTACTTTCACCTTCACAGTCTTTCTTTTCTCAGTATCTAATAGTCATTTTTTTCCTCACAGTGAGTTTGTACTCCTCCATCTTTGGCGTGCTGCAGCTACTCTGCCTTATGACCACTCCTGTGATTGGTCAAATTATGGACTGGAAGTTGAAGGACTGCGATGATGGGGAGGAATCGAAGGACGCCTGCAGCAAGTAATCCTTGTTCCCAATGAAACTGATATAGACTTTGAGTTGAATATCATAACCTATACCAACGCTCCCGAGATACGGTGAAAATATGCCTGCTAGAAGCTGTGAGCAGTATAGCAGTTACAGCATTGGACCAAGGTTGTCCAATGTGTTTATTAATTAATTACAGAGAGATATATTCTAAAATATTTCACACAAATTCACTTTGTCACCTGTAGCACAAAGCTAAGATGTCGATGTTTTGCTCAGATAGGTTTTAGCATCTTTAATGCACAAAGTGTTTCTTTTTTTTTTTTTTTTTTTTTTACTACGGTCTCTCGTATTATCTTCAAAATGCTTTCGCACAGTCACGGGTGGACTGGGACAAAAATTTGGCCCTGGACTTTTTGGTTCAGACTGGTTGCAACCGACCCCTCATTACAAATTGTTTATAAAAGAAACCCATCGAGGTTGGGGCCGAACCTGGACCCCTGTTCTGAGACACCCTGAACAGTCCAGTTGCGATGGATTCAATGCCCTGAGAGTACAATCACCTGGATGAATAAGACATGTCTTAAAGAATACATTGTTGACCATTGAAGTGTGATTGCTTGACTCTTGAAGCTCTTTGTTTTTAACCACCAGGGACAAGCCAAAAACAAAGCTAAGAGACAGAAAGACTCAGAAAGTGACCAACGCCCTGAGAGCATTTGTGCTAACAAATCTACTTCTGGTGGGCTTTGGGATCACTTGCCTGATACCTAACCTTCCTCTGCAGGTAAGTGGTCATTAAGTGCTTTGTCGTAGTTATTTACCTAACTAGTATACCGTTCCAAAACAAACCAGCTAAACTGTATCACTTGGTGGAAAAGTGGCTACAGACATTCCTTCTTCCAAAAAATCTTAATATAGAGATCCCACATTCCTTAACTACCGTACCGACCTGAATATAAGACATGCATGAATTTACTGTACGATAACCCCTCAAAAAACATAATAAATATATACAGTATGTATATTTACCTTTTTTTCAAACTGGTACATTGCAAAAAAAAAGGATCATGGCTGCTTCATTGATCAACATTATCTGAAAATTGTCATCTCCTCACTTATTTTGCATGTAAAGAGCTCTAAGTCCCACCTTTTTCAGACTTTTTTCAAGGGAAAAACAATCGGGTATTTCCCCTACATTTGTTTGAAAATTGTCTGTTTAATATGCTTCAGTTTGGTGACCAATCTCTTCTACTTCCCTCTTGTCTCAGATTGTTTCATTCATTTTGCACACGGTGGTGAGAGGATTCATTCACTCAGCTGTTGGTGGCCTTTACGCTGCTGTGTAAGTGTCCCCGCATTGCACTATGAGCACATTCACATCATCTTCTTACTGTGAGCTAAATGCTCTTGGTGTGTTTTTCCAGGTACCCTTCCTCACAGTTTGGCAGTCTAACAGGCATGCAGTCACTAGTCAGTGCTGTCTTTGCTCTGCTGCAGCAGCCACTCTTTTTGGCTATGATGGGACCCCTGGGGGGTGACCCATTCTGGGTACGTATTTACTCACGCACACAAACACATGCCACAAAACCAAGACGGGAACAGGAAGATGTCGACGCCAGTCATTTGCCAATATGCTTTAAGTTACAGTCATGGAAAAAATGATTAGACCACCCTTGTTTCTTCAGTTTATTGATCCATTTTAATGCCTGGTACAACTAAAGGTACATTTGTTTGATCAAATATAATGATGGTAACAAATATAGCTCATAAGAGTTTAATTTAAGAGCTGATATCTCGCAACTTCAGTGGTTTTCTTGATAATAACCAAAATCACTTAAGTTTCGTACATGAATAGCTATAGCATTGTACTGCCAAAAAATGTAACTCATGAGCTATTTTTGCTGTTATTGTTATATTTGTCCAAACAAAGGTACTTTCAGTTGTATCAGGCACTAAAATGAACAAGAAACTGAAGAAACAAGCGTGGTCTAATCGTTTTTTATCATGACTGTAAGTGCTGTTCATGTTAGCATATGTTTCATCAAACTTGTGTGTGCATTTGATGTCAGTACCTGGAATTAATTTGCCATCATTGGTCCCTTCTCTGGTGGTATCACAAAAAAAAAACAAATAAAAAAGCAAAAGACTAAAAAAAACCCCATCAAGTTTTGTTTCAATTTTGAGCCACATTTTTCCAGAAATGCTTGCTTGAACTTCAAATTGTACAACCTTTCTCCAGCTTGCTGCTCACTCACTGTTCTCATATCCTAGGCTTGACTAATTCAGGTGTTATCCTTACAGGTCAACATCGGCTTGCTCGCTGTCAGCATGCTGGGCTTCCTGCTGCCGCTGTATCTCGTTTGCTACAGACGGACACTCCACCAAGAACGCCATGAGAAGGAGAACAACGCCAAGATCTACATCAAAATCAATGGATCCGACATCCCAGAGGCCTTTGTTTAATTGACAGAGGCGTCAAGGCAAAGACAACACGAAGGACGGATGATTCCTGATGACCAACAACTGAACAGTGCCATGCGGACACCAGCCTGCAAAAGGACGAATCCTCTTTAGATACTATATTTATAAGTGTTGGGAAAATGTACATACATTTATGCTTTTTATACAATATTATCCAAATTGCTGTGTTGAATAAAATGTGTGTGTGTGCAGCAGTAAAGTATCAAGGCCAGACGTCTCGCTGCAGGATGTGTGAATCAGTTGTTTTGCAGAGTGGAGACAGGACGCCCTGTCTCTGGTTGATAGTGTGAGCAGAAGAATCAGTTTCAACCGGCGCCAAGAATGTTCCCTCCCTTTAGCGGTTGAAACTGCATGTAACTAGGGCATACCCAAAGCAAAATAAAAAGGCAACGAGACAGAGGCTGACTCAGAGTGGGTTGGAGGATTGTAACTGAGCAGTCTCTGATCACTCTCCTTGCAAGTAAAACTATACTCACGTCTTTGTGTCTTCTTTCACAGTTGGTGATATAATGTTTGGTGTTTGAACCTGACATTAACTTGGTCCTTCGAGCCGGATCCCAATATTCCTGACGATTCCAGCACTCGAGTGAGACCCAGGTAAGACTGTGGCCACAGCATTATCACCCTTTTCGGGACTGGTTTCTCCTCTTGGACTGGAGTCGGATGGATGACGGGGACATCGGGACATAAAGACGTGTGAGTAGTCTTTGTTTAAAAAGGTGTGTGTGGGCCAGTGTGCCAAGGCCAGTGTGCCAAAGAGTAAAGGGCCAGTGTGCCAAAGTGTAAAACCCTGACAATTCTAGACTCTATCAGGTAAACGAAAAGACCAGTTAAATTCCGTGCGAGAGACGTAGACTCGTCTGTTCAGTGAAACAGTTAAACTCTACGAGGTTGGCGGAGACCTCTGGCAAAAGTAGTTAACATGTTAACCTAATACGTTTAAGAGGATCACGTATTAGAAGAGTGTATGAATGTGAGTGTGTGTGGGAGTAAAGGAACCACTAGGAACCCAAACTCCATACCAAAACAGTGAGACCTTACGTGGTGACTTTTGTGGAAGCACAGGCAAGAATCGTCCGCCCTCACCGGGGTAGAAGCTTGACGATTACCACATAAGCCAATTCACCACCTCACTGAAGAACATCCCCAGTTATTAGAACTCCCTAGGAGTTACCATAATAACTGGGACCAAATTTGCAAAAATGGGTAAATCCCAAAGTAAAAGTAAGCAACAATGTCTCGATAAATTAGACTGCAAAGATTGGATGTTTGTAGAAAAATAGGATTTGGATGCGGTAAAACCATTTTACTATTGGATAAAATAGTATGGTTTTAATGGTAAACTGTTAACTGTAGGATTACAAGACCTACAACAAAAAATTAGAGATAATATAAAGACAAGGGCACTATTTGCCTCCTGATGAGGAGAGATTGTACTTTGAAGCTTTGTGCCAATTATTATATTTTTTTGATGATGGAGCTGAAGCCCAATGCCGGCAGTGACAGAGCCTGGGTTTGGAACACACTAGCAGATTATGCCGATGAAGCACCCAAACCTGAACTTCTGGCAATACGCTTTTTAAATGCAGAAAAATGCCCAGAAGTTCAAAGTGAAGTTTGATGAGTGCAAGGAAGAGGTTAGAAAAAATTTTGAAGGTTTAGGAAACGCCGACAGTGCAAACAAAGTGGCAGAAAAACTGGAGGAGCTTTTGGTAAAGGATAAAACATCAGAGGAAAAGAAGGAAGTTGAAAGGCAAGAGCAGGAGAAAGAGGAAAGAGAAAGGCAAGAGAAAGTAAGACAGGAGCAACAGAATGTTGAGGAAAGAATTAAAAGGTTAGAGGCAAAGTTAGAAGCAAGTCAGGAAAAGGCAAAGGTAATGTTTCACAGGAAAGAAGATGACGAGTATGTAGGACCATATAGTGAGGCAAGACAGCTTTTACAGCAGCCACCTTCAGCACCAGAGGAGGATAGACCGCCGGTCTACACTCCCTCTGCTGCTGCTAAAATGTCCATACCCAGCGCTCCGGCACGACCCTACACCAGAACACAGGGTCCTGTAGGGAATTGGACAAAAACAATGGTAACAGGAGCAGAAGGAGGCCTGTTATCGCCTCCCCCGCAGACACTTATATCACCCCTTGCTACCCCTCAGTCTGAGACCTGGGTAAAAAGTGCATGTGGCCCAGTATCTGGGATGAGGGATGTAGCAACGGCTGATTTATGTCCATTGATCGAACTACCAAATCCAAGAGCGGGTGAACCCAATCAGGGTCCAGTTGTAAGAGTGTTTAGGACATGGACAAGTGAGGATGTTAAAAAGGGCAGTCAAGTCTTGACTTATGTGGATGACATTTTAATAGCTTCAAAAACTAGGCTGGACTGCGAAATTGACACAATTGCAATGCTAAAACATTTGGCTGAAGAAGGACATAAAGTCAGTAGAGCTAAATTACAATTTTGTAAAGAACATGTCAAATATCTGGGTCATCAGCTGAGTGCAGGGGGACGTACTATTTTGGAAGACAGAAAGACAACTATTTTACAGGCACCTAAACCTCTAACTAAGAAACAAATGATGTCCTTTTTAGGTCTCACAAATTATTGTAGACAATGGGTGCCAAATTATTCTGAAATAGCAGCCCCGCTGCAGCAGTTGATGTACTCAGAACAACTTAAGATGTCTGACGCCCTGACCTGGACCCCTGAGGCTGAAGAAGCCTTTTGTAAACTTAAACAAGCTCTGGTGAGCACAACTACTCTAGCTTTGCCAGATTATAAAAAGACTTTTATCCAAATGGTAGATTGTAAAGGCCATTTTATGACATCAATGTTGGCCCAAATGCATGGAACTAAATTGAGACCTGTAGCCTATTATTCTACCAAATTAGATGCAGTGGCATGTGCAATGCCTCATTGTGTAAGAGCAGTGATTGCTGCATCCTTGGCTGTTACCTCAAGTGCAGAAGTGGTACTATTTCACCCTTTAACCCTAAAGGTGCCACATGCTGTATCTGCACTGTTATTACAAACCAAAATGACCTTTCTCTCCCCTGCACGACATCTGTCATGCATGGCTAATTTGTTGTCCCAACCACATTTGACGATAGAACGATGTACAGCCTTGAATCCAGCAACACTTATACCTACTGAGGAGGATGGTATCCCTCATGATTGTCAGTCCCTTGCCGAACAGAATGCTAAAAGTAGACCTGATTTATTAGATACCCCATTATCTACAGGACACGTGTTATTCGTAGATGGTTCGTCACGGAAAGACGAACTAGGTAAAACAAGAACAGGATATGCAGTGGTAACCACAGATCAAGTCCTGAAAGCAGAGGCATTGCCCTCGCACTTCTCTGCTCAAGCAGCGGAAATCATTGCGTTAACCACAGCATGCACATTGATGAAAGATCAAACCGCCACGATTTACACAGACAGCCAATATGCCTTTGCTACAACACATACCTTTGCTATGTACTGGAAAAACAGAGGCATGGTGACCTCCACAGGAAAGCCTGTTACACATGCCCAATTGTTGACTAATCTACTGGCAACTATCCAATTACCAAAACAATTGGCCATTTGCAAGTGTGCTGCTCACACGAACGGAACAGATGTTGTGTCTCAAGGCAATGCCTTTGCTGATAACATAGCCAAACAAGCCGCTAATGGTGACATACAAGTTTTGAACTTGCAGCAACAGCAAATCTCACCCTTGGCTGCTGACACTTTGCGGGAGATGCAACAACAATCTCCTAAACAGGAACTTGATATGTGGTTACGCAAAAACGCTCACTTAAAAGACGGAATTTACTTCTGACCTGAAGATAAACCCATCCTTCCAAAAAATTTGTACAAATGGGCTGCATTAGTGAGTCATGGGACATCCCATGTCTCAACAGGAGGGATGGTGGGATTAGTAAACACCATTTATACAACATATGGATTTAATTCTTATTCAAAAAATTTTTGTAGGGCATGCCTCATATGTGCGCGGCATAATTCACAAGGCAATATACGACCCAAGAGAGGTCAGTTCCCAAAACCAGACTACCCGTTTCAACACATCCATATGGACTTTATCGAGCTAAGCCCAAGCGAAGGCAAAAAGTTCTGCCTGGTAATAATAGATTCATTCTCAAAATGGGTTGAGATTTTTCCCACAAAACATCCAGATGCACTTACAGTAGCCAAAGCATTGTGTAAAGACATCATACCTAGATACGGTATACCTGAAAAAATCTATAGTGACAATGGTACTCATTTTGTCAATCAAATAGTAGACAATATTGGAAAAGCCTTCCATATCGATCTAAAACGACACTGTGGGTACCATCCGCAAAGTGCAGGGTTAGTGGAAAGAATGAATGGCACAATTAAAAATAGATTGAAAAAATGTATGGATGAAACAGGAAGATCATGGATACAATGTGTAGACCTAGTGAAGCTACATATAAACATCACCAGCAGGGAGACACCATACAACAATAAGACCTCATCATTGCTTACGGTAACAAATACTGCACCCCCTATAGTAAGAAGGGATGAAGGAAAGGTGAGGAAAAAGCGTGAAGGGCAAAGCGAGACCCCAATTGCATGGATCATATGGTGGGCGTATAACAACTCCGTTAGATTCACAATAGCCCCCAATACAACCACAGAACTACAAATACCCATACCTGCACTGAAGGGGTTCAAAAATAGGCAACAAATAACCGGAACCGGGTGGGACAAGTACTGGTGGTATGTCACTGGACATGTGTTAGACTTGAGTTGGAATTCCCTTATCACAACGCAAGAAGGAGATTACTGGAGTCCAGGTTCCACTAAAGAAGCTAAACATTTTCATAAAAAGGTCATTCTATTAAAGTATGGAGCAAATTTAAAAATGACATTTGCTTTTGGTTCAAGTAAACTGAATCCCTACGACACACCTCTAGCAAGCATCTTCAACACATCGTGTTGGGCATTTCTACTATGGGCTTATTCCTCTGGAGCAGATCCATATTTTCCTATAATTGTTTGCGAAAATACAACCATGGCACAAACAGACGACCCTATCTTAAGTAATTATACTCGCACAGCTGGTATAATAGTATCTCTAATAACGAACGTAGATGAGTGGTTCAGGGCGACCACAGGGGTGTCAAGTATAAATAACAACTGGTTGCTAATGGTGGAACAAGCAGCAAATGTTACACATGATGATTGTGTTGTGTGCATGGGCCCACGGCCTCTGTTACAGGTCGTACCATCTGTACTTACTAACACTTGTCTTATTGATGTAATGAACAATACCAACCCCTCGGAAAATTGTAGTCAGTTTGATTCTGTTTATCCACTGACCAAATACGAAAAGAATAAACCTATATTCTCGACCAGGGTGGCGCAGGCCAATTTCACATGTATTAATCGAACTGGAGAGGGCAGATCAATTAGTACACTTAATGATACTCAGTGTATGTATATTACCACTGTTGAACTACATTTCAGGCCGCAATCTCGTAGTGACATCTGGTGGTGGTGTGGAGGAAGTATGATTTATGACAGGTTGCCCTACAATACTACTGGACTGTGTGCATCTATTACACTCATTTTACCTGTGAACATTTACAAGATGACTGCGCCTGAGCTCTTCTCCATATTATCATCCGTCATCCCAAGCTCATGGCATCATACAAAGCAAGCTGCCAGGGAATGGAGTTCAGATGACCCCACCTACATCGACGCCATAGGAATTCCACGAGGCGTTCCTGACGAATATAAATTGGTGCATCAGGTAGCAGCTGGGTTTGAATCAATTTTACCTTGGATAACAATAAATAAAAATGTTGATAGAATCAATTACATCCACTATAATGTGCAGAAGTTAGGAAATTATACCCATGCTGGATTTCTAGCTATACATGAGCAATTGTCAGCAACATCACTGATGGCGTTCCAGAACCGCATTGCTCTTGACATGTTGCTTGCAAAGGAAGGACATGTCTGTGCCCTTTTTGGTGACCAGTGCTGCACGTTCATTCCGAACAACACGGCTTCCGATGGCAGCCTCACCAGGGCCCTGGACGGACTTCGGTCCCTCAACGTCAAGATGAAAGAGCATTCAGGGGTAGATACCTCTATATGGTCTGGGTTTGGTGACTTTTTCAGCAAGTGGAAACCACTGCTGATGACAATTGCATTGGCTATAGCGGCGTTTGTCGTACTTCTGGCAATATGTGGAGGTATTTGTATTCCTATCATTAGACGTAGTTGCACCCAGATGCTATCTGCTGCCATTACACCCATCCAGCTGAACCTGCAGGAACTGTACGCCCTCCTTCCACAAGACGACGTCATCCTATCGGACGACGACAAAATGGACTCTGACAATGAAACATCTTTTAACATACCTGATCTTTTCCCAGATCCAGGAGATTATGAGGGACGCACGACCCCCTAAATTATCACATGATCATTGCCTTATGATTTCGCAGTCGAAAATCCTCGGAAGTGACTGTTGAATGATCTCTTTTCAGATGAGCAATGTGGATAAACAGGAGGGAAATGTTGGGAAAATGTACATACATTTATGCTTTTTATACAATATTATCCAAATTGCTGTGTTGAATAAAATGTGTGTGTGTGCAGCAGTAAAGTATCAAGGCCAGACGTCTCGCTGCAGGATGTGTGAATCAGTTGTTTTGCAGAGTGGAGACAGGACGCCCTGTCTCTGGTTGATAGTGTGAGCAGAAGAATCAGTTTCAACCGGCGCCAAGAATGTTCCCTCCCTTTAGCGGTTGAAACTGCATGTAACTAGGGCATACCCAAAGCAAAATAAAAAGGCAACGAGACAGAGGCTGACTCAGAGTGGGTTGGAGGATTGTAACTGAGCAGTCTCTGATCACTCTCCTTGCAAGTAAAACTATACTCACGTCTTTGTGTCTTCTTTCACAGTTGGTGATATAATGTTTGGTGTTTGAACCTGACAATAAGATTATATGAGCATACATCATGGTTTTTAAACGCTGTGCTGTGGAAGTCTACCACACAACCGTGAAACAGTGAGGTTTAAATAAGTGAAAGAGGAAAAGACTGTGAAAGGAAAGAGGCAACTGCGCTCTGCATTCCCCCAAAATCCTCTACTTTTTTTATTCCCTTACGGAAGTTCATGTAATAACCGCTTGTTTTAACCAGTGAAACTGCTTAATATTCGCCTTAACACCCCTAATGACTGATTTAACAATTATTTTGTTAATTGTACGAACTTTTTATTTTAAAACACGTACCACAGTACTTCGTCTGCGTTTAAATGCTGTTCATTAATGTAGAGACCAAGTTTTCTCACATTTAAGTGGCTTACATTGTTTTTAAGTATGCACTGTAGCATTAGATGTACTGTGTGTTTAGAGTCTTTAAGACTTTTACTGTCTTTTGTACAAGGGACATCACGCAAACTGCAGTATTTGTATTGCTAAAAGCAAAGTATCCATTTGAATATTTATTTTTGTCATGCTATCTTTAGGTTTTGAAGTTTATCAGATGTGCCTTTAGAGTCTTTATATAAAGATTTGTTTCCCTTTGAATAACGTGGACAATGACACTCATTTTTCGTCTGATTAATATTCATATTTAGTACATAATGTTCACTTTCACTAACAGATGCAGCACTTTTTCTTAAAAAAATATCTCCCACACACACACACACTTTACCAGATGCATTCTATTGACAAGTAGCCCCACTTTAATTATAATATTGTTTTCTCAATTTTTTTTCAACTGGCTTGTTATCGTATCATTTTATGATCACCAACTCAGGACCTCTCCTGACTACCATCACCGACGTTTCCGTCCCTTCTCTTTGCAGTCGGCCGACATAGGTTTGAGACACTTTTTTTGTGATGGTTCCAGAAAGCCCTTGGCTAGCAATTCATCCAGGAGGAGTCAAGGAACAGTTTCAACCATGCGCAGGACGGCTGCTGCCCCAATTCCCATTCCTTCCTTGGTGTACTTCAAAGTCCAGCATGAGACCATCTAAAGAAGCAAGGACAAATACCTTTAAGCCTGTAGGGTATGGCTTGCCTGCAACAAATAGTCTGACAGGGCAGCGGCCCGTAAAAGGGATCATTCGCTCATCGATGCAGACTCTCTTCCTGGTTTTGGCCGGCTAAGACAGCCTTGTCTTACTCTGTCCAGAAGAGGACTGACTCTCCAAACAATGTCTTTCTTTCCTTCGTTACATCCTGGCCACTGACAATCTTCAGTGAGTTCCTCAACTTGAAAGACTTGCAGAAATGGAAATTTTCAAGTTATGGTGCAGAGCTGCATTCAATACCGCAAATTTAACTCTTCATCTGAGGACCAAACATAAAACAGACGGTTTTGCCGTCTTTTCGAATGTATGGATCCATACTATGTTGTACCTACTACATTGCTGACACTCCCTCACTGCACTTTATATTTATAACAAAACCCCCCAGCTGTAATACAACAATACTAGCAAATTCTAAATGTACTGAAATAAGCTTTATAAAAATGTTTTAGTGTGTTTACTTTAGTTACTTACTAAAAACATTTCCAATTCCAGGAGCTATAATAACGGATCGAGACTCAAAATCTAATTGAATCTGAGGCCAAGAATGCTGCTCGGGACATTCCTACTGCCAAATCTTCAAAGACTTTGTCATCAATGTACTGTGAAAAGTACTCCATAGGACCCTAGTTTCTATGATTGGTGGGGTCTGCTTGACAGTCAGGAGCCTGGGTAGCACAGGTTGGAATCTGAGGAAAAAAACCTCACAAACAATCAATGAGGTGATGAACACAATATCTCATCTATCGAGCTATCATGCTTGGTCTCGGCCCACAGAAGACGACAGTGTTCCTGTTCACCCACGTCGATCAGATCGTCTGATGATCTTCCTGCCTCTTCTTCTAAGCTTTCCCACTGTTCTCCAGCTGCAGCAAGAAACAATTATTTATTACATTTATTACTTTACATATATAATTCATTCGTTTGTATGTTTTGGGGCTCGTTAGCAAGTTTTCTATTAGCTAACCTCAATCGTTCTCATGCCCATTACAGATGACATTCATAAAAGGGCTATTATTTTCCTAACTTTGTAACTCTGACTAAATATATAGACCAAAAACCAATGTCTACTACAGAGGACACAAATGGGCTGTTTCTCAGGATGAAATACAGTATGTATATGCAGCCTTTGTCAGTGTTAACAGACTCCTATTACCTGTGCTGCAGTGTCAAAACACAGCCACACGTTTATTCCATCCTAAATATGAACAGGTCTGCACATGTCGGCTTGTTTAAAAATGATAGGGATCAATGCTGACGTTCAAAAAATTTAACTGCGATGTATCAGTTTCTATTGCTACTACAGTATATTACAAAAGTAAGCTATTACAAAATATGCAGTTTGGGGAGCCTTGATGACTACTATACTAATACTGGAATGATAAATAACAACTTATACACTCCCCTTCAAAAGTCTGGGAACAGCTGCAGAGATGAAATTGTTTTTTTCCCATACTTAGATATTTATATATAAAGTATTGATATAGGCCTTAGTGTGTAGTAGAGAAGGTGCAGGTATGTGATGCAACACCAGAATTAATGCAATGGGTGTATAAGAAGAAAAAAGAAAGAAGCCCCCCCCCAAAAAAAAGCACAAATGCTTTCAATTAAGGTCATGTAAAATGTTTCATCAAGAGAACAAGCCATGGTAACACACACACACACACACACTGTAAACGTGCCTGACTGCATGGGACCGTTTTACCGTAATCACCATATTAGAGTGACCTGAGTTTAGTAAGCTGTGGGGCAGCATTAAAGAAAACATTAGCCAAATGCATGCAGTCACACACAAACGCTAACACAGAACTGGCGTTTGATGCATCGCAATATTTCATCGCAGCACAGACTTTGAAATATACGAGGAGACCCAAATGCAACACATAAAAATTCCAGCACAAATGTCGTTGCGCGGCTATTACGTGTAGTAGTGCGTTTTCCAGGAGGTTCTGTACGTGGCAGCGACACCCTCTTTCACCCCTTGTCTGTCCGCTTCACCCTGGGCACAAACTATTCACATTGCACAGCGTGTCACCACTTTTCAACTTCCAGACGGTGAAGGTAAGACCGTATAGGATATTATCTCGAATGGCGACATTAGCCGCTCTTGGCATTTTTTGCACGGACTGAATGGCTAGTCTCGCTTTGGTTCCGAGCATGCTGGCAGGAGTACCTATAACTGGGTCCAAACTCGTCATCTTACTAGCCTGGGAATGGGAGTGCAGGACATGTGTTCGAGATGGGCGAATAACAAGGATTTTATTTTGTCTTTATACACCTGCGTGTTTATTTCCGACATGTTTATTCGTTTCAAGACTTAAGACGGGAACGATGTTGTAAAGGCGATAAAGTTTAACGACATTATATCAAAACAACACACAAATTTTTTTTTGTTTTTCAAAGGAGTACATTGAAATGTTTTAAGTACACAATCGTTGCTACTGTCACACAAAATGACCTTTTTTAAATCAAAATAGCAACTACGATGAGGTGATGTCACCAGGGGCGGGGCATATATCGCAGCAAGCTAATTTTTGATGATAAAATATGCATATTTTAATATTTACAAAAAATGTAGTTCCTTAACCTCATGGGCCATGTTTCTAGAAAAATACAAATAAAAAGGTTTTTCATTACCTCCTAAAGGTCTTCATACAGATGCATCTCAATAAATTTGAAAATTGTGCTTTTTTTGTAACTTTTCAAAGATATTACATTGTATTGAAAGGCATTTTATTCAAGAAAGTTAACAAAATAACATATTTGTAACATCTGGACACTAGGGATGTAACGGTACACTAACATGTAATTTTGGTTTGGTTCAGCATCTTGAAGTGATTGGTTCGGTTAATTTTCGGTACAAAAAATGAAGAAAAAAGTCTTAAAATGCTTTTATTGTAAAAAATGCAAACAGAACTTTTTTTAAAAAATAAATAAAAGCGGCCCATTTGTGTGATATTTCAAATAAATTAATAAGTAATAATAATTAATCAGCTTTTTGAAATAGAAAAATAATAATAAATAATAAAATACAATAAAAACTGTTGTATTTAAACAATAGTTTAAACATTGTGGCGAAATGTAATGGACAGTTACAGTTAAAACTCCAATAGCATGTGTTACTGCTTTGGCCCGCTCAGACTTGCTTGCTAGAGGTTGTTTATATGCTAACGTTATCGGTGTTTGCACTAAGCTGGTTTTCTTTCTTGTAGATGTAACATTCACTGCCGGATGATGCCGCTTCAAGTGCGCTAACATGTTAGACGTGTTTCATGCAGCACACCCGATATCCGTGGAACAATGTCGACACACAACTTTGGATTTATCCGCTTGCCTTTGTGCATCCGTAATTTTAACAGGGAAGCCAAAGTGTTCCCAAACAGGAGACTGTAGTTAGATTGGCGGGTCTTCCAGCTCGCTTGCATTTGCCATGATGCCATTTGTCACGCCTGCTCCCCCTCAGTCAGTAGTGTCCAACACTAGGAGGTGTCCGTGTGGAAACTCACCCAGAACTTTAGTTCCGCACGAAGACCTTAGATCACTCTAGTAATAGGTTTAATGAGAAAAATAGCATAAAATATAACCGAAACGGTACGCAAGTGGACCGAACCGAACATGCAGAACCGAAACGGTTCAATACATTCAAGTGAACCATCACACCCTTACTGGACACATATGAGTGCTGTTGTTGCTCGGAATAATGTGTGTATGGCTGGCTGTGTCCCGAATGCAGCGGCTGATCTGATTGAGTGACATATCAGTTGAAAACTTACTGCCAATAGGAACAAGATTCCGGATGAAAATTTCAAATTGGCTAACAGGTTTATCAGAAATTCACCCAGAAGAGGTCGTCACAGATGTCCCCTCAGGAAGCGGATATTATGAGTTGGGATAGTTTTATAAATGGTCGTCCATAGTGTTTACATACCACAAGAAGCGGTCTGGCATGCTTTAAAGTGTGCGTGGGTGTTCATCTCCACATGGATGCATGGCATAACATGTAATTATTTAAGCACAGGTTCACCACAGGGAAGTTTTCTTTTAACATGCTATGTTTGGATTTAAGCCTGTATATGAAAAGGTGAAAATTCTAACTATACACAAACATATTTTCCTTGACTAAGAAAGCACAGAAGTCAGCATAAGACATATGACCTTAGTCTAAAGCTCATTTTATACAGTTTTTCCAAATTTAGCGAACATTGAAATAGGGTAAAGTAACAATGACATCTTGTTTCACTTAACTTCACTCATTTTTTTCTGCGATGTCCAGCAGGATAAAACACAATCCTCTGAGTAAAACATTCTCCCTCCTCCCAAAAACAAACATTGGATACCGACTGGGATGACTGAGTCCAGTTACATGTGATCATTTTGGAGCATGATGATAGTTTGAATTCCAAGCTATCAAGAAAAAAAAACACATGCGGAGAGATTAAAATCCCATTAAAAACCCAAGAAACAGGGACAACATAACCATCTTTAATTGCACGTTTCCAAGAATACAGCTGCTTGGCATATCCGCCTGTAACCTCATAAGTCCAGCCCTGTTCTTACATCTGTTATAAAGGCCACTTTGGGGGCAGGATCCAAAATCCCGCAGACTTCTTTGCAGGAATGTGTGATGGTGGTTTCAGTGTTTGAGAAGGGCAAACGCACAATACGAGAAGAGTTATTGCATGAATTGCTAGTTTAGACCTCCTGAGTGACATTCATCAAGCAAGCTAAAGTACTTGCAAGAATGCACTTAGTTCAGGTTAGTTTTGGTGACTTGTTCTGGTGTTTTATTCTTTACATTTTAGTTTGATGCAGGTTAAAGTAAGACAGGTGAAGCTCTGGATGTGAAAAAGAAAGCTTATAGTCTGGTAGGTTCTAAAAAATATGGATTTTTGGAACAATGGTAGTGCATTCTAGCAGCACTGGTGCTGGTTGAGCTTTTATTGCCCATGCAAGTCAGTGCACTGTGTGTACACAGGCAACCACTAAGCACCATGCATGAATAACCAATGCTTAATCTTTTTGGAAAACACATGCCACACTTTTTGGAAACAGCTCAAAATGCACCGGGCCTAACTGCGACAGTCAAGTGGCAGCTTGTATCACGTCTATAAGCTCGATACCAAAACATAATGCAATTCAGTGAAATCTCTGAGGTTGTACATTAGTTTGGATTTCAAAATAAAGAAATTCCCAAAGGAAATAATGGACATTGACTTAATCTCTTTAATCTTTGTGGACGGGCAATGTTTTAAGTAACACTAGATGATTGCAATGCCAGTAGACATCGCTGTAAATGCTGAAAAGCTGAAGCGAAACTGAAATGCTTTGAAAAGGTACAGAAATCGAAATGAAGAATGAACGTAGCAGCCGTTTGAAAGCTGAAGCTGGACTGAAATGCTGTGGAAATATGCTGAAACGTACTGTAGAATGAATGTCAGAATAGTTTAGAATCTGAGCTGAAGCTGTACCGCATTTCTGTAGAATTAATAATAAGGAGTGTGATAATAAATAAATAATAAAAAATAAAAACAAGCATGACAGAAGATTAAATATAATAATCAAGACTCTTCTGCCTTATATTTAGCAAAAATCAACTGCTTGTATTGTTTTTTTTTTTACGTTGTTTGAGTTCCTTGCTCAATCCGTTCCATAATTGAATTCCGCATACTGAAATTCTGTGGGTTTGTTGTTCTCTCATATAAGTGTCTTAGGTTTAATTTCCCTCTAAGATCATATTTCTCCTCTCTTATAGAGAAATACTGTATGACGTTTTTGGGTAACAAGTTATTGTTAACTTTATGCATTACTTTAGCAGTTTGAAAATATACTAAATCAGAAAATTTTAATGTCTATGATTTTAAAAATAAAGGGTTTGGATGTTCTTTATACGCGGCATTATGAATTATCCTCACCGATCTTTTTTGCAGTACATTGAGTGAGTGAAGATTGCTTTTATAATTATTGCCCCATATCGCCACACAATAAGTTAGGTATGGTAATACCAAAGAACAGTAAAGAGTGTGGAGTAATTTTTGATCAAGAACAAATTTAGCTTTATTCAATATTAAAGTATATCTTTCCACCTTTTGTTGTATATTTTTGATATGAGATTTCCAACTCATTTTCTTTCACTCTTTCAATATCCACTCCGTCTATTTGTATTTGATCGTGCGTATCCTTTCTGCTATTTCTAAATAGCATTATTTTAGTTTTACCTAAGTTCAAGGATAATTGTTTTTATTCAAACGATGTCTCTAATATGACCTTTTTAATTAGTTCTTGTGTGCTTTCCCCAGAACAAAAGGCAGTTGTATCATCTGCAAATAATACCAACTTTAAGTCCTTTGTCACTTTACAAATGTTGTTGATATACAAATGGAACAGTTTTGGTCCCAATATTGACCCCTGAGGTACTCCACACGTGATATTTAAACTCGCAGAGGTGTATTTTCCTAGCTTTACAAATTGCTTCCTGTTTGCTGGATAGCTTTTAACCCAATTCAAAACTAATCCTCTTATTCCATACCGTTCTAATTTTGTTGTTAAAATATTGTGATTAATTGTATCGGAGGCTTTTGTAAGATCCATGAATACTGCAACTGCACACCTTCTGTGGTCTGCAGCATTAGTAATTTCCTCCATGATTTCGATCAGTGCCATAGAAGTTGAAATGTTAGCTCTGTATCCGTATTGACTTCCTGCTGTTAATTCATTCTTGTTAATAAATTTGTCCAACCTGTTATTAAATAGCTTCTTGATAATTTTAGAAAATTGGGGTAATAAGGAAACTGGTCGGTAATTTCTAAATTGATGTTTATCTCCATTTTTGAAAATTGGAACTACTTTAGCTATTTTCATTTTGTTAGGAAATGTTCCAGTCTGAAATGATAAGTTACTAATATCTACTCTAGTCGGCTTTCTTAGTGCTGTTCCTCATAATACTATTTAAGATGCCCCAAGTTGCTGTGTTATTTTTATTCTTATCGAGTAAATTTCTATAATATTCCCTCTTGCAAACTCTCAAGACTGTTGTCAACTTATTTTTATAAGTCTTACACTTTTTTCTGCTTCTGTAGTTTGTTGAATAATAAATTTCCTGTATAATGTATTCTTCTTCTTACAGGCATTTTTTAGTCCATTTCTTAGCCAATTCAAACAAATCCAACATCAAAATGTTCAGCTCTCTTGGGAGAAGGTTGCTACCGATTCAGACTTTTCAAAATATTCCCACATTTAGTGTAATTTCAAAATAAATGGGCAATTTAAATGGTGTCCCCTGTTGAAGAATTGTTCTTCTTCTTATTATAACACAGCATCATACAGCATAACGCAGCGTTATGCTGTGTTACGCCGTGTTCAGCAGAGGCTACAGAAGTTACATTGCTCTTGAAGTCACATTACTAGAGAAGTTAACGAGCAGGCTTCATCAGTTCATACTCAAAGACTAGAGCTTTCCAATCTACGTAGTCTGACTGGAGTGTGTCCCACCTATTCTTTGAGCATGAACTGATGAAGCCTGTTCGGATAAGAGGCGAAACATCTTCTAAGACAACCTGAACAATCCAGTAAATAATGTGAGTATGATATCTTTGTAGGTTATTGAATTAAACGAAATGAAGAAGTTCCTGTTTCTTTTCTCTGGGGCTCTGCTATGCTGCTGCTGCTGCTGGATAACCCAAGCAGAGATCTTCACCTCCATAGGTAAGTTCCAAGATATCCTTTAGTTGTAAATAAAAGGTGATACTGACACTAGTAATCTCACCCTCCAGGATTTTGTGATGTTGTGATTGGGCCAATTCATGCAAACTCAACCAATCCTTGCGAATAATGCGTGACCTCGCAACTTTGCCCAATTTTGGCAACTTTGCCCAATCCTGGCAACATTTTGGCCAATAAGATTTGTCCCTTAGCTTCACTCACACATGCACATCAACTGTCTAACCAATCAAATGTGTCCCTGAATCACCCACCCACATCCGCACTTCCACTTATATTGGAAGCGATGTCGACGCGAGATGATAATAATACTGTCTCTCATTTACCAACCAAAATCAATGCTTCAGGTCGCGCTGAACAGTTCCCATGTTGTCAACGTAAGCGGGGCATGAACGACATGCATGGTGTTGGAACATAAATGAAAATTTACGTCCGACAATCACTTTTCAACCATAAAACTTGACTGTAAATGACTGTGCATATACGGCATCCCACAAAAGTGAATACACCCCTCAATCATTTTTGTCATTAATCATTTATCATTAATTACTTTTATTTACTTATCAAGGGAGAATACTAGAAATGAAACTTGATATACTTTAGAGGAGTCAGTGCACAATGTCCAGTGAGAGTATTTGCATTGCTTAGTCATCTTCAACATAAATGATTTTTACCTGTCAATGTTTTTATTTAATTTTTTTCTCATACTGAGAAGGCTGAGATATAGTTTTTAGTCTTAGTGGACATTGTTGTGCCTATTTTTGCACATTTTTCTGAGCTGTCTTTGTAAGATCCTTTTCTCAGTGTTTGTGTTTTTTATATTTGCTCAGTAATTACCTATTTTTCAACAAATATTCTTATTTTAATTACACAAAGGGAAAATCACAACAATTCCCTTAGGGATGTAGGACTATAATATTGGCACTATTTCTACAACTTGTATTGTATATTGCAGTATTTGTCTTATTTTGTTATTTTGAACAAACAGTGATTATTTGTGAAATGCGTCCTGTGCATTACTGAGTAAAAGAAGCATATTGTGTTCATTCATTACACAAGATTTGACCTGATATTAGTTTGAGTGTAGATGTGCTGCCAATATTGGTTGACATTGGTGTCAGTCATGAAGTGCTGGACAATATCGATAAATCGGATATTGGTAAAGAACCCATATCGAGCATCTCTGGATTTATTGCAACTTTCACTTTCTCACACAATTTTATTGCAACAAACACCTTAAAACTACTGCAACTCCTGCAAAATCAGACATCTCAAAAAATGCCCCCGACGTCCTGGGAGGACTTGTAAAGTGCTGTCAGTGTTACAAAATGCTCTCTGCACTTGAGTTTAATACGTAAATAAAGCATGTTTAGTTAGATTTGTTAAAATCCTGTACTTTTGAGGGTTAAGGTTACAAAAACACTGAAAACATCGATAACAAAAGCATAAAATCACTTTTACGATTATTTATAATTACTGAAAAAAAAAAGTCTCAAAACCTCTTTGTTAAAATCAAGCACTTAGGCTGCAAGAATCACAAAAAAAGCCAGCAATATCCTGGAGGGACTCAGTAATGTCTTGCTACTTGGCTGGTCAGCTCAAATACTAAAATTCTTACATGCAGAAAGCAAAGCGGGTCATTATTCTTCTTCCCTGGCAACCCCTGTAAATGTATCATGGTTGAAAAATCCCATGGAATTGTCCTCTACTCTGCTCCAGCACAAGTGTTCTGCACAATGACTGGATGCCTGGTTGTTTATGATGCATGCAAACATGGCCTCAAAAGCTTATGGTCACTGTACTTTGTTTTGAGATCCAAACCGATCCTTAAAGATGTCCATCTTCTCTGTGCCTGCAGGGCAAATGACAGACCTCCTGTACACAGAGAAGGAGCTGGTCCACTCCCTGAGAGAGTACATCAAGGCAGAGGAGTCCAAACTGGCTGAGGTGAAAAGGTACACCATTCATTAATATTTGTGGAGTGGCAAAGCCAAAAAAAATGATGGTAATGATGATGAGTTGGCACTGGCAGGTCAGGACACGATGTTGGAATCCAGCTCCTTTTTGTTGCCACACATTTGTGCTGTGAAAACAAGACAAATCACTAAAATAACATGTAAAAAAAACACATGTTGGGTTTAAGGCATTAAAAGTAATATGGCAAGAACGTGCATACAATATACAGTTGTGCCTCGCCACTTCGCGGTTCAAACATCGCTCTCTAAGTCTATCATGGTTTTTCAAAAATGAATTAATTAAGAAATAATTTTGTGGTTGACTAAGGCCTATTATTACTCCAAAAAGATTAAAAGACAAGTCATATGTAGGATGCTGCACTGGTCTCTAGGCATCAGTAAGGTTAAATTTTCACATTACCTCAATTTGCACTGCACAGAGTGAACCATGGATACAGAGTGAAAAAAAGTTATCCTTCCATTCTGTGTGGAAGTGGTACTTTTTTGTTTCTTCGGGTAGCTTCCATGCAGAGATCCCATAGCCTGCGCGTAAGTTGTGCAATGTTGTGTAAACAAAGATAGCAATTGCGAAGCAGTGTCCGTTATTTTACAGATGTACGTGAATGCCAGATGCATGTCAGACTGGCTGCCCCGAATATCAATCAAGTAAGAAAAACGTCATAGTGAGAATGGATGATGTCGTCAATCTTTTTTTTTAATGCCACATGATCGCCCCAAATTATGTTCGAGATACTACAACAAGAAGGAACTTTCCCAATGCTAGCGTGTGAGTTATTATGTCTTATTACCGCTTAGCATGTCTACTATATCAGGTAATGCAATGTAAGTGTAAAGGTCACCTTTACTCTCCATGTCTACAGGGCTGTAATAATGTTAAAAACCATACTTAGAAGGTCGTAAGCAGGTTTTCTATGTTCTAGCTGTGAAAATATTGCATTTATTAATATTGAACCCTACTTTGCAAAATTCAGTTCACGGTCAGGTCTGGAATCAATTAACCGTGATAAACGAGGGACAACTTTAATAAGTTATCAACAGTATTTTATTTTTCTGTTAAGTGTTCACTTACCACAGTTGTGTTAGTTTATTAAAGTCTAAATCAATGTCTTTTAAACTTCTCTCATTCTTAATAGACATTTAATTTCCATTATCATGCATCTTTGCTAGCTTCTCTTTTGTGTGGGGTTCCTCAGGGACTACTTCTTTAATATGCATGCTTTTTTTGAGGCAAGACTCACTTTATGACTGGTGTGAAAACTGCTACAACAGCTACAAAAATGTTTTTATTATTAATATAATTATCAATGATAAGCTATTGCTCTGGTTTAAGCTGGGCCAAGAAGCTGGACGATCAGACCAGAGTGTCCACGTCCGACCCTGAGGGCTACCTGGCTCACCCGGTGAACGCCTACAAGTTCATGAAGAGACTCAACACAGAGTGGTCTCAGCTGGAGAGCCTGGTGCTGCAAAACCCTTCAGATGGTAAGAAAATAAGTACTCGTTGAGCAATATTTTCTTGTTTGTCATCTGTATGTGTGTGTGCTTTGTTACGTACTACTCTGACTAAATCTTTTGTCTGGTGTTGATAAAAAAAATTTTAGGAGAATAAACGCATCCTGTATATACAGGATGCGTTTATTCTCCGTAAGTCCTCAAAAATCAACCCTTTTTTGCCAACATGTGCAGCATGAATGGTGAGCAATATGCATCCAGATGAATCCAGAGCGGATTGCAGGATGAACAGTCTGCTCCCCAGATGAATCAGTGAGTGAGGACCAAAAGCTGTAATGTTTCAGTTGCAGCTGTTGGTCATCTCACACTAGTCCATGTTTGGTGTGTGTACGTGGCTGTGTTTATCCGGTATCTGTATCTGTTCAAGCCAGATAAGCAAAACTCAAGTGTGTATTTTGGGTCTAAATCCCAATATGTGTCTCACATCAGTCCAAGTATGGAAAAAAAGAGAGTAATAGGTAATGACAGTATGGGAAACCTTCTAAACAGATTCGTTGAAGAGGATTAAATAGCTGCATTTGAGCAAATTAACATGTAGCAATACAGTGATTCATGATATTAATACAGTGAAGCCTCAATTTTAGGGTTTTCAAACTCAGGGGTCTCAAAAAATGTCACTGAGTGCCACTGGATGTAGAGTCTGGGTGAGGCTGGGCCGCATCAAGTATTGGGAGTGGGGCTGGGGATCTCAGGATACCTCACGATACAATATGATTTGCGATACATGGCTCACGATAATGATAATATCTTGATATTGTGATAGGTGACACACAAAAAAAACAATTTCATAGTATTCTGCCCTCACAACACGTACTAAGCTCTGTGCAGCTAGACAGATAGATAACAGCATACAGGAAGGAAGGGAAGCTCCAGAAGTTTGGTTGAGGACCGATGCTCCTTCTTTTAGATCCTTTTTTGTCCTCAGTTTTATTTCTTTACACTTTTTCCTCCCTTTATAGACTGTAAGACTGCAAATATAAACACAAACTAAATATTACAAAGTGTGACATCCGTTGTGCGATGTAAACAAATACGAAAAGTTAAGTGCTTTGATTATATCAGACATTAGCACAATAAACTACACCTGTTCCTCTCATATACAAATGAACAACATTCACAGTACAATTGCTGTACATAAACGTGACTGAACAGACCTAATTGCAATTAAAACGTAGCTCTGTCGACCTCTGCTGGACGAATTAAACATTACACATTGCCAACACATTTCACCGCGAGAACAAGCTAATTAGAACAACACGATCACAAATAACGAAAGACATCACTGTATATGCAAATACAATGCAGAACAATATACAATCTTACTATATTTTACTCACAGACAAAGATCTGACCACGTTTTCGTGACGAAGCTCTCACGTGTGACTGACAGCCTTACTATTGTTCGTCTGATACGTCCGTCACTCAAAAAAGGTCCGATAGAAACAATGACTGAACTACGCAAGGCGGAACACATAGTTTGCTGTATTCAGCTGGGATAGGCTCCAGCTTATCCGTGATCCTAATGAGGACAAACGGTATAGAAAATGGATGGAACTTTTACAGCATATTTGAACCAGAATACAAGCAGCAATGATGCAAAAAGAATGAGACTGTTTTAGTGCAACATAAGTGTAAACAGGAATTTAGTGTGAATGTCTGACAAACAGTAAAGCTATTTTAAACTTAGTCGGAAAACACAACATCTCATGTCTCTCAAGTAGATCAACTCTGTAAAGTAGAAGCGTAACAAAAGTAAATATTTAGTGTAGTATGGCAGTACGTATTCACTGGAAAGAGACAGAGAATGACCCGGATAAGATTAAGCTAAAATAAACTAAAATAAACATTTCTCTTCTCTGTGAGCGTGGTGACGAACGAGGTTGCTGTTCATGTCTGTCGTGCCGCCCGTGTGTCCTATTTTCGCCAGACACTTCTTCCATTACTGCAAAGCCAAAGTGAGTCAATACTTTTGATTCTAACTATGCCACCGGATCTTTCCATTTAACTTCACCGGCTGAATCTGCTGTTACTCGCGGTTTATTTGTTTTTTTCCATAGACATCGGTAGACGCCGCATCGAGTGGGTTTGTCCACCGCTGCGATATGCCAACGTCGCCACCATATTGGATGTGTCAAAGCTGCGCTGTAAATGAATTCAAGTAAATGTACTTAGTTACATAAAGTGCCTTTCTACAAATAAATTTAAGTTAATGCCTCTCGTTTATACATTCATACACAAACTAATATACTTGGGAAACAGTTAAGCACAAAAAACAATGTATTTGATCTTCTTGCTTATTGCAATGAATAAATCGACATGTTTTCTCTTGCTTTGTCCAGGGTTCATTTCTAATATGACAGCACACAGACAGTACTTCCCTGATCAGGACGATGAGACCGGTGCGGCCAAGGCACTGATGCGTCTGCAGGACACGTACCGACTTGATTCAGAGGCCTTTTCCAAAGGAAAGCTGCCAGGTAAGTTTAAAAATTCTAACATTTTCAATAGCTGGAGGCTTAAAATAGCAGTATAGCGATTCATTCATTCATTTTCTATGCCGCTTGTCCTTAAACTAGGCGGCACAGTGGCCTAGTGGTTAGCATGTTGGCCACAGTCAGGAGATCTGGAAGATCTGAGCTCAAATTGCCGTTGGACATCTCCGTGTGGAGTTTGCGTGTTCTCCCCGTATGTGCATAGGTTTTCTCCGAGTACTCTGGCTTCCTTTCAAAGATGCATGTTAGGTTAATTGGCGACTCTAAATTGTCCATAGGTATGAATGTGAGTGTGAAAGGTGTGCCCTGTGATTGGCTGGCGACCAGTCCAGGGTGTACCCTGCCTCTCGACCAAAGTCAGCGGGGATAGGCTCCAGCGAACCCCTATATAGAGATTGTCCAACAATATTTTTGATTACTGAAATTACAAGCAAGGGAGTATTCACAGGATGTGATCACATATTATTCCTTTAACTTGACAGCAAGCCTCAGGTGTTGAAGAGGAATCAGAGAGTCTCATGCTGTCATGCGATCTGTTGCCCCAGGTATGCACTCCAATGCCATGCTGTCAGTGGATGACTGCTTCGACATGGGCAAGACAGCTTATAACGACGCAGACTATTACCACGCTGTGCTGTGGTTGCAGCAGTCTTTGAAACAGCTGGACGCTGGCGAAGAAGTGGTGGTTTCCAAGGCAGACATTTTGGACTACCTCAGCTATTCCGTTTACCAAATGGGAGACCTGCCTCGTGCAATTGAGCTGACGCGCCGGCTGGTGGCCATTGGTAAGATCCATCAAAGGTTAAAATGGAAACTAATAGTTTACACGGCCTTGCATGCATACCCTATTTTAGAGGAGCTGTTTTGTTAAGCTTCCCCCTTTGCAATCTGCAAACCTCTACTTTCACTATAATTATATTTTGGGCAGTGCAAAGCCACAGGGTGTTGCCTATCCTTTGTATAGTTTGTGGTTTGAATGTATTAATTCAGTCCCATTGTCAAGGGCTGGGGCGGCAGCTGCTGAAACATTTACATATGCAATACAATACAATACAAATATGCATTTTTTAGATGGCTGTAGATGGAATGGTATTGAAGCAAATTAATGCATTCAACTACTGTTTGGAGCCCATCCGTGTCTTAAACTTACTTGTATTGACAGATCCTAGCCACCAGAGGGCAGGAGGAAACCTGCGTTACTTTGAGAGGTTGCTGTTGAAAGAGCAGAACGAGGAGGAGGAGAAGAAGCCTGCCCAGCCTGCTTCAGAGGAGCCCATCCAGCTGGGAACTTACAACAGACCAAAAGACCACCTGCCTGAGAGAGAAATCTACGAGGCTCTCTGCAGAGGGGAGGGCATCAAAATGGTGAGGAAGGAACAGGGAAAAATACATGCAACATGCTTTTTTTCCCTAACATGGTGGAACTTCCATGGCAACAGCAGCAAAAAGGATAAATAAATATAAATTTTAAAAATTTGTACGTAAACATTTACATGTCCAAAAGGTCATGAGACTACTAGAGGGGGCAAAAAATATCTGTTTTGTCCCCTCCCCTTTCTCAGTTTGGAGTTTCCACGGCAATCTGCGTGTATGTGGAGTGACAAGCTCTCAGCGAATCAGAGTGCTTCTTTTTAAAATCACCTCCTAGCAAGTTCTACACATAGTTTGCTTCGAGTCAGTGCCTCAAAACCAGCGGGAGAATCGCCCCTGCTGCTGCGTCTGCATCTCTGGTTGTCTGTCAATACAAGCAGCATTTGAAAGGTAATGTTAAGATGCTGCTTTTACCTGACGACGGTGTTAACCATGCGTCCCATTCCCATTCATATATTTGATTTGAGTGTTGATATAGCATCCTGATAGTCACACACGTCTCTTGCTCACTCTTCCTCACGCACCGATAACATTCGCAGTGAGATGCATTCACGAACACCATAATTCAGAACATCGGTGTTATAACTCTAACAGGTTGTTACATTACGTAGTCGGTTAAACGCCATGTTTCCCCCAAATATATATATTTTTTAAAGTTATGTATTATGTGCGTCTGGAATAGATGTCTTGAGCAGACGTTATGGAGACGTTTGTGAAGAGGGGGACTATACAAAAGGGAATGGGTAATAACGCTGAGTTGTGACTGTTATTGTTCATTTGTCACATATATGATATGAGCAAATTCTAGCTCAAATGTGCTAAGATAAAAACTGCTGCAGAAAGTTTTACGTTAATTTGCAGATTACAAGGTTGCATTTTCATTTGCATTTGATTGGCATAAAACATATTATCCATTCATTTATTATGTTTATTTGAATTTATTTATTTTGTCACTTCATAATTGTTTATTTCACGTCTTTTTCATGTATTGTTTTTTTTTTTTTACTTGAGCTTTGCTCTTTTAGAAGCTTCATAATTTCAACGAATTGAAAGCCTGCTTGGCATGTTGTTGTTATACTTATGTGCTTGTCAGTGATGTGCCGTGAGGTTCATGGCTGGTGAGGCGCTGACTCCTTCGGAATTTGTTTTTATCTTAATACAGGTTGCTCATCAAGAGGTTGACAAAAAAAACAGACTACTTCACTTTGGTTAAAAAAAAACAAAACAATTCCAATTATTTTCAGATACTTCTTAGACCTGTTTATTTTTTGTATTGACTGAAAAACATTTGTGGTCTTACCTTTTATCTGTATTAAGTACATGCACTCTATTCTTCTCCAGGAAAAGTTCTGATGCTTCGTTGTGAAATTGTGATAGTATATAATCCTCTATGTTGGCAGTCAAATTCATGCATTCATTCAGCAGAGCAGAAGAATATTGTGTATCAAGTTAAATCAAGTTAAATTATGCTGGTTGTGACAAGCACCTTCCAGCTCATGCACGCCTAACCCCTTCAGGATGCATCAGTGCAAATGCCTCACGAATGACATTTTATGTAATTTATTGTCTGATTAGCAAGAATAGTGACATCACACTTACATTAGAGACATGCCACAGGTTGTAGAAATTCATGGTGTATAATAAATGTTTCTGCAACATCATATTAGTGGCGACATGCTGACAAACACAAGCAGGCAGGCGCCATGATCCAACTCGGTGTGCACTGAGACGGCAGGCGGGGCTCGCGCACGAATCCAAGAAGCCACGCTCACGGCGGCCTCCTCTTTGGTTTCTTCCCTGTATTTGATCAAAAAATCTGCAAATTTAACGAGTTTTACTTAAGAAAATGTTCAAAATAATAGGAATCATACATAAATGACATTTATAATACGGTTCAACGGAAACATATGTATTTTATGTTATTATTTTTCTTAATTTTTCATCATAACAAGTGAGGGTCTGCCTCACCTGCTTCCCCGACCACACGTCACAGGTGCTGGTTTATGTTGCTAAATATCTATGTGATGAACACACAGTTTTATCTCATTTGACAAGGTTTAGGCTTGTTAAACTCTAAGTAGGTTAGACAATATTCAATACAGGAGGGTATGAAAGAGGTGCATGAGTATGTACAACAGCTCCATACCGCAATCAGTGGTCAACCAAGTATAGCACGCCATAATAAACCTCAAAACAAACCAGATGAAGAAAACCCAAAAAAATTATAAAGGGCTCCTAGACATGAATTATTCACAATGGGTTTATTTCAGAATCATACATATTAATTGCTTTTTTTTTTCTATCAGACTGAAGCAAAGCGCAGCCGTTTGTTCTGCCGCTACCATGATGGCAGGAGGAACCCTCGTTTGCTGCTAAAGCCCATGAAGGAGGAGGACGAGTGGGACAGCCCCCATATTGTACGCTACCAGGAGGCCCTCTCCGACTATGAAATCGAGAAGATTAAAGAAATGGCCAAACCCCGGGTGAGGCATGGCAACAAAATTCAGTCGAATATGTCACGGAACATGTATGCTGACATAACCTCTGTTTTGTTAAGCTTGCCAGAGCAACTGTCCGTGACCCCAAAACAGGAATGTTGACCACAGCCAACTACAGAGTATCAAAAAGGTGACTGATGAACCATGCACAACTGCTCTTTGCTGCCACCTACTGCACATTGTGTGTCAAAAAGCTGTAAGTGGGGTACAAGTGAGGAATTCAAATGCGGGGCAAATAACTTGCCATTTGCTGACTGCTTATGTTGAAAGTCTCATAACTCATTTCATTTAGGTTACATGTAATCCAGTACCAACTCAACCCAGATCATAAGTCATCACAGTAGAAATGGCCAGTGCTTGAATGCATGATTGCTAAATGCGCTATGTGCTTTTATATGTCTGCATTACATTAGTGCATGGTTAGAGGAAGAGGATGGGCCGGTCATTGCCAGAGTCAATCAGAGAATACAGGACATCACAGGCCTAAGTGTTGACACAGCAGAGTTACTCCAGGTAACGTGCAGATACATGGAAATAGTATCCATTTTCATGTGATCCACTCTTGGGGATGTAAGTTTTGATGACATAGGCTATTCTTAGGAGGGTTAAGTACGATTCTGTGCAAAAAGTAAATAGTCGAAAACTTATTTGTTGGTTTATTTACAAATAAGCTGTCAAATAAGATGTCACTAAAATATAAATACACCTGCTAACCCCCTAACTGCAAAATCACTTTTTTTGTGATGTATCCTCTTTCGATGACTGACCAGGTTGCTAACTATGGAGTTGGAGGACAATACGAGCCACATTTTGACTTTTCAAGGGTGAGTTCATGTGGAAAGTCAGTGTGCGTGCGTGTTGTGTGTGTGTGTGTGTGTGTGTGCGTGCGTGCGTGTGTGCATGATGGTGATATTGAAAATGAATGTTGTGAGTGGATGTTTGTGCTGTTGTGTGTTCTGTTGTGTGTCTATCTGGCAAGCATCTATCTGATGACGTTCATGTTATCTGGCTATATGTACTCTGGACATCTGTGCAGCTGTTTGTCTGGCTCCACAATGATGAAGGATGTTTTTTTTTTTAATATATCATTGCAAGTCATGCAACGAAAACTTCACGATTAATGTAATGTTGAAGCTTTTATTAAATAGGTTTATGTCAGTGTATATGCATTACAGCCATTACACAAGCTATTTGATTACATCAGTGACAGAGTTATGGTTCTTGCTTGGAGAAATGATCTTTTAGTGAAGTCGCTGCACTTTGCGGGGGGCTCCTATAGTACAAGACATAGTGATACAGTAAGTTAAAGTTATAAACATCTGTTGCAGCGTCCTTTTGACAGCAACCTCAAGGTCGATGGAAATAGACTTGCTACCTTCCTAAATTACGTAAGTACGGGTGTGCGCACTGTCTTCATTGTGTATTTTACTTTTGAATTTTATCTTTGTAGAAAGATGAGCCTGATGCTTTCAAAAGATTAGGCACTGGAAATCGCGTGGCCACTTTTTTGAACTATGTAAGTACGTGCATCCAGTCGCCGTTGATTGAGGAGGAAAGTTATGGCGGTTGGTCGTCTGAAATCTCCGCTCCATCTCTCCTTGGCTTCAACTCTGCTTCAATCTTGGACTTGAATTGATTGACTCTGATTGACAGATTTGATACGCATAACTAAATCATGTTTAAGTCTTCCGAGACATGTTGTCAAATTGTCAAGAAGTACACCGTCCTGTCAATCACTTCCTGTACTTATTGTGACGAGTTTGTTGGCCACCCCCCCATTAACACGCTGACAGACAAAGCACCTCCTTGTTGTAATCTTGCTGACAGTGAACTGTATTTTATTCCAATATGATTGATTGGGGTTCACTTCACTGTTCACCACGGTGCATGATGTGCTTTGTTGGTGTTATTGAGGTACATCATCACAACGCATCTTTTAGTAATTAGTGAGCCACTTCAGCAATACAATGATGCATCAAATAGTTGTATAAATAATATACAATTATAATTGCCTAATAGCATTGTGGCTAAAATGACATTAGGCTACAACACTGAATAAAAGCGCCATTACATACAGAAATTCCATTTAAGATCCACAAAGCAAATGAATTGCATTGTTTTTTTTTCTAGATGAGTGATGTGGAGGCAGGAGGGGCTACAGTCTTCCCTGACTTTGGAGCTGTAATCCGGCCCAAAAAGGTAACACTGTCCAAATAACTTTCTTAAATTTGTGCGAGTGTGTGTGTGGCAGTAAATAACAGATCAAGCAAGCCTTTAGAAACATTATGAAGAAAATGTAATGCGCTGTAAATGCATTAACTTTAATATGCCCATAGCGCTTTTGTATTTATTTTTATATATATTTTACTATTTTATTTTGTAATTTTCTTTTTTTAATGTAAATATACTAAATATCATAAGCTATGTATTGAATTTATAGTTTTTGTTGAGTTCTCTATAATAAAATGTTATCTTTAATTACCTTTTAAAATCTATAAATATATATTTTTAAGATGTGTCAATACATATATACTGTACTATTTTCATTTCATTTATTTTGTTTATAGTCTATTTATAAACTAGAATTTCCTTCATCTCACATATTTGGAAGGCTACTTGTTGTTAGGCAGAGTCAGTCGCAGAAGGTCCAAAGGAAAAAAATGGTGCAAATAGGCTGTTTTAATGGCAAACAAGGGTCCAGAACAGGAGGTCAGACAAACACACATTAAGAGAATTACTGCAAAAACAGCGTTATACGGACTATAGTGATAGAAGTCTGTCTATTTCCTTATACAGTGGAACCTTGGTTAGCGTTGTGAATTTGTTACAGAAGGGCCGACTCTAACCAAAGCGAACTGCTAACACCAAAATGGACCGCTAACCGAATCAATTTTTCTCATAAGAAATCATGTAAATCCATTTAATGCGTTCCAGAAAGCCAACAATGTGAACACAAAACATGTTTTTATAGTTTTACAATTATAGTTTTAAATCCAGAAAACAATTTCAAATGCATATCAATACATATAAATGATGGATGAAGGGGATAAATGAACGTTTAAGGTTACTTCTACCTTCACTGAAGACGTGATTCTTGACGTGACTGTCCCCAAAGACACGATGTGGCAGCGAGACACCACAGGAACACCACCTTCCTGTTTTGATGTGAGTTATTTCTTGAATTCAAATTCTCACATCAATAACTCCAAATGGAGCCAAAGAAAGTCGCAAGCGCCAGCATTTGATAAAGACGGTGAGAAACACTATCGAAATTCAATAAATAACTTATGACAAAACAGGAAGTGCGTGTCCCTGTGGTGTCTCGATGCCACATCCTGTCTTTGGGAACAGTCACGTCTTCCATGAAGATAAAAGTAACCTTAAATGTTCATTAATTCCTTTCATTTGCCATTTCTATGCATTTAGAAATTGTTTTATGCATGTAAAAATATAAAAATGTGTTTTGTGTTAACATTTTTGATGACATCATAGACGGGCAATGTAGCTGGTTGCCATTTTGTTAGCAAGCCAAGGATGCTAACAAGGACGTGTGGTGATAAAAAATACAGTACATTAAGAACACAGTCGGACTCTCGCGGCGTATTGTACGCTAACCAGAAAACAAATGGCAAAAGTTTTGGCGGAAAATCTCGACGTTAACCGAAAAACATGGCGCTGACAGAGGTTCCACTGTACACATTCATTTCAAAATGAAATCACTGCTTTGTACTAAATATCAATTACAAGTTCTAAAAGAACGACAATCACTGCGATCTGCCGGACCTTTAGGGCACTGCCCCTAATGTGGAGTGGCCACTCAGCGCCTTATTATTGTTTGGTGGTGCTTTCTTTTTTGTACAATAAATCCAACTGTAGTGGGAACAGTATTTTAGAGCCTTTACAGTATGTTTAATTAATTCATATTCAGGGAATATTTGGACCAAAAATTTGCTTGCAGATGTTGTGCATGCATTTCCAGTGTATCAAAACAGGAATAAAGTGGGTAGGCTATGAATGCCTGTAGAGCACCAACACGTTATCATCATGCAATAAATTACTCTCACATTCCTCATGCTTTAACCTAACATCTGGGTGCCATATATTATTTTTGTCAGAATGCTCTCGTCATGTTTGCACTGGTCTCATTTCCTCACAGGGGACAGCCGTGTTCTGGTATAACCTTTTCAAAAGTGGCGAAGGAGATTACAGGACCAGACATGCAGCCTGTCCTGTCTTAGTGGGAAGTAAATGGGGTGAGTAAAGTTGTCCTGGAATGACCTCCATACGTGTGTTACCAATTTAACAAAAAGAACATGAACATGAGGTGAAACGTTGAAAGTCTAACACAAGGTGTTCTCTGATACTGGAGGACTTTTAAGTTGTAATTTTCGAACAAGTCTTCTTTTGGGCAATACTGAAATGTAAAGATTCCCAAACGTTTCAAAATGCCGACTAGACAGCATGATTATAGCACTGGTGTGCTTTAGGCTGGCCATAATAAAAGCTCACTCAAAAATGTACAGTAAAACCTAAGGCATGCTGTCTAGTCAGCATCTGGATGTGACATACATGTGAGGTGGGTAGATTATCCCTGCAAATGAGAGGTGCTCACTAACACTGATTTAGACACATTGCAAACTAAATTTGAGAAAAAGGTCATGAAAAATGGGACCTAAAAAGTATATACCTATATACTATACACATAGTATACGATTACGATTCTACTGTTAACATTTGTTGATGTAGACATTAATCATATATCAGAGAATAAAGAAGCCAAATGTATAAAAGTAACATTTTTACGGTATTTTCACATGTGTTAAAAAAAACCCCAAAAAACACATCATATCCCCAAGCATGCTGTACGGCACTGGCAAAAGACAAACAACAACAGAATAACATCCATCCATCCATCCATCCATCCATTTTCTATGCCGCTTCTCCTCATTAGGGTCGCGGGGGCAGGCTGGAGCCTATCCCAGCTGACTTCGGACGACAAGCGGGGTACACCCTGGACTGGTCGCCAACCAATGGCAGGGCACATATACTGTAGACAAACAACCATTCACACTCACATTCATACCTATGGACAATTTAGAGTCACCAATTAACATAACATGCATGTTTTTGGAATGCGGGAGGAAACCGGAGTACCCGGAGAAAACCCACGCACGCACGGGGAGAACATGCCAACTCCACACAGAAATGCCCAACAGAATAACATGTCAAATGTATTTATTTTTAGACACGGACAAAAAAAAGACTTGCTGAATGAACATCATTTTGTCTGAAGGGATCAATATAAAATATATTAATAAAAAATAAAAAAAAAAACAAGTTTTGGCCTTCAGTTCAATCAGAAATAATTACATAGTGCAAAGCCCCTCAAATAATGGCACATTTCTTCAAAGGTGGCAAAAATGGGTCCAAGCAAAGATAAGTAAATAACACTATTTGCCACATAGGTGCAATGAAAATGCTGTGTTAGCTCAGAAATGTAAACAATCTGACAATCATACTAAAAGGGTCATAACTATAGTAATGTGCAAAAAAGTCAGGTTTGTGTCAACTAGTACATTTGTTTCACACAATAATAGGCAAAAAAAAAAACAACCCAAAAACAAGCGGGTTGGTTGGCCCTGCCAACAAGGTGTCCCTTAATTATTTTTACAGAAGTTGGCAACCCTACAAGTTAATTTGCCCATTTTATTTGTATTATTATTGAATATTTGTTGTTGACAAACGTGCGCTCAAACTTGTGCTCCACACTTAAGCCCGGTAGCTGACAGTAACGCGCAAATGAGGTAGTTTGCCAACCCACATTAACTCCTAAAGAGGAAGAAAGGAGCCAAACACCAAAGAAGAAGAAGGCGGGCCGATGTGTGTGAAAAGAGGGCCGTATTGGAGTTAATAATATCTATCAGTAATACAGTGAAAATGAGGTGAAATGTGAATATTTACTTCGCAAGTCGATTTCAGTGTGCGCCCCTACATTTTCTGCTTGCACTACAAAAATGTTAAGTTAGGGGCCACTGTGTCCCTAGAAAAAAAAAAAGTTAATCTGATGCCCTGTAAAGGGCTCTCAGCCAAGAAACATTGATTGTGCAGACCATAATTTGGCTTATTATTTGTCTTTTATATTGTTTTGACTGCATATGGCATGGCACCACATTCATAAGGAGTAAACTTAATTTCCCCCAAAATAATGCTCAAGCCAAACTACTAAATATTCGGATCCCTGCTTGTTTTTGTACAACAGATGCCAAACAAGTTAATGCTAGTCACATGCATAGTATAAATCCTCAAGCATAACTGTTTTAAACTCCTCCATCTGAGGCTTTGAATGTGCAGTAGGCCTAAATTGAGGGTACAGTAAAACCTCCAAGACAGGGGTGTCCCAAGTGGGGCGCTGTGGCCATTTTCATGCTTGTTTTTTAATTGCCCGCGGCACGTTATAGAAATAGCATTATCCCCCAAAAAACAGGAAAAATGGGAAATGTAAGGCAGAAAGGCAAAACATAAAGACCAGAAGATGACATGTTCATACTAATCACCAATAATAACACAAAGCTTTGTCTTTATATGTATGGCCTTTTTAGCCTTTTCACAAAATTAAGAAAATACCAGGTGTGTCTGAAAAGCCTCTCACATCGATGAATGTGATCAACATGAGTTTGACTTTTGACTTTGACTGTCTTGCTTTGAAATGAGTGGTATACAAAAACATGTAAAAAACAAAAAATGTAAGGTTGCAGAAAGCTGAGATTACGGTCACACACTCCCAAGATATCATGTTGGATGATAACACAATTTGCTAATCCCTCTTTTACCCATAGCTCATACAGCACACCCGGTCCCCTTAATTTCTAGACACACCTCGTATATTCAAATATTAAAGTCAAGAATTTTTAAAGAATTGCCTTTGAAAACACACGTATATCATCTCGAAAACTCAAATACGTGTAAGCTGTGGGATAAATAAAGTACAAATACAAATTACAAGTCCTAAGTCTATTTCACAGCGCATTATGAAACTAAACCATACCTTTGACTTTAATATTAAGAAAGCGAAGTGGAACATACTGTAAATATAATAACTGCAGGGAAAAGAGGGGGAGGAGTGTTAAAATTGGGTGCACTGTGAGGTGAATCAGGTCTACAAACAATGTACTCTGTTTTTCCTTCATTTCAGTGAAGGAAGTTCTGCGACAGCCATTATTTCATGTCATGCAGACAGACACGGAGGGGATCTAGTGTGTTCTCGTCACTCAGTATTAGAGCTGTACATCATCAGCATTAAAATGGAAATGGACATTGTGTCTAGGAATGATTGGTCCTAATTGTATGTACAGTATGTCATTGACATTCATTATATTGCTCAAGTACCCAGACTCCTTCCTGTATGGCAGTATGTTTCATTTGTAGTCCTATGGTTATCATCACACTTTTTACGTTTTGCCCCTGGCCACTTCTACTTTTCTGAGGTGGCATCACAAAAAGCCCCAAAAAACCCAAAAGTGTACCATCACAAGATATACTGACTGCATAATGAGAGTTTTGCTTGACTTTCGAGGTGAACTGTATTTTGTCCACCAATTTTGGTTGACCTCCAGATTGTACCACTTGTGAGAATCCCTGCTCTAGATCGATACAGTTGCTAGACAAACAATGTGCTTTTCATGACTACATTACCATTTTTCTTGTTTTTCCAGTGTCAAACAAGTGGATTCACGAGCGAGGACAGGAATTCAGGAGACCCTGCGGCCTAACAGAAGTGGATTGAACCTTCACCCGCTCAACACACAAACACAGCTCCCATACACTTTGCAGGTATGCTCAACAAAAACATAAATGCAACACTTTAGTTTTTGTTCCCGTTTTTCATGAGCTTAACTCAAAGACGTTAAACCTTTTTTCTACGTACACAAAAGGCCTATTTATCATTAAAAAATGTTTAATTCTGTGCAAGTGAGCATTCATAATTCATCCACCTCACAGTTGTGGCATATCAAATGGCTGATTAGACGTTGCTTTAGGCTGGCCGCAATAAAAGGCCATTACAAAAGGTCAATTTTAGCTGTCAAAAACAAAAGTGTTGTGTTTATATGTTTGTTGAGTTATTCAGATCATCTTGTCAAGGTCTAATTGGTAATTGTGAGCCAGACTGTAATATTAAACATCGCCAGTATTGAGCTTGTGGTTAAAATGTCTTTAGCGAGCCCGTCAGGACTGCCAGTGGACAACCAAAAAAAATATGTCAAAAAAAAAATAACGAAAAATGGGCTCAAATGTTACTTGGATGTTACAACCTGACAGGAATATCTTCTTTTTTTACCCACGAGATACTTTATTTATACAGTGTTTAAATTATTACATGACATTCTGTGCTTTTTCTACCAGATGGCCATTAAAAGCAAGTCAATAAATGGTCTTTTATTTTGAAACAAAACACCACTTTTTCCTGTTTTTATGTCACACGAGTTTCTAACCTTTCCTGTTTCAACATGCATCTGAACACTTAATGTGCTAATGTGTCGTGCAGGAGGTATCTTTTGAGAACGGCCTTGGACGGGCGTGTCTGAGGTGTTATTCAACGTTGCCTTTATCTCAGTTTATTTGTGTAGTGGCAATACAACAGACAATAACAATAGAAAATGAAAGCAGGATTTACATTTGAAAGGCACATGGTACGCTATTCATTTTGGAGGGGGGAGGGGGAACAGTATTTGTAGCCCAAGGCCCAAGTGAAATAACCCACAATATATTTAAGGCATTTTACTATGAAGAAATACAAAATTCGAAAGGTACACAGCCCTGTACTTATACAGTATGTAGAACTATAGAATGTCAAAATGATCGCAGTATTACAAAAAGATGCACCAAAAAATACATAATGCATTTCTGTCAATGCTTTACCCCACAAAAATAATACAAAAAGCATGATAGTATGTTTAAAAAAAAAAAAAAAACACACAAACCTGACATTATAGAGTCTTAAAACAAGAAATAAAATGCCACTGAGATGTCTTAACACATATTTCTACTTGAATGTTTTTCTGCTTTATTTTTTTTTTTTTTTAAATAAAGAGCATGATGTGATGCAAGGTCATCGAGGAGATTGGAAAAGCTGTTTTCCCTCCGGCGTTAAATGTAACCATTCTGTACTGCTCATAATATTGTTACCATTTCTGGGAAATGACGCATCTGTCAACATGTCGTAGGATATTACAAAGTTGGCAAAACGCCAGGGATGCCAGTCAAGTTGACTTAATCCTCACTTTCATATTGCAGAAAAAAAAAATTCTCCTGTGGTGTTTTTTCAGATTGTATCACTATTGGATCTCGCGTTTATTTAATCCTCTCGCTGACACTCAAAACCTGAAAATGTGAAGGTACAGTACGGTAATTAAAGCAATTTTAAATACCTGAAATCAAGGTTGGAATGATTTTGACTGACAATATATTTTTTTCCTACCAGGCACTTTCTTTGTTGGAACAGGTTGTGTATCTAATACCAACTAAGTTATTTAAAATAATCATCTGTCACCAGAGCAAGAAAATAGTCATTCAAGCAGTTTGTCAAGCCAAACTTGTTCTTGTTCTGTTTACAGATTATTATGGTGATTTTTAAGCAAAAACAATGTGTGGGGGGGAAAAAAAGGGGCCAGGAATGCTGAATCACAAATGTGCTGTAAGCCACTGCAAGGGGTAACTGTGAGGTACGTCTCCAATGGGGAGACGCCAGAGGACTTCGGGGAAGGTGCAGCAGCTTGTGCAAGCAAACTCCATCTATGTATTAAAGGCGTTTGCGGTGTTCAACTTTGGAGGTAACACTCTATATACTTTCTAAAGTCATACTTAACGTCAGCTTTTCATCTGGACATCACCCAAATAAACCATTCAGTCAAACTAGAGAAGTCCTTGTTCATGCAGTACTTCCTCTGCTCTGCAGGCACCAGCAACAGCGAGGCACACGTGCCACAATGAAGCAGCAGTAGAAGAAGACGGCTCGCGTTGAAACAACCCTTAAAAAATAGGAAGTTGGACTTTTAACGGCGACCGGACTCGAAAATATGTATTGTAGCCGACGCGTTCAAAGTCCAGCTCGGTTTGGATACACGCACACAGAAATGAAAAATTTTGAAAGACAACTACGAGCGAAGCCGGACCATTTTCTCACACAGAGATTATTATAAAGGACTGCGTGCCCAGCCGCTGTAAACAAGGTGAGATCTCCAGGTGAAATTAAAAACTAGGTCATTTTAATTTACTTGAAATATTTCTTGTATGTTTTCTTTACATGAAATACTGCTGTGATGCTTATTTTTGTTAAATACACGTTTGCTGTTACAGTCGTCTCGTTTCTAGCGGTTAATTGGTTCCATACCCGACCGCGTTAAATGAATTTCCGCGATATAAGATTCAATGTTAATAAATGGAGTATTTTCATAGTTAGAGAATAGAAAACCTATTTATGACTTTCCAGATATGTTTTTTTTAACATCATTAGAGCACTGTTGACATGAAGTAACATACTCACCTTTACATTTATTCATTGTTTGCACCACATTGCAACTTTTATCTTGCAGAGACCTGAGACGACCGCTCGCTATCAAGCTAGCGACCTAACCAGTTAGCCTCGAATTTATTTCTTCTAAACTTAGGAAGCCAAAAATGTACCACTTCCACACGGATTGGAGGACAACTTTTTTTCACTCAAGGTAATGTAATGTGAAGTAATGTCTCAGTGTTTTGTGTCATTTCTGCCACCTAGTGACCAGAATACAACATATCACTTGTATTTCAATATGTTTTCACTAATACCACAAAACAGCGAGCATTAATTTCTGAAAATCTGCGCTATAGCGAGGGAGCGCTAACGACTTACACCCAAAAAAAAAAAAAAGCTTTGTTTACAATACCTAGTTCAACGTTTATGGAATGCTATGTTTGGAAGTCATGAAAAATAAAAGTATTCAAAATGTGGTTACGTGTCAAGTGAGCATAATGAGTTAGTAAGTGTCCAGCCCTTGGGCGCTTAAATTTTTAAAATTTTGGTCGGCATCGGCTCCAAGAGGAGGAAGACTCTTGTTATCCAGGGGAAGGTCGTCTTCAGGACAGCAGAGCAACAGGAATCGCTGCGGGAATAAAACAGATAAAGGGGAAATCGGAGTACCCGGAGAAAACCCACGCAGGCACGGGGAAAACATGCAAACTCCACACAGAAATGCCCAACGGAGATTCGAATCTCCTGACTGTGTGGCCAACATGCTAACCACTAGGCCACCGTGCGGCTATTGAGAAATACATTTCTGAAATATTTCACCCTGTGTGTACTGTGTGTGAATCAATAGAATAGAAGAGTTTCTACTACTGAACTAAATACACTTCACAGATATTATAATTTATTGATCTGCACTTGTATATCATGCGTGTATAGGCAGTCACACACATTTGAAATCTCTACTTTTTGAGGGTTTATGGGTTTTGAGAACATTATAGTAGTAATTGTTTGGGGGAAAGGGAGTATATATGTATCGTGTGTCAGAATTAGTAGCAATATGTTCGTGCTGACGTGTGTTAAGTCCTACCTTTAATTACAAAAATGTCTCTAACAGCAGATGTGTAATAGTAATCGTCCCAAGCCTCATCCAAATCTAAAGCATTTGTACACACACACACTAAAAATGTTCAGTATATCTGGAAGTGGATTTAAATGAACGATCCAGCTCATTCCTCCACCTGCTCTGCTCTTACTGCAGATCACAATGTCACCTGCCAACATCGTCATCTGTCAATCTGTCTGTCACCATAGTAAACAGTATAAACGGGCTCAGGGCCGACCCTTCATGCAGTCCAACCTCCACCTGGAACCTATCAGTGACACCTACAGCACACCTCACTGCCGTGCCGCTGCCCTCACACATGTCCTGTACAACGCTATCATAGTTGTGTCACCCCATTTTTCCTCATGCTACATGTTTACAGTAAACCATCAAAATCAAATCCACACAAACTATGCGAGTGCAATTAATCTTGGCTTTTTTTAAAAATAATTTTAAGGAATGCGCTTTGGAAAGTTTTGCTGTAGGCCAAGAAGGGTTTTACGTGAAGCCAAGTTGTTCTGAAACAACCCCGACATTCATCCATTTGTAATTCCATTCATGTTACGTACGAATGAGGCCAGCTTAAACTTGTGAAAGTCCTTTTTTTCATGCAAACATATGGACGCTTTTAAAAAGTATGTCACATAGCTGCACTGGTTTGACTTTTGTGTTGATGAAAACAAAGCTCAGCTGGTCCTATTCTCTCTGGCAACAGATGCACTCCTGATCAAAATGTTACGATCAGTTGAAAAACTTGAAAGAATTTACATTTTACACTGTTGGAGCTAAAGGAGGTTGTAAGTAGAGCTTCAAAATGCAAAAAGAGTGAAACAAAAAAAAATGTAACCATTAAACTGAAATAGGTTGTCCATCAGCTCATCTAATGTTTAAGGTCATACCTTAAAAGAAAACCAAACCCCGGCTAAAATAGAAATAGCATTTTCAAAAAAAAGGTAATGAGTAGCTGCAGCACTCTTGTTAATCACCGCAAAAATTGGTTTGGCCATGCTTGATGCCAGTGTTTCCAGGCAGCTGGTGGCAATGTTGCTCCAGGTGGTGAAGATGGCTTCATGGAGGGCATCCACTGTCTGGTACTGATGCCCATTTTTGTAAACTTTCCTTGCCATCCATCCCCAAATGTTCTCAATTGGATTTAGAGCAGAGAAACATGCGGGATGGTCCAAAAAAAGTACGGTTATGTCTCTCGAAGAAGTCCTTTGTCATGTTGAAAAACCCAGTCATTACCACACAGAGTAGGGCCTTCAGTCATGAGGGATGCCCCCTGCAACATCTCCACATAGCTGCCGTCTGACGCCCCTGCACAACCTGAAGCTCCATTGAAGGAAAAAGCACCCCAGATCATGATGGCATCCCCTCCACTGTGCCATGTGGAGTGGCTGAGGGCCGGCGACATTTTGGGGGGGGGGGGGGGTCTACCACTTGACTTTTTGTTCCATAATCCTCAGGATCTATTAAGACGTTTCAAATGACCGTCTTACTGCGTCCAACTTCAGCAGCAATGGCACGCTGCGAGAGGCCTGACTTATACAGCTCAACAATCCGACTGTGTTCAAAGAGAGAACGTTTTTTGCCTTTGCCATCAAGAGATCATGACAGTGTGAATACCCGACAAAAAGTGACATTGAATTCACATTTTCAAGAAACAATTGTCTCACTCCCATCTTCTTTTTGCATTTTGAAGCTCTACTTAAAACCTCCTTAAGATCCAACAGTGCAAAATGTATTGCAATTTTTCAACATGTCTTAAAATTTTGATCAGGAGTGTATGTATAGTTTGTATTTACTGTAGTGCTGGGCGATATGGACCAAAACACATATCCTCATATACAGTATTTATGTTGAACATTGATATAAGATGTATATCCTGATATTTTTTCCACTCATTGAGTTTTGACAAAGTCAAAGTCAATGCGTGTTTCATTAAAATACATTTAAAAATGATAGAAAAATTAAAATATAATCAGTCTTCTTTATAACAAAGTTTTAGCTATGCTCAAATTCTCATACTAAAAGCAGTAAAAAGAACAAAATAAATAAAGTGCCCCGTTTAACCTTTTTAAATATCAGCAGCAACTCAAAAATACCCTACTTTGAACAGTATTATTTTTGTTAGAACGCGGAATATTGTAGGAGAGACAAAAAAGTGAGTAAAAATACCTTAATTATGTTTAGAACTACAAATAAACTTGATTCAGTGCTCACCTGTCGAAGGGTACCTTTTCCATGCACTAGTTTGTACACCACAAAGAGAGGAATGAGGGAGAGGGAGACTGTTGCAAGGAACCAGCCCAGGATGTTGGCCCACAGTGGATAAACATAAGTATTGCTGAACTTCAAAGGTGAGTATTTGATGATGGAGAAGATGAATGTGCCCTGAGGTGAGAACACATGTTGGGATTAATTTAAAAATGATACCACCTGCTGCGGTTCCTATTTATTCACTACATGAAGCAAACCGTGCACTTGTGTGAGCAATTTGCACTTCCTGCACGGCCGTGAGACCATGCGCATGTGCATTTGGTTTGTCATATGTTGTATTTCGTCGTCGAGTACACAGAGAGGTGAGTTGAATGCTTACAAAACACAAGCAGGGAGTGATGTAGCACCAGCAGATCTTCATTAGAGGTAAGGGACGGTATCCAATCATATCTGTGATGTTGCCATAAAAACGCTCAGCACCTAATAAACCAAGAAGAGGTATTAGAAAGGGTTTAGAGGTTTAAGCGTTGTAATAAGAGCATACCATAGACCCAGGCAATGCTGACAGACTGGCAGATAGACAGGAGGAGCAGGGTGGTGCCACTGCACACATAGAAATCCACCAGCTGGAGAAGGTACATCCCCCCCTATGAGGGCGGCAAAAATAATATTTAACATTATCAATATTAAAGGGATTGTTCTGATTTTTCCATCCCCATCAGCATTATAGTCCAACAGCGACTTAGGCCCCACTTGGTCTCCTAAATCCAGTTCTGGTCAAATTTCCGTGATGAAGAACGTAAAACGCTTGTATCTGTCTCCCGCCGTATCCCTGCGCAGTGTCACCTGTGCGTTCATGTGTATGTGACGAAGACGCTCGCATCTACTTCCGCGACGGAGCGCCGCGGCCATCTTGTTTACGTATATGTTCTACAGCGGAAGAAGATGCGAGTGTCTTCGTCACATTCACATGAACGCACCGGCGGCAGTGCGCAGGGATACGGCGCGAGACAGATATAACGCCGAGCGTTTTGTGAGGTTTGAGTTTTTTGAGAAGGCATTTTTGTGATGCAAATGTTTTAATCTTTTGAAGGCATATTGCTTTGAGAAGCCAAACTCTTTACTTAATTGTCCCTAGCAACTAAGTGGAACTACGTTCTTCATCACGGAAATCTGACCAGAACTGGATTTAGGAGACCAAGTAGGGGGTAAGTCGCTGTTATTGGACTAAAATGCTAATGGGGATGTCATACAACTTCATGTCAAAAAAATCTCTGAACTATCCCTTTAACTATAAAAATATGAGTGTCCAATGATAATACTTTTCCTAAAAGTGATGTGAAATATCATCACATTTTTTTGGTTACATTTGTGGTTATTCTTCTTATTTGAATTTGTAATGTCAAGATACACAGGATAATTGAAATCTGGAAAGAGAGATTCAAGCTTGAGGTCTTGGCAAGCGACAAATATATTTCTTTTCACTGTTTTAAACTTTTTAGGCTGCTCCCATGACTTCAGCACGAATGGAATTGCCACTAGGGGATCAGCAATAGGCAACCACAAAGTGGCACAGAGCAAAACTAGCTTTGGTTCTTCTTTCTTGTATATCTTTAAATGTCTTATTTGTTTTATTTTGTTTGATGTATTTTTTTAACAAGACAGTTGTGAATTAGACATGCCTAAGAAGGAGGGACAGAGACATTAGCCTTGGGTCAAAGTCCTGATTCAATACATGTGAGATGTGTTATTATGTTACCATGATGTTGGTGTTTATGCATTGTTTCTGCCAAACAAACAAATTAAGGACAGCGTTTGTCTTTAAAGTTCTTCTACAGTCCAATGCGATCGTTGAAGTGACACATTCTTTTAACCTTTAAAAACAAAAGGAAACATGTAAACAAAAGGGTTTGCACATGCGTTTTAGCTACTCCGTAAACAAATCATTCCGCCCATTGTTGCCAACTTGACGATTTTGTTGCTAGATCTGGCGACAGTCCAACCCCCCTTGATGACATATTTTCTCAAAAGCGACTAGCAACAAATCTAGTGACTTTTTCTGGCGTGGTTGGGGAGTTTTCTTATGGTTTTGGGGACTTAAAAGTGAAAGCAGGTATTGTTCTCCATTTTGTATTCTCACTGAGTGGCAGTGGGTGGTGCTTTGCTGGTCCGCCCCGTTCCAAAGGCAGTCACAAGCCAGCGGTGTACAGTCAGCTTCCGCGCCACACTAGAGCATGATGTGGAGCTTTACGTGTCAAAAGTGCAAAGGAATCACGCAGTTCTGTCGTCAGATCTTTTGATTGTTGAAATATCTCTTCAGAAGCAAAGCACATACAATCTTATAACTGTCGCCTTCCGTGTTTTTCTGTTTGTTTTTAACTGGAATGTTGAGCTCCAAGTGGGATATTTCCAGCCTCCTAGCAAGTGTCTTGAATGCAGCATACTGCATTGATATCCAGGTATGAATGTTCTCTAAATTTGAGTGGCCTTAGTGTAGTTATGGCACGTATGTGAAGACAAGTGTACTGTATAATACAGGATTCACAGTCATTTTTGCAAATTGGTGCATGAAACTTTGCAAAAGTGCAAAGGAGAGAGAACATTTAAGTGGATTATTTTCATGTAAATATCAACTAACTCCACCTACGGTGCTTCCTATGCTTGGCCTTCACAAACCTCGGTCACCAGGGACAATCCCAGCAAGCAGCAGACAGTACAAATGGCCAGCAAGACAAGCTCGCGTCTGTATCCTTGACGTAGGTAAAATGGGAAAAGATCAACCAGCGACGTCATCAGACACTCCAGACCAACAAACTGCACCAGAAGGAAATAACAGGTCATTTGAAACTCTTTGGGGGGTCCGCTCATTTGCTCAAAGACATAATGTTGCATACCTGACTGTCCAAGCCAAGTAGGATGATCATTAGGAAGAAACACACCGCCCACACCTGCGGCATGGGCATCATGGCGACAGCACGGGGGTAAACGATGAATGCTAATCCTGGTCCTAAACGTACAGTACAATGAGACGTGTTTCAAAATGAAACCTATCAAGAAACAGGCGAGAAGATCCACAAAAATCCCTCTAAAAAGATCTAAATACCTTGTGTGGAGATGGGTGAATATTCCAGAAGTACACCTAGATAGTATTCTTTGGTTGAATCCAAAAATACCATTTAGAATTGAGGCCAAAGAGTTCAAAGGTAGTGTCCTCAGAACAGGGAAGGATTTTTTTTTTTTTTTTTGCCACAATCTGGGAATCCTTGAGGTGTTTTAAGGACAGACAGATGGAATGTTGCAAGTATGAATGTCCTTCGGGAACATTCTCCTGACTTCTTACATGGGAACTCATGGCCAGAGTGACTGTTTGTTTCTCTCACCAGGGCTGTTTTTCCCGCTGCTCAATTTGGCCTCAAGAGTCCTGGTTGTCCAAAACTGAATTCCAGAGGTTGCTTTATTCTTCAGAACATTCAATGCAGCCTTTCCCCAGATTTGTCTCATGCCACATGCTGTCTGCAAACTCTTCAACCCAATATTTAGTTTGAACTCAAATATGCTTTCACTACTATGTAGACGTTCCAGATCATGTCTAATTAATATAATGTGACATAATGAAATCATAACACTTCAAATAATATTAACCTCAACATGTATGTGTGAATGGATATACTTTATGTAATATTCTCTTCAAAAATAAAATTGCTAAAAGTTTTACAGTTTCGTTTTTGCTTGATCGTTATGGGGCACAAATTGAAGATGTTTTGAAAAATTTTGCATTATAAATGTGAGGAAAAATGTAAACGTATATACTTTAGTAGTAGTGTGCAATTTGCGATTACTGAGCAATACAGTAATCCCTTGTTTATTGCGGTTAATTGGTTCCAGATCCGACCGTGATAAGTGAATCTCCACAAAATAGGATTTCTTCTTTAAAAATGAACCACAACTTTTAAAAATAAGTATTTTCATAGTTAGAGCATAGAAAACCTGTTTACGACCTCCTAAATACGGAACATGAAAAAACACTCCTGAAGTCACCTTTACAATCACATTACCAATATAGTAGATACACTGTAATCACAGAAAATAAGCCATGTGAGACATAAATAACGCTCATGCTTGTGTGTGTTGCAATAAATGTGTTCCAGACATGTACAGTACACAAGAAGTGACGTTGGGGGTTCAGAGTTGAGTTTTAGCTGGATTACGGCCACAGCAGTAGCCGGTGTTCTGATTATGATTATCATTACGATGATGATGATGATGATTATTATTATTGTTATGTTATTTGCGCTTGTTGTGAGATCATTTAAACCTGCAATAAAAGCCTGTTGTTGACAAGTCTGGTGCTGTTCTCACTGACCAATGTGGAATACTACATGCACAATTTGAATGAGTCTTCTTAATGCCTCGTATTTGTATTTTAGTTCTTTCAGCCATTTTATGCTTGAAAATGCTAAATTTAGACACAAAATACAAAAAATTGGCTTAAGTATGCATTTTGTAACTAATAGGCCTTATTCAACCACAAAACAGCTTGATTTATTAAGCATTTGTGATCTATCTTTCTCAGTTGTCTTTATAAGTTGATGTTGACATTGTAAATTTTCACTGGTACAGGAGTGACAGGAGTAGCAGATACTGGCACACAAGCCTAGAGCGCCCCCTCTCGCGGCTGTCTGAAAAAAACATATATAATTCGCTCCGGAATATAAATCGCAGGACTGGCCAAACCATGAAAAAAAGTGCGACTATAGTCCGGAAAATACGGTACATTTCCAGAATGAAATAGTGCCACAATGCAAAACAGAAAGGAAATTAAAGATTACATAACTAACAAAATAAATGGTACACATTAAAAGAAATTGAATTAAAATGAAATTATAATCTGCAGGTTTTCTACAATTAAGAGCATAATTGTAAAAGACAGTTCCATGGCTTGTTGTCTCTGAGGTTGACAATTTAAAAAAAAAAAAAAGCTTCATTGTGAAATACGACTTGCCATCTGTTTGAACCCACACATTCACAAAATACCACAGAATGGAAGTTGGACTACTTCAAGTTCTCATGTGTGCACATCTAATGGCGCTCACAGAGGTCCAAGGCATGCTTGGGTCATTTATGTGTATGCTCAGACACTTGAAAAATTAGGGGGAACATTGATCTTCCCCCTTGGGAAACTGGGCATGGCAGTTCTCCAACATGATAAGGAGCCCAAACACATTTCCAAGATGACAAGTGCCTTGCTGAGGGAGCTGAAGGTGATGGAGGTGTATGACTCCTCCAGACCTGCAAGGTGCCCTAACATCCACCAGCTCCAACAATGACGTCATCATGGAGGTGTGGAAGAAGATTCCAGTACTGGAACAATTTGTGCAGCTCTGGTGAATTCCACGCCCAAGTGGGTGAAGGCAGTGAAGGATAACAATGGTGCTCACACTAAATATTCACAATTTGGACTATTTGGAGGTGCACTCACATGTGTTGCCGACTATTTAAGCAATAATGGCTGTGTGTTGACTCATTTGCAGTGTACAGTGTTCCCTCGCTACATCGGATTAGCTGTTTCGCTGATTTTCTCAAGTTGGTATATATATTTTTTAACAGCGTATGAACACGCATTGTGTTCGGCGTCCTTGTGGTGTATTAGAGCGATCCATCGGTGCTCTGTTGTATGTGTCTGTTATTGTATTTACTACTTCTACCAGTAGAGGGTGTTGTATACTCCTGTTGAAGACGTGTGCGCGGCTCCACTTATTCTCAGTGTGTTTGCGTGCCTGTATGAGCGTATTAGGAACCCACAGTAGACAATAGCTGGCTAAATATAGAGCCACAACAGTCCTTATTGGCTAAGGGAGAACCCGCCTATTGTGTTATGCGTCCCGATTGACTGTAGACAACTAACCGAATAATGTAAAAGACAGTTGACATGAATTTACTATAACAATTGCCCTTTAAGAAATAGTATGCCACAGGCCCCAATTTGGGTCCCGAGCCGAAATTTGGGAAGCCCTGGTAATCGCCAGTAATCCAGACCAGGCTGTGATCTGTGTGGTCTTACTTCTCAACTATGTTGATGCTTTAAAATAAAGGAACCAAAAAGCAAGTCCAAGTTTAAAAGGATAAATAGTTTGGATTACATCACAGTTTCCTTAAAGGGGAGCACAATAACAACATTGTTAACATAACTCTTTAAACAACCAAAACTTTGTAAACATGCCTGTCAGTTCCCATGGTAGAGCAAACCCGCCTGAATGCAGTAAGTACTTGCCTGATTCAGCCACTTCGGAAATATCAACCCCTTGTTCGTAGGTCATAAATCCCAAGACGGAGAAAATGGCAAAGCCTGCCACAACGCTGGTGGCGCTGTTCAGCAAGCACAAGTAGAAACAATCCCTGGAAGATAAAACCCATCCAAATTTGCTCAGGTTGAAGCAGTGACAAAAAGGAAGTGCTGCTGCTTATTTGAACTGGAAATAGAATTAGAATAATTAAAAATGATTTCATCGCTCTGACTCTGATGCCAACCATGTGCATGGTAGTAACAAAATACAGCATATCTGTTGAGCACAAAAACACAGTCTGTTTCAGATTGTTTGACTAGCCACTCACTAAGAAATTAAAATGAATTGCATGTCTTCCAGGGGTGAAAACCTTTGAATACTATACATGTAATGTTTTCAGCCTTACTTGTAACAGTTGTTGTTGTAAGTATTGTAACTGCCAAGCGAGGTCAGGAACCCGAGTCCGATGGCGTAAGAGAAGAAGATCTGAGTTCCGGCGTCCATCCAGACCTCAAAATATCCAACACACCAACATGTTCTCAAGGCAATTTATCACGTTTAAATACCTCCACCAAGGCTGAACAACTTTAAACATGTCTGTCTGGCTTACTAACTATAGGGGTGTTATTTCATGTCTACATGGCTCTAATAATGGTAAAAACAGTTTTTAGAAGATCATAAACAGGTTTTCTATGCTCTAATTACAAAAACATTCATTTTATTAATATTGAATCCTACTTTACAGAAATTCACTGATCGCGATCCGGTCCCGAACCGTTTGTGTCCTGTCCCACTTAATGTTAAGTTGTTGTATGTAATACATGACATCTATTACCATGGTTAAGTGCATAGTTACAGTGTATGTGTAAAAAAAAAAAAAAGTATATAAACTGCACAACAGCGCTTCTCAGAGAGGCAGGTGTGGGCAAACACAACTCATTAATGCTACAGACGCACAAAACGTGTTCCCAGTACAGGACTAGATTGTGGCTAGATAGAACACACTTCCAATATACTGTTTGGTGTGTCACTATCCCAGTTGGCCCCAATGCAAGCGGACTTTTGTCTGGATCTGCACCAGAATTTGAAGGGGAAGGGTTCTTCCTTGACCCATGTCACATCACACTACAAAATTTCTCGATTTTTTTTTTCTTTTTTGTGTAATCCTACTAATTAACTACCTAACTAACTAACTACGCTAACTAACTACGCTGAAAACCCACAGCATTTCCGTGTGTGGAATTAAATTATGGAACGGATTGAGTAAAGAACTCAAACAATGTACAGAGATGAGCAAATTCAAAAAACAATACAAGCAGTTGATGTTTGCTAAATACAAGGCAGAAGAGTCCTGATTGTTCTGTCAGGTTTGTTATTTTTTTTTATTTTATTTTATTTTATTTTATTTTTTATTTATTTATTTGTTTGTTTTTTTATTTTTTTTAATAATTTTCTTTGTTGTGTTTAAAAAAAAAAGAAAAAGCTTTGTTCTTTTTTATTTATTTATTTAGTATTGTCATCATTATTATTATTATTATTATTAATGTTCTTTCTTTTTTGGGGGGGAGGGCTATCTCACCGTTATCTATTATGTGTTATCCTGACTATCACTGAAAACATGACATGGAATCCAGAAGTGAACTACATGTACTGTACTAGATGTAGAATGGATGGGGGGTAGGATTAAATAAGCTTTGCTTCTTCCTACTCCTTTTGGACATGTGGAACTGTCAAAGAATGATTCATGAGATGTATTCCATTGTAACCTTCATGTTCAAATAAACTAAACCAAACCAAACCAAACCAAACTAATAAGACACAGTGTTATAATTCAGTGTGCTTTGACAGACTTGATTGTAGAGTCATGGTCTTACCTGTGGATCTGACAGACGGGTCACGTCAGGGTAGATGTAGTAAATAATCCCGTCCATTGCCCCTGGCAAAGTAACTCCACGGATGAGCAAAATCAGCAGCATTGCATAGGGGAAGGTTGCTGTGAAGTATGCTGCCTACATTAAGTGACAGAAAGAATTAAAGTCAACTCATTTAATGCTGCAATTTTATGCTATTTCATTCTTTTTTCTTTTTTTTTTACCCTTGAAAACACACTGCATGAGTGTGTGCTGATTTCAGCCATTGCCTTGTGTACATGTTTTACCCCCGGGAACATGCCAAGCACTTACAGTGTCCCTTCCAGTTCTGATAGTTCAACTTAATGTATACATGTCCTGTCAACTAAATGGACATTTTTTAAAATTCACGGATGATTTGCACCAACAAGAAAGGACATATACCGCGCGCACAATTATTAGGCAATTTACATTATTGATTATTAGTTTTATTATTTAACAATAACAGTGCTCTTGGTCAATGCAAAATGTTAATAAACGTCAAACTTGAATATTTAAGGAAGTGAAAGTGAGGTTTTGTTGCTTTTGTTGAGACTATCTCTGTGTGCACAATTATTAGGCGACTCAACGAAAAACAAAAATATTCCCATCTCACTATTTTCTTTCTTTTTTTTTTTTTAAGTCAGAATGATAAACAACACAAACTTTACAAATAAATATTTCTGATACATTTCCAAAAATTAGTGACCAATATATCCACCTTTCTTTTCAATAACACGGAAAAGCCTTCCATCCATGGAGTCTGTGAAGTTTCTTGATCGTTTGACCGTCAACCTTTTGTGCAGCAGCAACCAAAGCATCCCAAACATTGTTCAGAGAGGTGTACCTTTTTTCTTCACTGTAAATCTTACGTTTAAGGTCCCACTCAAGGTGAGCTAGGAGGTCATGTCTTAACTTTTTCAGACCTTTACTAGCTAGCCATGGATGCATGAAAATCACGGTCTTCTTGAAAGATGCACACTTTTCCCTGTACCACTGTGAGAATAAAGTGGCAGTAGGTTTGGGAGTTGAGTTTGAGTCCATCTTTAATCTGAAAAGGCCCAACAAGCCCTTACCAGTACCCCACCTCCACCTTGCTGGCGTCTGAGTTGGAGTGGAGCTCTCTGCCCATTGCTGATGCAGCCATGGGCCCATCCCTCTGGTCCATCAAAAGTCACTCTCATCTCATCAGTCCATAAAACTTCTGAAAAATGTGTCTTCAGATATTTCTTTGCCAAGTCATAGCCTTTCAACTTGTGTGTCTTGTTCAGTGGTGGTCGGGTTTCAGCCTTTCTTGTCTCTGAGCACTGAACACCATGTACTGTACTTCTAGACATTCCAGGTAGATTACAGTTCTGGAATATGACAGCACTGGAGGATAAAGGGTCCTGGGAGCTTCACGTTGGAATTTTCTCAAACATTTGGCAGTTAATTTGCATGGTTTTCTCGCAACATGTTTCTTTCGACCCTTTAGTGCACTCGCAACAAAACATTTAATGGTTCTGTGGTCACGTCCTAATATCTCGGCAATTTCAAGAGTGCTGCATCCCTATGAAAGATGTTTTACAGTTCTTGACTTTTCAGAGTCTGTTAAATCTCTTTTCTGGCCCATTTTGCCAGAGGAAAAGAAGCTGCCTAATGTGCACACCTACTTTGTTGTGTAGATCTCCTAACGCCACACACCCCCTCAGTACACACCTCACCTGGTATGCTTAAACATTCAAGGCATTCAAGTTTATTCAGCTTGGGCTTGGAAAATATGCATAAAAATGAGAATATTGTCAAAATACTGCCTTGCCTAATAATTGTGCACACAGTGTAAAAAGACAATTTTATTTGTGCTTAACATCTCTTCATGCCCGTTTGACATGGATGTTAAATGTTTGAAATTGTGACAGATGCATCCTGAAACAAATTCATTCACTTTACATGATTTATGATGGAAAATATTGTTTTGAAAGTAGCACAACTTGGAAGTCAGCCACTGAGCAAAGTGATTTTGGCTTTGGAGGTTCAACTATAATTGTATTTCATGTTAATCTCATTCAAGTCAAGGCACGGCAGTCCAGTTCGTCACATTACACAACAGAAACAGTAAGATGTCCCTGCATGACCAAGAACACTCTGTGAAATGTGAAATGCCTTGGCTGATAATACTTGGCTATGTAATTTTTTGGCTCACACATTGTAGCCTTCAACATGGGACGGGATCAATTACAAGACAGGTGTGGACACAAATCAGATCAAAGTCAACACTGTTTTAATCCCTGTTTTCGGAGGACACACTGGAAGAGGGACACTGCCAAAGCCTAAGCATTGTGTTCATTTAAAGGGTTTTTCATAAAAAAATGAACAAATTCATTTTTTTGGAGTACAGTATTGGAATAAAGAGTAACAGGACATTTCATTAGGTACACTAAGGGTTTGTAATTGTACAAAACTCCACCGGATCACACCGAGAATTTGACATGACAGTGTGAACACCTGACTGAAAATGACATTGAATCCACATTTGTGCCAAGATTTTGTCTTTTAAAGGCTGTGGTCTTACATTTTTGATCAGCTGACGAACAGCCTATTTCACTTTAATTCTTGTTTGCAATAAATTCCTTACCCCAAAACGTTTTTGTCTCATTTCTTCTTTTTGCATTTTGTAGCTCTACTTAAAACTCCTTAAAATCCAACAGTGCAAAGTTATAAATTCTTGCAATTTTTCAACTGGTCTTAAAATTTTGACCAGGAGTGTAAATATAGGGGTGCGAAAAAGTGTTTGCCCCCTTCCTGATTTCTTTTTTTTTTTTTTTTTTTGCACATTTGTCACACTTAAACGTTTCAGATCTTCAAACAAATTTAAATATTAGTCAATGACAACACAACTGCACACAAAATGCAGTTTTTAAATGATAGAAGGGCTTGGTGATAACGCATCAAGACAACTCCACAGTTCACAACCAATATTAATGTGATAACGTGACAAAAACATCAAACTTTTAAATAAAATACATCTACTCACCACAGTCCATTTTTACTTCCTCAGTCAGCTATTGTGGGCATAACTTAGCTTGTTGAACAGTTTTGCTTTGCCAGCCGGCCCACAGAGGTAAATCCGAAGTCTGATTGGCTAAAAAAAAAACGCCCCATTGCTAATTGTGTATGTGACAGGGCCCGGAGCTCCTATTTCTGAAGGTCCTGGACAGATTACATTGATATGACAACACATAGACGTGTTGAAATCTGATTAGATAAAAAAAATCTAACATACAAGTGTTCTGCTGGAGCTGCTTTACTGCCACCTGTCTGCACTTTGTTGCGGTGAACTAATGGTCCTGCCAGGGCGGAGCCACCTGCACGCACCTGAGAGCAGTCAGCCCTTCTTAAGCCATGCTTGCACACTCACTCTCTGCCAAATTGTTGCAACATCTACGCTCGCTTCCAGCTCAACCGTTTCCTCTTGTTGCGCTTCCCTGCGTGTATCCTACTCGTTGGCCATTTTTCTGACTGTAGCTTTCGTGAGTACTTATACAAGTCCTACTTAGATTTTTCAGTCGCTCCCTTAGTTATGTTTTGTACCGTGTGGCTTCGCTTGTTTTCTTGTTGGACTTTGTTTTTCTGTTTTTGTTTTTTCCACTTCTTTTGAGTGCACTTTTTGTTCCTAAACATTGTTTCTTCACATTTGTTGTCGTTTCTGCTGTGGGGACCAACCACGCACTGTTCGCCTTTCCTAACAACGCATACACTACTGGAAGCAATGCAGCCAAGAAGCATGTGACTAAATGAAGATAATAGACTGTTTGGTATAAATATTAGAATTTAAGTTGTAAATCTAGGTCAGTACTTCTGGTTGTGGTTAGGCCAGCAGAGAAGGTTTTGGCAATGGCGACAGTTTGTACCTGGAACAAAGTCTCATGCGTCTTCAAAGTGTGAGTCGTTTTACTTTATTTGTGTTTTATTGTACAGTGTTTAACTTGTCTTCACACTTGTATGACCGCTAAGAATGTTCAATTGCTGCTTTAAACATTGACTGTACAATTATTAAAGATTATTGCTGGACATAAAGGTGACAGTTTAACCCTGGAACAGATTAATTTACTCTACAGTATTTCCTATAGGAAAACTTTTGGAGGTTCCACTGTAAATACGGGGGAAAAATGATCTTACCTTCCCGGTGGATTTGATCCCCTTCCAAACGCAGAAGTAGCAGATGATCCAGGTTAGGATGAGACACATGACCAGTTCCCACCTCAGGCTGCCCACCTCCTCAATACCACCAGAGATCTTCAGCACTCTTCGCCTGCATGGGGAGAGCACATGCGCAGGAGCAAAGGTGGCCATGGTGAGGGGACAACCAACATGAATTATGAGAGTATGATGGAGGGATGACAAGAAAAGAGAAAGTGAGATGTTCTTACTGCCAGAATTCCACAACCGGCTGAGTGCTGTTGTGTCTGTCTGCCATGCTCAGGCTCTGATTCGAAAGGCTGGTGTCTATGCATGAGTCTAAAAGAGCAGGAAAGTAAGGCAAGTGCAACAACAAAAGTAAACATGCAAAATAAAGTGATCATGTTGTGCTCTTTCCTGCAGGGGGCACCCACCTGTGTTCCACTCGTGTGTACATGTGGCCCAAGGCAAGTCTGCGCGCAGGGAGGAGAAGAGATAAAAGAAAGCCCATGCAATGATGATAATGTAGGAGGTGGCGCCGAATGCAATGATGAGGTGACTTGCGTAGCCTATGCCTGCAAAACAAACAAAAAAGTGAAATAATTAAAAGCAAAGTCGAGGGTGCCAAGCGTAATGCGTAATTACGCACTCACTTATTAAAGTGGCATGAAAGCAAACATGCACCTTGGAAAAGTGGACAAATCTTCCTCCAACATGTAATCCCACCCTGATTGGTGTACTGTCCCATAGCAGTCTCCAGGAAAAACAAGGGAATCCCGCAGGTGATCATGAACAAAACGTAAGGGATGAAGAACACACCTAAAGCAATTCAGCAAGATTACAGTCAGAAATATTAAAACTTAAAAAAAAAAAAAACAACGCAAACCTCCGCCGTTTCTGTAGCACAGGTAAGGGAACCGCCACACATTGCCAGGTCCGATGATGGCGCCCATCACAGTCAGGATAAACTCTGCTTTGGTGCCCCAATAGCCCCGTTCCTCCTTGTGTTCTTTGGACTTCTTTTGACCTCCGTTGGGCATCAGAACAACACCATTCTTTGCAGCCATGATCCTTCTTCCACTTCAACTTGTAAATGGGTGCAACTTTTCCCCTTATAGAGGCGGAGAAGGGGTGGGTTGCACCTCAGGGATGTTCCAGCTGTGATTCAGCCTCAGTTGATCACGTAACTAAGCAAGCAAGCAAGGGAGATGGAAAGTTGACTTCTGTTTCTTAATTTGTATTGTGTGCATAAGTACGCATATGTTATGCTGTACTTAAGCGAATTTGCGTATGAGGAGGTTAATTGCAAACAGGCAGCATCTGCAGCACATTAACTGACCTGTGATTGTAGATTCCACTCCCCAAAAATATAAATGTCCAGTCCAATACATTTAATTGTGCATGACTATAAACACAAAGCAACACAGACTAGTGTGATTTCCCCTCCAGAAAATGTAATGTAATGTGATGTCATTCAGTTTGGAGCACATTTGATTTGCATTACTTTTGCATTTGTAGCAATTCCAGAATCAACCTTTGGACGTCGCAGTTTCCATTTATGTGCCAAATGTACGATTGTGCATTACTATCCAAAGATTTACTGTATGTAATTCACGTTTGCAGTGATGGTGAATATGTTTGATGCCAATATGTATTTAATAATCTGCATCACTTTTGAAATTGCATTTTTTTCTCCAGATGAATCTATTCAAAGTGAACACATATACTATCCAGCCACAACATTAGATGCAATAATGCTCAGTTTTGGTTGACACTGTCAGTGAGATATTAATTTAACGGTAGATTTATTATCGTAGCAGTTTATCTATAGATCACACGTTGCAGGGTAACTTTACATCTCAAGGCCACACGAACCATGACAAAAATGGTCAAGGCCTACACATAGATCATCTTACTTCTTTGAGAAATTCCATTAATAGTAAGCCATAAATCAACATTGTCAGCCACCTGTTATGTTCAAGCCTAAGGATTGTTCACAAAGACACCTTTTTATTAAAAGAAAAATATATACAGCCATGCAACACCACAAAAGTACAAAATACAGTACAATAGAATAAGTATAAATAAGCATAAAAATGACTAAATACAACACAAATAGAATGTAAAGGTGTTTTTGTGCAGTGCACAACTGTTGTGTTTTTAATTAAACTACAGTCATACATTAAAAAAGGAACTAGAATAGGAAGAAAGCATAATACAAAAAGTATAAATGAGCATAAATAATACATTTCTTAAAAAGCACAAAAGGTACAAAAAAATAATACAAGATTACAAAAAGCAATTCAATAAAACAATTGTTTTCAAGGATTCAAGAGCTTCATTGAATGAAATTCAGCACTCGGTCATACTACTCTATCCATAAAAATGAAATCAATATTTCTTCGATTTAAAATGAAACATTAAACAACCAAATAAATACTACTACTACTACTATTACTACTACTGCAATACGACCAGCTAAGCTCATAATAAACAATATTAAGTATGAAAAGACAGCAGCATTGAAGCAGATATTTCAACACAGGCAAACCAGGGGGGAAAACATTCGGTATGGCCACATATAAAACTCAGTATTTTGTACAATGTTTGGCAGATGACTGTGAATAACAGTGCAATTATTTGCTCCAAATGTGTGAGTGTGCATGGTGTGTTGCATAAAGACATGAAATAGTTGAAAACAGGGCCATCAAACAGTGGTGAAAGCTTATCTTTCACAGAGACCTTAGGGGGAAAAATTACACTAAAAATACTTACATGCACGAACAATGCTAAAAACATTCAGCGTTTCAGTATGTGGAATCAAATTACGCAACGCATTGAGTAGGGAACTCAAACAATGCACAAATGATCGATTTCAAGAAAATGTACAAGCAGTTGATCTTTATAAAGCACAAGGAAGAAGAGACCTGATCCACTGTGTGCATACAATACTATGTCTAATCACTCTTACACGGACTACTAACTCTTCATTTTTGGTGAGTACACTATCTGTATGACGAAATGACGAATCTATATTTGGATTTTTTTTTCTGCATTTATGATTTTCATGAGCATTTTTGAGTGCCAACAAAATTTTAACAGTTTTTTTGCTGGTTGTTGTCAGTCAAACTTGAGCGTGTTCTGACTCGATGAAAGAGACAAGTTCAGCAGCCGTTTTTTTTTTTGTTTTTTTTAACCTCTTTCCTTTTATGATGGATTATCTTAACAATGACTTTTTCCAAAATACCTATTTGAATGATTTCCACATGCGAGAACAGCGCACGTAACCGGCATTTTCGCTCTGACCTAACTTGACATCTAGCTACGAATATACTTGTTTGACCTCCATCTGCTTGAGCCCTTGACGACTGCAAGCAGATGTGACGTCGCCCGCAACCCAGCAATAAATATCAACGTTTGCAGTGAAATTTACCCCTGCTGATGCCATTTTTTTGTGCACAGCAACCTTTATAAATGCTTTTTCCACATTTAGAGTAGCTGTTGCACAATGAAGGCATATACTGTACAGTATTAGTATTATAAAATATTATATACTGTATTAGGGGTGTCACAAGATCTTATGCCACAAGATCTTGTGAGATTAAAGCCTGACAAGATTTCTCGTTCAAAAAAAAATGTCTTGTGGCCACTAACATAAGATAAGATAAGATTAGATGTGCCTTTTTAGTCCCACAGGGGAAATTCCAGGTTTACAGCAGCAAAAGCAGAGTACAAAAGCACACAAGAGCATGGGTCAAAATCAAGGTAATACAAAGAAGATGTTATATACACTATTTACTTTTACTAGGCCTGGGATGATAATAAATAAATGAATTAATCACACAATAGATGAAAATGAAGTAATAATTTTGCCAGCCTCAATATATTGCCATGTGCACATGTGCCAGTTTTCCCCGTCCCTCGCCTCCAAACAGGCAGGAAGAGGGTTCACTCTGTGCATTGCTTTCAGTGCCTTGCCGCGTTTGTTCCATAGAACGAACAGAGTGAGCACTTTTTGTCCCGGTGGGTGCAGAAAAGTGTAACATAGTAGAAATGAAATTAGTAAATTACAATATATTGCCATATATTTTTCATATTTTTTCATTGTACTTTTCTTCAAAGTAATGTTAAAATCTCATCTCGTCTTGTGAACTGGGTGTCTTGTGACACCCCTAATGTTTTTATATATCATATATCGCACACGTATGCTACCATGTGATGAATGATTGACAACAGAATACTTTTCAAAGGGAGTTGCTTCTTGCCTGAGAAATATGTAACACATAGCTCATATCCGTTAGCAATCCAACATGCCTGCCAGGGGACACATACAAAAGAGTTTATTTATCCTCAGAGAAGAGTTGGAAAAATCACAGCATTTGTAAGGGTGCGGCATTGCGACCAGAACACACCCGATCCCCAGGTGGGGGACAAGGAGCAACTCAAAGTAGGTCGTGCTTCCCCAAAGAACCAGATCAAAGAGAAGGATGAAAAGAAGACCCCCTCCTGTCATCTATACTGGGGAGCCAGAACCTGAGAGAGTCTGACCTTCTTGTGCAGACCAGAAGGCTGGTACTCCGAGAAGGTCTTCTTTCTCCAGAGGTTCTGTCTTCTTTGAGACTGTACTCTCAATCAGTCACACTGTGAAGTAAATTTAAGATGATGAATCTGAAATTGACAGTCGCTCGGGGAGTCTTATCAGACATAAACCAACACGCTCAAGACTCCTTTCCCTTCAACGATCTTGCTAGTGGTAGCAGGGGTGCGTTAGCGAATCCCATTTTATTAAAAAACTTGTGAGTTTTGGATGACTTGCACATCTCTAGTGGCCAGTGTGACTGAAGAGGCTGCACATGGTTTTGGCAGTCTGGGCCAACAAGGCCTTCACACACAGTATGTGTATGTTGGACTTTTTTGTCCAATCAGATTTCAGCTTCCTTTTTCAATAACATATCAGTTTGTGATTTTATGAATTTATTATTATAGTGGTCTTTGTAACCTAACCCTCCCCACTCCAAAATTGGAAAAAATGTGCTTATTTACATACAAACGTGTACATAGTTTGATTTCACTTTCATTACAGCACAGTGTATCGACCTATCCTATCACCTATCCTATAATTAATAATAACTATTATTACTATAAATTATAATTATCCATATAAATAATAGTAATACTAAAAAATAATTGTTTTTATATTGTAGGTGTCCATTATTTATGCATTATCCATAGCTGGCCGGATATTGGTGGACTGCGGCGGAAACCAGTGATCTCATCATGGGCTGCGTGAAGCGGAGGGCGGGGCTCCACTCAAGCCAGCATCATCCTCCTCCTCCTCACCATCACCACCGGCCATAGCTCCCTCATCGACCTGACAGATGATGCTGAAGATGCTGACATATTTCTTCTGCCTTTGAACAAATACAACAACAAGCCATGGACTGCCTATTAGGACGTCTCGTAATGGACTGTGAGGTAAGACGATGTTAAATAGGACACATGGGTGCTCGAACGCCGTCTAATGTGGTGGTGGGGTTCCGCTCACTAGCAGGCCTTCAAGGGGATGAGACTGCTTCGTACGCATGCTTCGTTCTTGTGTTAGCACTGCCTTTATCCAACGTGACTGTGCGTCGATGTGTGCTATTTATGCGGTGGCAGCGCACAAAGGAAGCGATTGTGCATTATTCAGGCATGCATCGGCTTTACCCTGCATGTCGGAAGTGGGAAAATCTCGGCCTGCACCACACGGGTGACGTGCGATGGTGGGGGAGCAGGAGGGAGGGCGGTAAGCGGAGGGTGCTCATTTTGCTCAATGGCCATTTTCAGCACCATAATGGAGCATGTAAAAGCATCAAATGTCTCAGTAGCTATGCATTATTAGCTAGCCAAGTCATGCTGCACACGAGAGGATGCCCGTCCTGCACAGTGGGACTCGAACACAAACACACTGTACAGTAGTGTCTGCTGGCCCACATCTGCCTCAGGGTGTCACACTGGCCTAATTTGATTTCAATGAGAGGGTCGCATTAGTCACACTATTGTCTTTTACGGGTCAGCACTCATCAAAGTATATTGGCTGCTCTCGTGTAAATGGTGTGCTATTCAAGTAAGTCAATGTGATTATGGTTAAAAGGTGATACAGCCAGGTGTAATGCAACTATTGCGTGGGTGTAGATGTGACACATCCCGCTGGGCATGGTAAAGTTATGTATCACAATCACTGTATGTATGCAACATAAAAGTTGTTCAACAAAACAATTGGGTTCAAATAATAAGGCCAAAATAAATAAATAAATAAATAGATAAAAAATACGTCCTGAAATACAAAATTATCACAACAGAATTCATTGTTTTTATTTTGATTACTTGATTACTGATCACTTGTTGCTAGGCCGCTTTAACCCACTTGTAAAAAAAAAAAAAAAAAAAAAAAAGAAGCCATATCACACTGTTTATTTTATCACTGACTACAACTTTTGGCTGCTGCCCCACACAGTAACAGAAGAGTCCAAGCCAAATTGCAATTTTTGTGTAGAAGTCAGCATTATTCCATCATTTTGGCATGTATTGGTGTTTGTACTAGCTTTACACACAACAGTAAGGTTAGCTCAGATGCTAGCAGATGCCCAAGTAGGGATTGTGGGTTTGTCTTTGCAATGACACATTTGTAGTATCTTCTAACAGGCCATAAAATGACTTCCATGTTGTTGCTTTAAAGCAGTAATGATAGGTTAGTCAAAGTGAGTCAAGTCATTTGTAACACTGGTCCTTATCCAGTGAATGTAAAAAAAAAAAAAAGAAGTACAATCTGTAAATTGTGGTGGGTGCTGTTGTACTCCAGCCCTGCAGGTGGCAGTAGCATTAGTATTATCGTTATAAATGTGGCCTATTGAATTGACTTATTTCCCACTTATTAGCTATTAGCACTTATTAGCTTATTTGACCCATGCTAGTTGCCCTAATTTTTAGCATGCTTACTGAAGGATATATCTAATCAAGTGTACCCAACAGTAGGGAGTTTTGTAGTTTTAATACAGTTCAGAAATGTTTTATTTTACATAATCTAAATGTAGTGTAACAGGTTAAATATTTTCTTTAACACCGGGCTTTTTCTTCACCATTACATCGGTACATCCACTCAGTTGATATTTTGCCAGACTCATTAAATTTGCCCGGTTGCTTATAGTGCCTTTACTTGAGCTTTTTAGCATGGTTTGTTGCATAACCGGGATTAACAAGGTCGTCGACTAGACGTGCAAAAGAAGAGGAGGGAAAGGAAAGATTAAGCTAAAATTCTCCTAATGGTTGAGCAGTCCATCATGTGAGCAGACGGTATTAGGGCATTTTGTTACATCATCTTTGTCGCTGTGGTTATTATTTTTTGCAAGAATTTTGGATCGACTGCTGGGTTTCTAGTGGCAGAAGTGATGGACTAATATTATTTTTAATATGGAGCTCTATTTAGGTGAACATGTTTACTAGGATATTGCAGTAAAGGTCCCATGTTATAGTATTTTTTAACAATTTTAAGTCTCAGATGTCCCACAATAGTGCGTTGACCCAAGCCTCGATGCTTAGACAGTTCAAAAGTTATAAGCCCTACTAAAGAACACGCTTTATTGTGTCAGTAGCTTTAATGCTAATGAGCTGTGTCTCCATGAAAAGCTATTGTGCACTTTATCCACTTTATGCATATACACTGTATCTCTGCATTAGTTCAATGTAATAGATGCCATATATCACATACAGCAACATAACATTAAAGAGTGGGACAGAAGGACACAAAGGTTAGCAGCAATAGCATAGCTACGTGAGCTACAGAAGACTAGTTTACGTCGGCCGAATATCGCGATATATATCCTGTTTTGAGCTAAATATTGTGTATCGTGAGATTAGCGTATCGCGACATCCCTAGTGCGTCGAGTAAAATATGTCCCAATTGAAAGTATTCCGCTAACGTGATCGTTTCCAGCAAGAAAACATATTTTCCCTCAGAATGTACGGAATGACTTTACAGGCTCTAATGTTTGGAATGTTACATTTGATACAACTCCTGCATCTCCTCTCATTCAACTCTCCAGCTGTACATAATGTTGTGGTCAGTGACTGCTGCCATAGTACGGTAACTCCACACTGATCCCAACAGGCTGCAGGAAGGCTTCATTTATATTTTAGTCGCCCGGTCAATGGTGTGGAACATCCAGCATCAACAAATTCGAAATGTGGGTCACGGTGCCAGTGTCCTAAATGTTATGGTCTTTACCTTGCACCTACTATCAGTCTTTGTTGTTGGCTTTTGCTCGCCATTTGTTGAGTGTCTCGGTACAAAGAAACATTTAGCAAGCAAAACATAAATGAGGCAAATATTACTAAAACGTGAGTTAATATTTGCTAGATGTTGACCAAGTGGCCGCAAAACCTTCCTGGTGTGCAACAGTGGCGATTGCTGATTGACTACAAGGGAAGCTGAACTTTACATTTAATAAAATAATTGGTCATATATGCATGTTAAACTTAAATGTGGAGACTTAAAACTGCCCTAAAAGTGCAAAGTACTTTCCTGAGTATGTTCTTCTGTATCCGCTGATGCCATGGTAAATCTGCATTGAAGCTGTCGCTTCAGCATATGCGAGCTCAAAGCGAGAAAGAAAGACCCTGATTGGATAAACGGCAAAAAACGTCACTTCCTAGAGTAAGCTGGGCTTCTAAGTAGCAGGGCAGTTCTTGATTTTGACTGAAAGCAGCCAGAGGAGTGAGTAGAGGTGTTTTCCTCCTTCTTTCTGAGGGGCGATATCGGTCAGAGCAAAGTCTCTTTTCCGGAGTAAATTGTTTCACTCTGATTCAATTCTACAGCTATTTTCTCGCTTTGTACATACTACATTGTACAAGTAAACGGCACACCTGTAGTCCCAGCGTTATTGAAATTTGTTTGTCAGATTATATCACCGTTGTGGGAGGAGCTTGTTAGTTAGTGCAGACACCATGGGAGCAGACAGCGGTGCTAAAATCATATGAAATGTATGTCAGACCCCAATAACTGTCCCCTTTTTCAGAGACCAGCAGCTGGTTTGCTAACATGTCCCCTTTTAGGACAAAACAGAGATCCTCCAGGATAATGCACCAATTTTATTAAATTTTTGGTTAATATGAAGGGTTATCTGGCTGACCCGTCCTGTCAGATTTCATGCCTCTTGATGTGAGAGGAAGATGTCCGGCTCCCTTTGGTGGACTCGCCAGCCATTAGGCCCCCTTTGAAGTGTGATCATGACCTATGACAGTAATCAGCCCCAGTAAATTCATATCTGGTCTAAACCCTGCGGATGGATTTGGCATGCTTTTTTTAGGTTAATACCATATTAGTAGTGTTGGGAAATTGTGGCTGTCTTGAACCACAGTGATGATCAATTATCATCATATTATCATTGATGCAGAATGTTTTGGGTCATCTTGACTGAAGAACACATATTTTTCTCATGGTAAAGAGCTTCCTGGCTCACAGGGTAATCACGTACGTAGACTGACATGATAACATGATTGTCCACACATTAATGTGGCCATGACGTGGTGGTGCCTGGAAAATCTGCACCTATGTAAACCATGACCTTTAACCATGGAATTATTAAAAAATATTATTTATTTATTATAAATGATAAAAAATATAATTTTTCTGTTTTCTAATATGGCCGCACGGTGGTTTAGTGGTTAGCATGTTGGCCACACAGTCACAGTTTGGAGATTGGGAAGACCTGGGTTCGATTCTCCCTTGGGAATTTCTGTGTGGAGTTTGCATGTTCTCTCCGTGCGTGCGAGGGTTTTCTCCGGGTTCTCCGGTTTCCTCCCACATTCCAAAAACATGCATGTTAGGTTAATTGGCGACTCAAAATTGTCCATAGGTATGAATGTGAGTGTGAATGGTTGTTTGTCGATATGTGCCCTGCGATTGGCTGGCGACCAGTCCAGGGTGTACCCCGCCTGTCGCCCGAAGTCAGCTGGGATAGGCTCCAGCATACCCCCGCAACCCTAATGAGGAGAAGCGGCATAGAAAATGGATGGATGGACGTTTTCTAATACGTGCAGTTCCAGATCCAGGCACCGCTTACTTTGGACAACCTCCACCATAATGACTTCAAAAAGTCCATGTTGACTCAACGTGACCATGACTTCAACTTTAATCCGCATTGCAAAATCTTTTAAGCAACATTATGTCATCTCGTCTCCATCCAACTCAGAATGGATAATTTTGGTGCCAGTTAAGATTATACAGCCCTGTGAATGACCAGCGTGTACCCCGCCTCTCGCTTAAAGTCAGCTGGGATAGTGAGGACAAGTAGCATAGAAAATGAATGAATACAATTATAGAAAATAAAACGGTCACAGTAAAACAGTTTACATACTGTAGAAATAAAATAATAGCACAACCTGCAACAAACTGTAACCTCAGTACAGCACACGTAGTCACACTGTGCATCTAATCTTATTGTTTTTGTTGTTATCGTGCTTGTTATTAATATCCGGGGATTGCTATCATGCAATGCAATGAATTTCAGCAAGATGCTCATCATGAACAATCATTCTATCACTTCCAAGAAACGTCATCATTAACATCAATCCATCCATCCATCCATCCATTTTCTGTACCACTTGTGCTCATCAGCTGACGACGGGCGAGAGGCGGGGTACACCCTGGACTGGCTTTATTAACATGTTGCATTTCTTTGACATTGCCATGAAATACTGTAAAGCAATGTATCGAGCATATCGTCCTTTCATTGCTGTTTTTCCTCGAAACCACATTCCATGTAGTCCATAGTTGAAAATTTCATGACATATCATTAGGGTTGGATATCGTATGAATTTGAACATTGCCGGTTCCAATTCAGATTACTCGTTTCAATGCCGGTGCCCAACAATTCTCGATTGCGATTTTTCTAAGAGGCAGTGTCAAAAAAGTTGGCATGGTTTAAACGAAGACACTAACCAGAGTTGGTTTTGGATGAAATCTCTGAGCTTCTGCATCATTTTTTAAATTACAGGAGTGCCTCGTACCTGTTTTTTTTTTTTTTACATTATTAGAGCCCTGTAAACATGAAATAACACCCATTAGCCACCTTTATACTCGTATTACATAATATAGTAGACAAGCAATAATAAGACATAATAACTCACTGTTAGCATTGGGAAAGTTACCTCGTTCCTTGGCATACATAGACATAGACACTACTGCTATGGTATCTTTGTTTGCATCATATTGCGCATTGCTAACTGTTTCTGCAGGCTGGGACCGCTACGTCGCTTTAAGCATAGCAATATACAGAAGCTAACTAGTTAGTCTCCAGTTTATTCATTGTAAACGTAAGAATGGGTTTGAAACTGAGTGAGGAAGAAGAACAAAATAAGCAGCCAAAAACTGATTTATACAGTTGGAACATTTAGATGAAGCGGTATGAAGAAAGGATGAATCTAATGTACAGTTTTCTGTTGAAGCAGTTCTTTCTGCATTTCTCATTTTCATGAGCATATTGCAGTTCCAACAAATTTGGTTTAGTATAAATGTTTCATGTTGCTGGTCACTGCAAACGGGAGTGTGTTTATGCTCCACTCCACTCGATGAGAGAAACAGGTTGAGCAGCTACCTTTCTCTGCTGTTCTTTGGTTGCTTCTGGAATTTTTCTCCTTTCATGATGGACTACCTTAGTTAAAACCTTTCCTGAAATCACTATTTGAACAATTTCCACATGCGAGAACAGCGCATTATAAAACTCACTTTAATATTTTTTTCAAAATTTAAAATCATTAGTATATTATATTTTTGAGGGTTTTTTTATTCTCCAAACTTTTAAATAAAAAAATGTTTCATTTCTAAAATAACCCTTTCAAAAATAAATATTTTTATTTAAGGACTTTATTTTAGTTACTTTTTAATTTTTTTTAAATGAACTAGGATACCATTGATCATTTTAATTGTGAGACTTTTGACTTTTTTATGTTTTTTATACTGAAATATTAAATAATTATTATTATCATACTTTTGTTAACTTCAAACTTTTAAAATGTTTAAATGAGCATGATTAACAAGCATTTTAATTGGAAGACTTTTTACTTTTTTAGTCATTGTGTTTTGCATCTTTTATAACTTTTTGTGATTTTTAACTCATTTTCAGACTTTGAAATGAATTTAGTTAACTTTGATTGCAATACTTTTTACTTTCAAAATAAGATCACTGTGTTCTTGAATAACTTCTTTTGAAAACTGAAAATAGTCTTCATTATCATACTTTTGTTAAACGTTTAAAATTTCTAAATGTACTTGATCAACTTTGATCATTTTAATTGTAAGACTTGTACTTTTACTGCATTAACCTCACTGTCTCTGTTTGTCTGTCCTTGACCTTGCCCAGCCCTGTTGTCTAATAGGAGAATGAGGAAGAGGAGAAACAGGAAGCCTTGGGAGCACTGTGGACCGTTTCTGTGAAGCCCCCATGAAAGCATCAGAAGAGCCACTCTAGTATTCCAAATCAATGGCCAAGAAAGGGCGTGCAAAGGGCGAGAAGCCTGAAGCCCTCATCTCTGCCTTACAGGCAGCCAATGAAGATCTCAGGTCCAAGTTGACTGACATTCAGATCGAACTGCACCAAGAAAAATGCAAGGTACCATACAATTGCGTTGCACTGCATCTCTTGTTCACTATCTGGACTTTCACGGTGATTAAGTGACTGTCCATGCATTTAACGGTTACCTATTGAGTATTCTGCATCCGTACATAGTAAGCCATACTTGAATGCAAAGGCAGCATATTTACGACATACTGGATTACTTATTGGAAAGGGGCCTAGTATTGCACAGCAGACCAACTTATTCACTTTTATGGATACCCATTGGCAGATCATAGCTCTCCAATTCATATTTAGTTCAGTTAATGTTGTTAGTTAACCCGCTTCCTACTTAGCTGATTTATTAGTAAGATAGGTAGTTTTCCAATCCATAATTTAGCTTGTGGTGTGAAAAAGTGTTTGCCCCCTTCCTGATGTCTTTTTTTATTGTAAGCTTGTCACACCCAATGACAACACAACTGAACACAAAATGCAGTTTTTAAATGAAACTTTTTATTATTACGGGAGAATACATAACTGACATTAATTGGGATCTAGCAGTCTGGAAAAGGTTGTAAAGACATTTATGAAGCTTTGGGACTCCAGCGAACCACAGTGAGAGCCATTTTCCACAAATGGCGAAAACATGGAACAGTGGTGAACCTTGCCAGGAGTGGCTGGCCAACCAAAATGACCCCAAGAGCGCAGCGACGACTCAAGAGGTCACAAAAGACACCACAACAACATCCAAAGAACTGCAGGTCTCACTTGCACTCAGTGAAGGTCAGAGTTCATGACTCCACCATAAGAAAGACACTGGGCAAACACGGCCTGCATGGCAGAGTTCCAAGATGAAAACCACTGCTGAACAAAAAGAACATTAAGGGTCATCTCAATTTTTCCATAAAACATTTTGATGATGCCCAAGACCTTTGGGGAAATACTCTGTGGTCTGATGAGACAAGAGTTGAACTTTTTGGAAGGTTTGTGCCCCATTACATCTGACGTCATCCTACCAACAGTAATATATGGTGGTGGTAGTGTGATGGTCTGGTGCTGTTTTGCTGCTTCATGACCTGGAATACTTGCTGTGATAAATGGAACTATAAATTCTGCTGTTCACCCAAAAATCCTGAAGGAGAATGTCCGGCCATCTGTTTGTGACTGCTAACAAGCTGAAACAAACTTGGGTTCTGCAGCAGGAGAATGATCTAAAACACACCAGCAAGTCCACCTCTGAATGGTGGAAGAAAAACAAAATGAAGACTTTGGAGTGGTCTCATCGAAGTCCTGACCTGAATCCTATTGAGATGCTGTGGCATGACCTTAAAAAGGTGCTTCATGCTGGAAAACCCTCCAATGTGGCTGAATTACAACAATTCTGCAAAGATGAGTGGGCCAAAATTCCTCCACAGCGCTGTAAGAGACTCATTGCAAGTTGTTGCTGCTTGATTGTGGTTGTTGCTGCTAAGGGTGGCCCAACCAGTTATTAGGTTTTTCACACAGGGCCATGTATGTAGGTTTGAATTTCTTTCTCCCTTAATAATAAAAGTTTCATTTAAAACTGCATTTTGTGTTTAGTTGTGTTGTTAGTGTCTAATGGTTAAATTTGTTTGATGATCTGAAACATTTTTGTGACAAACATGCAAAAAAATAAGACATCAGGAAGGGGGCAAAGACCTTTTCACACCACTGTAGTTTGTTTGTTAATTAGTTAGCAAGTTGAAAATCCAGAATCTGAATGGCAGTGCCTGTCCAATCCTATGTCACTTGTCCACCACCAAGAACCAGGAAGTTGCCAGTCCTATTTGTTTATCATTGTAAGGTAAGAGTGAAAGTTAACAGTGAAGTTGGTACTGCATGTCCTCCTTCTCCTCCTTCTATGCAAAGGTGAGCAAGCTGGAGCGCGACAAGGTGCAGGAAGTGAAGCGGGTGCGAGAGCAGGAGCAGCACCGCCACACCGCCATGCTGACAGAGCAACGGGCCAAGTGGCACGAGGAAAAGCAAAGGGAGCTCCAAGCCCTGCGAGAAAGTCTGACGCGGCAACATGAGCAGGAGCTGGCGCGTCACGCCAAAATCAAAGACCAGGAAAACCAGAGGCTCAAAACCGCACTGAGCGCCATTCGGGATGGTAGCGGGGAGAAGGTGAGGCTGAGGCTTAATCCAAGAGCGAAAGGGTTGAGAGAGAATGCATGACACGGCCAAATATAATTCTTTGTGAAACCCACCCACCATTACGTTCCCTGTTTAAAGGTGCGCACAGCACTGACGCTGGAAGCCAAGGAGGAGGCCCGCCGCTTCTTTGACCAAGAGAGAGTAAAGCTCCTCCAGGAGATAGCCGAGCTGAAGACGTCCAAGAAACAGACTGACGAGGCTCTCAGCAACATGATCCAGGCGGACAAGATGAAGGCCGGTGACCTGAGGGTGGAACACCAGCAGCACCAGGAGCAGATCTCTAAGATCAAGTGGGATTGTGAACGGGACATCCGGAGACTGGTAATGCACAGTCACTGAAACTATGTCCATTAGCAATGACATCTCTTCAAAGTCTATATTATACTACTTTTCAACAATATTAAATATGTTTCAGAGGTCCCACAATATTGTATTGGAAGTGTTTTGGCCAAAATCTAGCCTTGATGCTAGATTTTAGTTTAAAAGTGCTTACAGTGACACGCTGTTTTTTGTGTCTGTAGCTTGAATGCTAATGAGCTGTGTTTGCCCACACCTGTCTCTGACACAGTGTTCCAAGAAGCCCTGTTCTGCACTTTAGCCAATTTTTACTTACAACACTGTAACTGTACTTGTCCCACGTGATAGATGTCATATATTACATACAACAACGTAACATTAATTAAGGAGTGGGACAAGAGGACACCAACGTTAGCGTAGCTATGTGAGCTACACGTCTGAAAATCTATTTGCCACCACTACGCTTCCATCTGTCATCATAACAGAGCAGAGACGTGTAGCTTGACATGATGCGCATGCGTTAATTATGCTAAAAATTATAAGGCCCGAAACCCGCCAGCGAGTCCTAACACTGCTCCACGGTGCCAAGATCCACCGGCAGACCTGAGCAAAAGCAGCTAGATCGATCGCCTTCAACCTGAAAGCCGTGCATCACATGCACCTCTCCGCGCATTCTTCATGATGAGTAGCGATGTGCGGATTGACACTGAAATATCGACACCTCCGATACAAGATTTTTAGGTTCTAAAATCAATTCTTAAATCAAAATATCAATACTTGGATACTTCAATCATTTGAGGTAATGTATACCATTAACAGGAACAGTGGAAAGTAACTGAATTATTGAGACCTTGTCTAAATGTTATGCAGTTGTTTAAAATAAATGCATAAATTACTCTGTCTTATATTGTTTATTTTATGAGTGGTGGCCCAGTTCTCAATACTTTTGTCTACATAACAGTTTATAGTAAAGGTGAAAAAGAAGACCCATTGTTGACAGCAATGAAAGTGAGGCAATTTCTGTGTCTTTTGCCACAGGTGGATGAAATCAAAGCTAAAGATCGCACCATCTTCTCTCTGGAGAAGGAGTTGGAGTCAGCAACGGGATTCCTACAGAAGCTGCAGCTTCAGAAGGATGCGCTGGATGAGCAACTTTTCCTGGTCAAGGAGGCCGAGTGCGGCCTAGGAAGCCCGAAAAGAGAGATTCCGGGTCGAGTGGGAGATGGCGCAGAACACTGTGGCAGCCCAGTAAGTACAATTAAAACCTCACCCTACCTTTTAAACCAGTGCTAGTATCTTTTTATTGCTAAATAACCTCCACATAGTAATAAAAAGCCTATGCAATATAACATAATACATATGTAATTCAGATGTCTGCGCTTTTATATAACAGTAGCTGTGGTAACAATACTGTACAAGGAAAGCAGTAGTCATGACGAAGATGTGTGTCAAGTGTGTGTAACCCATTTTATGGAATGTGATCTCATGGGACTTACATTTAATATCCATTGAAAAAGTACAAGACAATACAGAACTTTTACTGCCATTAGCGGCACAGACTGCGAATGTGTCAGTGAACGCTCCCCTTGATGCAGCACAGCTAAAAGAAAACCACAAAACGTAACGATAAAACCAACAAACCTATGTAAGTAATGGAATCTACTTTATCCGTGTTATGAAAGCACACAAAAGCTCTATTAACCCATTGCTGCTTTCTTTATCCTTATTCTAAGTAGTAGCTTTGCTGAAATAATCCTTATGCTAGAATATTTAGAGCAAATGTATTGAAGCATACATTCCTGAGCAAAATCTCCAGACCAGTGGAAAATTACAAGTATTTGCATTTTTCTCTGGTGGATTGTAGCAGGATTGTAAGTCGAGCATGAAAATGCAGCAAGAGGAAACGAAAAGACCAAAAATAGAGGGAGTGTAATTAATTGAAAACTGCATTTAAACTCAAACAGGGTTTTTATCATCTTAAAGTTTAAGAACATAGCCTTACAAACACAAAATTACACTAAAATCTGGCTATTATGTCTTTTTAGAATAGTACACCTAAAACATTTTGACCTCACAAGTTTTTTCAATACAAGGTTATTTCTAAATTAAATTTTTCTCTGCATGTTCTGACCTCCGGTGTTAATGCCAGTCGCCCATCCATAGACCTTAATTCATTTAATGAAAACTAAATGTTGTTTTACAGGACATGAGGAGAAACCAAAGGCGCATTGCTGAATTAAATTCAACTATTCGCAAGTTGGAAGACCGAAACTCGCTGCTGGTCGATGAGAGGAACGAACTGGTAAGTCGGCTTTCCTTTAACTTGTTTTTTTTTGTTGTTTTTTGTGCTTGCTAACCTTCGTCCTGTTGCAGCTGAAGCGTGTGCGTGAGTCGGAGAAGCAGTGCAAGCCTTTGTTGGACAAGAACAAGCTGCTGAGTAAGAGGAATGATGAGCTGACTCTCACCATCCAGAAGCTGGAAGAGAAAGCAAAGAGTCTAGCCAAGGAAAACCTGGAGATGGTCAGCATGAAGTCACATAAGCATATTGCTATATGTTGGCCAATAGTTAATGCCATTGTATTTGTGTCTACAGAAGGAAAAGATGAGCTCGCACCCTCCGCTAAAAAAGCCCAAGTCTCTGAATGACCTGGACCAAGCCCATGATGACCAGGAAATAGCCTTTCTCAAGCTTCAAGTCCTGGAGCAGCAGAGCATGATTGACGAGCTGGCAAGGGTATGTTGTTTTTTTCCCTTTGTGGTTTGCTGCAGGGAGATGGCGTATGGTCATGTCCGCGTGCTCCTTATAGCATATCAGCGTCCCATGCTAACAGGGCTCCAGACTAACTTTTTTTTTTACAGGGGCACAGTGACCCCTGCCTTTAAAATTTTATGAGCGCAAGCAGAAAATTTAGGGGCGCACACCGAAATCGACTTTCTCAGTAAACAGTCACATTTCCTCTCATTTTCATTGTATCACTGATAAATAATACTATTAACTCGAATACCGCCCTCTTTTCACACACATTCTTCTTCTTCTTTGGTTTTTGTCTCCTTTCTTCCTCCGTAGGAGTTAGTGTGGGTCGGCAAACTACCTCATTGGCACGTTACTCTCTACTGGGCTGAAGTGTGGCGCAGAAGTTTGTCAGCAACAAAAAATGTTTAATAATAATAAAATAAAATGGGCAAATTAACTGGTAGGGTTGCCAACTTCTGCAAAAGTAGATAAGGGACACCATGTTGGCAGAGTCAACAAACCCGCCTGTTTTGGTGGATTTTGCCTTTAATTGTGTAATTTGATGCCTGTTTTAGAATAATACTAATACATGGGAAATTCATTGTTAATAATATGTTGTTTTGTTAAAAATGTCACAGTTAACAGAATAAAATAATGATTTAAATATCTTTCTCATAGAAAACTGTCCCGCTTAAAGGAAAACTGCACTTTTTTTGTAATTTTGCCCATCACCCATAATTCTTACGTGAAACCTAAACATATATTTCCCTTATCTGTGCGTTCTAACAACACAAAAGGGGATAGTTTGAGCCAGCTAACATTGCACATCATGAGAGGTTACTCTGCCAGATAAATATAGTTTTTTGTGTTAGCTGCTACAATAACAATATCGCTGTAGCTTGGTTATTATACAGGTCAGTTATGTATGTAAATGGAACACTGTTGCCGTTTTTTGACGTGTATTGTTAGCTGGCTCATACTAACTCGTTTTTTCTCGTTAGAACGAACAGAAAAGGGAAAGAAATATGTGTTCATGTTTCACACAAGGATTGTAAATGATGGGCAAAATTCCCCCCAAAAATGCAGTTTTCCTTTAAACGGGACAGTATAAAACAGCATAAATTGAGTGTACAGGTTAATCATAGTGCAGGTGCAACACCAACTATCCAACTTCCAACACTATTAAAGCTACTGTGACAAAGAGAAAGGAGAGGTGAGCTATTTGTGTTTGATGTGACTGGCAACGTTTACATTGTACTTTATTCAGAAAAAAAAACTCTCCACTCATGTGCTCATTGACTTTATGCTGTTTATTGTTAATTTGTCATTAAATACAGGCATGTCTGAGTTGAAGAGTTATAAAAATACTGAGAGTTGAAGAAAATATTCTTTAGTAAGCTACTCAAAATCAGGGTTGTTAAGTGACACTTAAAAAAATAAGTCTGGGACAAAAATCATTTGGAGTCCGTGGACCACAGGCTAGGTGGATAACTCTAGCTAGCTACGGTAGCTGCCACCAGACAGGCAGAAGAAAGTGAGAGCCAGACAAAATGTGAAAACAAGATGGCAGAGAAGTCGATCGAATGTGATTGGAATATGAGCAATCACACATGGTGGTAGTAACAGGCTTAGACTGTGACAAGCTGTCGTCAATTAACTCCACATTTTACGGACTATTTTTCATTCTCACGGTAATAAGTTACAAAATGCATTCCTTGTCAATGGGTTTACTTTTATCTGCTCACACATGTGCGAGTAGATGAAAAAATTACTTGCAATTTCTTATATATTAGTCGCAAAATGTCACCATTTTGTCACAGTCTGGAGCCCTGGCTAAGAATTAAAACTCATGGTAACTGTGAAACATGATAAAATCAGCATGTAGTTGGCCACAACCCAGTGATTGTCTGTGTTCTTGCAGCCATTAAATTGATTTTTCTCATTGTTTGGTTCCAGGACAGAGAGAAACTACTTAGAAAGAAAAGACATAAAAGGAGCTCCAGGCCAATAAAGGTAAAAACAATAGATCATCTTTGTTTTCCTTGACATTTATTTTAACTTTTAAGTGACGATGTCACACTGTGTTGTTTGTCCTTTCTACGGGAAAAGTACCTCCTTCATGCATCATCCATTTATGAGGTGGGATGGGTCCAGATATGGCTGTTGAGGCCAATCTGTGCCCTAAAGATTCTTGGACAGTCAGGGCAAGAGAATGTGGTCGAGGATCGCCGTTGCCACAAGACTTTCGTGATGTTTACCAGGAGTTGTGGTCAATGCTGAAGTCTTGCAGAGAGGCTTTCAGGTTGTCTTTGAAACGCTTCTTCAGGACACCTGAGGGAGTGTTCTTCAGCCTGCAACTCTCCATACAGAACAGCCTTTATGTTCTTTATGTCAAGGACTTTGTCTTGCCATTTCACGCTGAGCAACTTGTGAGGCAGTTCAGATGGAAGCGGTTCAGCTTCTTAGCATGCTTTTGATATGCAGTCCAGGTTTCACATGTGTAGAGTAATGTTGTGAGGATGATCGGTCTGTAGACACTCAAAATTGTTGAGAGGCTGATCCCTTTGCCTTCCCACACTGATGATTGCAGCTGGCCAAAGGCAGAGCTGGCCTTGGCAATTCTGTTATGCACCTCATCACCAATGTACACACTGCGAGAGAGAGTACTACCAAGGTAAGTGAACTTGTCCACAATTTCGGTCCATTTACAGTCACTGTAGGTCTCTGGTAAGGTGTTTGTGGTGCAGGTTGGAACATGACTTCAGACTTCTTGGTGTTGATCATGAGCCCAAAGTTAGCCCATGTTACAGGCAATGGTAAACAAGTCCATGGATCTCTGCTTATCTTCAGTGCTGCCAGCATTCAGACTGCAGGCATCACTGAACAGGAAATCGCCTTGGTCATGGACTTTGGTCTTTGCCTGTAGATGATGCAGATTATAGACCGTGCCACCTGTTCTGTATCTGATGTTAATACCTGAGTCTATGTCCTGGAAGGCATTGGTCAGCATCGAGAACATGATGTTGAAGAAAGTTGGCGCCAGCACACAGCCTTACGACTGACAGTATCTAAGGCTTTTGTCACGTCAACAAAAGCGGTGTAGAGGTCAGCATTTTGTTCCTGACATTTCTCTTGCAGCTGTCATGCAGCAAACACCGTGCTAGTGCTGCTGCACTCCTTTCGGAAGCCACATTGGCTTTCTGGGATAGTAGGCCATTCTCTAGGTGTTTAATGAGGCGATTCAGGAGGAGCCTTGCTAGAATCTTTCCAGAACTGCAAAGAAGTGAGATTCCTCTGTGGCTGTCGCATGCCTGTTTCTTTTCCTTTTGCTTATAGAGACAGGGTGGGTGGATTGTTTAAGTCTAGGTTGATGCTGATATGTGGGATTCAATTGATCGCTTTCTCATTGATGTGAGATGGTTTGTTGAGGACAGTGTGAACGTTTTCAGCCCATCTCTTCAAGATGCTGGATCTCTCTGTTTAAAAGCGCCAGTTGGTGCTGAGAATTGGAAAAGGGGTACCAAGTTGAGGTTGTATACTGCTGTGATGGCCTCATAGAAACGCTTCATGTCTTATGTCTGCGTAGTGCTGAATTTCCTCTGCTTTCTAGCTCTGCCAGAGTCTTGCTTCTGTCGAAGTCTGCTTTGTACCATGCTGCGAATGTTGATAAAGTCAGCTTTATTTGCAGGTCAGTTATTGCTAAGGTGGACTGTGTAATCTGTGCTTTTCTACCAGCAATTTTGTGATTTGTAGCTGTCTGTTTTGTATCTGATCTCCACACTCTTCCAGTGTCTTTGTGAAGTCAGACTGACTGAGGGATTCTTCAGTTTTGAGACGTTCAGCTTTGGTTCTGCCTTTCCTTGGGGACACCGCTTGGGAAGAACCTTGATTTTCCGAGACAGCGAGCTGTTGGTCACTCTAGCAGTCCGTGCCACACATGGTGGACCTAGTTACAACGTACATCCTGCCTATCCCTTTTCCTGACTAAGACATAATCTGTCAATGCGTTGAGCGGGGTTGCATCCAAGATGTCCTGTTCTGTGCAGGGAGGCGGAAGACTCTATTGGCGATCAGAAGCTTGTTCTCAGCGCAGTAGGCTTCTGCAAGAGTAGAAGACTGTAAGTGTTGTGTCCACCTATGCGTTCATGCAAATGACACCTTTCCACGTCTGGTAGTCAAAGCGGACACTGCCATTAAAGTTTCTGAGTAGGCAGTGAAGGTGAACATGAAGGTCCTCGTCGAACTTTTCCATTGTGTCATCAGAACTGGCCATTGTGGGTGCATAGGCATGAATGATCGTTGCTCGTTTTCCTCCTGTAAGTGATAAATTCAGGGTGATAAGTTGACACCCAGTTGGAAGATACTCAGCTTGGTGATGAGTGTGGAGGGGCACACCCTGGACTGGATGCCAGCCAGTCGCAGGACACATATTGTCAAGTCAAACTATAGTTAAAGTGGTAGCGAGAATTAATCAATTCATGAGACAGGGGGGAAAAATGTGATTGAAAAATACTTTTTTTGAAATTTATTAAAAACAAAAGAAAAATACTAACTTTAAAAAAGCCGAGTTGGGGGGGGGGGGGGGGGGGAGAAAAAAAATGTATAGCCTTAAGTAAATAGCAGATTTTCGTTGTAGTTATTAAAAAATATTTTTATAAAGTTGGTTATGAAAAATGATACAGAAGATCAGATTAGAACAGGAAGTTAGTGAGTCACCAGCGCACCTGGGTGTGAACAATCGAGACGCAACTTGCTTTTGAGCAGGCGAGGCTGCAGACAGGTGCGATCAGAAGGTGATCATCACTTTGTGCAAGCTGGAGCTACAAGTCTGAAGAGGCAGCCGGTAAGGAACTCAAATCCTCTTTAAAAAATCTTGCTTGTGTTTGTGTTCGCTGTGGTTTGATGCGCCTGTGCTGCACACGGCTGGACTTCTCTTTGGTCAGACGGCCGCCAATAACGCGTGCCTCATCATTTGTGAATTGTTAGGAATCTGAATGAATTGAAAGCGTGTGGTTGCTGTAATTGTTTGCTAAAAAAACTTTGATGTGCATGAAAAAAACTGATGACTTGAAGCACGTCAAATAAAGTTAAGGAAAGCAAAGCATCGAGTGGATGCAGTTTCTCCGGTGTAGCAACAGAACCTTTTGTCAAGTTCGAGGGATGCACAAAGTTGAAAAGAACTTGACACCTATATACAAACAACTGTTTATACTCACATTCACACTTATGGACAATTTAGTCTCCAATTAAGCTAACGTGGCTAATCTCCGCCTCTTAGTCAATCAGTAGTTAATCAGTCAGTAAACACAACATAACAATATTAAGTGTATTTATTCAAATTTTATTTTTATTCTACCTATTTTGTTATACATTTACCTATTTTTCTTTTTTCTTTTCTTTTTTTTTAATTCTTTGGTTTATTTAGTTTAAGATTTTAGATGAATAGTTTTTGCTGGTATACAGACCACTTCTCATTTAGTGATAAACCCCCAACATCGCACAAGCCTCCCTTCCTTTTGTACAAAATTGTCACCAGTCCTATGTTTTATGTATTGTGTCGTATAACCCCCTCACATATGTAAATAAGCACTTTATATGTTCATCACTGCTGTAAATACATACTCAATGTTTGCAAATAGGAAAACAAAAACAACTAACATGCATATTTTTGGAATGTTGGTGGTTGCTGATGTTTGGTCTTTACTTGCTAGCTCAGCAGACAGATAACAGGTTCTCAATAAAGACTCCTGTTGGGTTCCATTATCGAGCCTTGACTCTCAAGCATTGTAAAACTGAACATCCCGAAATAAAGCTCAATGCTAATACATTGAAAATCCCATATATGCGCTAGTGATTTACATTAGCGATTTTACATGGTGATTTCAAACACGTTCATACATGACAATTAAATAGATAAGATTCACATTCCGCTTAAACTGCTGATATTTAACATGAAATATAAAATAGTTACAGGCAAACACCTTCAGCATCTTATTGGCAATATACTGTACTACTAAGGGACACTAGAATTGAATAGGACTGTTGGCTCGGCCGCAAATGAATGGAACAGAGTGTAGGTGCGTCATGGAGCAGAAAGTCCGCCATGATGGTGAGCAAGAGAGGTGGAGGAGGCTTGGCGGGCAACAGTGTACAATGTGTTCACTAGCTCTGAGTTCCCAGCGCCCAAGGTGAAGGTATTTGCCTTGGTTTTCTTCTTTGTTGTTTGTACCGCTGAAGTGGGATCCTGCCAGCTGCAGTCTGCTGGCCAGGTTTAGTTGAGGCAGGCAATGTTTGAGATAGATTTTCTACTCCATGCCTCATACTGTGGAGGTGAGCAGTGTGAGCCGAAAAAGGGAGGCTGTCACTCGATGGGGTGCCGAATTCCACTGCTGCCTTGAGGTCCAGTGTTAGATGATCATCTATCTTGAGTTGCCTGTGTGTGCAAGTCTGCGGCTACAGTTATCAGTGTGTCCACATCTGTTGCTTGGTCGCTTGTTCATTGCCACGGGACTTTGCTGCTTGATGAGTGAAGGGTGAAAGATGACTAGCGCGTGAGTTGTTGAGTTGAGTTTAATCTGGGCCCTGGGGCAAGAAGGCTGGATGTAGGTTGGGATGCAGCAACAGTATGGAGTATCTTCTGCTTTAATACTTGTGGTGCATCCCTGCTACCAATTGCAATACTATTTACCCATAGGTGGGACCCTGACAGGTACTATCACTGCAGGTCAGTGTGAAACTGGGGGGTGATGGCCATTGAGGGGTAACACTTCCCCCGGGTCTTCAGAGCTCCCGTATTGAAGCCTCACCACTGGTTGCAATTTCCCAATTGTCTTTCCCAGGACAAACTGTGTGACAGGAAACCATGATTGAAAAGAAAATACTGGCTTTTACAAAAAGTCTGTGTAAATGGGGCTGTTAATAATTATACCAGATTTGTTTAAGTTTCAATCACACTTGACACCTAAAAAGAGTAATCATGAACGAAAAAGATTGTAATCATACAAAAGATGAAGTCAAAAGATGAAGTCCACTGGTGGAGGAAATACCCTCAATTTCCACCTTATTAGGTACATCTGGACCATCTAATGAGATCCATTACACGAACTACAAAGATAATCATGCTCATTTTGCAGTCGGCAGTATTGTACAGGTGATAGGTGTTTTTAATATTTTGGCCCTCTTATGTAACAAATGATAACCTTAAATGTCCCTCTCTTTAGAGACACATTGTAGTGGACACCTTTTTCGGGTATGATGAAGAGTCTATGGACTCAGAAACATCCTCCGTGGCTTCTTTCCGAATGGATAGGACACCTGCTACTCCAGATGAAGAACTGGATGAGGTGAGAATGTTTTGTTTGTGATCCCATTTACACTGATTACGCAAATACATCTCTCAAATGAGTTTCTTTTTAAATGATTTTTGTTAGGGGCTAGCCAATGAGGAGTCTGAGCTGCGGTTCCGTCAGCTGACCAGGGAGTACCAGGCCTTACAGCGAGCCTATGCTCTGCTGCAGGAACAGAAGGGAGGCATATTGGATGCTGAGATGGAAGCCAAGGTACCATAAATTCTGGTGTCCAAGCCGCGACCTTTTTCTTAAACTTTGAACTTTGAAATTTTTGCTCAGACGAAATGCATTATAAGAAAACTCTAAAATGTTTTTTCGCACTGGTACATGTTTGTATATTTCTGAGGTACACCTTTTGAGTGTTAAGTTGCTGCGTGGTGTGTTTAATGTTTTTTGTAAGACGACACCGTGAGTCAGACTGTTATATTGAGTAATGGCCTGCAATTTCCAATGGGTTGACAAGCTCGTCGTGAGTTTTTTCAAAGCTGATGGTTGGCTCCTATCAAATAAAGAGCCGACTAGTGCGTGCCACAATATGCCATTTTATGACGTGGATACATGCGGCTTATACACTTACACTGTACAACTGCACTATACAACTTATATATGTACAAATCTGTTTTTTTTTCTGTAAAATCAGTAGGTGCGGATATACACACCAATTTACAGGGCACAAACTGTGACAAAAATCCTGTTTTTCTTTCAAAATTTACAAAAATTGTACCAGCAAAGTGAGCTTCATAAAGTACTGTATTTTATTGTCGGTCATGGGAGAATAGATAAAATGATGCTCTCACATGTTTGAGGGACATGGTAGGACTATGATGGTCATCACTGTGGTCGCCATCATGTCTGTAGATGCGCTAAATCGATTAATGCAAGAGAAAGTAATGTACAGCGTGTTGTAGATGTTTTCCAGAGAAAACTATAAAAAAGCCTTTGTTGATACTACAATTCGTAAGAGACTTCTCAGACACTGTGACAAGTTTGATATATGTTTGTATAATGGGATTTAATGTAAAGGATGTTATCTTAATGCAGAATTCCACACAATGTAAAATACTTACTCAAAAAGATTAGCTACACCTCCGCAATCTAATACAAAAAGACAATAATCCTTAGTTTTGTGGTCAAGTTTGTTTAGCTACATGATAAGGCCAAAATACGTATTAGAAATAGCTCCATGTGATGCGGTGCAGTTCGGCACCACTGTAAACTACAATTCCTAGAGCGTACACATATTGAATTAATACTGTTCTGACCGGTTCTCACCAATTCTTGTCTTTACTGATGTTCCAGGCCCAGGAGCAACTCCAAGCAGACATACTCAGGTACCAGGCCAAAATAGAGGACTTGGAGAGGGAGCTGACATTGAAGGGTCAGGTAGGACACACATAATCACACGCCCGTGAGCGCATGGATGACATTACACATTGCCATAGCAATGGAGGTACAATTTGCCTGTTTGTAAACTGATTTATTTTGTACACTTTTCTCTTGAAAGAGAAATCACATTTCTAACTAAGGTAATAGTTTAGTTTACTTTGAACAACAGGCTTAACAAAATTACATTAAAGAATGTAACATACTTATTTAATCTTTCCTCTTCTTCATGTCTCAGCAATTACCAATGTGCACTTACTTCCTGTGTTTAACATGTTGACATGTTATACTGTATATTTTCTAATAGGGAAAGAAAAGCTGGGTAATAATAACTAGATGGCTGATTAAATAATGAATCAGGATAAATGATATTAAACACTATGGTTCTCAAAATTCTGTGCATGTCCGCGGTGTGGAATTATTTCCAAGTTAGGCCTTTGGATTGTAAATATATATAAGCGAGTGTAACCAGTGTGTTACATTAAATTTAGTAATAATATAATACAGCTGATGTATTGTAAGCAATGGAAGAATTGGACTAGTACCAGAAGATATCAGTGGCGGGTGGTGAATTTGGTACCTGGGCCTTCAGTGGGCCGGCCAGAATTTTTTTTGGCCAGACACAGTGAGAGCCAGCATCAAAAAACAAAACAATAATGATAGTAAATATGTGCCATAGCGGGATTTCGAAGCAAAGTTGCACCATACAGGCATTTAGAGTGAGGGGAGCTCTAACAGTAGCTATGACCACCATAAGATTGCCACAATACCGACACGCTATCGATAATAATATAAGTCTCCTTATCTTTGGATACATCTAGTCACCAATACGCCAAACTTACATTACTGCTAGTAACTTCGAGTCAGTACCAGTACCAGTGCTTTCATTGCAAATTAAAGCTATTAGTGGTGCTCCAATCGATCGGCAATTTCCTTGGAAAAGTATGTGATCGACATATGCCGATTAATGCCTTTCAATGCCAAACATAGATAAGGCAAATGACCCCCGGGTCGTAGTCTGGACACCCCTGGTCTACACTATTTGTGTTTGAATGTCATTTCTACAGTTCCAAAATAACATTTAGTTTTTAAAATTCAATGTTCAGATTCTGTTTTTAATCAAACCACCTTTTTCATTTATTCATTTCTATTTTGAGTGTGTCCAATAGCTCCTCTGTGTTCTCCCCTGAACAGAATGCAAACATGTCATCTGGAAATAATACTGACTTTCAGTCTTTCATGGCTTTACAGAGTAATTTAGATATGAAATAAACAACTTTGGTCCCAGTATTGACCTCTGGGGTACACCGCTAACTACATCCAAGCATGATTGTACTGATGATGATCTCGCAACTAAAGTACTGTCAAATTGCTGGATGTAGTCAGCGATGGCAAGATCCTTTTTTGTTTTCAATGACATTTAGTCCAAGATGTTTGAGGTAGCTGAGATCAAAGGATGTTTCATTTCCCAGCAAGACATCTATTGATTTTTGAATGATATGTGGACTGCCTGCTCCTTTTCATTTGGAATGCTTTTGTAAGTTAACTGTGTTTATTCTAATCTAGGACTCCAAATGGGTGGAGGAGAAGCAGCTGTTTTTACGAAGAAATCAGGAACTTTTGGAGAAGGTTGGACATAATAATATATTTTATCATTTCCATTATTTATATTTATGTATATATATATATAAATTATATGTATAAGTTAATTTTGTAATGTGTTGCTTCGGGCTGCAACAAAGGATTATTTTCTTGAAAAGACAAAGTGTGTCTGTTTACATGAGTGAAATTAAAAAATGTTCACATTTGAGAAGCTAAAATTAGAGGATATTTACATTTTTTAATTAAAAAACAATTCATCAAATACCAAAATAGTTGTCAATTAATTGGATAATCGATGAATCATCAATGTATCGATTAATTGCTGCAGCTCTAGTGTTGCTTTCACTGTCCAATACAATGAAATCAATTATGTCAATTTGTCTCTTGAAGTTACTTTTACTTGCGTGTTATCCAGGTGGAGAAGATGGAGTTGGAATGCAATCGAGGGCAGCACGAGCTCCAAGACTCTAGAGACCAGAATGAACTGTTAGAGTTCAGGATCTTGGAATTAGAGGTGAGCCACACGTGTACTGGAAGTCCCACAACGCAGCGTTCTTGGCATGAATTGATTAATTTTGTGAGGAAAGTACGTTTAACCAGGCAGTGTGACTTGCTACTGATTTCAGTTGATTTCGTATTTAGGTTTATGCTTTTTCTGTAGTCAAAAAGGAAGCACGTATACTGTAGGTATGTGCCTGTGAGCTGATGGTCGTTGCTGTTGCAGGAGCGAGAGAGGAGGTCGCCTCCTTTCAACCACCTGAGGATGCATCCCTTCTCAGAGGGAGTCAGCGCATTGCAGATCTATTGTATGAAGGAAGGGGTGAAGGTATGCAATGAAAAGTGTGAAAACTGTCCCAGATGCTGCTGTTGCTGTACATTAAAATATGTGAACGCTCTTTTAAGTCTTAATAGAATCCTGCTGCAAGTGAAAAGTCAATGTTATGTGTTTCATTCACAGGATGTGTGCATACCAGATCTTATCAAGCTTTTAGATATCCTTGGAGACAACGGGGTAATTCTTGTTGCGCAATATCATGACTTATTGGACGGACAATGTATGAACATGCATCTTATTTGTAATTGTATATGATTTTTTTTTTAAGAATTTAAGAAACGAGGAGCAAGTGGCCATAATTCAGGCTAGCACGGTTTTGTCATTAGCAGAAAAGGTAGGTTTTTGGAGCTTCATTAGTTCAACATTTCGTTACGCTGCATTACGCTAAGTTTGTACTTTGCTGCCCTCTAGTGGATTCAGCAGATCGAGGGCACAGAGGCAGCGCTACACCAGAAAATGATGGACCTGGAGATAGAGATGGTGAGTAACAACACTCAGTAAAACAAGGATTTTTGGCATTTGCTTGGCTTTTAAAGTTAATAGATTGTAACCTTTGACCCTTACTCTGTACAGGAAATGTTCTGTAAACAGAAAGGATATTTGGAGGAGGAGCTGGACTACAGAAAACAAGCCCTGGACCAGGCCTACATGGTATCTGAACACTGCACACTATATACATGGGAGATGGGACGACTATGTTAATGTTAAGAAGAGAGGCAATGGCTATTTTAAAGCCATAATATGTAATAATTGTAAAAATAATTGTTTACAATTTTGATGGACCAGCCTGGACGGCAGTTGTTTTATGTTTGGCTAAAGAGCCAAACTAACGCTATCTACCTTTTACCAACACTTCATTTAAAGCTGTTCAATACTGTCAATATCTATTTAAAAACCTCAACAACTATTCCCTATTACTTCTTTAATGTTCAAGACCCTTTTTTTTCCATGTCAACAGCAAATCCAAGAGCTGGAGGCAACGTTATACAACGCCCTGCAGCAGGACAAGGTCATTTCACCTCCTTACTTTCTTACCATTAACGTCTTACATGTTATTATCCGCATACTGTACCGCATTTAGGGACCAAATATTAGTAACACAAGCACACTAACCACACACAAACCAAATAAACATTTGAACTTCATACTTTTCTGACAGTAATGATTGAAGCAAAGATCCCTAGGAGCATGCATTAGTGAGTGTTATTCTTCTCCTCGCCACAGGTGATCAAATACGGCGAGCCTCTGGATGAACTCCAGCGAGATGAGCTGCGAACGGCAGTGGAGAAGCTGAGAAGGCAGATGCTGAGGAAGAGTCGAGAGTACGACTGCCAGATCCTGCAGGAGAGGATGGAGCTGCTGCACCAGGCACACCAGGTACTGTACATCCATGTGGGAACACACAAACACCACAGACCACAACCCCATTCATCCAAATTGTTTCTGCAGCGAATTCGAGACCTTGAAGACAAGACGGAGATCCAAAGGAGGCAGATTAAAGATCTTGAGGAAAAGGTATACCACCAGTGTATTAGATTAAAAAATAAATCAATAGACTGTCACTCAGCGGTGCACCAAGGTCGACCTTTTAAGAAAGTTTTTTAAAAAATGTGGCGCATTGTGTTTGCGTCTGTTTGCCCATTTATTTGTCATTAACAGGCGACCTGCTGGTTCATGATGTCCGATGATGTCGGACGACGGGATTCCACCATTTTTTTTTTTGGCGTGTTAGACAGTTCAATTGATGCCGTGGTTCCTTTATCCACATCCTCACCAAAATGTGATGTGTGTACCGTGTCCTGTGTACTTTAGCACTAACCAACAAACGAGCAGCCAAACATTACCTTTTGTCTGATGGTTTTTGTGCTTGGCAGAGGTAATAAAGATCATAATTGTACATGAACAGGTTATGTATTGATTGCTGCTGTGTTAGCTGGTTTCATTGGTGTGTTTAGTTACTTTGTTCAGTTCGTGGGTCAGTTAGTCCAGCTATGCATAGGGTAGGTCATTTTCCAGTTAGTCTGTTACGTTAGAGTCCATTAGTTTGTTAATTTGGTTGGTTAGTTACTTTAGTTTGTTCCTCTGTTAGTTGTTTGTTTTTGTATTACTTTGGTATGTTCAGTTTATCTCAAGAATAAAACATTGAGTATCTTGTTTACGTCCCAGACGACCTCCCTGACATGTTTTGCAATCGAGCACAAACACAGCAAAAATGCGACAAACAGTGCGACGTCTTGGGAGAGAGTTCCGCAAGCTACCCAGCATTCTTTGCAGCGGGAAAATATTGGTGCGATTTTGACATTTGTGTTTCCTTAGACATTTACTTGTGTGCCCACATGGTGCGGTCGGTACGTTACATTGTGTGTCACATGTGTTGTGACGTATTGTGTTGTTTTTGTTTGCACCGTGGGTGTGGATGTTGTTTGGACTGTGTCGAAATACAGTACAGGGTTTGGCTCTGACTAGTTCCTGAGCGACTTGGACTCGGCACAATAGCATTGCAAGTCATGGAGCCTTGGAGTAAAAAAATAAATGAATTAGAAATGTTTGGCAGGCCGGATTAAGCAGATTTGGGGGGGTGCAGATGTGGCCACGCCGGATTTAATGTCATTCCCCAGTTAGGGCGTTACTTAGTCACCAACTTATCTAGTAGTCACCGGTACTTTGTTTTGTTCTATGGTTTATCCATTCGGTTACTTTGTTGCTTAGTTTGTTAGTTGGTTAGTCACATGGTCCATGAACCAGGAAGTAGCCTGCAAATTTTCAAACATACAAATTCAACACTGCACGATTTTTGTTAAGAGTCCATCCAGTGCTCTCCTGAGTGTCATTCTGTTTTTAACGTGTTGCCTTCAGGTTCAGCTGAGGCCCAAGTCATTGAAGCGGGTTATGATGAGGTTTAAATATTGGTTATTTCCTGCACTGTGTTCCTCTGTGTGTGTTCCTAATGTGACTAACATGCTGCATGTCCCTCTAATTCTCTCACCTTTTCTTTTTCTGTCCTTTTCTCTCTTTTTTTTCTCCTTGCAGTTTTTGTTTCTGTTCTTGTTCTTTTCTCTTGCCTTTATCCTTTGGCCTTGAAGTCTTTGGCGTGTCCCGTAGCAGAGGTGAGTTCGGGGGGGGGTCTTGTGTTTAATTAGAATTATTACAGTTAAAATTTGAGCCATTTTGCTACAATGGGAAGCAAAAATAAGGTCAATGAATAACCTTTTAAACTCTGGTCTGCTTCCTTGTGCATTGTATTTGTCACTGCGCCTTCAATAGAAGTACATCTCCTTGTACTCTGCAATCAGAATAAATATGCTTCACCCAATGTGTCACTGAAACATTGTAACCAATATTCTCTTTCATTTAGTTTTTTTTTTTTCAGAATTCCAAGTAAAGTTAAGTCCACAATTACTCATATTTGAGTTTAAGCGTTTTTTTTTTGTGTAAATTTGGTCTACGGTTTGGTCTTTGGTTATTGGATTATTGGAACTTTAATGGCACATGAACCGTATCATAAACAACTGGAGGATACCCAGTGGGATAATACAGCCATGAAATTTTTGTAGGATGTTTTGAACATTTTGTAAAATTCGACACCAAATTGTATCTTTTCCCCCATATATTTTCTTTCTGCAGGTGATGCATCAGCTCCGAGATCCCGTTTGTCACTGCTGTTGTGTTATTTATTCGCCGTTGGAGTGTGGAGCAACACTGGTTCTTTGTGTGGTGTTAGTATACAAGTCAGTGGATGTTGGCCATGGATGCTCACTCTTATTTATTTGTTTTTTTTTAACTAAAAGTGGGTCTCTCAGGATGCAGGACTGCAAGAACAATATGCACACACACACGCACACACACACACATATACAAACATACATGCATATGCTGATGCATGTCCATATTGACAAACAAACATGCTTTGACAAATCCAAAACCAAAGCCTGGGAAGTAAATGATGTCTCTGCCATGCAGGGTAATAATAATATTGTGTGTCAGCCATCACTGTTTGGGGAAATGGAAAAAAAAAACACCCGCCCACAGCTGATTGTCTTCTCTTTCAAGCCTAAAAGGATGTAAATGCAACCTACAAGGGACCATCAGACTGTTTGGACCCTCCTGAGGTCAAGGCAATTGTACAGACACTAACAGGAAGGACACTAAAGAGGAACTATGGACTGGATTGTCAACACTCTTCTTAGTTTTTCTCCAAAGGCAGCAAATGAAGTAAGATCTTTACTGTTTTTGAACAGCCCCCCAGCCCTGACACGTACAAACATGTTCATATGTACATTAATCCCCGTTTATTTCATGTTTATGTTGATGTTCATTGCAGCTCGAGCAGTCAAACTCCACAATTTTACATAGAAAAAAATTGATTGGAATTTATTGTGATGACAGCCGCACAGATGGGGTTTTTTTTGGATGTCATAACTGAAGAAAAAATGTTGAATGTGAAATATTTTTCTCCCTTTTCCTCTTCACCACTTTTCACCATCCAGTCAACTGCAGGAGGAAGTGTAGTTGCACTTCCTGACCGGCAGAGGGCTGGCGTCACCGAAAGTCCAATCACCCTTTAAAAGTTGAATGATCAGGATTGTAAATATTGTCAAACCTTTAAAAAAAAGGATTCTGATTGGTTTAACTTACTTCAATATCTTGGGGAAAAAAATATGGAAACAAAACTAATCATTTTCATTTCGTGAATGCCCTTATTTTTGCTAACCTTGATACTAACAGCCCCTTTACTTTCACAAAAGTTCCAGTAGTTATGACATTATAACTATACAGTACACCTTCTGGTCTCACCTTACATTCATGACTTCAGAGGGGAATGGCTGAGACTATTTTTGTGCAAACTTTGCTAACAAGCAGTTGCCTTAAATGCACTTTCCCCATCTTTTTGCTTGTTTACATTACTAACATGAACCGGTTTGTTTCCCTCCCCAGGTGATTGATATTATTGTGTAATGTATATTTCAAATCTATATATATTTTCTTTTTAAACTCACAGAGGATTTTTTTATCTGTCTTCCAACAAGAGTTGAACCTCCCCCGCCCCCCCACTCCTACTTTCACGTAGATGATTAAATAAACAGAAAGTCAAATGTGCAGTTTGACTTTGACGGATGACATTTTTGCTCTTGTATTTTTTTCTTCTAAAAGCTTCAGGGCAGCCGGTGTCAAAATAGCGAGAAAATGCCAAGTCAGGAGGTAGAAGGTGCTTGCCAGGCAAGGATGATGTAACATCCATCAGCATGTTTCACCTCTTGAGTGCACATCAGGTCAAAATGGAGGCAGGTAGACATATTTTGAATATGAATAATTTACTAAACATACAAGTATATGTGATCAGTTTTGTTTATTTGTGGAAAAGACTGTATTTGTAGAAATTAACCCCCCCAACCCCAATAAAAAAAGCCTGGTACTCTCTGCTGTTGAGTAATCTAACTACTAGGTGATGAAATATGGTATCTAATGGGGTCACACAAGACGAACCGAGATTTTAAGATTCATTTTAAGAAAAGTTCAATGAAAAAATATGACAAAATGGACAAACATTGCCATGTTCTGCTTTTATAACATATAGCACAAGGACATTGTGCATGTGCAATCAATAACGTCGTAATTCAGGGAAAAAGAGGGGAGCTCGCAAAAGGAGCAGAAATCCAGAAAGATGTGTGTCGCAAAATTCAAAAATGCAGGAAATGCAAAGACAGGCTACAGAGACCAGCTGAACGCTCACCAAAATGCAAATAAGCAAGCAGTGTAGGAACCGTCCATGGCAAATGCAGCAAATCCACACAACCGCAAACAATAAGGAGGCAACTAGCAGAGAGTCCCGACGAAACAAAATAGTAGCCTGAACAATTACCAACAGGTGCTTCCGCCAGCCCTTACCAGCAGAAGCGAAGTTGCTGCACCTGATCCCAAAACAGGCAACAGAAAACCAAATGAATAGCACCAAAGAGGAAACAAATGTAAAAACCAAAACTGAAGTCCAACCTGTCACGTGGAACATGACACTTTTTTATCTAACCGAGTCACAAAACAATGCAGGTGCATTTTGAAATGTCTATTATCCCACAAATTGATGCTAAACGATATTGTCAAAGTTTTTTAGACTAAATAAACCACTAATGTTATGATGATATATAATAGTAATGCAATATTTTATTTAATATGTCATCTTTTATGCTGTAAAGTTGTGGAATTGCCGTTTGTGACATGTATTTTCTCACAGGCAATTAATAAACTATCTACTGTCTAATGTTTGCAGCATTTCTTGAAATGCTGGCTTTTCAACTGTTTTAAAGAGCAGCATTTTTTTTGGCGGTGTACTAAACTACACTCTCCGTGAATGCACACTATTTTGTGCTCTTCTGTTCGTATTTACTTTGCCGATCAAACGTCTCAGTGAGTGTTGACTGTCGGTGTGTAGTTTTTTTTTTCTCCAAATGGCAAAACTGGGTCGGGTGGATATATTCAGGTGGGAAAGTTTGTTTTCTTAATGTTGCCGCCACTTTCCAACAAATTCAGCATACTGACTCGTTCGTGTTGACGCACTCACCTTGGTCATTATGAATATTCCCATACGGGAATGTAGCATTTGGCTTTCTACTACGTTACCTTGCATTGCTCCTCACAAAGCGACACTCTTTTGCTATGTGTATGCTAGCAGCCCCGCCTCCCCCCACAGAGACAAAGCGACTGTATGGCTGAAAAGATGTCTCAGATCTCAAGCCTTTGGTCTATGAACCGTATAGGTGCTGAACCAATGCACGGAGTGAACCGTTTGCGAGATGGGGTAAACAGACACGACATGGCAATGTATGGAGCCTGGCAAAATGATTGAATTCATTTTCATTTATCGTTTTTTTTTTAATCATTTTTTGTAGCACGAAACAGTTTTTTTGACCTGAAAAACAAATCTTGTCACGTTTTCATCTCGTGACACCCCAATATAATGTTTCCACAAGCTCTCCTATATCTGTTGAAGAAATTCAATCAGGAAACCCAGCAGTGAGTTAATGAGGCATTTAAAGCAGCAGAATCAATCATGATATTAAAAATAGATGCCATGTAGGCTAGTTAGTAAAACAAAACAAAAAGGCACTGCTGGCCATTAAGTGTGTTCAATAGTGCGTGATTGCATGTACAGTAAGACAGTTGGGTGGTCCACATGGGTTTGGCACCAAAGGCCTTACGGCAAGCAAGACCTTTACAGAAGTGGGTAAGTGGGACACACACACGTCAACAGGCGTTAATTCAAACTGCATGTATGAAAAGCTCACCTTGTATCTCTACATCAGTCCCTTTTGATGTCTCTCTCTATTGTAAGTGCATTGACTAACTATTAGTGCAACTTGCAGGAAAGCAAACAAGCTGATCTGATTGAGCGTTGCTAAGCTACAGAACTGAAGCACAAATTGAGCATCTGTATCCTTATTGGATGCTGGGCAAATCAAGTCAGAGGATGCATGCTCTATTGTATTGGCAGGCACATATGAAACACCATGTTGTCCACAATAACATTGCAGCTGCATTATTAAAGGTCTCGCGAGTATATTTTTCATGAACAAAAACATTTAAAAATTAAACTAATGTCTTTGAAAAGGCATGTTTTCAAATATAGCTGTTGGATTCTATCAGACTACGTGTTTTTGTGCAAGTGTACTTAGTAAAGTGTCTGGTAAGTGGATATTTTATTGTTTACCTACACACCAAGCCATTTTGCTTTGCAGGCCATGTAATCAACATTAACTGTGTAACTCAATCTGCTTTATAATTATAAATGTATGTAGCTAATCTATTTATAATTTTTTATTAAATAAGTTTTTTGATTTTATTAAAAAAACAAAAAAGTTTGTTTCAAAAAATTTGTTATTGTAGTGCTCATTTTGTACTATAATATATATTTTTGTACACTATAACATTTTAAAAACATTTTTAAAGAGATAGTTAACAATTCTAAAATAAATTTTACTGTAATACCTCTTTTATAGTATAAGTATTATTATTATTACATTGAGTATTTATTTACATTAAACTTGTATTTTTTTTGTTATATTTTATTCTAATATTCAGTGGTGTGAAAATGTGTTTGCCCCCTTCCTGATTCCTTATTTTTTGGTCACACAGAAATGTTTCAGATCATTAAACAAATGTAAATATTAGTCAATGACAACACAATTGAGCACAAAATGCAGTTTTTAAGTGAAACGTTTTATTATTAAGGGAGAAAAAAATCCAAACCTCCATGGCCTTGTGTGAAAAAGTGATTGCCCCCCTTTTTCCCCCCTCCCAGAAAGAAAGTAGTTGAAATCTATCAGTCTGGAAAAGGTTATAAAGCAATTTCCTAAGCTTTGGGACTCCAGCAAACCACAGTGAGAGCCATTATCCACAAATGGTGAAAACATGGAACAGTGGTGAGCCTTCCCAGGTGTGGCTGGCCAACCAAAATTACCACAAGACGACTCATCCGACTCATCCGAGTCATTGCTTTGTGCAATGTTTTGTTTATTCAACATTCTGTTTTGTTTAAACAGCCAACATAAAATGGACCTCAATGTATAAAAACCCCACAATGTACAACAAGTAGACATTAAGGTAAACTGCCCAACACTATTATATATTTTTTTTTACAATTGAATTCAACATTTGCTCAAATTGTGTTTTGCTATAGAAGTGAATCCTAATATACACACTTTACACACACACACACACATCTTGTCAGCCTCCACTTCCACCCTCCTCCTCCTGTGTCACTCGTGCAGGCTTCCAGCATGGCAGAGCACAAGAAGAGCGCAGACGACGACCTACCGGTGTATCTGGCCAGACCCGCTTCTACAGAACAAGCAGTTCGACAGAAATACGGCGGCTTGTTCTGCAGCGTACAAGATGCGTTTGACAGTAAAACAATAGACTTTGATGCCCTCAGTGTGTGCCAGAGAAGCCCACGCAGCCTGGGGGCCTCCAGCAGGGAGCCGCCGCCAAGTCCGAGGAGTCCACATGCTGTTGGTTCTGGTGCTGAGAGGATGGACATGGAGGATGACAAGGTGAGCAGCATGTGTGCATGACAGGAGAGTGTGTCATTGTTGTCTTTCCATTTTACTACTACTTGCTTTTTATGATCATATTTCAGCATAACAACCTCACATACATGCACATTACGTAGTATAATTACATCAGTGAAAACAGAATGAGTGAAATGGGATCATATTCTGCATGTGGTATATGGTAGAATCTACCATATCTACCAGGTAGATGAATACAGCTGTCTCCCAAGTTGGTGCAAGATGTGTTGGTAGCTTCATGAATGTATCTTTATTGCAAAATCACTTGTTTAACATCTGTAGTTAACATATTACCACTGCTGCTAATAACAATACAATAAAAAAAAAATTATAATGCACAGGTACCAATAATAGAAATATGGACAACTTAGCTATCAAATGCATTCATATTTTAAAAATTCACATTTTTTCTTTTAGTTTGCATTTTTCAATGTTTAAATGTAAAATTAAACCAATCTATGTTGTAAAATATGGATACCATAATTGAATTAATGGGAAGTGTCCAATGTAATGTTTTTTTATGTAATTAATTTAATTTTAGATTTTTAAAAAAATCTTTTCTTTTTTTTTAAGGTTTAAATTTTTTAATAAAATGAAAACATCTATCAACCCTCTGTTGGAAAATATGGATAAACAGACTCCGATTAATCCGTTCCAGACAACCACAAGCGTACAAAATACATTTTATAGACAAAAATTCTAGTTTTACATGCAGAAAATGCTGCAAAAATAATTACAAATGACAAATGAATGGACAACTGAACATTTAACATCACTTTTAACTGGTTTTGTTGGAATGTGTGTGCAAGTATCACAAGATGTTGTCTTCGGCGTGTGATCCAAGATGGCGGCGTAAACAAACTGATCGTATTTTGGCCAACAAGCGGGTGAACGCCCAACATGCAAAAATTTTGGATGTTAACCGAAAAACTTGCTAACCGGAGCGGATGTTAACCGAGGTATCACTGTAATTGAATAGTGACCCATTTCTCTTATTTTACTTTTTTCTATTAGATTTTTTAAAATAGTATTTGTCCTTGAAATAAAAAAATTAACGCCCAACATGCAAAAATGTTGGATGTTAACCGAAAAACGCGCTAACCGGAGCGGATGTTAACCGAGGTATCACTGTAATTGAATAGTGACCCATTTCTCTTATTTTACTTTTTTCTATTACATTTTTTTAAATAGTATTTGTCCTTGAAATAAAAAAATTAACGCCCAACATGCAAAAATGTTGGATGTTAACCGAAAAACGCGCTAACCGGAGCGGATGTTAACCGAGGTATCACTGTAATTGAATAGTGACCCATTTCTCTTATTTTACTTTTTTCGATTACATTTTTTTTAAATAGTATTTGTCCTTGAAATAAAAAAATTAAAATTAAAACCAGTAAAACATAGTTAAACATGTGTACAACATGGTTATGTTAATTGAAATTGAATGAAAAAGGGTGCTGTTTATTGTTATTATTTCACTTTTTTATCACTTTTTATTTTATTTTAGTACTTAGCATGCAGTTTTGAATGTATTTTATTATTAGCATTTTAAAAAATCATTTCAACAAAAAAAAATATGAAACCTCTGTTGGAAAATATCAGTAACTTATTTGAAAGTTGTTGAGAAAGTGCTACATTTCACTCTTATTCGTGCATCTTTTTTTGTTTATTTTTAAAGCAACCTCAATGTTAGCAGAGCACAGTTTTCCAAAATTTGGGTTTGATGCAGTCATGGCCAAAAATACGGGAATGCCAAAGATGCCAATGTTTTCATTGATGTTTACGGTGTCTGTGTTCCTTAGCAAACCCTGACATCGCGGATAATAACACGCCAACGTGTGCTTGCATGCTGACTCCTCATCCAGACAACTGGTGACACTGCAGGATTTGTGTGTTGCCAGCCTGGCACCAGTGACAGTTTGCTTTTGTGACATTATTACACCGTGGATGCTAAGCGGATTGAACATTCATGCAAAGTCATTCGAAGCGTTATGTGTTGTTTTAGTGCTGATGATGGAGTCAAAGGAGGAAAGCACCGGTGCAGTGAAGACAGAGGGTGGTCTCCAAACAATAGATGGCTTCATTATAGGGGGGGCATGTATGTAGGGTGGGTCATGTTTCACATGGTAGCCAGGCTGACAGCTGCTACATCATTTCGGCCCTCCTCTGTTTGAAAACAATCATGTATTTTCATTGTTTAATGTACTGTATTTTTACAGTACATACAAGTAGGGTACATTCTACACTCTTATACCTGCACAAATGGCTTATTATTGGACTCTACGATAACATTTTCTACATATTCCAGGGCCTAAAATGTTCGTTTGCGTTCCCGAACGACTAAAAGTCCGATTCAAGGAAGCAAAAATGTTATTTTTAAGAAGGTAGCAGAAGTGGTAAGCCATGGCACCCTTGAATGTGCTTTTAGGCAGTGTTTTAACATTGATTTTTGCGTAGTGAATGTACACTGATGGGATGAAATGGATGTTACTCAATCAATGCCATTATTAATTAATAGATGTCTGTCTTCAATGAGTAGCTAGCTAGATCCGGATTCGAATCTCCGCTAGGGCGTCTCTGTGTGGAGTTTGCATGTTCTCCCCGTGCATGTTAGCTTAACTGGCGACTCGAAATCGTTCATAGGTATGAATGTGAGTGTGAATGTTTGTCTATATGTGCCCTGTGGTTGGCTGGCGACCAGTCTTTCGCCCGAAGTCAGCTGGGATAGGCTCCAGTATACCCCCGCAACCCTAGTGAGGATAAGTGGCATAGAAATTGGATGGATAGATGGAGCTTTCCTTTCTGATCACTTATTATTATTTGATGTAATTACTACTACTACTAATAATAATTTGACAGTTTTATATCTCATGTTTTTATTATTTTTCTATTAATATGGTATTATCAGTAAGTATGGTTTAGATTAGATTAGTATTATTATTTGTAGAATATGAATTTGTACGGTATATTTACAACACAAGACAAAAACAGTTAAGATCAGCAGACATAATAGTAAGTATACAAGTATATACTTCGTATATACTATATAATAGCAGTATTATAAACGTTTATTTTCACTTATTGTATCGTAAAAAATGCATTATTATTCAGAAGTCTTAAAAAAAAAAAGACCCTCTGTGGCCCTCCAGCGGCCATTTACCGCCACTACTTCCATTTTGAGGGAGGGGCCGACAACTAGCTTGGGCCATTGACGCTCCGCTGCTGCTGCAACACTTTCCGAGGCTGCGTGTGTGTTTGTGTGTGTGTGCACATCGGTGCTGACTGACACAGCATTCCACATCCAGCATCCATCCAAAAGGGAATCATTCTTATCATCGTTTTTTCTTCTTCAACAAGACACCGGGAACCATGTCTTATCAAGGCAAAAAGAACATCCCAAAGATCACGGTGAGTAGTTCATGACCCTTCACGGAATGTGGGAACTCTGATGGCTGGATAAAATCACTGCAGCTGCTGAGCATCTCCGACGCGTCGTTTCAATAAAATAACGGTTGTTGCATATTTTTATTATTATTAGGCGTCATGCTGCAGTGAGGACATTGTGGTGGACAGGCACGACATTAGGCGTTTTCTTAAAGGTGTCCTGCCTCTTCTTTGTTGAGGGACTCGCCCAGAAAAATCACTTTAATCCAATACTCTCGCTGAATGATAGATTTTTAATTGTTTTCCCTGCACTAAATGTCATTTTTTTTTTTGCAATGTGCAGGATTATTCAAGATGCATCCTCCCCCCTTCTCATTTCATCTTCTTTTCTGTGAGGCTTTTGGTGCCATTTTGCTCCGCAGTCATTCAATCCGATTAACTCTACAACCTGATTGTGTTGCTAATAATGAAGGATATTCTAAATCACATTTTCCCTGTTTTAATGCTGAAACTATGTTGATGTTGCAGGCTTGTGCGCTGCAGCAGACGAGGAGGAAAAGCACATAGGTGGGAGGGGGGGAGGGTGCGGATGGGTGGGACACGCCCATTTGTGATGCTGACATATAAAGGAGTGTGTTTAATTGTGTGTAGGAGAGGAGAGTGATTGTGTCACAGCATGCAGGGTGGAGGTTGAATGGATGCCAGTTGGACAGCTGCGGCTTTGATTTGTCTTCCAGCTGCAGATCTCGTCTTCTTCTTCTTCGTGTGTGTGTGTGTGTGTGTGTGTGTGTGTGTGAGATGCCGGCCGGTTTTCATTGTTGCCGCAACCGAGTCCAGTCAGTGTTGCTAGTTCTTTGTCTCTCTGCGTTTGCTCGCTCACAAAATAGGACATGTTGCTATAAAATGCATGAAAAAGGTCACCATTCTTCCACGTGTCTTTATTCAATTGGTGATCTGAGTCACAACTGTGGCCATCCTAAAATCTTTCTGAACTGTACGGGCAATGTACACTTTTTAACACAAGTGTAGCAACAAGCTAAACACAACAAGCAAGTGTAACGCGCATGAGTTACACACCAACCACTGACTAGCAATTTGAAGCGCATGCAGAGCTAGATAAAGCTGCTGGATGCGCACCCATCGTGATGCTTCAAATGCAGCTACTGCCATCTTGTGGAGTTAAAAAAACAACATCAGACGGTTGCCCACAGGCACGGCTCTTCGAGCCAATGTTTTTTTTGGACCACGTGCAAATGGGAGACCCCGGTTGCTTTTATACATGACTCAGCCGGTGACTATACCGTAGCTTCCTGGTTGATCTCTACTGCTCACAACTTTTAAAATGATTCATTATTTGCTAATCCCCAGTGAGAGAAAGCAATTGATTTCGAATCATCTGTTACAAGACGGCCGCGTTAGCATCACGGCCAGAGGTTAATTTAACAATACAGAAATCCTTTGTTTATCGCGGTTAATTGGTTCCAGACAACATTCTGATAAGTGAATTTCCGCGAAGTAGGATTCCTTATTTATAAATGGAATATTTTCGTAGTTAGAGCTTAGAAAACCTTTTCACGACCTTTCTTAAATGCATTTTTTAATAGTGTAACGATTCCTTTTAATGAGGATTTGATTCGTATCATGATTCGTGGTTGCCGATACGAATCAAGAACGATTTCGGTTCATTTAAAACGATATGATCCGAATTCAGTAACTTTAAATCGATTCAGTAACTTTTTAGCCAAAAATTCAAGCAGTGTGACTGTGAAATAAATACCTGGATACCGGACAGTGCAGGTGAACTTTCCTAGATTCACGTTGGGTTTTTTTTTGGTAAGGGAATCAGGTATAAATTATTAATCATGCTGACATGCTTAAGAATAAATTATCAATGACTACGAAAAATTAGTTAAAAATGCAATACATAAGAAGGATGAACAGAGGGTGGTATAGCTTGCCATGATGAATTATTTACTTTATGCAAATTCCTCAGTAAATGAATGTGGTATGGTATCTTCAATCAGGTGTTGCCGCTGAGAGGGTCGGGATGGGTCCTCCATCTATATGTCTCTTGACAGAGACACTGAACAGGATACCGCAGTGTGGTGGGTTTATGAAAATAAGTTTTGCTAATGAGACCAAACCGGGAAAGCAAACAGATGCAGGACTTTGCATGTGAAGTGATGGCAGATGGCGTGCAGCAGCGTAAGGAAACAAGGTAATGCAAAAGAAGAATACATAACAAACGCCGGTGTCAACCAAAATTTCGGCTTCCCAGCCTTTCGTCTCTTCTCCGTGTTCCCCGGCACAAGCAATTGCGCGGCATTTATTTCTTCCGCGTACGTAAGCGTATGTTTTGACCCGGACACGCCGCACGTCACTGCTACTCGAGCGTAAACTACCAGGCGTACAAAACGTCCTTACTTTGCATCTTGTCCCCATATATGGATGGAATTAACTGACCAAAAGAAGAAAAAGCGAATCAACTGTATTTCATAGGTCCGCTACAAGTCCCACAATGACGTCACTTCTTTTTCGTCTTTATCGAGTCTTTATGATTAAAAGTGATTTTTGTTTTAGATGTAGAATACGACATATGAATGTGTCTTTCAATGGCTTTTCTTAATGTCTCTGTTTCGTTTATTTCCAAAATGCTTAATTTAGGCCAAAAATATGTAAAATTTGCTTGAACGTGCATTTTTTTTTTTTGACTAACAATTTACTAACCAATTAATATATTTTTTGAAAAGCGTGATAGAGCAAAGGCGCGACATTCGGAGCATGATGTGGTGAGGGATGACTGTTTGCCGGTCTCAGTTGTGGTGTTATTTCGACACACAATGGCTGCCTAAGCATTAGGCTTCTGTGTTTAATAGACAATCTATGCTTCTGGATGGGACACCACTCTACGTTTTCATTGACATAAATGTGTCTGTCTTTGCGCACTGCTTTCTGCTGACGCTAAGCAATGCTCCTTTAATATAGACGATCTTTGAGTACTCGCTCATCTGGTAAATAGATAATCAATGTTAGTGGACAGGACAATCACTCCTGAAGGTATACACTCCTTTGCTTTGTGAAAATGTAGCTCCCTGGACTGTATTTAGTTGAATATCCCTAGTGTACAGTATACAGTATATGTACTGTATGGATGTATCCACTCTGCTCCTACTGTACTTTCCATGCTTGTCCATTCTCCTCCAGCTGTTTCCTCACATCAGCCTTTGCCAAAGAGGCTCTGTCACATTTCTAGGTGGGGTTCTTCCTTTCCACCATGCTGCCTCCACAGCGCGCTCAGTGTTCCACCGGCCAGTAATCCCCCCCCCCCCCCCCCCCCCCCCCGGTAAAAAAAGAAAAGCCAGGAAATTAAACCCAAACTGCGGCTTATGCCATCTCATCCATGCACGCCGCCCGCCACAAAGTCAGCACACAAACTACGACGACGTGACTCACCATAGCAACTGCTTCATAAGATGGCACCAAAACATAAAGAGGGATGGAGTTTTGGTGCTACTTCTATTAGCAGACCTCAATGACTGCTGCAATTAAGGACATTTTTTCCCCTGAGTGTGAACAGAATCCGGAATTTTGTGGTAAATATTTTTGCTTGCTAGGCAACTGAACTGAAACAGAAGCCTTTGTGCCGACACAAAGGTTGCGCCCCCCCACCACCACCACAAATAGACTCTAGCATCCTAACAAGGGTTTGGCCATCATCAGGAACTCCTGAAGGCCTGTTAAAAATGGTCAGCCCTGCAGTCTGGTGAAAGTGGAAAAAATGCACAATAACAACATCGTGGCTTGTATTTTACAGTGGAGCTGGTTTTCCTGTGCTTAGAGAGAGAGTTGGGCTATTTTTGGTGCTCTGTTGTTTGTTTTTGAACTTTACCTCTACTCATCTGTCAGGAATTATTATCCAGAAACTAGCATGAGAGAATAGGGACTATTTTTATTAATAATACAGTCCTTAAGAATGTCTAAAAATAGCCTTAAGGGAAAACTGCACCCTTTTTTTTTGTTACAAGATGGCCGCATTAGCATCATGGCCAAAGATTAAATTAAACATACAGAAATCTTTTATTTATTGCGGTTAATTGGTTCCAGACCCAATTGTGATAAGTGAATTTCTGTAAAGTAGGATTGCTTATTTATAAATTGAATATTTATATGTATATATGATAGAAAACCTATTTACAAGCTTCTAAATATGTTTTTTTTAACAAAAAACACTCCTATAGTTACTCGTTACACTTGTATTACCAAATATAGTAGACATAATAGAAGTAAATAGACTATTTAAGACGTAAATAGGACTCTTGCTCCTGTGTGTTGCTATAAATGTGTCCACTAGGGGAGCTGAGTGCCAGGTGGACAGGAAGTGCCGTCAGGGGTTCAGAGTCCCGTTTTAGCGTGGCGTGGGTTACTGCCGCAACAGTAGCCCGTGTTTTTAGTTTGGATTATGGTGCCTGCTGTGAGATAATTCAAACCTGAAATAAAATCCTGTTGTCCCGGCGATCAAGTCTGCCGTTTGTGTTCTCACCGAACATTACAGTAACATTACTCACACCTAGTGACCAGAGTAGAGTACTACATATCATTCACACCGTCTTTGAATGCATCTCCTGAATGCCAAATATATATTTTTTTGGTTAATTTAGCCATTTTTATACTTGAAAATGCAAAATTTAGGCAAAATATACATAAAATTTGCTTCAATATGCATATTTTTGACTAATAATAGGCTTTATTCAACCATGAAACAGCATGATTTATTCATTTATTTTGGAAAAAAAGTGATCAAAGAAGGCACGAAATTAGAACCGCAAAGTGGCGAGGGACGACGGTATATAAACATTATATATATATACGGTATGTATATACATGTATTTATAGTATATACTGAATATTACTGATATTTACTGATGAAAATAGTAATGCCTCAAGGAGGACTGCATTATGGTAGCTCAACTTCCCTTAGCTAATGTCTACTTCTTAGGAAACTACAGTAGTTGCACGCCAATTTGCTTCAGCTGGTTCATTTGTACGAGGTTATTGTTGTGTAAGCCGACCCAAAAGTCCTTTGCGTGACGTTTGAGTTAATCCTCTCTAAATGGTTCAGTTTGTTGACTTAGCCAGCTGATAAAATCCTGCAGCAGAGAGCAAAAAAAAAAAAAAAATATTCACTACTCTAAACCCAAGAGACACAGCCACGAACATTTCTGCCAGGCTGAACATATTGCGCCATGTATAACCTATAAATCAGTCCAAGAATTGCATTGTGTCAATAGTTTCCATCATTCAGCATTTAGACAAACCAATGTTTCTTATTAAATGAGATTTAATTGAACTGGCAAACCTTGAGTAAGGACTACATTCCCGCATTGACATTCAAAAAGAGTGATGGACTTTATTTTAGCTATAAATCTCATGTACAGATTGGGCTTTTTTCCCCTTGTAAAACAGGATACACTCATTGGGAATGACAAAGTAGGACATGACCCTGGAAGGTCCAAGCAAATCAGGATCAAAGTCGACTCCCACAATCAATCTTTCAGTCTTTCTTTCCAGAGTAATACGCGTAGACCACCGCTTGTTTGTAGTTAGCATCTAGCATCATGTGGCATTTACTCCCGTTCATGAATTAAATACTTTCCCAAGCACAAGAAAGCTTTTGCCTCGATAAAAACCCAAAGAGGATTACCCAGTCTGAGAATGGTGCTGACTTCTTAACACTTCCTTATTTCTCGACTTGAATGAAAAATGAAGTTAAGGGGAAACGTTATGAAACAATATTTTACAGCACATTATTCAGCGCAGTGTTGGCAAAAATGTGACATACTGTAAGGTTTTGACATTAATCCCAGAAAAAATGTGCGTGAAAGTGTACTGTAGTGCTTATTGGTAGTACTGTATGTAACAGTATTGTAGGAACTACAAGTACGTATATAGTATTGTACATAAAAGTATTGTGTTGGTGCGTATTAGGATTAGCTGTATTGTACGTGTTGTGCAGTGGATACAGTACTATTCCATTCCAGTCCTGAAGGAGGCAGTACAGTAGAGTAGTACAATTCTAAAACTAAGCTTATGTTCGTACTAAAATGCAATTGTTTCTTGCAGGGTTCATGCTACACCCTCCCCCAAAAATTAAGTTCATAAGCTATCCTAGTAACAAACCAGAAACAGGATACAGAATAGGGCAGTGTTGCCGGATGGTTGCTCTATGGAGCTAGGGGGGTGGTCTTTGAGCTAAATGAGCGACAGTTTTAGGGCAGTGCTTTGCTGCATGATGTGTAAGTGTGCTGTGTTCCAGCTATGACTGAGTGCTCCATTCTAATACTGTAATGCTTTCAGGGTGTGGTCGCTTGGAAGGTCTCTCAACTTGCTTTCACGATACTCCATCAGCATTGATTGGAGCTTTTGAAATCCAAACAAACACTCATTACTGATGATTGTTGGCAGTTGCTTTGTTTGTGTTGTTTGGTAACAAAAATATGTTTCATCCCAAAGCCAATTTGAGAAGATTTGAATGCTAGCTTGAGGAGTTTGAACTTCTTGGCATCCCCTGCCTTGGTTTTTCTCCAACGACTCAGCAAAACCCAGTCCCCTCATCTATCTGCTCTCCACCGCCCTGCGGTGAACTCATCACCATGGCAACGGACTGCTGGAATCAGTCCATGGCGCACAAGCAGATTTTGATTGTCTGGCTCTGTGGCGTCATGGCAACGCCCAGATTAGACTACACATCATGTGATACCAAACTATATGTGGAATAAAGTCTTTGGATTATCCTGTTATTTATGATGAATAGTGAGGAAAATAGCGTTAAAAACTCCTTTTACTAACATTTTTTCTCCTTACAGAGCGACCGGCTTCTTATCAAAGGTGGCAGGATTGTGAATGATGATCAGTCCTTCCATGCAGACATCTACATGGAGGATGGCCTCATCAAGTAAGTCCAGTCCTCTTATTCGTTCCTTTGATTTTCATCCCTCAGCCCAAGAAGTTCTTAAAGGCTTGTGCAAATTCCAGCCAAGATAGTCCAAACGTTTCTGGGAAACGTTTTTGGGGGAGAATATTTTAGCCTTGAGTCATGGGGTAGGAGTGTATGAAAAAGGTGAGACAAGTTCAAGTATTGCTGTCTAAATAAAGCCTAAAACTAAACAGAACACGGCGTTAACAAAATTTCCTCATGGGACAGAAGGTTTACAGTAACTCAACATTTTGATAACTTGGTAAGGTAACCCTAATCCCATTCAGCCTATATTTTCCAATGATAGCCATTTAGTCCCTACTTCCCTGCTCAGCAAGACTGGTGTTGCATATTAAAGAATTAAATGAGTGCAGGCTCACTGAGCAACTGGTAAGGTCGTAACAACAGCTCCCAACGCCAAACCCAAACCCATTTTATTCCCACCCTTTAACTTTAAATAGAACCCAAATCTAAACCTAACCCAACTCTAACTCTGCCTGATTAACATTTCCTGACCCGAAACTGGGTTAAGTCAAACTTTGGGTAATGCTCTGAACCACAGCTCTTTCCTCATTTTTAACTCTGGTTATCTCTTCCTAACCCAAACCCTGCTTATTGCCTTCTAACTGTCAGGCTAACCCTAACCCCGGTGAACACCTCTAAATTCTAACTCTGGTGAATGTTTTCCGAACCTAACATAAACCCTGGTTAACACCTCTGAACTCCAAACTCTTTTGAACACATTCAAAACCTAACCCTAACCTCAACTCTAACCGAGGTTAATGCCTCCTAACCCTAATCCAAACTTTGGTGAAGGCTTCCTTACCAACTTGCTTAAATCAACTCATGTTAACGCCTCTTAACTATCACTCTAACTTTGGTGAACCTCTTCCAATTTTACCCATAATCCTAACCCTGGTTGACACTCCCAAAACCTAACTCTTGTCCTGGTCAGCGTCTCCAAATACTAACTGTAAATCTGGTTAATTCTTCTGAACCCTATCCGAATCTCTGGTTAATGTCTCTAAAAAAGTTGGATATGTGGTCAACTGACCCTAATTCTCGTTGACACCTCCAAATCATCCACAGGCAGATCGGTGACAACCTGATCGTGCCCGGCGGGGTTAAGACCATCGAGGCCAACGGCAAGATGGTGATCCCCGGCGGCATCGACATTCACACCCACCTCCAGATGCCATACCATGGGACAACCACTGTGGACGACTTTGCTCAGGGGTCCAAGGCCGCTCTTGCTGGAGGCACCACCATGATCGGTAAGGGAAACTCTAGGGTTAAAACAGCAAAGACGAGAGAAAGATGTGGAACTGAGATGCTAAGAGTGTTAGACGGGCAACTCTCCAAAACAAGAGCATTCAAATGGCCTCGTAAAGGAAGGGGCGCCTGATTGGCTCCCATGGAAACTGTGCGTGTGTGTGTGTTTGTGTGCGTGTGTGTGTGCGCCATCACAAGCAACAGCTGCTAGATAGCAGAGTGGCATTAATGCTATTAACTTCTCTGGAAGCTGGGTGAGATACATCCACTAACAGACGTTCCACTGTTACCATTCATTGGGGTGGAGGGATTATATTTCCTAGGGGGTGAGAGAGAGTGAAAACATTCACTCTCTGTGTGTCCATTGTGAATAGTTGTCCTTTTGCAAATCAACTTGTTAGTGTGACCGTAAACTGTTACTATAACAACAGTGTAGACACTGATTGGTCACTGTATGCGACATTTATATGCTTCATGTCCATGCTATGTCCTTTCTACATTACATAATATACTATAACTGATATTTGAACATCTCCTCAAGTAGTTGCCAAGGTCGTAAGCGTATACTTACACAACTGCAGAGAGTATCATGTGTTTATAAAGGGAAAGGCGCTTATTCGAGAGGAGGTTGCTTTATCATGTTAGTATATTATTATACCAATATATTATGATAATTTACCAGTGTGGTAACCGGGTATTGAGGCCTACCACCACGACACATGGCGGTATCACATATCATACTCTAGGCGTCTATAAGAGCGGAAGCCACTATTTGAGGAAATACGGTAACATTGCCTGCGGTTTTGTGCATTTACATGTGTATTCACCAGCATCAAATACACGACTGTGGATCCCCTCACTTTCGCCATTCAGCATTTTGGGTTAGGGTTAGTTAACTTGCTGATGGTTGGTCCAAATGGTATTTATTTACTAAAATACTGTAGGTCATTTTTTTTACACCGAAAAGTCGGTAAAAATGTATAAATATTTTATAACACAAGTAAGTATGTGTCACTGTTAAAAAAAAAGCCCACAATTTTTACGTTTATGTCTTTATGATTCACTGATAATTTTGACATTGCGCGTTGAGATTCCGCACTTTGTTCGGCGGTCCTTGAACGCATCATAGTTTCTGTAAGACGCAAAAGTGAACCTATAACTTCTCCACCGTGACTCTGATTCGATCTGCTCATCGATCATGTTACATCTTATATTTGGGGTCTACATATTTTCCCCAAGCCAGTCAGAGCTTTTCTTCCTGTCACTCACACACACACACACACACACCAGTGACCTTGAGAGATACAGTCAGGACACGAAGACCCACTGGGAAAAACAAGTGTCTCAAATGTTGTGAGAAAGTTAGTAAACAACAGAGGAGGCGTTATGATGCCTACTTTTAAGATCATGGTTGATGATTTTAAGGTAAAGATCAATGATGCAGAATCATGAAACACGGAAGAAACAAAAGACTCATTTAGTCTTTTTTTGTCTTTGTCTTCCAAAAACGGGTTTTATATTCGGGCTGGTTTGGTTGCTGTCGGAGAATGTGTCTTCTGACGGCACGCTGTGACATGAACAAAATGCGACATGTGCCAAAGTTCGGTCGCCGCTTGTGGATCGCAGCCGAAACCTCACGGCGACAGCTGATCCTGCAAGACGACACTGAACAAAAAATAGAAAACACCAGCAGACACATCTTGACATCACCCTGTGGTAACTATGCCTGCCCCCCCACAGTGGATCATGTGATCCCAGAGGCAGGAAGCAGTCTGATGGAGGCCTATGACCAGTGGAGGCAGTGGGCTGACGAGAAGGCCTGCTGTGACTACTCTCTCCACGTGGACATCACCCACTGGAACGACAGCGTCAAGCAGGAGGTGGACAACCTGATGAAGGACAAAGGTGTGTTTTGTCTCATCCCATTTTCTGCTTTCGTTATGCAACTTTTGGATCATATTTACTTTGTATTTTCTTACTTTACAGGTGTGAACTCCTTCCAGGTCTACATGGCGTATAAGGACTACTACCAGATGAGCAACAGTGAGGTTTGTAGCTCAGACAACATGTAGATAACCAAAATAGTACAAAACAAGTGTCACACATCTGGCGCGCGCACACACACATACACACACACACACACAACATGACAACATGCAGGCCATTTCGGGACACAGTAATTGCAGTGTGCCACCTCGGATCAAAAGGATAGAGGGAGTCTCCGTATAGCAAGAAGTTGTTACTATAATTTGTTGAATTTTTTTGTGTCTCTCTATTGTGGTTGCAGCTCTATGAAGTGTTTACCTTTTTGGCAGAGAGGGGGGGCGTCGCTCAGGTCCATGCTGAAAACGGAGAGATCATCGCAGAGGTAAAAAAAAAAAAAAAAGAAATCTCATGGCCTCGAGTCTCTCGATTTACATGTCATATCCCAGTTCCCTTATTTCTTCCTGTATGTTTCCATAGAGCATCTTCTGGAAACACAGACTAAACACATTCCCACTAAGCACACATTACATCATCACCTGAATTCATTCTAAAAAGTATGTCCAATATGTTTTGAGAACCGTTGTTACGATAGTAACCATGGCAACCAAGATGTAATGCTCATATATGGCTATGACCACGATTCCCATGATGCCATGATGGTCTATGACATCATCAAACATAAGTTAAACAGGTCCTCTCAGCACAGTGGCCGAGTGGTTATCATATGTGTGGTTGCATATGTTGGTATGGACGTCATCCTTCGGTCCATACCAAAATTTATTGCATAATTGCATGCATGACTGAACACAGGCCCGTTTTCTGGTGGGCAAAAAAATAATAAAATTCCTCCTTTTTCTATATGTGCCCTGTGATTGGCTGGAGACAATCCAGGGTGTACCCCACCAGAAATTGAATGGATGGATATTGGTATATGTTATTACAATTGTAATATTGTTGAATTTAGGGATGCTCTGATCAGACTTTTATGCTGCCGATACCAATCATCCATGAGTGAAATCAACTGATACCGATTACATAGATTAGGTGTACATTTTTAGAGACTTTGGATGCGAGAGCAGCTTGATGGCGCTTCAGCAGGACCCCCAGGCAGTCGGCAAACCCAATGTCCTCCACTGCCGCCGACAGCCGGCCATCATGTCCGACGAATCCAACCACTTTATTTGCTATCTGCCTTAGACCGCTGACTGCCACACACAAGGGCGCTTGTCCCGCGTTTTGCTTATCTTATTTTGCTTATCTTGTGCTTATCATATTTTGCTTATCTTGTACCACGACAATGCAATATTTTGCTCTGATTTGACTAAGTAAGTGGTTATTTATACACCATTATTTATGTTTTATCTATCTATTTTTATGTTTATATTTTATATTTGAATTATTGTTAAATTGTTATTTTAAATTGTTTATTAAATTGTTATTGTTTTTTTTTAAATCGTTCGTACAGTGACTGCACATTTTTTCGTTGTCTACTAATTACAGTGTCTTAATATATTGCTTTTTGGAAAAAAAAACATTTTTTAAAGAATTAAAATCAAATTTCAAATTTAAATAAATTCATATTTAAGAACTTATTTCACTGTCCCCAAATGTTGTTGTTGTTTTTCATTGATTATTTCATTGTTTTAGTATATTGATTTAAAAAATGAATGAACTCCAAAAACCACCCACATTTGTGTATTTTTTTTTTTTATTGAATTAATGAGTTTAAATTTGTTCTTTTTTCATTAACTCTTGGGATTGGAACCTTTAATTCCTAAAGTATTTTCAATTCCCTAAATTTGTGATTTTCCGGTAATTTCAGTGTATTAAAATATCAATGCATTTTATTAGTAGTTCTTTGAGAACTTTTTGAGACTAAAAAAATAAACACATTTCAGTGTCAGTTTTCGATTTATTATGTTTTTGTACGAAATCCTACTAAACTCTCACGAGAACAAACTCTCACAGTTCAACTTCATGGGTTGTCCAGTTAGCTGTCCAACTTGAGAGTGATGTGACGTATGCTTGGACTGTCCCGTTTACGTAAATCTGGGCCTGTCCTCACTTTGTAAAAAAAAACAAGATACAAAAAGGTTTGTCTTGTGCAGCTTCTAAAAGCCTTGTTGTTGTGTGATGATCCAACAGGAGCAGGCACGGATGCTGCAGATGGGAATCTCCGGGCCAGAGGGGCACGTGCTGAGCCGGCCTGAGGAGGTTAGAACACATCATAAACATTACTACTAATCTATGCATGTGTTGGTGTGTGTGTCGTGTGGTTTTGCTGTCATTCAAATGTAAAAATGGCAGCCAATCTCCCCCACCCACCCACACACACACACACACGCTGTTATTGCACATGTGGCTTTGAGCGTAAATCATCGGCTTGCTGTCCTTAAGAGAAAACAGCCGAATGATCTCAGCTCAAGGACGTTGTCTGCTTTGAGTATTAAGAAGCGACCCGGATGAACTGTTTTTAATTGATTGGTCACGCAGACACGATCATTTAACTCCATTTACAAGTCAGCTTTCCCCACGCATTGATTCCAACCTCCTGTAACTTAATGTAACTGAACCTCAATCAAGTTCTAAACTGATACTTTTGGTTGGAAACTATTTATTAAAAACAGCCGCCTAAATATGATATTTGCTGTGCTAGCGTTTATTTGAGAAAACCATACTTAGTTTTTTTCCCCGTTCTAGCTGGAAGCAGAGGCGGTGTTTCGGGCCATCACCATTGCGAGCCAAACCAACTGTCCCCTCTACGTGACCCGCGTCATGAGCAAGAGCGCCGCCGACATCATCTCGCAGGCCCGCAAAAAAGGTAGATATTGGCAGAAAACTCTACTCTTACGCACTTTTAAGGAACATTTCCTTAATAGTGCTTTCTTGTTAGGGAATGTTGTGTTCGGGGAACCAATCACAGCCAGCCTGGGTACCGATGGAACGCATTACTGGAGCAAGAACTGGGCTAAAGCGGCGTCTTTTGTCACATCGCCACCTCTCAGCCCTGACCCGACCACTCCGGACTACCTGAACACGCTCCTGTCCAGGTATGGCAAAACTGCTGCGTAATATTGACATTATTATTTATAGTTCTATATTTATACCTTTGTGTTTTTTGTGTTTGTTGTTTAACATAAGATGTTTAGTCAGGTAGGATTCTACCATTTGTATTCAGGCTGGGGGGGACCATTTTATTATTACCCCAAACAAAAAAAACAAAAAAAACGAATGGCTCTTATAAATGTCAAGAATGTCACAATAGCACAGGCAAAAAGAGAAAATAAATTCCTCAAACTCAAGTAAAAACAATCGTTGAGAAGCTTATTTGTATTTATTTGTCAGTTTGCTAACTAGCAGGCTACTTCCTGGTTTGTGGAAAGTGACGTAAAATGTAAGCAGTAGGCAGACTGTACACTACCTTTTACATTAGGATGCAGATTATGACTCAAACAGCAAAAACAGAAAAATGAATGGCTGTAATAAATGTTGAAAATGCCAGTTTGCTAGCTAGCAGGCTACTTTGTTTCACTGCAGATGACATGCAGTTAGACAGTAGGAAAGCCTTGCGGTGGCGTAGCAAGTGAGGTGCATTCATGGAAATCGGGTGTTTACAGTATTTCTTTTGGCAAAGACCCTGCGACCCACTGAAAACCCACCAGATGAGAATCACTGTTTTTTTTTTTTAGGACGAGGACTCTACCATTTGCATTATGGGGCGGGTGGAATGATTTTATCATGACACAAATACATACAAAGACTAATAATTTCCTTTAATAAAAGACAAAAATGTGTCATATGTTTTTATGGTAGCTAACCGTCTACTTCCTGGTTCACGGACATGGAGGATGACATTTAGAGGAATCGGACCATACTATTTTAATTCTGGAGAAGGGGAACAATACTTTTATGACACAAATGGCAAAATGGGAACATCAAATCCTCTAATAATACTACAAAAAATAGAGTAGTAGTAATAGTAGCATTTGTGTTTGTCTGTTTGTTAGCTAGAAGGCTCATGGGGACTGATGTAAGACGTTAGCAGTAAGTGGACAGGACGCTGCCATTTACACCATGAGAGAGGCGATGTAATTATTAATGAAACAGCAAACATATACATTTAATTCAACAAAAGGGAAAAACTCATGGAGTGCCATATTTGTGTTTGTCAGTTTGCTAGCTTGCAACCTAACGAGGAATGAATTGAATTGTCTCGTTGTAATGTTAGTACTAAGTTACAGTATTCTTAGTTGGGACACAACTGACCATCTTGTAAGTGACTTTGCCTGCCAAACAAAGAACTTACTCTTACTTTTGTGGCGTGTGTGTGACTATTTGATGTGACTTGTGTTTTGGTGTCCTCCAGCGGGGACCTGAGCGTGACGGGCAGTGCTCACTGCACCTTCAGCGTGGCTCAGAAGGCCATCGGCAAGGACGACTTCACTCAGATCCCCGAGGGTGTCAACGGGGTGGAGGAGAGGATGTCGCTCATTTGGGACAAAGCTGTGGTCAGGCTTCATCCAAAATTCTATACAGTATATGTATCTATATATATGTATTTATTTATCTATAGCTCCAGCTCAGTTTCTTTTCCTTTGCAGACTACAGGCAAGATGGACGAGAACATGTTTGTGGCGGTGACCAGCACCAACGCCGCCAAGATCCTCAACCTGTACCCACGCAAGGGTCGGATTGCCGTGGGTTCTGATGCCGACCTGGTCATCTGGGACACGGATGCCATACGAACCATCACAGCCAAGACACACAACTCAGTGAGTAAACCCTATTAATATGTCATTCAACATGGAAGTAGTGTAGAATAAAAGGAGCAGCAGAGAGCTTCTAAAGTTGGAGAAAACACATTTTTGACAAGCGTCCAGGGAGCTCCCAGTTCCTCTGAACGGAAATGAGGTCTCAAAGGATCTTTATCTGACTCACTGAATCAAAAAAAACACACATTGAGGTAATGCTAACAACCATGAAGTGGTATTTCCTATCATATGTTACACTGGTGTGTCATTGAGAACAATATGGAGATGAGCTAAGTATTTGATCACATGGCAGATGTTCCACAAAGACCAGAGATTTGGAACATTGTTCACATTTTTAGTAGGGAAACTAAAGTGGAAAACACATTTAGGCAATACAACATTGGATTTTCATGCCATCTCACACAAGCTTTTTTTTCCATCCGCCCCTTTTTTTCTAACCTAAAATATGTGTCAGAGGCATGCTTGCAAGAAAACAAACAATTCAAGCTAGAACTAGAACACAACACAAAACACGAGTGACAAATACAACATAGCAGAAGACTGACGCAAGCAAAATTGGACAGAATTAATTACCAAAGTGAGCACAGTTGTGTGCAAACACAAGGTGGGAACAAGCCAGGAAGTAGAATTACGCAAGGTCTATCAAAATAAAACAGAAAGTGCATACAAATGTGCCGTATGAACTTCTGCTGGTAAATTCAGTGTGTTTAAAAATATCAATATTCATTGCCAAATGTTGTTTGTCGTCTCCAGAACGTAAAATCAAAATAAAACAGGCAAGACAGGAAAAAAGTACATTTATTTAAGTTAATTGGTTCCAAAACCCGACCGCAATAAGTGAATTTCTGCAAAGTAGGATTCAATATTAATAAACTGAATATTTTCGTAGTCAGAGCATAGAAAACCTGTTTATGACTTTAAATACGGGTTTTAACATAATTAGAGCCCTGTAGACATGACATAACACCCCGATAGTCACTTTTACACTTCTATTATTCTTTGTTTACATCACATTGCTCAGGCTACAGGATCACAGCAGGGACATAACAGACGGCCGCCACTAGCATAGCAAGCTACCGAGCTAACTAATTTGCCTCTCCAATGTACTTATTCAAAACTTAAGAACGTGTTTCATACGGAGTGGGGAAGAAGGACAAATAATCCAAAAACTCACCACTTCCACACGGAATGAGAGGAGAACCTTTTTTCCCCCACCCGATCACAGCCATGGCATGTCGGCTCGGCTCTGCTGGCTCAGGAGCCAGTGTCCATGCATTGTGATAGGTAATGCAATCTAACGTCATGTCTCATAACATTACTGGTGCCTAGTGATCAGAATACTACATATAACTTGCCTTTTAATATTTATATACATTTTTTTTACAAATAATAGGCCATCAGGAACCATGAAACAGCAATCATTTAATTATTTTTTGAAAACCCGTGAGGGAGTGATATTCGAACCTTGATTTAGCGAGGGATGACTGTATATTTATTCATACATTTTAATTGTCTTAAAAAACATTTGTTTACAAACTCTGCCTTGTTTCCAAATTGTCATGTCAGGGGCAAATTATGAAAATAAAACAGGGAGCAAAATTATTGGTACACATTTCTAATATGTTTTAAATAATAATTAATCTTAGTATTTAAATGTTTCATTTTTTTAAAATAAAAAATGTTTGATTATTATTTTGTTATTTTTTTTTTAGTTCGGAAGATGTATGCTGGCACAAATTATTAAAATAATGCAAGAAATAAACCCCAATTATTTAATGCCTACTAATTAAATTGTGTGCGTATTTTGCATTTAATCATATCAACATGTCTGGGGCAAACTATGGAAATAATTTTAAACTATTTTTTAATTAAAAGAGCATTTATTTCCAATTTTCTGTGCCTGTGTTGTATGATTGAATATGTTTTTTGCATTTATGTATTTGGTACACTAGCAAAATGTAATGAAATCCACCAATCCAGCCTGCTGAAGCCGATTACTAACAGTTTATATAAGTGCGGTGAAGCTTGTTCGTTGCATTCGTCTCTCATCCACCAGACGAAGACACAAAGAGCTCTGTCTCTGGCGTATAATCTCCTATAATGTGGATGACATCCTCTGTGGGTTCTTACGTAATGATGTCACATGTTCATTTCCCACTACTTGTCCGACCAGAAAAAAATAAATCTAACCTAATGGCTATTTTGACGCTAGGCCAGGCAGGGGCAGACGTGTTTAGCATACGTATTGAGCTGTGCAGGACTGTTAGTTTATCCACAAGTATTACTCAAACACACATCACATGTCATGACATCACATTTGGCATGCAGCCAGTCAGTGGGAGTTATGCCCTCCTCTGGCCTCAATTTGTAAAACAGGCCAAAAAGGAGCACCAGCAGAATGAAGGAATCCAGATTATAAACACAGAAAAAGTAATGAAAGTGGAAAAAATATAACACTGAAGGAAGAGTAAAGTTTAAGAGGAGGAAAGGGTGTCGAATTCCAATTCCTCATGTTAATCCATGCTGTAATCGAATCACTTATTCCAGGCTGCAGAGTACAACATCTTCGAGGGAATGGAGCTGCGTGGGGCTCCACAGGTGGTCATTTGTCAGGGCAAGATTGTTCTGGAGGACGGCAACTTGCACGTGACCTCCGGCGTGGGTCGCTTCATCCCCTGCTCGCCCTTCCCGGACTACGCCTACAAGCGCGTCAAAGCCAGGAAGCAGGTAAAACATACAGTATATCACACTGCTTTACGTCCTTGACGATATTCAGTTTATATTTAATACAAAGTCAATATAGTGCATTTTAGGTGGAAATGTCTGACCACATACGTATGCATGCAGCATAAATGACCGCATCTATGATCTGCCTAGCAACGGGAGTAAAAGTGTGAAACATGACACAAAAATTTGGTTATAAAAATATATTCCAGTCGGAAGGGAAGATGGAACAAAACGTAGGCTAAAGTCGCAAAGTACCGTGAATTTGAAAATAACTATAAGAAATGTTAACAACATACATATAGAGAAACTAATTGGCAAAATTGCAGTTAAGCATATAAAAAGGAATAAACGGTAATATAATTGTAGAGTATAAAACTTGCAGCGTTATAATCTTTAAATAACTACATTTGATCCAAATTCAGTTGAAATTTCCCTGCATTTTTGAGAAATGTATGACAGAATTAAAGCCAAATAGAAGAATTTGATTAACAGTCTAGCCTCAAATAAAGTCAAGGTCCTTTTTTAAAAGTCTGCCTATGACAAAAGCTTCCTATTTAAGTTAAGTTAAGAAATATATACATGTATTGTTATTATTATTACTATTACTGTATACAGTGGTGTGAAAAAGTGCCCCCTTCCCTATTTCTTATTTTTTTGCACGTTTGTCACGCTTAAATGTTTCAGATCATCAAACAAATTTAAATATTACTGTAAGTCAATGACAACACAGCTGAACACAAAATGCAGTTTTGAAATCAAACTCTTTAAAAAAGAACAACAAAACTGCATGGCCCTGTGTGAAAAAGTGATTGCTCCCTAAACCTAATAAGTGGTTGGGCCACCCTCAGCAGCAACAACTGCAATCAAGCGTTTGCGATAACTGAATGAGTCTCTTACAGCGCTGTGGAGGAATTTTGGCCCACTCATCTTTGCATAATTGTTATAATTCAGCCACATTGGAGGGTTTTCCAGCATAAACCGCCTTTTTAAGCATCTCAATAGGATTCAGGTCAGGACTTTGACTGGACCACGCCAAAGTCTTCATTTTGTTTTTCTTCAGCCATTCAGAGGTGGACTTGCTGGTGTGTTTTGGATCATTGTCCTCCTGCAGAACCCAAATTCATTTCAGCTTGAGGTCACAAACAGATGGCCGGACATTCTCCTTCAGGATTTTTTTGGTAGACCACAGAATTCATGGTTCCATTTATCACAGCAAGTCTTCCAGGTCCTGAAGCAGCAAAACAGCTTCAGACCATCACACTGCCACCACCATATTTTACTGCTGGTATGCCTGTATATATATCCTCCTTCATACAGATCACTGTATTCTCGGGGTATTCAATCGATCGCACTGGACTACTTTGGCTGTCTTAGAAGACGTTTTGCCTCTCATCCGAGCAGGCTTCATCAGCTCATGCTCAAAGACTAGGTGGGACACACACCATAGGACAGCTCTAGTCTACTGTTGGTATGATTTTCTTTTTCTGAGATGTGGCATGCCCTTTACACCAGATGTAATCGGACACACACCTTCCAAAAAGTTCAACTGTTGTCTCGTTAGGAGACAAAATCAGGAAGGGGGCAAACACTTTTTCACCACCACTGTATATTATAAAAAACTAATCATCCTTTATATAGTGTAGCACCTAGAACTACTGTATGTAATGCAGTGCATTATTATCAGTAGTAGTAGTCGAAGGACGGGTAATATTATTAGTAGTATTATGACACGCTATTTTTTTCAGTGGATTCCCACATATTCCCACTGAAAATATCCATCACAGAATATTTCCAAAATCCCCGAGCTGAACTTCCCCATGAAAAGTTTATGGAAAGTTTCTAGAAATGTGGTTGGGGCTTATAAAATAAAAACATTTGTAGTTTCCCGTCTAGCCTTTTCCTCATGCGCAGTATTCTTAAGGATGTGCAAAAGTTTCAGTTGATGCTCGACTGGGGATAAAAAAAAAAAAAAGGCATGAACCAAACTTAGCAAAAACCACAATATAATAAAAAACAGTTGTCTGCTTCTTTCTTGTGTGTTCTTCTTTTTCCATTCTAACGTTTCTATTTGTTGTTTTTTGTGCAGCTGGCTGTCCTTCGGGCAGTGCCCAGGGGAATGTACGACGGCCCTGTGTCGGAATTCTCCATGTCGCGTGGCGGCACGCCCTCAGCCTCGGCACGCACGTCACCCACCAAGCAGCCTGTCAGAAACCTGCACCAGTCTGGATTTAGCCTAGCAGGTAACCCTGCACCATGTGGTGAGCACTGCTTCTTAATGCAATATGCATCCTCCTTTATGACTACCTCAACTCAGGTACTGCAGCATGTGACAACAATGCAGCCATTTATATTATATTTAAACTTTCATTGACAGAGTATGTTAATATATTACTATAACGTAGCAGAACCATGTCATTTCTCCTAGCCAATCATAATAAAGTATGGTTAAATAAAAATAAATATTGGAAAAAAATAAAGGAAAAGTATACTGATATTTAAAAAAATATGTTGGATATTATAACAACTCAGAATATGTATATGCTGTACATATAAATATGATATAACGTTTTATTTCTAGTATATTTGTAAGTAAGTAAAAATAATGGGAGTAAAAAAATACCTGTGATATTAATTTTAAATGATTTTAGTATAGCTTGTTATGATAATGAATATTAGCAATTTGATATTAAACAGTATAAATATAATTAATTAAATTTCTTGAAAAAAGTGAAAAAAAAGTAATGTTTTTTATTTTTGGTAGTATAATTTGGTAATTAATATACTGGATACATTTATACACAATACATATAATTAGATATTAGACATATAATTTATTAGAATTTTGGAAAAATAATTCAATGTCATTTTTTCATTTTTTGTATTATAATATACTAATAATAATAAATAATAATATATATTCATACATAACACATGTAATTATATATTTAAAATATAATTATAATTGATTACATTTTTTGAAAGCGTTAACAAGGTAAAAAATCATGTCAATGTTCTTTCTTCGAAACGGAATATAAAAACAATTGAAACTGGGTTTTTTTTTACAAAAAGGTATTTAAAGTTGAAAAGTAAATATAATGACTTACAACATGTTATTGTTTTATTTTTAGTATTACATTTTGTTATTATCGCATTACTAATATATAACATTATATATAAGAAATATACAGTATATAATTCTATATAAGAAAGGATACTGGGAATTAAAACACTCAGTAGGTCTCATTGATGCACTGCACCAGTGTGTGTACAGTATATTTATTGTATTAAGTATGTAAATGATAATTGCTTAAATATTTCCTAATTATATTCCTAGGTCCCCCAACTCCTGACGACATCCCCATCAGGCCCGCTGGCCGCCGTATTACAGTGCCCCCTGGTGGCCGATCCAACATCACCTCCCTCAGTTAAACACCTTGCCTTCCCAGGTGGACTTCAACTGTGTATTGTGTGTAAGAGTGGGGGTAGGTTTGACATAAAGGACCATTATTGATTACAAACAAACAAACAAACTGCAAAATGCCTTACCTGCCACTATGCTAGACCTTTTTTTTGTCAGTTTGATTAAGGATTTGGACAAGAATGACGCATTTAAGAGGTGTTTTTTTTTAAATACATAAAATAACCAAAGCACAACCAGTCGCAGCCTCTCTTCTAAACAGTTAAATATGCTAGAAAATCTGTGCTGGTGCTTTTGGTAGTTGTTTCACAAAATAAATCCGTTTCAAAAAGACATTTCTATACATCAAACTCACACTGATTAGCGTTCCATGTTGTCAGGTCTGCAACGTGCAGTACCGTTAGTAAGCGCCAGGGGGCGGTGTAGATACATTAGTCGTCATGTAGCTTTGTGAATGATGTTGTTACAGCTTGTTTTTTTTTTTTTTTAGGTTGTTTTGGGGGCCGAGTAAATGTAAAAAAAAAAAAAAGGTACTTAACAAATCCGAGAGGCGTTTTTTTTTAAACTGATGGACATGGACCTGCATGGGCCATTTTGACACTTTGGTGACGTGATCCATGATCCTTTAAAACCGTCTCTCAGGTGGACCCCATCCATGTGATGTAGTCAATGAGGATTATTTAAAACTAAAGTAGCAAGAGAGTTGCCGTGTTTAATTACCTGAACATCATGGTTGTCTTAAAACGACTGAGTATTCTTTTGCACTTGATGGAGAAATGTACACTTTGTAGTATAATCCCTCCCAGTATAAAAACATGCATACTTTCCTTAAAAACACGAGTCCTGATATGCCAACATGCAACCACTCTATCGACAGCCTCATAGTACTTAGGAGTCCAATATTCTACCTAATTTTACAAGTAAAGCTGTTCCACTGTGGAGGAAGGAAGGAAGACGGTGCTTATCCATTTTATTCGGGCCACACTGGAAAGAAAACGCAAACATCGAAAAAAAAAAAGTTTAACGCTCTGAGAATTGAATCGTCATTTTGTGAGCAGGAAAAAGATAATTAAGAAATTAAGAAAATGCTCCAGCAATAAAGTAAAGCTGTGCTTTTACGGGCAAAAAAAAAAAAATCATGTTATGAGAGAAAAGTCATAACATTGAATGCTTCTTCTCCTTCTATTATTTGTGAAAGGTTTGACTCTAATAAAATTGTCTGAGAAAAAAGTCCGCCGCTTATCCTCACGAGGGTTGCGGTGTATGCTGGACTTTGGTTGAGAGGCGGGGTACACCCTGGATCGACCAATCGCAGGGCACATATAGACAAACAACCATTCACACCTATGGACAATTTAGAGTCGCCAATTAACCTAACATGCATGTTTTTGGAATGTGGGAGTCTGCAGAGAAAGCTCGCGCACGCACAGAGAGAAGACGTGCAGGCAGAGATTCGAGCCCAGATCCTCCAGATCTGCTGACCGTGTGGCCAACATGCTAACCATTAGGCAACTGTGTGGCCTAATGGTCTAAAATGGTCATTTTAGACTAAAGAAAAAGTCTGAATGTCACAAGAGTAAAGTTGTGATTTTAAGGGAGAAAGTCATGCTACAAAATTTGTGCAGGAAAAAAAATGACCTTTTTTTTTCTCATGCATTTTATTTCAGTGTGGCCCTTAATTAACCTTGACCTTGAGAGATCAAGCTGTGGTTTGTTGTATTTATATGAGTTTGTTTCTTTTTATACTGTTGTATCAAAACCCCAAAACACAGCAGAGGTGAACAGTAAGCGATGTCTTGTGGAGGTCTGATTGGATTCTGGAATAAAAAGTTGCAACAGACTGACTGACTGAGGTGTCTTTTTCACTCGAGTTGTCACTTTCGGGTTAGAAAGATTGCACGCGGTCCGTTTGCTAAAAGCAGCAAATAGTCAGAATCTTCCATGAAAAAAAAACTGGTAATTGCAGGAGAAAAACACACGGAAAACGTGACACGGAAGAAAACTTGTAATCTTGCGAGAAAAAAAGTTGTTAATTATACTAGCTTCTGTCATTATAAAAAGTGGCGTTGTGGCAAGAATGACATTTTAGGAGAACCAGTGATAATATTACAAAATGAACGTCTTTAGGAGGAAAAGTCACAGGATACATGCTGTACATTTTATTCCAAAACATTCACTGTTTGGATACAAAGGAAACATTTACAACATTTCAGACTACAGGTAAGACTACAGTACAAACATATACACACCTACAAAGTAACTATCAACCCTCCTTTGAGTATCAACCAAAAACCCATTTGTGTTGTGTTCTGTGTTTCCAGCTAGTAGTAGGTAGTAATAAATGTAGTTTTTTCCTGTCAGTGAGTCATCATGTGGCCATGGCTGATGAAGAGAATTATTCAAAGCCTGAATGATGAGCAACCCTGAATGACGTCAGTCCTACATCTTGTTGATGTAGGACTGAATCATCAGCTCAAGCATCTATGACCTCCTCAAGGCTGACACTCTGCAAAAAAAAACCCCAAATCATCAAAATGATGATTTACACCCTTAAAACAAATACGATATCCCCCGCAATAAACGAGGGTAAACTGTACCGCTGCAGGTTTTTTTAACACCGAGTTCCATTGACGTCAATACAACCCGGACTTCCTTATATGGGCATGCCCAGGCACACGCTGGAGGACCCCTCCCCCGCCCCCTCTCTGCTCTGTTCACTGTTAGCACGTACTGTATGGCTCCCAGGGAATGTTTGCTCGGGTGTGCCTAAAGAGGCAAGCATCACGCAGAAATGGTTGGAGTTGCTGATTCCCGGCCAGCAAGAGAAAAATATGCTCATATACTCGTCTGTCAACGGCATTTCGCACGGGCCTGTTTTGTGAACATGGGTCAATACGAAGCACGACTATGGGCCAAAATGTCGCTGAAGCCCGACGCCTTTACTTGGTCGTGTTGAAGAGTCAGGAGAGCAAGCTGTAAGTAACAATTAATCAGCGTCCTAACTGTGTTTATTTGGTGTAAGTAAGTGTAAGTAAGTGTCCTACCGGAAGTCCTCGGGAGCGCCGCCCAATCACAGCGGAGTGGGCTCGGCGGGAGGCGTACCTGTAGGAGGGCCGGGGTGGAGTAAATTACACAGACCGTTTGGGCGGGAGGCAGGAAACACTGCTTTAAGAGGTGCAGAGTCTGGAAGATCTACAAAGCTTTCTGTGCGTGTGTAGCTGCTCTATAGGAGTCCAGAACTCAATACAAACGGCCGAAAATTTAGTATAATAAGTCCCCTTCAATTTGTATACAATACAATGTGCAATGTTATATCTAGCCACTAGGGGAGACAATGAGTAAAGGGATAAAAAATACTCATTAACTGTTATTGTTTGGATATAGCTTTTTTGTTTTTTATTAAAATTTGATTTATTACAATTATTGGGATTTTAAAGCACCAATATGTAATTGTGCTACCTTGAAATATCAGCTTTGAATGAATAAAAAGGAGAATTACAGCTCCACTGTTGCTATGGCGAGGGTGTGCAAAAAATGTGGTGCCCACTTGTGCTACACTAGGGCTCCATCCAGCGCTCCTCAGAAAACGCATTTTTATTTTATTTTCTAATGAAAGTAAAATCATATTTGTGACAAATCCTTTACTGAAATATTACTATTTAACTCATACACTATATAAGACATATTTTAAGCTAAACAATGATTTAATAATTTCTAGAAAAGCTAGCAAAAACTGTTATATTTTTGAGGTGGTACTTCGTGTTTGAGAGCCTGGGCATCCCTTATTCACTAAAATTAAGTAAATGACACCTCACTGCAGCAGGGGGCGCCCTGAGCGCACAAATCATTATGCCCTCGTCACACTAGAGGTGGAATGAGCCAGAATGCTGTCCTAATGAAAATGTGTGGTTTATTTCTGGATATTCGAAGCGCATTCTAAAAATTCTGACTGCATTCAGAGTGCATTCCAAATATTCAGGGCCATTCTTGTGGCGGCTCGAATGTTTTGAGCATGCTAAAACTTTCCAGGTGGATTCAAAGTGGAAAAATATCGAACGGCATTTGACAGGTATTCTCACTGCACTCTGACAGCATTCTAAATATTCTTACAGTATTCCAACAGCATTCCAAACATTCTGAAATGTCACTGTGAAGCATTGCCTGATACACATCGCTTCATTTCGCCAAGGAAAAAAGGAGCCAAGCTTACGAATTTCAAATCCCCTCCCGAATGTGACTGGTTCTGCTTGATTCGTGCTGATTTGTGTTTAGTGTGACGGGGGCTTTAGGTACACCTGAACAATCAAATGACGACAAAATGAAATAATGACACCAGGTAGTTTTGTTGAATAAAGAAAAGTTATTATTTAAGGCACACCTTAATAGATTGCAACTCTATCACAGATTAATACAAGACAGTCACAAATAAGGACAAAAATAATAATATTTAAAATATTCCCTTTTTATCATATGCATCCACATTTCATTGTCAGCCCCCAAAACGACTCCACAAGGTATTACCGGTAGTTAAAAACAGGAAAGACACCTTAAGTTTAAAATTACAACAAATAACAGCAACACAGAAAAGGTAAAGTCCAAACAGTGTACCCATTTGTAACATTTTTTTGGGGTGTCGGTGGGGGTGGAAAAGTGCAAGTTAAAGAGTTAAAAACATACAACTAGCAGACAGACTGCAGTGTAGCATGAAGGGATGAATAAAGCATGGTTAGAAATGATAGTCGTGTTCCAAATTGTGGGGAAATAATTTTAAAATCCATCCATCCATTTTAAAGTCCATCCTTGTTTAAACATGAGCAACAAATTGTCACATGGTAGTTTTATTTAGGCCAAATACTACAAATACTCATATATATATATATATATATATATATATGCATACACTGTATACAGTGGTGTGAAAAAGTGTTTGCCCCCTTCCTGATTTCTTATTTTTTTGCATGTTTGTCACACTTACATGTTTTAAATCATCTAACAAATTTAAATACTAGTCAATGACAACACACCTGAACACAAAATGCAGTTTTTAAATGAAACTTTTTATTATTAAGGGAGGAAAAAAAAATCCAAACCTACAGTACATGGCCCTGTTTGAAAAAGTGATTGTTGCCCCGTTAAAACATAACTGTGGTTTATCACGCCTCAGTTCAAGTAGAAAAGGTTATAAAGCCAGTTCTAAAGGGTTGGGACTCCAGCAAACCACAGGGGAGCCATTATCCACAAATGGCGAAAACATGGAACAGTGGTGAAGAAGTGGCCGGTCAGTCAAAATTATCCCAAGGGCGCAGCGACGACTCATCCGAGAGGTCACAAAAGACCGCAGAACATCCAAAGAACTGCAGGCCTTACTTGCTTCAGTTAAGGTCAGTGTTCATGATTCCACCAAAACATCTTCATGATCCCCAAGACCTTTGGGAAAATACTCTGTGGTCTGACGAGACAAAAGTTGAAATTTTTGGAAGGTCTCATTACATCTGGTGTAAAAGTAACGCCGCATTTCAGAAAAAAAACATCATACCAACAGTAAAATAAGGTGGTGGTAGTGTGATGGTCTGGGGCTGTTTTGCTACCTCAGGACCTGGAAGCCTTGCTGTGATAAATGGAACCATGACTTCTGCTGTCTACCAAAAAATCCTGAAGAAGACTCTCCGGCCATCTGTTTGTGACCTCAAGCTGAAACCAACATGGGTTCTGCAGCAGGACAATGATCCAAAACTCACCAGCAAGTCCATCTCTGAATGGCTGAAGAAAAACAGAATGAAGACTTTGGCGTGGCCTAGTCAAAGTCCTGACCTGAATCCTATTGAGATGCTTAAAAAGGCGGTTTATGCTGGAAAACCGTCCAATGTGGCTGAATTACAACAATTCTGCAAAGATGAGTGGGCCAAAATTCCTCCACAGCACTCATTGCAAGTTATCACAAACGCCTGATTGCAGTTGTTGCTAAGGGTGGCCCAACCAGTTATTAGGTTCAGGGGGCAATCACTTTTTCAAACAGGGCCATGTAGCTTTGCATTTTTTTATTCCTTAATAATAAAAGGTTTCATTTAAAAACTGCATTTTGTGTTCAGTTGTGTTGTCGTCGACTAAAATTTAAATGTTTTTGATGAACTGAAACACTTAAATATGACAAACGTGCAAACACTTTTTCACACCTCTGTACATCAAATGGTGTGGTAGTAGGCTGTGTATGACATTGGCAGCTACATTACATTAGAAACTATTTGACAGAGGCGATCGCGTGCAGTGTATTTACCGTGGTGAATGAATTTCACAGTGGATGTGCAAAGCAACTTTTACATGTTTTGTATTCATTTTTTGAAATTACAGTGTCAACTCGGTAACTTGAAGCCTACAGTAAAAGACCTGTTTGTGTCCATTTGTGCAGCTTCACTAGTGCTTCTAAGGATATGATTATTATGAATAAACTACAACTACTACTACTATCAACATACAGTATCTGCTGCAGCCATGATGAAGTGAGGCCGTCATACAAAGACGTCAGTCGTAGGTCTTCAAAATAAAACCTAAAATGAGTTGTTTTCACAGTAGAACCCCCAAAGTTGAAGTGGGACGCTGGTTGGCTTCCAAGTTGTTCTAATTTCAAAACAACTTTCCCCATAGGAAATAACGTGAAGTGATTTAACAGAACTGTCGTCAAACCTTTAATAACTGTGCAGATGATGTTTTAAGTAAGTACAACTAACTCAATCTTTGAACACGGCTGACAGATGGAATGGAGCGGCAACAGGAAGGTGTTTGCAGCGCGATACCGTGACCTCGGTATCGCAGGAATTAACGTGCTGTGCCGTCTTTTGTAAGTTTTTCATTCTGTTGTACTTCCTCTTCTATGGTTTATCATCACGCTTTTCCGATTTGCCGTGACTGATGGCATCGCCACAAAAAATGAGAAAAACACACTTGGAGTTAGTGGGTTGAACTTTTGACTTTTGAGGGTTGAGTTTTGAGGCAATTCTTGGTTGAACTCCAAATTGTACGGCTTTTGGGCTGTTCAAAATTGGAGGTTCCGCTGTATTATGATTAAAAAAGTGAGATGATAGGATACTCTATATACCTTACTGACATACAAACAAAAAACATTTTTTTAATTTGGCGTCCAAAGGTGTAAAAGCTACTAAACTATCCAACCTGTACCACTTTTTGGCGCCCTTATGCTTAGGTACCAAGATGATGGACGGTCGACAGCGCGTCGTCACTGCAATAAAAATGGACATAAATAGTTGTCCTTGGATTGCACTGTGTTGCTATGGTTGTTGCTGTATTTACAGAACCGTATTGTGGTTGGCTGGTCTGCACCAGACCTTGGCTACATCTTCAGTTGCATATGATTCAAACCAATAGGATTCTTGCTCTGACAATAACCTCAGCTATCACAGCTATGTTGTGTTCATGACTGAAAGTAAAGCATTAGAATCCACGCCTGATAAAACTTTCCTATGGACAAGGCAGTCCAAATCCTAGTCCACTATCTTCAAGGGGGACCACGTTGCTTTCGTTTGAACAGACGTGACATTGTCTCTTGAGGACTAAAAGTTCTTCCATCATTGTTTGTGTGTAGCACCCCGCTAATGTTTGTGTGCTTGCGTTGAGGGTTGATGACAGGTGCTGATCTACAAGCGGCAAGCAGTTTGAAGAGATAATGGAGAGCACAGACTCGAAGTCAAGACGTCTTATCCTGATAAATAGTCGTCGGCTTGGACGTTGTTGTTCTGACCGTCCTCTATTGCTTTGTTCCTGTCGCTAGTGGACAGTTGCAATGAGTCAGAATCTACCTCGGCTTTCTTGGACCTGTTGAAGAAAGAATATCACGTTTAAATAGTATCTTTGATAAAACTCTCATAGTTTGAACAAGACAAGCACAGTAGATGTTACATCATGCAATGGTATTGTTTTCATCGCTAATAAATGAATAATACATGAACTACGAAAAATAGGAAAATGAAGTAAGTAAATAAATCAAATAGAAAAAATAGAGACCGTATGCATGCCTAGAGGGCGCCACCATTCGAATGTACCGCAAGTATTATATCCTGCTTCTTCCTGCTTCCTGCCAATGTAACACACGCACTAGTTATATTTGTTGTCTGCTAATGATAGCGATTTGGCAAAGTTTAGCTATTATCATTGAATATATATCATAACAACAACATGAATGTAAATTGTTGGTGGCTTCTCTGAGACTGCTTTGTGTGTGTGTACACACCACGGACATGTACGTGAATAGCAACAGCCGAGTGTGCTGCGTAGAGTCCTTTTTAACATATACAACTATTTGGGTCTCTTACTTCTCTCTGTTGAAGATGATAAAGTCTCTCTGGACGTTGTCCAATCGTTGCTGCAACTGACCATTCTGGAGAAAAGACAAAGACAGCAGTAATCAACACATTTACAAAAAAAATTGTCATGCTAAACTCATTAAAAACATAATTTTGGTCCGAAAACACGAGATTCACTGGAGAACTAGTTGCAGCACACACTGGTGGAAAAGTACACACCACTCGCAGCACAAGAATGCAGTGTATGCCTTGTGCTGGGTGGAAGAATACGCTTTTTGCCCACTCAGACACACTAAAGAAGAAAGAAGAGAAAATCACTTATTAGTTGAAGTGGAGGTTATCCTTCATTTAATTCTTGTATTTAATCTTTTTATTACAGTATTTGATATGTCCTTCATGTGTTCTGTGTACAGTGTGAGTGACTTTAATTTAGGTATACGGTAATCCCTCGTTTATTGCTGTTAATTGGTTTCTGTGCTAAGTGAATTGCGGCAAAGTAGGATTCCTTATTTATAAACGGAATATTTTGTCGTGAGAGCATAAAAAACCTGTTCACAACCTTCTAAATGTTTTTTTTTTAACATTATTAGAGCCCTCTGGACATGAAATAACATCCCTATAGTCACCTTTACACTTGTATTATCCAATATGGTAGACATAATAACAGCAAATAAGACATTTAAGACATAAATAAGACTTGTACTCGTGAGTGTTGCTATAAATGTGTTTTGGTGCTACGATAGCAGAGTTGTGGATGGACAGCAAATGACGTCGGGTGTTGAGAGTTGCATTTTAGCTTGGCTCCCGTTGCGGTCATAAAAGTCTGGTGTTCCAGCGACTCACTGAACATTACAGTAACATTACTGACACCTAGTGACCAGTGTAGAATACGACACCGAATGCACGGACTACACTAAAAACCTTCAGCATTTCTGTGTGTGGAATCAAGTTGTGGAACGGATGAAGAAAGGAACTCAAACAATGAGCGATTTCACAACAGTACAAGCAGTTGATGTTTATAAAGTACAAGGATGCACTAACTCTTCATTTTCGGCAGGTAGATTGTCTGTACTTGCTCACCATCAAACTGGGTCTTTGTCAATTTCATGAACTGTTATCAATTTCTTACCATGATAAAGTCGGCTGTACATTCTGTGTAACCTGTGTGCATGTTCAGGATGAATTCAACCATAACCATTACCTTTACCATGTCATTCACAGTGTCTTTAAGTCTTCTAAATGCTTTCTATTTGTATTTTAGTTAATTTTGCCATTTTTATGAGCAAAAAAATATGTAAAGCATGCATATTTGTGACTAATAATAAGCCATATTCAACCAGCATGACTTATTCATATATTTTTGGACAACCGAGAGTGAAGCTGCAAAATTTGATGCGCGACGTGGTGAGGAATGACTGTAATTTAGTTATTAGTTCTGACTTCCACTAAAAGGCGACTTACATCACAGTCTAGGAACGGAACTCACTCGCTCATAACTGTACTTACATTTACGATAAGACAAAACGCAGTTGCAACATTAAGGACTTTTTAAATCCATGATAAAAAAAAGTAATATTTTCATCAAAACTGAAGACTAAGACACCATTTTTGGCCCACGTTGAGAAAATGTGACCATAATCTAAACTGAACTGAGAGCAAAAATGTATCCCCTGGTGAATACAATAAATGCGCATAAAATGTCTTCACTGTCACTTTCTACTCCTTCCATAAGTTTGTGGAACTTGACAAAACTTTAGAGGACACTCAAGCTCTCACGCTGCCACCCGACTCGTACATATCTGGCCCACTTCATCACGTGAGAACATTCTGCTCTGTCCTCAAACCCCTCCTGGAGAGCCCGGACGAGTGTGCAGGTGCTTGATTACTCCGTCAAGGAGACAGCAGCTGGGAGAGAGATCACTGCGCCACCGCATCGGTGACCGAGAGGAGGGACGGTGTCGCAAGAACACAACAGAGGGAACTTAGGTAGCTGAAAAATGGTTCACTAAATGAGAATATGGTTGGAAAAGGTGGGCGTGTTATGACACCAGTGTAATAACGGCCACCTTGCATAATATGAATGAACAGATAAGCCAGAAAGTCTTGTTGTGATGAAGTGATGGCACATCCATACCATATTACTTTCTGGAGAACCTTCTGCGCACTTCACTGTCAGATGAAGTAGACGAAGCGGTGGATGTGTCTTTTCTTCTGGTTTATAGTTAGTTTTAGTCTGTTTTCCCTTTGTACCACCTTTGCGGTAAAGATCAGAACCTAAGCAGCGGGTGGTCTCTTCAGGGAGAGAAGTGGCTGACTCCCTGCTCACTTCTGTCAATCACAGCCCAGCAAAAAGCAGCTTTGGGCAGGTGCAGTCACAGTGGGGAAACAACCGAAAGCCATCAGGTAAATTAGGGCAAGGCTTTATGATAGGACAAACTAAGGATTATGTAGAAATGTTTTGAATGGTGTCACCTTCATCGTCCACAAAGCACACTCTTCAACATTCTTCGACAGGATTGATAGGATGTTCAACGCCGGTGTCCACACCCTCTTTAGAAGACAAACTGGATACTCTTCTAAATTGGGAGTGACAGTTCGACTCTATTTACAGCCCCATGGCACTGGCCATCGGTTGCAGGAAGTCCTTACCGTAAATGCAAGCCTGAAATGCTGCCAAAAACAAGACAAGGAAACCCAAACAACAACGTTCTTAACTCAACCAATGGCCCTCTGGATGTTTTATGAATAATTTGCTGGCTTTTCCTTCTTGGCTAAACAGCTGTAAGGCATAAGTGTACTGCGGTCCTATTTGATATACTGCTGTATTTGTTTAAATAGCATCTGAAATTATGAAAAAAGTATGGAAAAAACGGCGTGTAACCGGATAGAAAGGACACACACCGTCAAAACAAGAGGAGGCTCAGGGAGCCCGTCCAGGGCTGGGTTAGAAACCACGCTCTCTGCCTGTAAAAGGCAGCAGCGTGTACCATTACACAAATGGGGACTGACATGCAAGTGGGTGAATTCTGCAATTTTATGGTCCAAATGGTGATAAAGCAAGTTTGCAGTAAAAGTTCATATAAAGCATCAAAGTATTTCCCCCTTTTTTGGAAAACTAGATTTTATTTAAGTACTAGGTAGCACTGTAGCGCTTTGGCGAGACTACTGACTGCTCCCAAGCACCATCAGCAGCGATGAGTGCGCTCAGGACTAAACCATTTCATGCACATATAGGAGGGTGGCTGGTCAATATGGATGTTTACATTTTGGTCAATGTGGTTATTGAACGTTGAAACTTTGACAAGTCAAAACAAAGAGACTGTTTTTGATTTTCAAAATCTAACTTTAATTTCTTACCAATTTTTTGGGGTCCCGGCAGTCAGGGGCCCTTGGAATTTTCCTCCTTTTGTGTCAGTGAATGAAATGTCTGTTCATTAAATGCAAAATTCCTTCCATTTATTGATGCAATACATCATTGGCCAATTTTGCCCAGAATTTCAGAAATGGATGTAGCTTCGCTCACTTTTCTAATGGGATGTCATCCTCTGCACGTATTGCTACAAAATGGTAAAAGGTCTTGTTTAGCACTATTCCACCTCGAAGGCACTCAAAGCGCATTTACCTACTGATGACGCGGCATCAGGAGCAATTTGGGGTTCAGTACCTTGCCCAAGGATACTTCCACATGATCATAGGAGGACGGAGGATTGGACCCGCAACCTTTCGGTTGGGAGACAACCACTTTGCCACCTGAGCCATGTTCGTGCGTTGTGGTTAAGAAAGACGCAGTCGCCGAAACACAACAGTGTAAAACACAACATGGTGTAAACACACTCATACAGCCTGAGTCACACACACACACACACACACACACACACACACACACACACACACACACACACACAGCCGCACTAGCATGCACTGCCAAACTAAGCTAACTCAGCCAGCTTCCACTCATGCTCGCTGACGAGTAAGAGATAAGTTTCCCGATGATCGCCCCAAAGTCCGCCCCTGCTACTGTGATTAGCTTGGACAAATGCCAACAGCCCCACCTTGTTTGCTTGCCACTGTTCTCGATAAATGGCACCGACACATAACGGGAGGGGCGGAAACAAACAGGGGAATTTTGCTTGTCTTCTCAGGTAGTAACAGAGGCGGTGTGTAAGGGTGTTCCATGATGCCAGAACTGGTGAAGTGTGAAACCCACTTATTGTTGTGAATGTAATTGTCACTGTCAGACAAATATTTTACACGTCGTACCAGCCGCTGTCGTAATCTAATCATTGCTGTGGATAAAGTGGATAAGTGCTGGATCAATGTGCCTTTTTGTGGGATCTCTGCATGGAAGAGGTTATCGACAAGAATGGCAGGAGACATTTTCTACCTAGAGGATTCTCCATCTCCATTTCCATACATTTTACCATAATACACTATATGGCCAGTATATCGAAGGACATCCACCTATGCTAGCCAAGACTGTGTACCTTTAACTGTGTAATAATGTGCTTTTTATGACACTCAAGTCATCCTAGATGATGTGTGGTTAATTCCAGCATCATTCCGCTGTGACTCTGACCTTGTACTTGTGGTTACTCCCACATTCTGCTTGACCTGATCCCATTTGGCACAAGGAAGGCATACAGTCCATCTCTCCAAGACACACCTAATTGGTATTTTTATACTAAATGATATTATGATATTATTTTTTTTCTTGATTGGCACCATGGCTTATCCTTTGCCAATAACAAACAACACAGTCCTTTTAATCACCCTGAAGACAGTCATGCGGAGTGCTCGTCTGGAAGAGAGCCCACGGGGGGGGTGGCATTTCTCAGCGTCCTTGACTGGGGCTGACGTGCCAGCATGAGCTCTGATCAAAACTATGAATAACGCTTCAAATAAATGTCAATACGTTCTGTTTTCTCATTTCACGCTTCAGATGACGAGAGGGAGGAGTGTGACTGTGTGTTTGGCAAAGACAAATTTTCTGCAATATCTGAGAGGTTTTATTCGTTGCTACATTACGAGGACGGACGGTAGAGGCGGGGAGGGAGCTAGAAGCAGTAAGGGGAGCAAAAAATGGATGAAAAAGAGGTCACACACGGTGAAGGGGAGTGACAGTGACATGAAGACAGCATTGCGGAGGGAGTTTCAGGACACGGGAGGGAGAGTGTAGGCGGCAAATGGATAGAGGAAATATAAATATGCAAAAATAATACACAGCTCCTCCCCGGGTGAAGAGAAGGAAGCGGTTGGAGATGAGCATTAGGCCAGCTAGATTTTCTTCATTCAATATTGATCTGCTATGCTCCAGTTATCTTGCTCATAATCTATTCCTCACACATACACACTTTGACTTTTTTCATAGCTTTCTCACTCACATGCATCCATCACAAGTGGCCCTACACGATCAAGTCAAGCACTGCACTTTAGACAATACTGACGGTAAGCAGAGTTTAGATGAGAGCTACCGTAATTTCCGGACTATAGAGTGCACCGGTATATAAGCCGTGTCCACGTCCTAACATGGGATATTTAGTACACAGAAAAATTGATTAAACTTTTAATTAAATACAATTTTTTTCCAAAAAGTGCAGAACAGTACGTGTAACACGGCTGGTTAAATAATAGCCTACCAGAAAAGTCATTCATCGCTGTCCTCGTCCTCCTCCTGGGAACTAAAACCACTAAAGTTGTCTTCTTCACTCTCGGAGACGAACAGCTTCACAATCCCCTCGAAACACACCTGGCCAGTATCTCATGTGCATGTGTGTCTGTTTTGGTCGTCTCTCGCCTCCAAACAGGCAGGAAGAGGTTTCACTCTATGCATTGTTTTCAGCATGTTGGCGTGTTTGCTCCATAAAACCACAGCATGAACGGAGTGAGCCCCTTTCTCTTTGTCTCGGCCGGTGGAGGCGGGGCCGTTAGTATGTACTAAGAGTGTATTAGACTTCTTTTTCTTGAAAGTTATATTTAAATTTGGTCTCGTCTTCGTTTTCGTAGACCCAATCTCGTGTATTGTCTCGTCTCGTGAACTGAGCGTCTTGTGACACCCCAGTCATTGCTATTGCACAACGCAGTAGGATTGCGCTGGCACACAGTGCTATTTTGCGCCACCTCAAATTCACACTGCACTTTGCCTTTTCATTAAACATAAACTCCTTGAGGAATTTGCGTTGAAAAATTTCCACAATTTGGGTCGCCGCTTGTCATTAAGGGGTGGTGGTGGGTACCGCAGCCAAACCAGTTGAGAACCACTGCTTTAGAGTAATCATTTCGGAGCTTACATAGCAGTATAGATTTACTATCCACTGACAATGAGTCCAATAATATCTCGAATCGTACACTTTTGCAGCCAAACAGAACGTCAGCTACAAGTACTGTACAGTGGTAAACCCAGCATTCATCATCTAACTGCATTAGGCGAACTCTTAAATCACTCACAATGGCACTCACATCACAGCGTGTCATGTGTGTAGATAATATATACGAGTGATCGAGCGGCGTTGCACTTGACTGGGCGATCAAATTAACCTGTTAGTTCTCTCCTTTCTGTTTTCTATAAACACCAAAAGGACGGCAGCTGATTTATGTGTGAGGAAAATTGAAAGAGAGCAAGAGGATCACGTTATTTGCCTTGCAAAGTCAGGCAGCGGGCAGGCAGGCAGGCGGCAGGCGGCCCATTTGTTGTGACGGTGAGAGGGTTTTTAAATGTGTCCTTGACATTCTCATTAGCACTTTTAAAACAGCCGACCAAACATCCTCAGCAGCACCCTAACGCTAAACCTAACGTTTATACAAGCGGTCCAGAATGCGCTTTGTACTGCTCACACACTTATTTGCTTTGAAAGCAGTACCTGTGGTGACCCATCAGAACCCTGGTCCCTGGTCTTTCTGGCGAGCCGTTTCTTCTTTTTGTGAAGCGGTTTGGATTCCAGGATCATTTCCTCCAGCTCAAACGTAGGATCGCAGTTTAGCCGCCGCTTCTGCAAAAAGTCATGTGTAGAAACACATTAAAAGATGGACATTAGACTATGACGACCTAACATTATTTTGGGATTCTGTGCTACATTTACAATACATTTCTAATATACTCTCCATACACTATACATATACAGTACTGCAAAATAACATTATAGCCTCCACCAAGCATAAATCAAGACAGGTTTTGCTGTTTGTTGATCAGGTAGCAGAATTGTGCAAAAACTACCAAACCCATTTCCATGAAACATTGTAGGGGGGAGAGACTTAGGCTAAGGAAGAACCAATTAAATGTTGGTGCGGATTGAGGATTTTATTTGTCCTTTTTTTTCTGGCATAGTCTGCTTGCATTGGGATTAAGTGAGGGCAGAGACCCACCAGATCCAGCAAATGGAGCTGGGGTGAGGAAAAGTGCCAGACAGTTGCAGACCTGCCAATATAACGCTTGCGACAGTCAAATGTTAGTGCCCTCTAGGCAGCCATGTAACAGTTGCAAACAGTTATTTGAAAAGTCTGTGTTAGTCCGCTTATTGGGTCGCACAGTCAAACCAGTTGAGAACCACTGTTGTACACACATGAAATAATGCACTACAAGCGTACAATCACAGCCTTTACGGTCAGCGTTGCCGCAGCCCCAGGATTTTTTGGGATTTGCACTTGAATGAAACAAAATGCGTACTTGAAAGCAGTGAAGCGTACAAGATAGTCAAAGGTAAAAATGCGTGCCTTGTATAAAAAAAGCGTACATGTTGGCAGGTCTGCAGTTAGATCAAAGTCTGAAAAAGGTGTCTAATAATCAGTCTAGAGATTTTATACATGCAAAACAACAAGGGGAAGACTTCCACCGAAGAGCTTTTCTTCCTGTCACTCACACACATCAGTGACCTGCCGACTTTGGTCAGATCTATTGCTATGGTATAAGCAGTATTTATTTCAAGTAGCACACTATCCTTTGAATTGTGATGCTCACATTAGGAATAAAGCCCGGGGGGATCTGTTTGCTGAGCACAATGTCCCAACTGACGTCCGACATGTAGTCCAGATCCTGCAGCTCTGCTAGAGACGAAATGCGCTTCTGGACGTCGATGCACAGCAACTGAAAGGGACAGAAAGATTCCATTTAGAAGAAAAATAACGTTTAGTCTGCAGGGAGACACGGCCACCGCTGAGACATGAGCTGTCTGAGAATGAGGAAATATAGCTGTAAGATACTAGAGGGGGGAAAGGGACAGTGGGAGGGGCCAAAGGCAACAAGTTCAATATAGAAAGCAAATGGTGATGAAAGAGAGTTGGGCAGGTTGCGAAGTGTGAAGGATAATATATATATAAAATATATTGTGCGTGGAATTTTACCCTTACACTCTCTTAACACCCATCACACACACTTTCAGTTCCTCACACACACACACACACACACACACACACACACACACACGTACACGGTTAGAATGCCAATGAAGTGCAGGGAGTCTGAGCACGGAGCAATGCAACAGTTAAGACTGCAGTGGATGGCTGCCAAGACTAAGCCCACGTACTCCAGCTAAAGTCTTTGCAGCTGACGAGGTGTTACAAGAGGCTTAATCGAAACAAGAGCAATGGCCCCCAGACACTTCATTATAAGCACTTTCATTCATTACACCTTTACGAGGTAAAGCAGTGTTGTTTTGGATGTTTCTTAGATAATGTTGATAATAGGAGAACAGAACAGAAAACAACAACTGAAGCAACAATGGTGTTCTGTTCTTTGCGCTGCACAAGCTAGTACGTTATGACAATATCACATTTTAAAGCTTCATATGTGTCCATTTAGGGTGTCCTTTAAGACCAGGGAGAAGTGGGTAAGCATAATGTTTTTCATCTAATGGCGTGGCCTGCATTTTACAGCGTTTTTGAACATCCACGTGAATAACGACATCATTGGCAAAAAAGGAGTGGGACAAATTCTTGATGTTGTGATGTATTATAAAATATTTTTTTAAATTGGATTTAATTTTTTCACGGTCAGTGCACTCTTTGCAAAAAAAAAAACCCAAAATGGACATTTCATCAATTGTTGTCCAATTTTCTGTGTTGTGTATCGATATCACATAATCACTGTATGGTGATATTATCATTAGCGTGCCATGTATCGTATCTCTTACATCATTTGTGCTGAGTTATAGTAATACTTAGCTGTATCTTTTTCAGAATCCCTGCAACATAATGCCACATTTCCCACAGTGTACATATTTCAAGTAAGGGACAGTCTGCCTAAAAGCGGACGAAAAGGTGAGGCATCGTGTGACATAGTACAGGACAGAGTATATATTGGAGAGTATAGGCGACAACAGCCGCGCGGCACCCATTTTCCAGGTGCGGTGCTCCTCTTTTTGAACACTTCAAAACTCCGTAAAAGCACAAAGATGAGTGCAAAAAATCAAAGCAGCGTGCTGCCGTTGTTCAGTAGCGATCAGAGCGGAGAGCAATCGCTGCACTGAGATATATTTTTAGATGTTACACTAATTTGCTACATCACCTATAATCTAATGCAAATATAGCTTATAGTACAATCGGATTGGTTTTAGCATCTTTCATGCACACATCAAAATGGCCCCCCGCATCATTCAATTTTTCTGTATGCTACATAAATATTTTGATTTTTTTAATTTGAAAATTGTATTTATTGGAGAATTACCGGCCAGTAGATTGCGGTTTCGATTTCATGCTTAAAAAAAAAAAGAATTTATTAATAATAAATAATAAGAAGAGAATTTTGGGAGACAAAGTTGTTCTCGTTACGCACAAAAAAAACGTACCTAAAGCGTAGCCCAAATACCAAAGCACTGACCGTCCCGTGGGATACCTGTACTGTAAAGCTATGCTTCAGTCCTGTCCTTCGGGGGAGCACTTGAAACAGACTGCTATGGGTCTGTTTCAGCTCTCTTCCCCTTCTGCAGAATAAATATGATAAAAGACAAATTTGTCGAGCAGCTTATTTCTTCTCTCCACCGGTGCTAACGGAAATTTTGCCGTCAGTTTGGCGCCACAAACGCGAACCCCTAGTAAACATATACCCTTAAATTAGTGTGCATGTGATTGCCGATGTATTCTGTTGCCATTGACTGTAGATACTTTGGCATCTTCTGTAGCACAAAGTAGAGAATCCCAATAAGCTCTGCTTCTTACTGCTTCTCTTCCAACATGTTGAATTGTGCAACTAGAATCATGTGATGTTCCTTAATGTAGCTTGTTAAGCACGTCCCAAACAAATAAAACCATGAAAATGACCAATAGTAAGGCAGAGAGAAGATGCAACGGCAAAATCAATGGTGGAGAGGGCCGATGAGTGACAGTATGTTGAGTCTTCTGTACCTTTCTGAGAAGTGACTTCATCTCTGTGGACCACGCTGCTGGGAAGCTGAGGTGGACCTTATGGAAGGTTTGAAGGATCTCATTGGCTGGTGTGCTGGACCTCATCACGTACGGCCTCTGAAACCCAGCGAGGAGATGAGAGAATATTTTACAAATGTTTGCAGTCGAACTGTCCGCAAGAGTTTCTTTGACAAAGTAGGTGTCTTAAAAGCAATCAGGAGGTTGCTCTAGTCCCACCCCCTCCCAGTTCTGTTCATTTTCTGCCCCCATAAGGACAAATGATACAAAGAAGAGGAATAATTTTCGAAACACCAAGAGAGAGAAAGCTTTTGTAGAGTTTCTTTTGAGTTGTTTACTCCAATCTTCTGTTGATGTATTGAAACCTTTGCCTTTCTGATCCTGTGTTTGAGTCACCGTTGCTAAAATTTCAAATGTTTAGTCAATTAGAAGCACTGGGACTGATATTCATAAACATTTTAACCTTTGGGTCTGAAACCACTGAATAAAGGAAGCCATTAAAACATTTAGCAATTAGTGTCTTGTAGTCTCCCGGCCTATAGGTGGAAGTAATGCATCTTTCAGTGTGATTAATGTGAAACTGCCGCGTTTATCAGGAAGCCGCAGCTGTGACCAGACTCCTCATACACTGAGAAGATTGGGTGACGGGATTATGCATCGTCTTTTTTTTTTTTTCCATGACATTTGAATTTAAGTCCTCCAGATGAGACCAAAAGATAAAATAAAAACTCCATTTGAGGGAATCAATTTCAATTACACGGCTCTCAAAATAATCTTGAATATATTTCCATACACACCTGCAGCCATCCGTCTCACAGTGGGCCTAAAATATTCGAGCGTCCTCACCAATAATGTAAAATGGAGACTGGAGACAACAGGTCCGGCTCACACACGCTAGCTGCCATGTTTATGGTTTAGTGCAAGGCCAAGCTGATGCATGCTTGTTACCTGCCCTCGGAGCAGCTCGTAAGCCGTGATGCCCAATGACCACCAGTCCACTGAGAAGGAGTAGCCAGGATGGGAGCCTTCAAATGTCTGAAACAGCTCAGGAGCTGCAAGGATATGAACAACCCAAACAACTGAAATAGAAGTATTAGCTATTTATACCAGGGATGCTCCGATCAGGCTTTTTGAGTGAGATCGGGCGATACCAATACTGATCACATGGTGTAACTGTTCTGCCCCTGGCAAATCCATGAGGTTTTACAGACTACTTTTGATGGTCATGGCAATACGGGACAAAGTGCATCCGTTATCGGCTCAATAAGGGTGCTGGCAACCCTTCATGACACAGCAGACAGGCTTTGAACGGCATTTATCGGCATGTGCCAATCACGTTTTTTTATGGAAATCATCCGATATTGTTCGAAGCATCCCTAATTTATACACCACTTGGTATTTTGGGGGCATTCAAGGACAACACTAGTTTTCTTACCCATGTATGGCTTGGTCCCTGCAATGGATGTCGCCTTTAGGTCGTCTTTCACAATGGCTGCAATGTTGAAGTCTGTTAGATGGACGTGACCTGTTGAACAAAGATTACGTAATGGATGTTTACTGTGTAATTAACCCGCTTTTGGCAAATTATTTCTTAAGACTAAATCAATCAATATCAGTGCCATAACTGGCAGTAAAAATGGATATCATATTTCTCAACTGCTCGACAGTTGTTTGTTGACTCTGCTTCAATGATCGGGTCACTGGTGTGCGTGTGTGAGAATGTGAATGACGGGAAGAAAAGCTGAGTCGCCTGGGGAGGAGTCATATGGCGTCACCTTTTTGTTTAAATGCATAAATCTCCAATCGCAAATATAAGACGACTGTCTTTTTCAGACTTTTTTCCTCTGGGGAAAAAATGCAATCCTATATTCGGGCCAATATGGTACAGTGGAATCTCCATTCCAAAAGGTCAGGAAAAAAACAAAACGTATAAAAACCGAATACAATTCTCCCATAAGAAATAATGCAAGTCCAATTAATCCATTTCAGACACCCAAAATGTTTTAACACAAAACACATTTTTATCGAGAATTATTATGGTTTTATATGAAGAAAACAAAGTGAAATACATATAAATGACAAATGGACATTAAACATCACTTTTACCTTTACTGAAGACTAGCAAACACAGAGAAGAGTGGAGGGAGGGGACGTAACTTTACTTTAAAGACTGGATGGTTGAAGATGTATACTTGTTCATTTGAACTTTAGTGGAAGCTTCAGCAGCAGGTACAATCATCATGACACACACCGGCCCGGCTCACCTTCTCTAATGTCAAACCCTTCCCTGTACAACCTGTGTTAACTAATGAACCTTTACTTTCCTACTTTGATACGAATTCTTTCTTAAATTCACCTCTTCTATCAAAATTCCGGCACCTGCAACTTTTATTGTCCAAATAATGGGTTATTGTCCTGCCGTACTCAATCAAAAAAGCACCGACCGAACGATCACAAATACGCAGAGTGCTTGAATGCCTCAACAGCGCACAAGGCTTAAGAAAGAAGACAGATATGAAGTCGTTCATCGTTCTGTGTGCGTTCTATGAACAAGAAAATCACACACACACACACACACACACATAATAAAGATGATTCTCTGGCCGAAATCGGTATATAGTGTCCCGACTCTAAAAGAACCACTATCCATTCCTCAGAGAGACTGGGTCACCAACATGTGGATGCAAACACGGGCAAATAGATGAGTGTTTGACTATATGATAACAGAAAATCTTTTTAAAATAAAATACATATTTTTGGCAATAATTGTTATTTACAACCGAATACGGGATGTCCGAAAACAGAGGTACCGCTGTACTTCACTGTTTCCCTACTGACGAGAGACCGGTGACAGATAAAAGCAATCGACGTGCAGGAACATGAAGTAAAAGCGAACTTCATTAACGTTGGTCATATTTCATGATGCGACCCGCCTCAGACTTTCATCCTCTTCCATCTCTTGTCTTTTTCCCTTTGATGGATTTGGAATGTTTTTTGTTTTTTTTTGCAGCATCGCCACAGAAGAACCTTTATGGCTGAACAATGGTTTAGCAGATTATCTCATCTAGTTTACCGGGATTATCATAACAACTGTTGAGGATTCATCCTCATCCTATTATTCTATTTTTACATTCTATCTCCCTGCAAAGACTTCGCATTAATAATAAGAACGATACATCACATACTCCATTTTCTATGCCCCCTGCCCTGACTAGTGTCGCGGGTACATCAATGGGTACATCAGTGGTTCCACTATGGATTTATGCTCATTATTTGACCATATGGGAACTTTTAAGTACATCATTTCATGTACCATCACTATGATTAACACAGCTGGGATAACGATGTCCCAGATAATCGCTCCAGCTTACATTTGATATCTTCATGGACATTTAAACATTTTAAACGGTAGTGTTACACGAGGGCTTTTATTCAACATATCATGAATCTCTTTTAGCTGAGCTAATCTCCGTCACAAGTGGGACATGAACTTTGGGCCCTTTTAGGCCGTGGTCAGCTATTTTGGTGCTTTTATGCTTTCAACGTGCCTGTGTTTATCTTTTTTGGAGAGAGATGACCCATTTGTGAGTTGTCGGAGAAAATGCTATGCAATCACTTGACTCCACTTCTCTCCGACAATCAATGCTGTATGATAAGCATGAATGACCAGTTAAGCGTGAAAAAGGAGCTCACCGTGTTCATCCAGTAGTATGTTGTCAGGCTTGATGTCTCTGCAGGGAGAAACACAACACAGGAATGGGGATTAGATTGTGTGGGGGGGTTTTACCCTGTGATGGGGTACAATCAGGCTCAAGTGGAATTTCTTGTGAGGACGTGCATACACAATATCACCAACAAATGTATAAGCAAAATCCAAAAACACAATTCCTGTACCGATGCTTTTGGTTTGATTTGCAGTTTGTCCATTTGTTTTCTTTTTGCAAAAGCATTTCATCGTGTGTAAATTTGTTGTCATTTTTGGAATTTTGCGTATACAGGTGGTCCTCAGTTTATGGTTGTGAACTCGCTCCAGTATGTTAAAAAGGTCATTTCGGTTTCTAAACACGAGACTCGCTCAAGGACTCGTCACAGTGCGCGTGGCACGTATGCAGTCACACTCAGGAGGAATGAGATCGCTTATTAGTACGGTCGCGCCGATCCGGGTTTTATGCTGCCGACTCCGATACCGATCATCCATGAGTGAGATCGGCCGATACCGATCACATGGATTGTACTGTACATTTTTCAATTTTTATTTATTTTTTGCCTTCATTTGTTCGAAACGGTTTTTGTACTATTTGACACAAACCTGAATTTAATTTGATGTAGTAATATGAATACATACACGTACATAAACACAGGAAACATATTGTTTTTGTTCAAGATAACAAAATTAATCTAAATAAACACCTACTTCTGTCCTGCTTAATTTAAAAGAGAATAAATTGAGTGTCCAGGTTGCAGGGGTGTCCAATTGTCATCACTATAAGAGCTGTCAACTATTTGTGTTTGATTTATGACTGGCAACATTGAAATTGTACACCACTTTATTTGCCAAGCACATCTCCGCTCAACGGTGTGGCCATCGTCTTTATGCTCTTTTGTGCTCGTTTGCCATGATATGAAGGCATAAATTCTGAACAGAACACTTAGGATAAAAGAAACTACTAAGAGTTGAAGCAAAGATTCTGTTTGACGTGTGTGGTAAAAGGCAGTGCGCTAGCATGAATTAACTTGAGACAAATGCGCACATTAGCATGGACATGGACATGCATCAAGTGAGACGGATGTAACAGAGAGAATCCGGCCACTTTTCAAAATAAAACATGGAAAAATGAAATAATGGAAATTATTTTTTCTTTCTGTGCGGCCCGGTACCAAATGACCGGGGGTTGGGGACCACTGCATTAAACCACCAAGCAAAAATAGTGTTTTGAGGACAACACATAATTAGTATAATGACAACAAGATAGTAAAGCTGTTCAGTGACACTTGGAAAAGTTAGCACGTGCCCCATGAATGTGATATTGTGATATAAAAACGAGCTCCAAACTAATTGGAGTCCGAACACGAGAAGCTAGGCGGATAATTCTAGCTAGCTAGCCAGTTAGCTGCCGCCAGTGACAGACAGCAAAGCGTGTAAAGAAAGACGCAAGAGAAGTCGAACATTAATAGGTTTGACAAGGGAGTGAACAAACACGCTGGCATCGACTGGCGTACCCTGTGTCAAGCTGTCCCGAACAATTGAGGTTTTACAGACTAGTGTGGATTCTCGCGGCAATACGGGAAAAGGTGCGTTCCTCGTCGGTATTGTCACCGTGACACAGCACGCATGGACATTCATCTCACGTTTGTATTGTCATGGCGTGAATGTGATCGAATTTGAAAGGTATTTATTGGCGTATGCAGAGCACGTTTTTTCCAGAAATCGGCCGATACTAATCGGTGGCAGATTAGTTACCTTATTGGACTTTATTATGTGTCCCAAGCGGCAGTGCACCAAAGAAAAGGAAAGCCATCCCCACGGAAGTGACAATGAATATCATAAAAAGCTCTGAGAGAGGAGACACGCCCACCACTATCGGCCGCTCTTTTAGTCTCGGCGGTCATTAAGGCTAAAGATTACTGGATGCTAATGAATGCTAGAGGGGTCATGGATTCTGTGTGCTGTTACAAGAGTTATCCTTCCAGACTAGCTTGGGACAATATTTTTAGAAGGGAGGACAACCACAGGGGTGCAACTGGTTAATGCCAAATACTTCTTAAGTGTGTATACCGGGGGTGTCCAAACATTTTCCACACAGGGCCGCATACTGAAAAATGTAGGGGTCAAAGGGCCAACCCGTGTAGCCTATGCAAAGACGTTTTTTTATATTTAATGAAAAAAACAGCCCACATCTCAGCTTTGTGTTATAGCTCACAAAGCGTATTATCAATATGAACTTTTTCGCCTTACAGTGCACTTTTTTACTTTAAAAAAAAACCCTTATTTTTACAAATATTTCAACTTCCTCTCGTAAATGATGACTTTGTGTCCTGTGATTGTACCCTGCCTCCCACCCAAGTCAGCTGGGGTAGGCTCCGACATACGCCCAAGACCCTAATGAGGATAAGCGGCATGGAAAATGCCTGGATGGACTTTATATATTTTATATAATTATTTTGATTTTATTATTGTAATATTATAACTTTTTTGCAACCTAATTTTCCAATAATTGCAAGTTTATTCTTTGTTTTGTTTGCTTTTTATGTTGCAACTTATATATAATAATATATAATATTTAAACTTCATGCAACTTTTACTCTTAAAATTTCGTTTTTATTTTTGTATAAATACTGGTCTTCTAAAAAAAAAATTTTTTTTTTTTTAAGTTTTCTTGTTTAATTGTATTTTTAGAATGTGCAGAGGGCCAATAAAACAACAGGCCGCACTTTGGACACACCTGGTGTATACCCTGCCCCCATTTGGTATTAATGGTAGACACAATGTGGTCACAGATAGAACATGGTGAAAATAACATGCAACCATACGGTGGTAATATTAGCATGACGGGACATCCATGCGAATGTAAAGATCATTTTAATGGAAGACACCTCATTGTGCTTCCTCTCATTACAGTCAGCTACCCTGCAGGAAGCTAGTGGTATTTAGCATATCAAAGGCCACGCTGAGCTGGGTTTTGTGCACAGGGCTACCCCGCCAGATCAAGCGGTCTGTGTGCTCAGGTGGGAGGGGTAAGAAAGGTCGGCCATGTAATCCCTAATTAGCTGACATTTGCCTCAAAGGCTGGCAGGAGGAAGTGACAGAAAGAGACACTGGGAGAGAGGGGCGGGGCTTGTGTCTGATTGTGATTGGATGTGGAGAGAAAGCCGTCTCCCGTCATTGTTGAAAGGTTGGGATGGCATGGTCAAGAAGAGGGGTAAGCAGCAGCCCAAACAGTAGTTTAAGATAGCATACAAAACAATGAATTGACGGTAAATCGGAAGAAGTGGAAAAGAAAATGTATGTTTTTGACCAAATGGTAATCTATTAAAGGCACTGTTTGCAGTGATTACACGGCTGCCTCGAAAGCGCTAACCTTTGAACGTGCTGCAAGCATTATAGCCCACTCTCTTCCTGCTCCGAGCATGTAAGCTGCGCCCCACGTAACACCCACACGTGCGGGAGTCTTTGCTAAGTGCTGTCAGTGTGAAGGTGTACCATAAATTCCGGTGTACAAGCCACACCGGCGTATCAGCCACACGTGTCCATGTCACGAGTCCGTGGGGAGCAGGCATCTCTTTATTTGACAGGAGCCAATCGTTAGTTGTGAAAAAACTCACAAGCCGTCAACCCATTGGAAATTGCAGGTCATTAGTCAATATAACTGTCTGACTCACGGTGTTACAAAGAACACTAAACTCATCACACAGCAACTTAACTCTCAAAAGGTGTACCTAATAAATATACAAACATGTACCAGTATGTGTTGAACATGGGGGAAAAACATTTTTAAAGCATTTATTTGAAGGAAAAGCAGCATAGAAAATGGATGGATGGTGCTGAAATGCTGCCTCTGTCCACCAGAGGGAGCCAGATGATCCCACAGGGAGGCTGACATCATTGCAGTGCGTTGCTCAGTTGCAATGCATTACGGGAAAACTTTAAATGAGATGTGTTTTTCATTTTAAACTTGTATTGGTGCATGATTGTGTATTTCTCAGGTGTACCTTTTGAGTGTTAAGTTGCTGTGTGATGAGTTTAGTGTGCTCTGTAAGATGACACCATGAGTCAGGCTGTTATACTGTTATACATAATGACCTTGTGCGACTCCCAATGGGTTGATAAGCTCCTTCTGAGTGCACTGATAGCTCGTGATTGACTCCTGCCAAAGAAAGAGCTACTGTTTCCTCACTGACTCGAGAGCGGCACAGTATTTAAACAATTAGTAGTAGTTCTGAAGTAAAGGAGATGTCACGAGATTAGAAGTTAGCCATAAATTTGCTGCACCGTTGTATAAGCCGCAGGGTCCTGAGTTTAAGACAAGACTAGCAGCTTATACATCAGATTTTGCGGTATGTGTCAGAAGATACTTTTGGTATTTTTCATATCTAAGGCAAAGGGCAAGTCCAACATCAGTGAAACATTTAAGTTAAATATCGCTTCTCTGGGACTGCTTTTTGTGTACGTGTGTTTGTATTCCAGCCGAACAACAATTTCTTTTGAATTTCATTTTTAATTGTAAAAATTATTTACTTTTTTTTTTTTTTCCTATCGGTTCTTTTAAACCACTCATGGTAACATGGAGCCAGCGGCCAGCCCCTTTTAACAAGTATACGCTCGTATTGCACAACACAGCAGCAACAGAACCCGTGTTGTAATACCAGTAAGGAGCAGGCTTACTCAGACAACAGCTTGCACAGCAGAGGAGTTCATTGTAAATGGAAAGTGTGACACTTGCCAAGAGCTGAGTAGCACAACAGATATTCTAACGCACATGCACAAATGCAGCTACTGCAGCAGAGTTAATAAAAAAAAAACGACATAAGGATTAAGTTGCCTACAGCCACAACTGTTAATGCCAGTGTTTTTTGACCAGAACCTCAGCAACTATTTGTTTTTGTTGACCAGGCACCGGGCAACTCTAGGATACTCTGTGGCTAATTAATTGGACATTTATGGTACTGTAAGTCATATCAAATAATGTAATTTTATGATACATTGCGTTTGAATTAATCTATCGTGAGGCTGCGCTACAAACCCCCGTACTTGTATCTCAAGCTGCACCAACATTAGACGTACTGTATATGGCCGTAATGAAACAGAAGGCTTAAGATATAATAGAGAAGAATAGCTGTCTATGCCTATTTGGAGTAAAGTGAGAAGAGGTGCATGGTTGGCTCGGTGCAAGCAGATCCAGGCGGCTTTTCTCTCCGGTCGACTGCTTCGACAAGCTATTAGCAGGATCTAATGGCCTCATTACAGCTTGCTATCAGATGCAACAGGGGTAACTGAAACCTCTACCTGGTCATGAGATCCTGAGCTGATACCGGAGCTGGGCGAGCACACCTGAGAACCGAGGCTAGGATACAAGCATCGGTCACGCAACTGCACAAAAAAACCCCGGCATACTACAATCATGGGTGATGATGGACGGAAAGCAGCATCCACTTGTGCTTTTTTTATTGTAATAACAAGCAGGAACGCTATTTTGTTGGCACACATGGCACATATTTGTGGTGTATACTGAGCATATGTTAAAAAAAACTGCGAAAAATTAGTGATTGTATCACAGTGGAAATAGAGATACATACTGCATAGGGAAATATACAAAAAAAAAAAGTTAAACAGAGCTTTTCATTTGCACTGTCATTTGAGTTGAGTTGCATGTATAAAAACAGCACTCAGTCCTGCCACAACACGCCGTCCGCAGACATGGTGGACATACAGTACTGCACTGCAAACACTACATCAAAATGTTGATACAATTCGGAGTTTAAAGGAGCATATGTGATGAAGACGCTCGCATCTTCATCCGCGACGGAGCAAGTCACTATTTATATAGTCCACTGCTGATCTCAAAAATCCGAGCTATCCCTTTTAAATGGTCAAAACCCTAACCCTAAATCTAAGACTGGCTCTACTTTCTAAGTCTATAATTATTGTTTATTCTTTTTCATAAACAAAAAAATGGAAGTTGGTGTCACTGGTTGACTAAGGAATTTCATGTTTGGAACATAACTAGTGAATAACCGCACACCTCTACAATGTGACACTCTCAAAACAAGCTAAACACACGCAAATCCAGCTTTGTTTTCTAACGACAAAAAGCGTACAAGCTAGAAACACACTTCAAAGAGTTCTGACGAGCCATCAACCAACGATGGGAGGTTCAGACAGCCTTTGAACGTCAACTGAAAACCCAAAGCTCCAATCCAGCAAACCGCAATGCCACACTGTCGCCCTTTTTCTTCTTTTCGTTAAAGCAAAGCAAGTCTGACAAGTGCGAGCATGGCACAGGTGTATGCGAGTGTATTTTCTCACATAGATGTTCATTCCTTATTCATTAACGCACGCATAGTGTGGCTGCTGGATGATGACACGTATGAAGACTTTAGAGGGGGAAAAAAAAGGCACTGAAAACGTCCAAAATGCACTTTCCAATTACACACCATTAATAATTAATTCACTCAGTCAGAGCTACAAATAAAGTCAGAGCGCATCGCTCCTTCTGCTTAAATTAGCCGCCTACAGACAAGACAGTTTGTAGGCAATTAGTGGGGTAGCTGGTAAACATTCTATGAAGTGTCTTGCACAAATGTGGGCTGAAGGAGATTTTCGACAGGCATCTGTGGATGCAAAACTCAAGAAGCTGCCACTTGCGCTGTAATCTGTATTTATGAATCATGAGTTTATCACGCCCCCCTGTCCTCCCTCATGGGTGTTTTTCATTTTACCTTTGTAAAAAAACAAACAAAAAAAAGAACTCAGGACACCACACAACCTGCAGTGTGTTTTCATTTTAGTTTCAAATGTTGAACATGCAAAAGCAAAGATGCTCCGATCGATCGGCCACCGATCAGCGTCGGCCGATTTTACGTGAAAAATCACGTGCCGATAGATTTTTTACATACATTTTTTTAGCGTAATTAACGCACACGCATCATGGCAAGCTCTCTGTTATGACGACAGATGGCGGCACACTGTAGGTTCCCACAGAGTCACACGGTGTCTGACGCTCTTTTAGAACTTTATTCTTACCTGAATACGTCAACAGCAGTGCAATTCCAACACCGTATATGTATCTCCTACTCCAAACAAACTCGCCTCAATCGCAATACATTTGTTCACTTCCTGTATTCCAAATGTACTCTTTGCTAGTTTAAAATGCATTGGAAAATGATAAGGTAATAAGATAAGGTAATTATACCGTAACATAGTGTGACATGGTGATTAATCTTGATTAACTAATTTGAAAACTTTGATTAATCTGATTAAAAATGTAATAATTTGACAGCCCTAGTAATTAACTATTTTTTGTACCCCCTAGCAGTCAAGCGACCTTGGAATTATTCTGACTGTCCCCGTTTATACGGCCAATAGCACTCATCATGAATAAATGTAAAAATGTGTAATTAATCCATGTGATCGGTATCAGTATTGGTATGGGACGATTTCAGTCCTGGATGATCGGAATCGGCAGCATCAAACCCCGATTGGAGCATCCCTAATAAAAAAGGCTTCCTTTCTGCTATAAGTTACAAAATGCAGCACCTTCATCCATCTCTGTTCATACTTCACTTCCGAACATTTTTTAAAGCTATTTGACCCTAAACGACCACATGAATCTTTCAAATTGGGCCAAAAATAATATAGTTTAATATTTAAACCAATTATGTAATTGGAGGGAAACATGTTGTTGAGGAGTGAGTGAGTTAGACACATTTAGAACAGGGCTGATAAAGTAAGTCCAAACTCAAACCGAAACAAGGCTGCAGAGGAGATATTCTGTAGCGTTTCCAACAAAAGACGCTAGAAAGAAAGACAGATGACTTGACACCTAGTTTCATAGTATGCCATGCACGGCTTTGGCTGCAAGCAAGGAGAATGCAGAAACATTGCATTGCGAAGATGTCCTCGGCACACTCCTCAGCGATTAATTCCACCGATAGACGGTCCAAAAGACCACATTGTCATTTTTCAAGTTTCCCAAAGACAAAGACAGGTATGTGTCATAGAAACATTATAGATTTACAACACGGGGAGTTGTAGATAAACGGGACAGTGGCCAAGTCTCTAAAGTGCGCTGCCACAAAATAAAGCACATCTGATTTTAAGCACTGAGGTGCTGGACTAATGTTCACTGCTGCCATCGTCTCTTTTGACTGACAGACGGCGTGAAGTGGAAGAGGTAGAAATCGGTGTCAAGGTAACTTGCTAGAAATGCTATATCACGACAGCAGCTGCTAGGTGACCTAATCGCTCTCCCAGGCGGAGCACAGGGGATTTGAATGAGACTTAGTGTATCAATACTTTCTTTTGAAACAAAATATCAATATATATCGCAAGATCAATAAAATCGACCAGCCCTAGTCGTGGGCAGGGTGAGTAGTTTTGCTTTATTCATTCATCCATTCATTGTCTATGCCGCTTGTCCTAGTTTTACTTTATTTTAGTTTTATTTTGCCGTGGTTACATTTGTGAATGACATTGAAGAATGTTGAAATATTACTTAAAGCAACACATGCTTTATGATGGTTTGACTCCGGAACATATTCATTCATTTTCCATTATTTCCTATGGGAAAATGTTTTTTGAAATTCTTTTGTCTGACTTGGAACTTGGAAGTCAAAACAGACCGGAGACTGGCAAAGTTAATGCGGCGAAAGTACTGTAATTTCCTGTGTATGAGCCGTTACTTTTTTCTCATGCTTTGAACCCTGCGGCTCGCACAGTGGTGCGGCTAATTCGTAGCTAAAAACGAAATTTCCCATTATGCTTAGAGTGCAGCTTCAGGAAGTAGCGATGTGGATGAGTGAAGCGGCAGCTAATATCCCGTTTTGAAGTATTACGCAGCGATCGCTGATACATCTTAAATAAGTTTGATCAAGTGAAGAATTACTACAACTTCAGTTTGGACTGCTCAGACCGGCCACCGTCCACCATCTCCAACTGGTTTCGAAAGGCTGGACTGAATGAAGAGGATAACTCAAGCTAAATGGATAATTTGCCTCGAGACAACAAAGAGCGACAACGAAAGAGACTGACAAAGTGTGTGATGAAGGAATTATGAGGCTCTTCAGTTGTGATGCTCGTCAAGACGACTTGAGCGGTTGAGTTCCCAGAAGGGGGAGGAGCCGGAGGACGCCGATGAATGACTTTTCTGGTAGGCTACTGTTTAACTAGCCATGTTACACTCATTGTTCGGCACTGTTTGGAAAAAAGCATTTATTTAATCAAAAGTAAACATCACACCATCATTCTGTGTACTAAATATCCCGTGTTATGATATGGACTGTGGCTTATAGACATGTGTGGCCTGCATACTGTATGTACAAATCTTTTTTTTCTCTTTAAATTTAGTGGGTTCGGCTTACATGCCGGTGCGCTCTATACTCCGAAAATTATGGTATATATAAAATTCAGTAAATACTGTATTTACCCAAATATAAGACAACCATTACAAGGCACCCAAAACCTCGAGAGGGAGAAGTATTGTTGATGTCACGGACACACATAGACTGAGTCTCAATTAGATGACACCTTCAGGGACCTGATGGATCCCTCCAAGCAAGTGGAAAGTGTTATATGTATATACGGTATATATACATACATGTTATGTATGTGTTGTTGTTAATAATTCCAAGAGAGCCTATTGTTGAAAACCAGAATTAGGTTGAACTAGATACGTGGCACCTTCTTCTAACATGTCATGAAAAGGGCAGGGTTTCCTTGGGTCGCTTCCTTCACAAAGTCATCTTGTCCATTTATATTTCTGCATCCATGACAGGACGTTAGATTATGAAACGATGTAGAATGGAAAAATACAAAGACCAATATGATGATCTGATGATCCGATCCTCTAATACAGGTAATAATATTGATTGTTATGGTAAGTTTTGTGTTCGTCATGATTTCCAATGGGAAATAATGTTTCTAAATTTGATCAAATAGGAAGCCGACCAGCATTGTGTTGGACTTTAGAGCTTCCACTGTGTTTTCTTCTTGGCTGTCCACTTGTATTTCTTCAGTCATAAAAAGGCTGTTGGCTCCGTGTGTAGAAAGGTTAAACTAGCTTGACGCAAAAGGTCCCACCTGGCACATCCCCGAGGCGCAGACTGAAGCTACTATAAAATGCGCAAGATAAAGGCTTATTTAATTTGTAAACTGCAGGTTAAGTGCTTTTTAAGCAGGCAGAGCCACATGGCTGCTGCTGCCAAGCTCCGCTGGGAGGAACAAAAAGTCCTACAATTCTCCATTAAGTGAGACCTCTCTATGTTCCATCCTCTGGACAATCATCCATCTAACAGTTGAATATTAATACCTTATGAAAACGTACATGTTTGGCTCAAAATGCGTTTAACAAGATTTCTGACTTTCTCTTCATGTTAAATCTAAAAGTCAATATCTAACCTCTTCAAGTGACTGACACGGTTGCGTTAACCAGGCTAACATGAAACCTAATCATATAATGTAGCTCCCTTTTAGCATCCTTCCTGACATTTAGTGCTGTACTAAAACATCAGCGTCAGCGGACAATGTTCTTCACGATACCGTGAGCGCACACGCATTTTGTAGCATGAAAAGCATCAAAGACAATCAAGCATGTTGCATGGATATGAGTTGCACGTTCCAAGGAAAAAGGATGGCCATGTTGCATCTGCTAGCTCTCTGGTGGGAGGATGCAAAGAAAGCCACATAGAAAACCTCACAGCAATTGAGAAAAGAACAAATTACATACAAATTGAACATCTGCTGGAATGACAAAGAGAAATAAAATGGGACGGAGTCTTCAGTTGTTTATCCATCCAGCCCACTGAGGAATTTAAGTATATTTTGAAGTGATTTTTCTATTTGAGCACCAACAAGGACAGAGTTGCCAGCTGACGTGGCAACACAAAGGCAACATCTCTTCAATCTGCATTCATTATTTTAAACAGGTGCATCTTGTTTCTATGGAAATTGAATGCAAAATAAGGGAACAATCCAACTTGGTTGTGATCAGCATTTAGAATGCCGTTTGCTCTCTATGTTGTTGGCCAGCCTTTTTGCAAATGACTACATTATGTTAACTTTTATAACATGCTACAAAACAATGGTGTCCGATGATGTGACAAAGTAGTCTAAAAGGAAGATAAATACAAGTCTTGCGTTAGGATAATACAGTGGAACTTCGGTTTTCGTATGCCCTGCATGGTTTTTGTAGGTTATTGCCACAAATATCTCAGCTTTTGTACACTGCCTCAGTTATCGTACGGCCAATGCCTCAAAAACTAGTGCCCAAAAATAACAACCTCAGTCAGACTCTGTGAAGAACGAATCGTGGTTCTTTTAGAGTTGGGACATAGACAGATTCTAGCCAGGGAGTCCTTTAGTCATCTTTAACACGTGTGAGTATTTGTTCATCGAATGCACACAGAACGATGAACAACTCTGTTTCTGTCTCGTTGAGGGGCTCGAGAACACTGCGTGTTGCTGAACCTGTGTGTTTTATTTAGGATGGCTCCAAAAAAGGGTTCAAGAACTTTAAGAATGTGACAAACACTATTTAAATTTAAGAAATAAGTGGTAGCAAAGGATGAAAGATTCCTTAGTTAACACAGGTTGCAAGGGGGAATGTTTTCATGGAGACACATAACAGACAGCGAGCTGGGCCAATGTGTGCAACGATGATTCAAGCTTACAATTCACGTGAGCAAGTATACAGCTCTAAGTGGCCACTCTTTAAAGTTACGTTTGTAACAGGCTAGAATGAAACAGTGTCCACGTGGCTCTTCCATTACCTCCTCCCTTCCTCCACCCCTCTTTTTGCTAGTCTTCATCAATAAAAGTAAAAGTGCTATACATTTAATGTGTCATTTATATGTATTTCGCTTTGTTTTCTGCATGTAAAACTGAATTATTCTTTGTCAAATGTGTTTTGTGTTAATATTTGTGGGTGTCTGAAACGGATTAATTGGATTTACGTTATTTCTTATGGGACAAATAATTCAGTTTCGGTTTTTGTCTGACATTTTGGAAGGGATTAATGACAAAAAACGATTTTCCACTGTAATCTGGAAATACTGAAATTACCCCTTATGTAATAAATGAGTATACGTCCTACCTGTGTATGATGTGCTTGCTGCGCAGGTAACCCAGGGCCAAGGCTAATTCACAGATGTACAGTTTGACCGTGCTCTCAGAGAAATGGACGTTCTGCTGGAGGTGATAACGTAGGTCTCCTCCCAGGAGCAAGTCCACCACCATGAACATGTCCTCCTCATCCTGGAAAGAATACCTGCCAGTGGGAGATTGAACAAACGTGAGCAGTGGTGATAATACAAGTAAGGAGCAAGTGTTTGCTGCAGTTTGACAGGACAATAGTAATACACTGTAATTAGTAAACACTTAGATTTTGAGGGGGTGGAGGGGTTACTTTTAAATTATTAACTCATTCAATCACAGCCATTTTTCCCGTCTTTCATCAGAAAAAAGAAAAAGAGTTTCTTCCTTTTTTCGTTCTTTAGTCATCAGCAGTAGAACATAAGTAAGTTTCAGGAAAATACCAGTTCCCGACTAAAAACGGGAGAAAACCAGCTTTTTGTGAAAAGATATTTATTGCTTTTGTGACAGCTCAACTATCTAAACAACTATACCAACATAAACAACAAGAAAAAAAAAAGCCTGTTTTACGTCAAAATAACTATTTATTTACAAATATAACACCACACACTATTTTCAATTTTCACATGTGGAAGTGAACTATGTGTGTGCGCACGTGTGCGTGTGCATGCGTTACAATTTTCCTACAATGTGTAACACTCTGCGCGCCACACTCCTCCACGCTCTCTCCCTTCCTCCTACCCGTCATGTGTGATTCTTCCGCTGACATGATCCCTGACGATCCCTTACCATATGCAATTTCGTCACCTTGTGGCCGTTTTCGTGGCTTAAAAGTGCTCTGAAATGTTAATGCATTAGCGGAGAGTTGCATCATCACCTCTTTTTGCCTCTCACACAAAAAAAAAACGTAAAAGATGTATAAATACGTTTTTGGGATCGGGCGTTTGGGGTTCTAAAAACATATAAATACATCTTTGAATGAGTTAACTGGTATACGGAGTACAGCGATGAGGCATAATGACGCTTATGTAGCCACAGCTACGCAGACAGATACTTAACGTTTGATTGATTTTTTTTTTGCAGGAAATTACTTTGTTAGAGCAGCCACATTTACTGGCAGTACAGTACGAATAAGAATAAAAACTATCAATTCTCCACTGACAGTTTGTGTTTTATTCATTTATATGTGAGTATTAAACAATCTGATGGCTGTTGGTAGGAAGGACTTCCTGTACCGTTAGTCCGACACCCTGATGTGATCAGTCTGTGACTGATTGTGCTCTGCTGAATCACATCCAGTGTGTGTAATGGATGTGAGGAGTCCAGTTTTTTCAGCATCCTTATATACGCTACTTGCCATTTTGAACATCATTGATTGTTCTTATTTTCTTATGCAATTTCCTACTAAATTGTTGTAAAAAGAACACACAACTACATGCATACTTGTTTCTTTCAATTTTGACTCCTTTATTTCTGCATTTATTCCTTATTACAGAAAAAGCTATGGCGTGGGGGAGGAATGATCTGCTGAGTATTTCAGTTGAGCAGGGCAGTGATAGTAATCTGCCACTGGAACTGCTCTTCAGTTGGGAGATGATGCTGTGCATTGGATGATCAAGTCCGATGCTTGTGTCTCACCGAACTGACCGTGACGTTACTGACTTCTACAGACACCAGTGACCATAGTAGAACGCTATATATCATCACAACATCTTTGAATGCGTCTTCTGAATGCCTTGTATTTGTATTTTAATTAATTTAGCCATATTTATACATCAAAAGGCTTCATTTAGGCAAAAAAAAATGTAAATATTTGTGTAAATATGCATCACTTTTTACTAATAAGCAGTATTATTTTTGAACAACCGTGATAGAGTGAAGCCGCAAAATTCGAAGCATGAAGCAGCAATGGATTACTGTACACGCTACTAATTTTCATCCCTGAATGGAACATTTCCACTCTGTTGTACATGCTGCATTGTTCCTCAGTACCTATATTTGTGCAAAAGTCAATGTCCGGGTGCTAATACTGTACAATACATGCTGTCATCCACCAATTACAGACTGCTACACACAGAGAGGGAGGAAGTCCGCATCAGCATGCAGCTCACTGCTTTACTGTTGCAATGATTGCCATCCATTTTACATGTCAAGCTTCTCTCACTTGCATAAATTAGTCACATCATTTAGACACTGGAGAGTGTTCCTTAGGACATCATTTTAAGATTCCCATCCTCTGGGTGTTCCCTGATTAGCTGGAGGTTTTATTTTTTGCAAAGGGTGGGAGGTGATTGATTGAGCTGACACCAAATTGTTTGTCAGGGCTCAGATGATGCTGAGGCCACTTAACAACTGATTGACCTCACAGGGCGGAAAGACATCTGTCCAAGGTTGGAAAGAGGACACTTTACACACGCTACCTTCCTACTTTATCCTTTACAACCCATACCACGGCATGAGAGTTATGGTGTGTTAAAGAAAACCAGGAAAGTTGCATTGAAACACCGCTCAACGGTTTCCTCGTGTTTATATAATTTCTCCTTTTATTGTAGTATAGCACTGACCTGCAGAGAATTCTAAGAAGACAAAATCAATAGCTTAATATATGAAGTACCAACACTAGGGACCACGCTCAGCTTGTTATCAGTGGTGTGTGCTTATTGGAGATGTTCCGCTGTATTAATCATTCCATTAACTAGCCTTAATGATCTCTTTCTATCTCATTATCTTTCATCTATAGAGTGTAAATACCTTGTAACCCAGTTAGGCAAGGTCATAAAGAGGCCAAAAGGCTGCTGTCACATGCATTTAGGGGACACAAATTAGACGTTTACTTCCGTGCTTGGCGGGGAAACGCACTCTCCATTAAACAGTCATTTGATCAACTGCACTGAATGGGAAATTATGGACTGGAAGGGGCAAGAATGGGGCATGAAAATGGGTGGCCCAAGCATACACCCATTGATATTGTATTGACCCGAATATAAGACATATATTAGATATTTTTTTTCCTTACTGATATTTAGGGTTTGGGGGATTTATACATGCAAACCAATAAGTGTCGCCAAGAAACGTTTTTCTTCCTGTCACTCACACACAACAATGCCCTGGGGAGATGCTGAAAACCCGCTCGAAGCAGTGGCTCCACGTTTGCTCAAGTTAGCAAACAACAGAGCAGGAGTCATGATGCCATATTGAAAGATAATTGTGATCAATGAAGCAGGCAATAATGAGGCAGAGTCCACAAACAACGGTCGAGCAGTTAGGAAATATGATACCAGTTGTTCAAAACATGTTAAAAAAAAAAGATTCGGCTTTCATTGTCTTTGATTTTGCTTTTCTTTTTTTTTTTTTTTTCCAAAAACAGGTCTTGAAAAGTGTACACTCCTAATTTTAAGACCGGTGAAAAAAATGTAAGAAACTGCCGCTTGACGCCCCTGCACAACCTGAAGCTCCTTTGTTCGATTGAAGAAAAACACACCCCAGATCACTACGCCGCCTGGAAAACATCTCAGGTGGGATCTCCTTGTCATGCCAGTAACATTGGAAGCCATCAGGACCGTCAAGGTTACATTTTTTTCTCATCAGAGAATAAAACTTTCTTCCACATTTCAACGTCCCATATTTGGTTCTCGCATCCAAATATCAAACGGGCAATTTTGTGGCATTGAAGAGATGAGGCCTTCGAAGACGTTTTTTTTGTCTTGCAAATGTCATTTGACGGTTATTGGACTGCACTCGGCACCAGTAACAACCTTAGAGTTAATTTTGTCTCCTCCGATTCAGGGCCGGTGAATTTTGTTTGGGTCTACCACTTGACGTTTTTGTTCCATAACCCTCAGGATCTTTTGAAGACGTTTGTCTTACTGCGTCCAACCTCAGCAGCAACGGCATGCTGCGAGAGGCCTCGCGTTTGGAGCTCAACAATCCGACCACTTTCAATGACAGAGAGCTTTTTTCCTTTGCCATCAAGAGACAATGACAGTGTGAATACCTGACAGAAAATTACACTGAAGCCACATTTTTGTCAAGATTGTGTCTTTTAAAAGCCGAGAGGTTTTTTTTTGCCTATCTCCCATTTCTTCTTTTTGCATTTTGAAGCTCTAGAACGTTAAGACCCAAGAGCGCAAAATGTAAATCCTTCAACTGTTCTTAAATGTTTTTATCAGGAGTGTATTCAGGGTTGTCTTATATTCAGGTCCATATGGCAATTATGACGACTCAGATACAGGCAATTAAAACACAGAACTAGAGTACAATATTGGGTTGGTGTAAAGCAGGGGTCGGCAACCTTTCCTATCAAAAGAGCCATTTTCCCCCCTCTTATGCGAAAGAAAAATAGCCCGGAGCCCCAAACGTAACACGAGTTTTAGTCTTTTTAAATTTTACCTGTTCCAACAGCAGAACACAACCAATGCCACGCCTTTTTAAGTCCTTCTCGTATTAGTTTGTGTTAAATTTAAATAAAATGTAGCCCACTTTAATAGAATAAAAAAAAAAACATAGTTGCAGCTTGGCAGTGTTGAAAAAGTAAACAACAAAAGTAAACTTTTCTAGACTGGTCTGAAATAAATGTTTTTTTCTGAAAAAAGGCTCTCATCTGCGACCAATATCGATGAATTACAGTATTTATTTTTTGATGTATTCATGGTTAGCTTACCGCAGGGATTGCGCGCTCAAGACGCCGCCTGCAGGTAAAGGCAGGGGCCATAGACGAGGATGTGACGCATTTTAATTGACTAATTGTAAACATTTAAAAGAATTCAATGTTAAAGTTTCACTTCGAGCTCCAACACATAAAATTAAGCAAAGTAAAATAACATATTTCTAATTATTACAGTATTAAAACATTTTTTTTTTCTTTTGTCATTACTGAAAGGAGCCACAACAAGGAGGCTGAAGAGCCGCATGCGGCCACGGAGCCATGGGTTGCCTACCCCTGATATAAAGGAAAGATAAGCAGTCCATTAATGCAAGGTAATAATACCGTTGTGTAAAACTGCTCCATCAAAGAGAAAACAACCTCCTTGTGTTTTCTGTTTCCCTGTCCTTTCTGGAAATTGATGGTAATGAAAAAAAGCAGCAAGGCATTCATCATCATGTTCTACAATGGTACTACGTAGTTGGCCAGCTTCATTTAGGCTAAAAATACTGGGACACACAATAGAAGGACAAAAACAACGTTCTTCAACATCCATTAGCAGCTGTTGCTTGTTGCCTTTTGTGTGCACCGAACATCAGTCAGAATGGCGGATAAGCACTTGTGGATGTCTGTCTGGTACTAAGCCAGTTTTGTTTTCCTGAAGCCGTCCCTGTTCTTCTGTCTTTTTCAGCGCTCTGATTCACATGTGTTTGAATGTGACCGCTTTGTGGCCTGCAGGCAGCCAATCCTAAGGGAGCGCATGCTGCATGGAGCTTTTAGAGAGGCACCGCAGGCCACTTCGGTAATGGAAGTCTCCAGAACCCACAGGGGCTGACAGGCTAATGTCCTTACAAGGGACTCAGTTTCTCCCTCTCAAATGGAATAGAAGGCAATACACTTTATCATTACATTACTGTCTATTTCTTTTAGAAGGAATTAAATCAGGAATCACAAATCTGAAAACGATCTAAAACCCGTGCACAAACCGAATGAGATAGGGTGATCTCATCGTCCTCTTGCCTCATGTGCCCTTTACCCTCTCTGCACAAGCCGACATTTTTCCCTTTTTCCCATGACGGTTCCATTTACACAGAACAGAGACACAGATTTTTTTGGTGGGCACCAAGTGAACCTGGAAATTTTCCATATACAAAAGATAGTAAGAGCAGAAACCGAGGCGGGCAGGGGCGTAGCACCAAATAGTGACGGGCTCCCCACCCCAGCTTAAACCAACCTCCATTGTTTTACTGAACTCAAAACGTTGTTCAAATTGAAAACAACACAAATAAACACTGTGGGGAAGTTTATTTGTGTATCGGAACCTAACCCACTGTGACTAACCCAACCATCAAATAACGTGGTATTGGTCTGATTCACCGCTCCGCCTCTTCATTCACTCTTTACCTCGCTCACGCAACAGCTTCTTGTAGCTGCTTACTGACGGAGCAGCCACGACCCCCGATATGTTCGGACCTTCTGCACAAGACAGTGAGGCGAAATAAAGCAGTAATATCGCCGTGTTGAACAGACTCTGAGAGCAAAGGAGAGCAAGAAGTGACAGCAAACAGCAGAATTGGTGAAGTCATAATGTGCTTTGACATTTGGGTTGAACTAACCTTTCTTTCATGCGCATGCTGATGAATCAAAGGAGGCTGGGGCCATCTTGGTATTTTAAATTTAGTAAAAAAATGTCTGAAAAATACATTTTATATATTTACAGACGAAACATTGTGTCAGCTTTGTTTTATAGAGGAAACCCGTTATAGAGGAAATGTTATTATTAGTGTTAGTATTAACCCAATTCAACTTTTTCTCTTTGCACTGCACATTTTTGCTGTTGTTTTTTTTGTTTCACAAGCTGCGGGCTGCAAATGGCCCCCGGGCCACACCTTGGGTGCCCCTGGTATAGAGCATAAATTACACTTTATTGGGGATTAGCGCTAATATTCTGGATAATCAAGACTGTACTGGTCAGGAGACGTTGATCGATAGCCATTTACAGTCACACATGAGTCAGCAAGAGAAGCAAGCGACAGGATAACTTTACAGCTCCGTCCATCTTACACAGCACAAATGGGATCCACCCAGGCGCTTTCTAAAGGCAGGTTATTCAAAAGCCAGATGTCGGAATAGGCAATTACTGAAAGTTTTTCAACTGTCATGTTTTCAACTGACTGATTCACCTTCCAAACAACCCAAAAGTCCCTTGTTGAAGGGACACAGCTGTCTGCCCGCTCAGCCTGATGTGTGGGTCGTGTGCTGTCAGCCTGTCCTCGCACCCCATCACCTAACACCTCCTCTTGACCGACGGCTACCATCCGCCTATGTCACCTTCTGCCTGGGCTCACACACACAGGAGATGTGCAGAAATGTACAAAAAAAACAATCAGTGTTGTTTTTTTGGATACGAGCAAGGATAGTCTGCAAGTGATGCACCTGTTTGTTTTTGTATCATTACAGGTGATTACATGAGTACAATTGAGACAGATGTATTAGAATTCAGTATCCCTGAGTACTGTCCTGTCAAATGTTAAACACTGATGTAATTCTGGATGTTTTTGAGGGCCGAATGTCATTGCTTTTATGAGGCACTGTACCGTGCATGAATGGGGGTAAAAAAAAAAAAAAAAATGGGGGTAAAAAAAAAAAAAAAAAAAAAAGAAGAAGTCTTGGTCTGCATTAAAAGGAAAAAATGCTGAAAGACTTGCAGATACATAACTGAACTTAACGGCCCCCCTGAAGCAATTTTCGCTTTTACATTTCAGTGAATAGCACGTCCTGCTCCTGTTACGCAACGACTTCACAATAGCACATATTTGTCAGCGAGGTTCGGCTTAATACGCGCGAGAATGAAGTGTTTTACAAAAACACAAAAACAGGTTTTTCTTTGCATTTCACAAAGAAAGCGTTCCCCTGGACCGTTTGACCTGCAAATATGACTGAAAACGCTGCAATATACATGCCATGAGTTGCCAATGTCACTCTGGAAGCAAACACGATGCACATGCGCTCCAAATCATCTTTTGAATGGACTGACAGATGTTTTTATGGACTACCTGTTTTCAGCTCTATGTGTAAATCGTCCCTCGCCACTGGAATTGGGCTTGGAACTGGCTTAACTCGCACAGAGCATTCCCATATTCAGTTGGCAGCAGACATTACTTTATAGTGTGGCTCACGTGTATTTGGTTACCTTGCCTTAGATGAGACAACAAATACGACAAATAAACCAGTGTATTTTTAACTCTAACAAAAGTAAAATCAGTAAGGGTGCATTACTGTAGATTCTGCATGAACGGATAGAAAATAACTGTCCGTCTTGTTCTAAAAGAAGGTTAAATCCGGCGGTTTTGTTCTGTCCAGTTGATTTGGCTGCAGGTGTTTTCTTTGTCTTTAACCTTGAGTGCTTAACTCGGGACAAACATGTGCCAGCTCAACATAACAGAGAGAGTGGGCGAGCGGGCAAGGCGCTGACCCAAGCACATCTCCAGAGGAAAGCACCCCCACCCCCGGGAGGAGTTTATACTGCCAAAAGAATTTACTTGCAGCCTGTTTTTAAATGTCCAACGCAGCATGCCAGAAAGTGCTGTCACTGTTTGTCTGTTGCACTTCCCGTGTCTCTTTATACGCGTCTGCTGTCCTTTTCCATCCCTATCGCTTGTTTTTGCTATGCCTTCGTCTCTGCTTGTTTATGGCTTCTGCCAGACGAGTGCAATGTCGTTAAAAAATATGGAGGCTGGCAAATAATTTAAGGGTTATTGTTTTTTCCCGGGGATCCAACCCAAAACGGCAATAAATAAAAACTAAGTGTGCTCATATGGTACAAATAGACAGCATGGGATTAGGGTGGTTATTCATTTGAACTCCGCCATGCCAGTTCTTCCCTCCTCTGCCGCTCTGCTTGATGGCAGAGTAGGTGTGCTTATCAAGAATTAATGATGCCTTTCAGAAACAGAAACGTAACAAGCCACACATGTCAAGCACCTCCAAGTTGGGATTCCTGGTGCGCAACGCGCGTTGCTTAAAAGTAGCCGGTGACTCATCTTGATGATTTGAATAAGCCTGCGATGAGAGGGGGAACATTTCCTTAAATTCACTGAGCCGAATGGGATGCAAAAACTGTGAAGCTTGACATCAGCCAGCACGCCACATTTTTCAAAGGATGACGTGAAGGATTGTGGGTGTTCGTCCTTCCCGCGCATGACTCAGTCCTACAGTAGATGAAGGGAACTGCCTTTTAATGGCAGATTCTCTCTTTTCCCTGTGCCTTCACCCAATTAATGGACAGCATCACTACAACAATGCAGTGTTGAGCCATTCAAATGGTTGTTGTGGCGATGAGAGGAGGGAGTGGGAGTGGAAATCAGTGACCGAGTGCTTCACAATTTACCACAAAAGACTTTTTCTTCCAATTCCCCGAATGTAAAACCTAACTTACTGATTCAGATGTAAGACACAAAACATCAACACGAAACCACTAATAAGAAAAGCAGACCAACCAGATGTTGACCAGGAAAGGGTGCTCCAGGTTCTGCATGATCTGAAGCTCTTTCAAGACGTTCCTCACTTCGTTGCGCTCCACACATTTCAGCTTGTTCATGTACTTCATGGCGTACATTTTCTTGGTGTCTTTCTTCTGCACAATGCACACCTGAGAAGAATGTATTCAATGTAGAGTCAAAGGTCTGTGCTCACACGATGGGATCGATAAATCATTCCAAATGTGTCGCAACCACAGTTAATGGTGACCCAAAAATAACCTTGTTTTTTGTCATGAATCCATTCTGTAAAAAAATGAAGCAATTAACCCATATCCAGAAATACAGTATGAAGAAGGAATATATTTTATAATAACTAGAGTTTTAAATGCAGAAAATAATGCAATATACATATAAACGATCGATAAAATACATAAAAGAAACATCATTTTTACCATTTATTGATGAATTTTGTTGGTAAACATGGTGATGAGTGGAGAAAGAAGGGGAGGAGATGGAAGAGGCACATGACAGGAGTCACTGTTGCCAACTTTTCAGCAAGAAAAGTAGCTATTGGCTGTCCTAGAAGTTGCTAGATGATGACATTGTCTAATTTGCATATCATTTGCATATGCTTTTGTAAAATGTTGTAGGAAAAAAAGCATATTCTCGTAGGAGAGACAAAAAAGTGAGTAAAAACACCTTAAGTATGTTTATAACTACAAATACACTTCATTCTTGGTTTGTTAATTTAAAATTGGCCATCATTTCATCAAAATAAAATAATTATTATATTTGATCTCGGGCCAGCACCGCTCAACCTCTCACTTTTCCCGTCACACGTTGGCAATGGAGAACTTTTTAAAATGAGCACAATTGAACAGTGAATAACAGATTATGCTGTGTTTATCCTACGGTTCACATTAACATGACAGATGTGGTTCGTGAGTAGCACACTCTTCTGGTGAATATATGCAATAGCAATTCATTTGCACTTCGGATGCACGAGTTCCACATCATGGCTCATGAAGGCCTTTTTTTAACACCCGAGTGGCGTAAATGCGCATTTTTTAAAAAGAGTTAAAAATATCAGATTTTCTGTAAGACCGTGAGCGCATCCTGGCTGAGTTCTGATTGATGATTGGATGAGCGAGTGGATGGGAGGCATTCGTTGAAACGTGACAGAAGCGTCTTTTCCCTCCACGGTAAGCTAACCATTAAGATATTCCTGCCAAAAACAAACATCTCAAAAGAAAAGAAGAGTTTTTAATTCTGCAGATTCCTTTGTCTTCTCTGCCAATGATGCTGGCTTTCCTACATGCTTAATATGTGGCGAGAAACAACAAAAAACATTGACATTTTCAAAACAAGCACTCAACATTTTCTGAAAAGTAGTATTTTATTTGAAAGTAGACCGACCTGTCACTAGTCACTAGTCATCCCTGCAGCCCTGCACATGACGGGCTTGAACCAGCGACCACATAAGTCCACCGACAGATAGCTAAGTGTTAGCTAGCTAGCTAAAAGGAACAGGCTGTCACTGTTACTACTGCACATTTCTCGAGGCGACAGGTTTAACCAAGGCACTATCACAACTCTACTAGTTGGCATCCACTACACATGCACACTGCACTTACTGTATGTTTGTTGTATTCTGTTGTTGTAACAGGTAAAATCAAGAAAGACTAAAACTTCTGAAGAGTTTAGAAGCTGTCATGTTTTGCGGCAGGTGGGCGAGGGGATAAAATGGCTCTTTTGATAGTAAAGGTTGGTGACCCCCTTCTCTGGTCCGTTAAAGAGTGTTGGGTAAGAGCTGTGTACTTTCTCACTTGAACGTTATTGTAAACCTCAGCAGCAGGTACCATCATCATTACACACACTCACTATTTGTTATGTGTCTCCCTTAAAACGTTCTCCTGCAACCCTGTGTTCAAGGTTCCTGCCTTAAAATGACAATCCTCTTGTAACAGACACTACCTTTGTACTTGGCTACGAGTTATTTGTTTAATTCAATAGTATTTCTCATGTATTTGTCAAAGCTCTGCAACATGCAACTTTCTTCCGCGTCACGTTGGGTTATTTTGCAGCCGTAATGAAAACCACACAGGACACTGTGAAATACTTGAACATAAGTTGAGGAGACATAAAAGCTGTTCATCGTTCTGTGTGCCTTCCATGAACATTCTGCGGCCGGAATCTGTCGATGGTGTACCAACTCTAAAATGATTATTATCCATTATTAACACAGACTGAGTCACCAATGTATGGAACCGTTGTCTGGGCACCATTTGGCCGTACGATAACTGAGTGAGTGTACGAAAACCTAGACATATTTTTGGCGATAATTTTCCATCAAAAACCGAATCCCACAAAAACCGGGGAGTACGAAAACCGAGGTTCCACCGACTAAGACTTAAAAGAATTTTTCCTGAGAAAAAACAACATTTGTACATGCAAACCAACAGGTGCCGTCAAACACTTTCTCCCAAAGAAATTCAGACCTATTCTCCGTGATTACCATCTGCATATAGATACCTCATATGCATTCACGGCCCTGGTCGTGCTACCAGCGCCAATAAGCCAGTGATAACTGCTATCTAAGAGAGTGTTCTTTGGAGCAGCTGGCACAGTTAATCAGCCAGACCCTGATCACATCACTCCCCCCATTGAGCAGCTTGCCATGTACTGTGATTAGACTGCTTATCTGTTGTCAGACAGAATGTTGATGCGGTGTATAGCCCGTCTCTGCATTGCTGTAAGTCATTGCATGCACGTGAAACGCTGATGTGAATTATTACCCTGTACACAGCTCCAATTAAAAGAAGTGCCAACTCTAGATTGCATATAACAACACAGTATTGCCCCCGTTCATGGCGCCAAGATCATTCAAGATGAATGATCACACTTGGGCTTGTTTAACAATGGCTCCGTGTAGCGAATGTATGTGACAGTGGGTGCTAAAAGCTGCATCCCCACTGTAATTTGAAAACTCGTGATAAACCTTAAGAACTTTTATACATATTCCTACCTTGTAGTTGAAAATGTGATCATTACGATTAAACAGATTGCAAATAGTAATACGGTTACTGTACAATTTTATCCATCGCACCCTGTGCTGCTGCTGATGTTGTCATATTTCTACTTATCTTATTTCAGGATTGGTCACTGTGTGAAAAAGCACAGTGTCGCTTCACTGTTTTTTGTGTGAAAGGCACAGGCGAATTAATGCCGGATCCACGGTTATGGCTTACAGTAGATGTGCACGTTTTACAGGATCCCTCGGTCAGTAATAAGCTGGCCCCCTGTTCAGGAAGATTTTCTACAAGCTGTGATCGATAATTTATGCCGATTCATCCACCCATGTTCAGTAAGAAGGCCTGGCTCGCAATCTCTGAGGTTTTTAATGGGTTGTTGGTCAGGGATCTCAAAAGGTTGGAAGCATAGAATTGTCCTGTTCTATGCCTAACTTAAGAAAAACAAGCTGATTGCATTATACCTGCACCACCACATTTGATGCAGGGTTTTCCAATCGCAAAAGTACCATTGCATCATGCAAAACCCGGTGCAGATCAGTGAGCAGAAAGACGATTAACTCTGCAAGAGTGTTTTGTTTTTGCTGTGCCTTTGATGCAATTTTGATCGTTTACCATATGATGCAAAAATAAGGATTATCAAACAGCTGTTAAGCAGCTAAGAATTATGTTATCTTTTTTTTTTTTTTTACTGTAACCTACCTGTTGTTATTTCATTGATATTGAAAATCGGTCTTAAAAAAAGGGAATCTTCTTATATTCAGGTCAATAAAGTATTTGAATGGTTAATGTCTTTTTACGCGTATGACTGCTAGAAATGCTATTTAAAACGTTGCCTGTGCACTTAATAAAAGTTCTAGAATGTCGACAGTTTGATCCAGGAACATCTATGTATATTATGTTAAATGGACAAAATGTGATACTAAATGTGAATCAAAAAATGATAGGCTTACCTTTCCGAAACTTCCTTTTCCTATTGCTCTGAGGATCTGGAAGTGGTCAAAATTGACTGTGAGGGCAAAAAGAACATGACAGGATTTAATGTAACGAAATATAAGACTAGTTTTTTAAAACTAAAATTTAACAATAACATTATTTTTGCACACAAATTTTAATGGAATGCTTTGTTGCTCATCAGAATATATATTATGTCGTTTTTACTCTCTCTTTTTCCACACACGCACACACACATGTGCTCACACACTTCACTCTCATCCATTAACTAGCAGCGAGCGTTGCCATTTGAAACCGGATGTGCTGTTTGTGTCTGGTTACCATGACAAAGAGGCAAGGTTTTTTTTCCCCCGCTTCTTTGCAAATCTTCTGGGGTTTGAACAGCTGCTGGACACTCACTGTACTCATTTGACCGTTCACTACAGTGATACACACACTCCACACATACACAACCGGTTGAAATGCACACAACTAGACACATGGACTTCACCCCCCTCAGTCGCGAGATCTACACACACACCTATTGGATTTGACAGTTAATATTGCGCTCTGTTAGTCACCGGCACTTCCTTCCAATCTGTGTCTGAGTGCGTACTCAACTCACTGCGATAGGAACCATACCCGGCCTGATTTACAATGGAGCGTGTGCACACATACATCATTCTGTTTACATCAAAACAGAGAGAGACACACAATGCATATCAACATTATCATTGCCCCCGCTGAGCTGCTTGGAGATTCCGTGCTTGATGGCTTTTTTTTTTTTTTTTTACAGAGGCAGCTGAGCCCTTCCAAATGGAAAAGGTGTGGGGCCGTCGTATTGTTCCGGCAAGATGGTTTAATGCGCCGTGTGGAATGATGGACACATGAGTAAGAGAGCGTGTAATGACTGCAATCTGTACATGACTGTAATTGACACGTTGACAGCCATGCGCCCGTCAAACTGCTCATCTGCTAGTCTATTTGTGTTTGACTGGCACATGCTAATCATGTTTGAAGTGACAAAATCTTGCTCGTTCACTTTAAAGTCTGAATGATCGTCTATCGGCTAAAGGCAAAACTAGAAAAAGATAGCAGTCATAACAAAGAAATGTGTTTTGAGGAGTTTCCCATGCTGTTCTCGATGTGGAAGAAAATCATACAAAAACTGTTATTCTTATTGTGCCTTCAGCCCCTTGGCTAATATCGTCATGAAGTCATGAATATTAAATATATTTATGCAAGTCAAAGATCCTCTATATGGCAAGGAGCACCCTTCTGTTTTTAAGGCTCGACTGAAAGAAGGCAACTCATAGATGCTTTTTATGACAGGAACTCTCTGTTGTTTTTAAGGAAATGCAAAAATGCTAGTCAAATATCCTCTATATCACACCCGATGTCCTTGAACGCACCTCGCCTCTGTGCTATTCACTTGCTACGCCACCATGAGGCGCATGCCATGTTTATTGTTGACTTGGTCGAGCTTGAGCAGGAAGGCAAGGACATTGAGTGTGGACTTAAGGCACCGACCGTCCCACCCCGACACACAGCTATTTAGCTAAATATCTACTGGAGAAGAGCACAGCATATAAAGTGAAAGCTCACATTGTGTAGCAAGGGGAAATGAAGACTACCAGGTACACTATTACGGTACAGTTTAATGCCCAGTTTGATCTATTGGCCCAGACAGAGTGGTGGTCTACAGAAGAAATGGTCCCGAGTCTTGAATCTGAGCAATTGGACGTGCTTGATTTGTAACTTCTTGTTTCACTTCTCATCCAGGTCCATGTGCAAATGCGCTGATTCAACTCCCCAGATATAACATCTATTGAAATGCTCCAATCAGGGTTTTATGCTGACGATTCCGAAACCGATCATCCATTGATTGGCCGATACCGATTAACTGTACATTTTTCCATTTATTTATCTATTAGATAATTCCAAGGGCCCTTGGCAAATAGGTAATTATATAAAAAAAATACATGTTTGGGTGGATTGTCTTTTCTTACTTCTTTACTTTATTTGTGTGAAGCGATTTTTGTACAATGTGACACAAACCCGAATTTAATTTGCTGCATGTTTTGGAGTACTACGAATACACGAGAAATAAACTGTTCAATAATGACTTTTTTTAACTCAAGATGACAAAATGAACAGAATAAAATAAGACTAATAAATATCTTTATTATAAGGACATTTGTCCTGCTCAACTTAAAACAGAGTAAATTGAGTGTCTAGGTTGCAGGGGTGTCCAACGTTCATCACTGTTAGAGCTGTCAACTATTATGACTGGCAACATTTAAAATGTACACTACTTTATTGACCAAGCACATCTCCACACAGTGTGGCCATCGTCTTCATGCTCTTTTGTGGTCTTTTGTCATGATATAAAGGCATAAAGTCGGAATTCAACAGTTATAATAAACTACTAAGAGTTGAAGCAAATATTCTTTAATCTCTCTTTGTGAGCTACTCAAAATCAGCTGGCGAGATAGGAGACCCCTGTGATAATATCACCATCATAAGGCTTTATGTTCATTGTTTTGATGACAAGACATAATTAGTATAATGACAACAAGACAGTAAAGTTGTTCAGTGACACTTGAAACTTGATATCCATTTGTGGCTCCAAACTAACCGCATTGCTTGTTTGTTTTAAAAACAAAATGTCACTTTAGTAAAAAGTCACATTTGGAGTTAGGCTAGGCGGATAACTCTAGCTAGCTGCTGCCAGTGCCAATTATAGTCAGCGACAGCTAGGCAAAGCGTGTAAACAAAGATGCAAGATTTTAACACGCAGGCATCAATTGGCGTAGCCTGCGGTAAGCTCAATACGAGACGTGTCATTTTGTTCGCAACTCTACAAAACACAGCAGATGTGTAGGATTTGTGGTTGGCTTTGAAAGGCGTTTATCAGCATAAGCCGATCACAGGTTTTTTACGGAAATCAGCCAATACTGATCGGCGGCCGATCGATTGGAGCGTCCAAACCGAAAACCTTTTCACACACTTTCTTTTCAAATAACTTTTCAATTTCTGGATAAAAACATATTGTTAGTGAACTGAAACACTACTTGCACTACCTAAAATTCACACTGCACTTTAATGTCTTTTCGTTTTTGCAACTGGCTCAAAATTACACCGGCAGCGTTTACGGAAATCGGCCAATACTGATCGGCGGCCGATCGATTGGAGCGTCCAAACCGAAAACCTTTTCACACACTTTCTTTTCAAATAACTTTTCAATTTCTGGATAAAAACATATTGTTACTGAACTGAAACACTACCTGCACTACCTAAAATTCACACTGCACTTTAATGTCTTTTCGTTTTTGCAACTGGCTCAAAATTACACCGGCAGCGTTTAGCAAAAATCCTGCACGTGTGTGTTACCTAGGACGCAGCTTACATGCTCGGAGCAGAAAGAGGGCGGGATATAACGCTTGCAACGCGTTCAGAAGTTCGCACCTCCTAGGCATCCCCGTAACCGTTACAAACAACATTAAACATTTACATAAATACATGTAATTTATTAAATAAATAAGATATTTCAGAAGTCTATGTTAAAACATGCGTGCAATTTGGGTCGCCACTTGTCCTTGAATGGGTCCCACGGCCAAACCAGTTGAAAACCACTGCTCTATATGACAGTGCTTTGGTGTTTTAGGAATCTGCTGCAAAAATGTTAGCTGCTCCCACGTTTTGAACTTATCTCGCAAGCTGGTCAGATGCCATTGACAGGCTGGGATTGGCCCACGGGCTGCCAGTTGAATAACCCTGGGTTAGGCATCATTTTGACAACGTTCATCCATTAAAATATTGCCCCCCTTCCAAATCAGCTGGGGTAGACCCCAACTGATCAGGATAAGCACTTTTCAAGTCAACTCCAAAAATGTCTACTAATTATTGCAAAGAGAGAATTTTTTTTTTTACAAAATCCTAATCATAAAGTACATTTTGTGTAAACAACAGCTGGTTTGATTGGTTCTTGCCTACATATATTATTTTAAAGGTAATTAAACGTATTTCACCTTCACGTTGCTGCTCCGATAACTCTGATAACAAAGAGCCCAAGGGTCCATGTGGCGGACTAAGGCGAATGAAACATAATCAGCAGTAAACAGCCGCTTTAAGCACAGTCGCCTGGTTACACAAGGTGGAAAACGTTTGTAGCACATAAGGGACGCCTTTGATACACAAATGACTCTCAGGGGAGATCAACATGTCCTGACAGGGTTCACTGTCACGCACACATCTTTGTTTAGATGTGGGTTCACTGTAAGCTGTACAACAGCCATTCCGTAGGGACGCAAGGAAAGAAATCATTGTCAAAATCATCCGAAATAGATTCTATTATCACATGTTTTGATAGAAGTCATATGTAGCGTTTAATCTGACAAATCTTAAGTAACTTTGATCAAATGTAGAATTACTACAGCTTCTGCTTGGACGTTTAACACAGCGGCAGCTGTTCAGCTCAGACAAAAAAAACAGTCGCGAGCAAGTGACGCTGGGAACGCCGAGTGCAAACCTGCCAACATAGTTCACAGTCTGAACCCACCGCCCTCGTCCTGCGACACAGCTTTTCTCTAAACAGGAAAACTCGTCAAATTTTAATCTTGCGTGACACGAAATCTCGTGACACCCCTATTAAACATTTATTAGAGGTGCAGTGCATTTGATATATTTTATTTTAAAACATTTTTTCCACAGATATATAATAGAACTAAATTGAAATAATAAATGTTACAGTATAATATATATATAAAAAAATTCAAAAGTGCAGTTTTATGGCCTCGGTCACTCACTGAAGGGTATATCTCTATCCCTTACTCGACACTAGACAAATCACAATGTAGTTCTCAGCTTTTCTCCAGGCGGTCTGCATTGTGGTAAAGACCTCTACTGCGACAAAAGGTGGTCTCAGGTGTGACAGTGAAGGTAATTGCAGCCTACTGATTTTTTTCTAAAGGGCAAATATCAGGCATTTATTTGCAGCATGATGCTTATTTATTTAAGTAGACACCCTGTGATTAATTGGGACACAGCGTCTATTAGAGCGGAGGCCGCTGTTTCAGTTAATACTGTAAGGTAACAATTCAGTCAACGCAAAAGATGGGGAGCTGTTTCCGTGGCAACAATATGGTATACACATTTTTGAGCTACCCACTTTACTGTCTTCTTACATTTGTGTATCTCAGAGGCATATACTGACGAGGCAGTGAAGCAACACAAAAGCCACACCGCAGTGCTAAACAATAAAAACTAAAGTGAAGAAATTCCCTTCTGCTTACGTCGACCTCCGAACGACAAGCCTGCCTGTTTCTGACGTGAGCGAAGGGGATTACTTCCTTTCCAGCGTGAGGGGCTTTTCATCTAATTCAAAACGATGCGTCTGCTTTCAGAGCGCCCTCGGTGAAAGCGCCACTCGCTGCGACAAGTCAGAGGAGGTATATTAACTCAAGGGTGGAAGGTAAAGACTTTGGTAGGAGTGACATTTTTACCGAGCGGCATGCTGGATGACTAAGCAGCGCTGAGGTTCGCTGATGATTAATGAATTCCTTTTGGATAGAGGTTGCCTCCAGTTAAGAAGGAGATGGTTTCATTAGCGGGTGCAGTAATTTGATGAAGGCAGAGGGGTGGTGTGTGTATATTTGGGTGGTGTTTGACTTTGAATAATGTGTCAGCACTCAAACCAAAAACAATAGCAACAATGGCTCAAAACCCTGAAAAATGGCACCTGCAAACCAAAATGGTCGTCTACCTGTGTGTCTTGCAGCGTATCTTCTTCGATGATTTTTGTGCGTCCTGTCACAATGAACGTGATTACGTGAAAATTGGATGTACTGTTGGCAGGTGCTAATATTTTGTGAGTCAAGGGCACTGCTGAGCTGGTTTTGTGATGATGAGTGTTGTTTGTATGACTTATAACATGATCTGATTTGCTTCCTCTGTATTCGGTTCCTAAGGCAATAATAGAAAACAATGCAGTAGTCCTTGTATGTAACGCGTTGCTTTTGTCTAGATGAGGGATTTTGAAAGTCCCCTCAAAGAACATAATATTGTTGGAATCTTCCCTAAACCCTGCAAATGTGATTTTCTGAGAATTCTGATGTATTGGAGTTTCCTTTCTCACTCCTGCTCAAACTCTGTTTACCGCCTCACTGTAGGAAGTAAACATTTCTATTTTGCCTTTGAACATAACGGAGGTTTGCTTAGCAGATTTGAAGAATGTTGTTGATTTTTATTTTTCCTCAAGCTGCTGCACATCCAAACTTTCTGCCGCCCGCCTCACACATTGAAAACCCGTGGCTTGAATCATTAGAATCAGTGTTCCAGGAAATATGAAAACAAGGAAAAAACACCTAGTCCCGTCTCTTTGCTGTTTATATTGATGTATTGATAAGCCATGCTGTGCAATACTGTGGCCATATGGTTTCAGTCATAGTTTTTCAGAGAAACGAGAGTCAGCTTCAGATCCAGTCATCACAACATCCAGCACACGCTCACTCCCAAAGGTTCAATCCAAGGTAAAAGGACTTTTACTTTGTTTCCAGAATGCTTCTTCAGCCTTTTGTGTAAAAGGTGTAACATCTTCAACAACAAAAAATCTATTTGCCTTCACTTTAGTATTTGTAGAAAACATTCCTATTTGCCTAAGTAGCATTTGCGCCACAAAAGTAGACAGATGAAGACTTTTTGATGTGTTTAAAGTTGACACTCACCCTCATCTGTGTCACCCGTGATGGGAGACTTGCTGGATTGTCCAAGCCCCATGGCGGCTCCTCTGTCAGCCTCCGGTTCAGCTCCCGTCACTCAATTCAGCATCCGAAGGATCGCCCTCTGGGACGCAGTCATAGCCTGGTCAGCACTGCTCCCCCTCCTCAAACACACTCTCCAACACGACAGCCCCACATCACTTTTCTATTGGGTCCTCGCAGTCATCCAAACAAATTCACTCCACCCTAGAGTGACATTAATTTCCGTCCTGTCCTAGGGATGACCCAGGAGGAGAGTGGCTGATGTGGTGGCGACCCTCCGGTGACTGAGTGTCTAACCTGTGAGGGGATGCAGAAAAACATGACACCGTCAGTGGAAGGTGGAGGAGGCGGGACTTAGAGTGAGGGAGAAATGCAACAGCAATCAAGCCTAAGGACTATCTTGGGCCGTGGTCACCAACCTTTTTGAGACCAAGATCTCTGGTCTCGGTCGTGAACCTGCACAAGGTCAGAGAAAATTATATACTGAATATAAAATATTTATATTTATATGTTTTTATTTGGTAGAAAGGTTTTTAAAGTAAAGTAAAAAAGATATTTAAATCTTTGTTTTTCAATACAAAGCTTTGTGTTATTATTGTTTGTTGGTTCCAACATTTCAGCTTTTTCTTATTGTGCCTTTTGCTGTATTTTTACCATTTTACTGTTTTTTAAATTGTATTTTGTTTCTGCAGTGATGCAATGGCAAATGAGCCATGGTACGCAGATGGCCCCTGAGCGGCACTTTGGGCACCCCTACTTGGTGGATCTTGGTCGGGGTCGGCCTTGTGGCGTCGGCTCCATCAGCAAACCACAACTTTTATTTGGCTGGTTGGCTCAGTGTCGTGGGCGAGCGATGGCGGTTGAAGAGAGAGAGACCGGTCACTGAGTTCCAATAGTCAGCCCTATTTTTTTGGAGGTCCATGTCTATGGAGTATATAGTAAATAGTTTGTGCCTTTAAGTTTGTGCCTTAACTTTGAGGTAGCAAAGGCAGATTTTGAGCGATATTAGCGTGCAAGAATTACTGTTGTGTGCGCAGGCACATCGCTGCGCTCTGTCACTCTCTTTGTCACTCATCTCTCTCTCTCTCTTTCTCTCAACCTCTGCACTGCTTGCCAAACTTTTTGCTCGCGAGGCGAGCCGGTGTGCGTATGCTGGTACCTCCAACCAGGTTTTGGGGATTGGACTCCTGGCTGGGGTTTTCTCCGGGTACTCCGGTTTCCTCCCGCATTCCAAAAACATGCATGTTAGTTTAATTGGTGACTCTAAATTGTCCATACTGTAGGTATGAATGTGAGAGTGAATGGTTGTTTGTCTATATGTGCCCTGCGATTGGCTGGCGACCAGTCCAGAGTGTACCCTGCCTCTTGACCGAAGTCAGCTGGGATAGGCTCCAGCATACCCGCTACCGTAGTGAGGAGAAGCGGCATAGAAGATGGATGGATGGATGGATGGATGGATGGATGGATGGATGGATGGATGGGCTTGCGGGTTGCTTCCTGGAGAGAGCGGCGTTGCGTACGGGCGTGTTCAGTGGAAAAAATGAGTGCCTGTTGAATTGCTTTCCTGGAGGGGACCAGCAAAGTGCCAAAGATCGACTAGTGGATCACAATCGACGGGTTGGCAACCCCTGATCAAAGGAAACATCTGCAATATGGCTATAATAGAAATCTCCCTTAAGGTCCATTTTGCATGTAAGACAGCAGCTGTTATCGTGAAGCTTGTCTTGCAAGTTTAACACAGCAAACAAGCTTCTCTTATATGTGCCTTACTCAACTAGTTTTTTTTTTTTACATTTTTCAAGGTGCAGTTTATACTAATAATGGACCCCTTTGGGCTAGCCTCCCAAAAGTGAGTACACCCTTCACATTTCAGCAAGTATTTTATTACAATAAATCTTTTCAAAGGGTAATAAAATAGAAAAGAAATTAAATTTGAGTAGTCAGTGTACAGCTTGCAGTCTATACAGTCGTGGAAAAAATGATTAATTTACAGGTCAATTTTAACTATGATCAAAAGTTATTTTTAAAAAAACTACCTCTACAGGGGTTTAACGTTTTATGATGACGATTGTTTTTAGATCACAGACGTTAGAATCCGACCTGCATTTTCAAACAACATATGGTCCACAACCCAAAAAAGAATCTAGAATCAGAATCAGAATTTTTGTCTTTTATTTTATATGTGTGATTGACAAACGAAACTTCACTTGGTTACATGTTTTTTTTAAAAATATATTTAAATAAAATATAAATAAATACAAATATAGTTTAAATTAGCGACGTTCATAACTTATTTGTAGACGTTCATGCTCAAGTCATCCCCATTTCAAAAACATTTCTGTAGTGAATAGAGAAATTACTCTGTATTCAGAGCGACTTCATTATAATGGAGCCCCTCTCCGTTATATTTGACATTCTTCTGTCAACTCACCTGTCGGGGCTTTTTATGAAGTAGGGTACTTTAACCAGGGCAATACACTGCAGGAGCACATTTTATCTTTCAGTAGAGCTCATAATTATAGAGTTTATCTTTTGAGGATCAATGTACCTTTAGGTGTACAATGGATTGTCATTGGGGTGTACTCTGAAATTGGGAACATACCTGCACTCATTTTGGGCTTGGAAATTGTATAAATGCATACAATGGAGACCAGTAAATCCCCTCTGTATATAATTTGACTTAAAATAAACATACATAAAAATATAATGACTAAAATGTTTGTATGTAGTCATCAGTATTAACAATAACACACTGCTATGCTGAGCATCACAGCCATAATTTCTGTCATGACATGTGATTTATGATGCACTATTGTGCCCTCTAACAGCAGTTTAAAGAAATAAAATACACGGCTCAACTAAGATGCATGCACATGCGTGAGGGTGAAAGCCCCCCTTTTCATGCAGTGCCACTCACAGGCTGCGTGAAATATGTGAATATTCCAAAAACTGCATTGCCGAGCTCCCCGCAGAGGACAACCATTGTGGTGATTATGGTGGTGGTGATGATGATGATGAAGGGCGAAGCATGCACAGAATAGAAAGTCGTCTCCCCCCATAGTGCGGGTGCACGCAGTGGGACAAGTGTGACCACGTACCTTTCTCTCTGCACATGGAGCTTACAGGAGCATCGCCAGCTCGGCTTGCAAGGAGAGCAACAGTGCGGCTCTTAAAACGTTACTTGTCCACCCCCCCAACCACCCAAAAATGGAGACGTGCAATGAAAAAAGAGGAGGACTGTGTCTGCTGTCTTCGTAAAAAAAAAAAAAAAAAAAAAAAAAAAAAGGAGCGACTGACCTCCACATCGCTGCCGGTGTGTGTGTGCAGCGTGGAGCGCGCACGCACGCACGCACGCACGCACGCACGCATGCTCATCTCGGAGCTGTGAGCTGGCGATCAAATGCAATGTAGTGGTCAAGTGGACCTTATGGAGAGAATAGCCTTCCGTTGTTGTTGGCCCACTCGAATGTAACGCTTTTGGAACACTGACACTTGACTTTTACAACTTGGGGACGTATCCGACCCAGTTTTAACCCTGGAAAAGGTACACCTGTTTACATTTGGCTCCAAAAATGACCCCAATTAATCAAGATTGTATCCTGGAGCACAGAAATGGACTTCTTCCGTATTTAATATTTATGATAGTGTAATGCTGAAATCGACAAGGTTAGTTTATGAGATCGAGCCAAAGCTGTTCTATACTGTAATGTATGTACTTTATTTATCCCACAGCGGGGAAATTTACTTGTTACAGCAGCAAGCAAGCAAGATACACAAGTAAAGAGTACAGTGTAAAGAATGCATAGTGACTACAACATGGTTCAGGTGGTGCAGGTGTTGTAGAGCCTGACAGCGGTCGGTATGAAGGACCTGCGGAACCTCTCCTTCTTACACCGTGGGTGTAACAGTCTGCTGCTGAAGGAGCTGCCCAGGGAAACAACAGCGTCATGTAGCGGGTGAGAGGTGTTGTCCATGATGGATGTCAGCTTAGCCAACATCCTTCTCTCCCCCACTTCCTCCATGGAGTCCAAAGGACCGTCCAGGACAGAGCTCGATCTCCTGATCAGTCTATTTATCCTGCTCCTGTCCCTGTCCGTGCTGCCAACCTCTCCATCAGCCCACAGCGTAGAAGATGGCTGAGGCCACCACAGAGTCATAAAAGGTCCGTAAAAGAGTCCTGCACACACCAAAGGACCTCAGTCTCCTCAGCAGGTGGAGGCGACTCTTGTAGAGGGCGTGGGTGTTGACGGACCAGTCCAACTTGTTGTTAAGGTGAACACCCAGGAATTTGTGGCTGTCTACCAACTTTATGTCCGCTCCCTGGATGTTCACCGGTGTAAAGTGAGATGTTTTCCACTGGAAGTTAATGATCATCTCCTTTGTCTTGCTGGTGTTGAGTTGCAGCTAGTTAAGCTCACTCCAGCTGACAAAGTCCCTGATGACCGTCCTGTATTCCAGATCATTCCCCTCTGAAACACAACCAACGATGGCTGTGTCGTCGGAGAACTTCTGGATGTGACACTGTGTGGAGTTGTGTGTGAAGTCCGAGGTGTAGAGGGTGAAGAGGAAAGGGGAGAGCACCGTACCCTGAGGGGCACCTGTGCTGCAGAGTACCATGTCAGACACACAGTGACGGAGCCTCACATACTGTGGTCTGTTGGTGAGGTAGTCTATAACCCATGCAGTCAGGTGTTGGTCTACTCCCACACTCTCCATCTTCACTCTGAGTAGTGATGGCTGGATGGTGTTGAAGGCACTGGAGAAGTCAAAAAACATGACCCTCACAGCGCTCCCGCTGTCCTCCAGGTGTAGCAGTGATCTGTGCAGCAGGTAGATCACTGCGTCGTCCACTCCAATCCGAGGCCGATAAGCAAACTGCAGGGGGTCCAGCTGAGTGCCCACCAGGGGTCGCAGGTGCTGCAGGATAATCCTCTCCATGGTCTTCATCAGGTGAGAGGTCAAGGCAACAGGCCTGAAGTGGTTAGGCTCCTTGGGACGCGGTGTCTTTGGGATCGGGACCACACAGGAGGTCTTCCACAGGGCCGGGACTTTCTCCAGGCTCAGGCTGAGATTGAACAAGTGCCTTAACACTCCACAGAGCTGGTCAGCACAGTCCTTGAGGATTCTAGGGCTGATGCCGTCCCGTCCCGGGGCCTTCCTTGCCTTGATCTTCCTCAGCTGACTTCTCACCTGATCATCAGTTATGGAGTGGGGAGTAGAGGATGGCTGGGATGGGGATGTGGGGGTGAAGAGTGGTGAGAGGTAGGGGAGGGAGGGAGGGCAGACTCAAATCTGTTAAAAAACAGATTGAGTTCGTCTGCCCAGATCTTGTCCCCACTGGCTTGGTCTCTCCCCACTCCTTTACCATGGCCTGTGATGGTCTGCAGGCCTCTCCAGACTTCCCTGGCATTATTCTCCTCCAGCCGCTTCTCCAGTTTCCTCCTGTAGCAGTCCTTCCCCTTCCTGATCTTGTGCCGGAGTTCCCTCTGGACTCTGCACAGCTCCTCCTTGTCCCCCGAGTTGAAGACCCTCTTCTTCTTGTTCAGCAGGGCCTTAATCTCAGAGGTCACCCAGGGTTTGTTGTTGGGAAAACACCGCAACAACTTGGACGGCACAGTGTTCTCCACACAGAAGTTGATATAGTCTGTGATGCAGTGCGTCATGCTGTCAACGTCACTGCCATGGGGACTACAGAGCGCTTCCCAGTCTGTTGTCTGGAAGCAGTCTCTGAGCCTAGCACTGCTCTCCTCAGACCACTGCTTCACAGGCCTCTTCACAGGACAGGCCTCTTCACAGGAAGAGTCACACACTGCCTTGTTTTCGTTTGAGTTCTTGATTCTTGCTTAAGTTTTGGACTATATTTCCCGAAGGGTGCAATATAATGGCAGCAAGTGATCATTTTAGCCTTACAGCTGCTGTATTTAGGGCTGCAACTATGAAATATTTTAGTAATCGAGTGTTCTACTGTAAATCTTTTCCATTCATCGTTGGTTAAAGAGCAGTCTTCAAGCATCCGCTTCCTTCTTCGACCTCTGCGTGGGTGACGGAAGCTCGTTGGTGACGGAAGCTTGTTGGTGACAAAAGCGATTCCTCGAGGCAGAAAAAAAATCCTCGATTGTTTTTTGTTATAGAGGTACTCAAATGATGTGAGGAATCGTTGCACACCAAGTTGTATTACAAGCAAATTGAGTCTCTTTCACACGAGGATGCCACAAAAACAGAAGATTCTGTGGTATTGACTCAAATGTAAAACGACCCTGAATAAAAGACGACTCCTCTTTTTCAAGACGCGTTTTCGGACAATCATTTTAAGAATCATGTTTCCAATATTAGTGAAATAACAACTGGTATATTGCTAAAGGAAAATGATATACAGTCGTACCTTGGTTTTAATTTATGAATCGTTCCAAAAGTTTGGACGAAAACCGAAACGTACAAAAACCGCGACAGTTTTTCCCGTAGGAACTAATTTAATAAAAAAATATTTGCGCAAATAAACACCTGCTCTCTAAAGAGCACCTTAACTCAAATGAATATCTGTTTTTTTCTTTTGTAAGGCATTTATCTGCCTGTGCCTTTCATATAGAACGCAACAAAACGGGACATTGCTGCAAATGTGTACATTTTTCCCTTTAACTTTCTCTGATACTACCCCAGTAGAAGAAAAAATGATGGATGGAGTTTGTCTGTGTTGGTACTATTTAAACAGAACAGCCACAATCAAAAAAGCTCTCTCTTTACGGCATGTACTTTTTTGGTTTGTTTAGGACGACATCCTAAATTGACAAGGTTAAATGTCAGCCATTAGTTAGAATCAAGCATGCAGTTTGTCTGTAATAGGTTCTGAAATTAGGTCCATTGCAGCTACATTGACTCCAGTATTTCATTATACATGTAATTTGTGTAGCGTATTAACCACTGTGTATATTATAAATAGTGTCATCTGTGTCTGCTGTCCAAGGTCGACAACACTCCCGACCGCGGGGTGATAAATATGCTTACTGTGCACACGTCTTATTCCTCTGAGTCCTTCCAAAGACATTCACTGAGAAACGTCCATCTTCATATGGACTGTCCTCCCTCCTACACACGGTCAGTGAGGTGACAACCACCACAAAAAAAGTCAGCCTCACTGCAGTCATCGCTGCGTCGCATAAGCATGTAGTATATCTCACCCGGGCAGGCAACTCTGCAAGTCCTGTGTCTTCTCCCTGTAAGTCAAGAAAAGGGGAAAATGAGTCCTAGTCCAATTCCTGTTTGGATTCGGAGAGTTTTGTGCAAAGCATCAGCATGACGTCCAACGCCGAACTCAGTTAGTGCGATTGAAAATAGCTCCATCTAGTGATATGAAAGGGATACAGCACGAACAGACAAATTGGTCTTGAATTATTTTACAATTTCCTGTAAATTTTACCTCAGTAATCCATATTCTATTAAGTATATTAACAGTTAAACACAGATCATGTTGACAGAGAATCCCCCAAGCTACTGTAGAGACTGCACGCTATTAAATACAGTTTATATATATAATGGCTATATAGTTGTGTTATAAAATTCACTGTGTCACGAGTTTTCAAGTAAGATGTGCGCAAACTTGAATGTGGCAGTTTTCTAATTTAGTCTGCATTGAAAATTTGCACCAATAAATCAGAAAATATCGCCTTCTAACATGAGTCCTTTTGTGGTGGGTGCAAAAACAGTGTTTTCTAAGAGGACCGGACACTCCATGGACAAAATAATTTTTTAATTTCTCGATAATTTTTTTGTCATGTCCCCGCTGGGGGGCAGAAATGTTTTCGGCCTCCCCGATAATATCTATTTACTTATCTGTACTCTACAGACTGCAAAATGCAACAAAATGGAAAGCAGTGAAGCATACAAGCTCATTCAAGAGTCAAACTGCACGCTGAGTAGGACAAATTCATACATGTTGGCAGGTCTGCACTAATATTGAAAGTCCTCCCTGCCTCTCACACACCCCGGTAGTTCACTGCATTCCCCCAGGGGGGGCCGCCCCACTATTTGAGAAGCACTGATCTAATCTAAGGGTGTCCAAAGTCCGACCCACATGCAACCTGAGACCCTTAGTTTGTTTTTCATCAATTACAGAAACAAAATAAAACAGACAGCTGAGAAGTAGGCTGTTTTTTCATAGCATAGCTTCCACTTGCTGCAGGTGTAATATCCAGGGGTCTCAATACTTTTGTTCATATAGTGTCTGCTGATGACTCATTCGTTGTGCCTCTCAGCTGACTTAGCGAACGAGGTGTTAACACCATTTGCGACAAAAGCCGAGGGCAACACACCTGCCCCACGCTGTGCAGCAACGACAAACCTCGTGCTGTGCAAAAACCACAAACAATGATGTGCTGTTGGCAGCTTTCTCGAGGATTGTGCCTCAGCAGCAACAACACACACGAAACGAAATTCATCTGTATACATCCAGGAGCTCCTCATTAGTCTGTTTTCAAACACACTCTGAGTAAAAGCCGTATTTACAATATAAAACAAAACTGAGGAAGTGGAGCCAAACATGGAACAAGAAATTCTCAAAAAACTACTCTTTAAAGACTCATTAAACAGGGTTTTAGTTGTAAATTTCACCAAATATTTATGGCTCTGTGGACTTTTGAAGCTCCTTACCTGATGTCGGTGGATTTCCTCAAAAGAGACTCGCATGACCTGTCTGGCCAGACTAGTCTGTGCTGCCTGAGCACAAGTTTAAAGAACTCCGATAACAGAAAAGTCACATCGTGACTCTTTGGAGGGCATTATGATGATCTGTTTTGGTAAAACTGACTTTCCAGACAAAAACACAATTTTCTTTTCATACTCTATTTCTGTATTTGTTCATATCGAGGGTGTTGATTTACTCAACCGCAGAGAGTAACAGGCGTCAATGGCAGATATCAGGGCCTTTATCGCAAGTGCATTTTTGGAATGCCCCAATTAACACGTCTATTCAGTCTCCGAGAGTCACTGGGTGTGTGGTCTACAAAGGCAAATAACCGCCACGGTCCCTAATTAGCGTCAGGTCAAAAAACATTGGCAGTAACAGCTGCGGATGTAGGAAACCTCCCGATGATGATTTATTAACTTCACAAGATGGCCGTAGCTGCATTTGAAGTATCATGAGTGGACAGCATCGAGCAGCTTTATATACAGTACCTCTGCATGCGCTTTAAAATGTTAGTTCCGCTTCTCAGCAGTCGGTATGAAACTCATGTGCGTTCCACTTGCTGCACTCACGTTTACAATGAACCCGTTAGCGGTATGTGTGTAGTAAATGTCAATTTACTTGTTCAAAGGTGTCCTATTACTATTCTTACAGTGCTGTTTTTATTATTTAAACTCAAAAGTGACACTTGTAGTTGCATTGGATCTTATTATGATAATTCATGTCGTCCTTAGTCATTTTGACTCAGTGACAACATTTCTAAGCAGTAAAGAGGCTGCATTTGAAGCATCATGAGCGGTCAACATCCAGCAGCTTTACCTCCCTCTGCATGCGCTTTAAAATGGCGTTGCACTACTCAACTGCAGATGTGAAACTCGTGTGTTCCACTTACCGTAATGTTGTTTGGAATGAACTCAGCATTAATATTAATGCTGACTGACCAGTTTGCGCCTCACCAGTATTAGAACATTGGTTCTATTGCTGCTGTGTTGTGCAATACACTTGTAAATAACTAAATCCTGACAATAAAGATGTTTTGCTTGATGCTTTCAACCAATTTATTTAAAATTTTAAAGGCAGTCCCGTAAAGGTGTGTACCCCATTTAAATTTACTTGTTCAAAAGGCTATTCCTTCAGAGCTGCTTGTTAAATTTGAAATCATAAGTGTCATCCATATGCTGCTCAAGTCCTATGTGTGTTAAGATGCTGGGATTGCTATGACATGTTATGATGTACAGTATTAAGTATTCTTTTCAGTATCATATGCTTTAGTGTCAACAAATAAAGGATTTTTAAAAAAATTAGGAAATAGTATTCGGGTAGTGCTTGCAACATAAAAGGCCTCTCAAACAGGTTTATTGAGCTCAGTCTGCCACTAGGGGTCATCAGAGCACTAACTTGACAGCAAAATAACTTTAAGCTAGCGGTGGCAACCTAGTCGGTATGATTAGACTAAATTTGCCAAATATGCTCGTATTGTTAGTGTTGGTAGACCCTGCGACTACTCCATTAAGCCATGCTGGGCTCAATAAAGAAGACAAGAGAGTCAAAGAAGTTTCTCTTCGAATGCGACCGTTCAAAATATGACTCTCTGCGGACCAAACCCGGAAGTGAAGTCCTTTGTTACACGCCAACACGCTCACGACAACTAGCTGTCGAACTCCAAAGAAACTACATTTCCATGACATCAGTAGGCGGACTCTTTGACACGGAGGAGATGAGGTGGGGCCCCCGCGGAGGCTTGGCTTGATCAGAGGCAACAAGTTGTCAGTTCATCTACTACTCGTCCACGCTGCAGGTGACAGATGGATGAATGGAAATGCGTGGGGTTTTATTAACCTCGTTGCCTACAGAGCTCTTTGTCGACATGGACGGAGTGGAATAACAGCTTTTGAAGACGTGCATTGGTGACAAGTGTTTTTTGGATGGGCTGTTAATGATCTGCACAGAGCAGGGACTACTTTCAGTTCGTGATATTTTTGGAGGTATTTGCTGAAGAATGGCGCTGGCTAGATTCAGTAAGATTCTCCGTTTGCCCACTCTTGATATTAAAAAGAAAACCAAACAGTACGAGCATGTCCACCGGGACATCAATCCAAACGACCAGTGGGACCTTATTGGTGAGCTGGGCGACGGCGCCTTTGGGAAAGTATACAAGGTAAGTTGTGACCCCAACAATTGTGGTGGCAAACTTTAAAAATGCATTTGTTTACAATTATTTTGACACCTGCTGCTATTTTGAATATTATTCTTGAGCTTTATCTCATGATTTCTCTCTCTTTTTGTACTATAAAGTGTACTCTTGACACTTGTCACAAAGGAAGTATACTAGCATCCTTAATAGGCTACAAAGTTGTATGCACGGTTTCCCAAACTTTTTCAGTTTGGTTCCTCCCTGAATTCTTATTACTTAACAACATGGACACGTATATTACTTAAACTAATGATAAAGTAAACACAGTTTGTAACAAACCTGATTCAAAATGTGTACCTGTTTGATTGATGGTTAGTAAAATAAATAACATTGAGGGTTGTGGTGAAAATACTTTGGAATACATGTTAGAATACATGTAACACAGATATCTTCAACGTTCTGTATTCATGAGACAAATGCTCACTGACTTAAGTGCAATTACTTGCAATTAGTCAAGCCTGTGCCTCTAAAAAGGCATTTTACTGCTTTGATGGCGCCATCTTTTTCAAACAACGTCTCAAGTTGCACCAAAGTTGCACCAAATATCACGGTCTTTCGGTTAAACACGCTAAAGCCACTTGAAGTGACTTGCTTTGTGGAGTACACTGAGCTGTGTGAGAAATTCCAAGCCAGTCAAACTCAAGAGACTTAATAACAGCGGTGCCATGTGCTATATTTATCAAGAAATACAGGCAACACCGTAGGGGTGCCTGTTTTGACAAGCATTCATCCTTTTCTGTGCAGCAGTTTTAAGAGCGTACACAAACAAATACACACGCTCAAGACTGGCGTACAGCGGGGGGGCTCTTCTGAGTGGGAGGCACCAGAAGACTTTAGAGGAGGCACAGCAGCTTGGGAAAAATAGAGAAATACATATTTTGCCTGCTAAAATAACTTCAGTTTTAAGGCAAAATGAATAGATTTTTTTTGTCCCCGATTCTGGGTTACAAAATATTCTCCAAAAACGAATGTTTTTGGGAAATAGTGAAGGCCTCAACTCTATTATATTCTAGAGCTGCTACAATTAATCTGACTCGATGATTAATTGAGTATCTAATTAATCAACAACTCTTTTGATATTCAATTAATCATTTTTTGATGTAAAAATGTAATTATCCTCTAATGTCGGCCTTTCAAATGTGATTATTTTTAAAATTTCCTTAGTCATCCATGAAAGCAGACCTATTATCTTTGTGTTTTAGGCAAAACAAGATATTCATACAAATCAGCTATGACTTTGGAAAACAGTGATGGACCAAACCATTAACTGCGTTTGTTTCATATTGATTTGGTCCATCTAAGGCCTAACCGATTATTCTGTTTATTAGGGGTGCACTATTGGGCTGATATGAGGAATTATGTCATACCGATAAATCCGATAATATTAAAAATAACTCCTATAGCCGATAAAGTTGTTATATTTTCTGACTAATAAGCCATAGTCACCCACGAAACAGCAATCATTTACTAATTAAGAAATGTTGGGAAACCCGCGATAGAATGAGGGAGCCATGTTCGAACCGCCGTTGCAGCGAGTTACGACTGTAGTTATTAGTCCAAACAACTTGATCAATCTCATTTTCAGTATTTTAGTTTCTCCTAATCAAGCTTCCTTCAGTCCAGCTCAAACATTTCCATTGACGTTTCCAAAACAAACGAGACCAACGAGTTTGGCTGACGTTTGTAGAAACAACAAGTCTCACATGCATGGGAGGTTTTTAGCACATTCTTTGAATCAACCACCCATTCAGTCAAACGCCCACCATTCCCTCTGGTAGGGAATCCAGAGTAAATCCAGCTGCATGCAGGGACAGTGAAAGCAGTCTTGTATCTGATCATATACCAGCAGCATAAACATTTGACTCAGGTTTAATCTGGATCTGTTTGACGTACCAGTGAGGCCTAGTATAAGCCCTCAGTGTCTAGCGGAGCACAGTGGACGTCTTTGACTGGTCTTGCAGTGAAGAAACGCTTCCTTACTGGAAGTCTGTATTAAATATGAAATTCTGTCCTATGTAGATTGGCTTCTCAGGGCAGTCCTTCGAGGTTACAGATTTTGTTTATAGTTTGTGGACATACCTGAAGAAGATTTTGCCAATGTTCCTCAGGCTGAGCTGCAGTAGTGTAGATTGTTCCTGGATGGACAGAATTCAACCTCTACTGTACCCCTATTTCTCACCTGTAGGGCTCTGCGAATTGGAATAGGAAGCCACATCTCCGCTGCAATACCCAAGTATACTGTACGTGTCCCCACCATGTTTGTCCTTTCTCACACGCACAAGCCTCAACTGTTTGTTTTGCTTGAGTGTGCCGAAGGAGGACACACCTGCAGTTGTCAGATGAACAGTGGGAACAGACGCTAGCCAAGACAAAAAGTCGTAGGAAATAGCGGGTGGGGGTAAAAGTGCTGAAGTTCGGTCGTTTTCTGTATGTTTACATCTCGGCTAGGAAAAGGAGGATGCTTTGTCTTTTTTTACCCTTATTATGCTAGAGTTATCGCCACCAAGGGAGATGAGACTACAGGACATTTTGCTTCTGTCAAGCTCAAACTAGAAAGGTTAATGACACCATAGGGAAAATAACAGCTCCAGCTCAAGGGAGTGTTGTGGGTAAATCACACTGCGTGCGGGTATGTATTAGAGGAAAAGTACTAGAAAGAAAGTCCTCGTAAAATGCATCATGTGTCCTTGATCATGAAACACACAGAGGGGTTAGAGTAAATGCAGAACTGGTATAAACAGTTGAAGACATACTGTAGGTTGACAGTGCTCCAGTACATCTCCGTACTGCAGTTGTTTATTTTTATGCTATGGATCACCACAGCAATTTCTGTTTTGTTACACATTTATTGGCCCATTTACATACACATTATGTACTGGAAATACCTTCTTGTCAGTTCGCATACACTGTATAAGGTAATTTGCCTGTTCATTCACATGCACATATAATGTAAACATTACTGTCAATACACATACACACATAATGGAAACGTGTGCCACATTTACTTACAACCACGCAATACCAGTGTTTCCTACATGGCTGCATTAAAACTGGTGGGGCCGGAAGGGGTGAGATGATGTCATCTTCTAATTTACATAACTGGCAGTGACGCATGTGCATGTAATTTAATAATGTCTTAATAATGTGTTTATGAGGAGGTCTAACAGGTAGGGTTGAGTATTGATCTCACGAAACTGGTGCATCCAATGATGGGCCACTCTGGGATTCCGGTCTGGGAACACAGAGGCATCAGATGGACTTATCAACTTTAATTGTGATGCGTACACACTGTGCACTGTGAAGTTACACAAACTCACTGTCTCTATCTTATAGGCATATATACTGAAGATTAATATAAACACAGTACAGTAAGTGTCAATTAAACTGTAGTCTTTTAGCTAATTCGTTTAGCAGTCAGATGCTCTTTCCAAAACGAACACAGTTGTCATTCTAACAATAATGGAATCAGAAAATCAATAAAACATCACACACACTTAGGACAAGCCATTAATGCTTCAAATATGTCTTTTAAAGCGTTACAAAACACAAATAGGCAATGACTTCTCCAAATACAGATCAAAGAAAGCGGTCGAGAGAATAGCATTACCATTAGGGATGTCATGATCTGTATTTTTTTGGCTTCCGATCCGGTACCGATCCTTTCTTTTTTTTTTCTTTTTTTTTTTTTGTAACAATGAGCTTTTGTTACAAACATGAATTTGTGGAATTGAATACGGTTATGAAAATAGCTCTTCAAAGCATTAAAAATAATGCAATTAAAGTATTGCTGAATTTACTTTTATAACACAGCATGACCAACAATATTGGTTGGCTTTTATAACAAACTCTGTGACTCAGGTCCCTAATCCAATAAAAGTCCATCCGATACAAAGATACAAATTTGAAAAAATGGACGTGCAAAATACTTTTAGTGTAGGACTAATCATTTGACATGGTTATAGATTAATTTGTTAGAATATACAACATTTCTTTTTAACAAACTCTCTTCAACACAATAGTAATTTTTTGACAGTCCCTAGTATGTTAGAGCAGCGGTTAGAGCAGCACTTCCCTTGCGAGCTCCCCGCACAATGACACAGGAGTCCAGGCGCAGTGATGGAGAACTACCACTGTAGCGACGGAGCTGAATATCCAACGTCCAACGTGAAACTAACTTCACCACGGTACACTGCGGGCAGGACTGCATCGTGATGTTGCGTTTCTTCTTGCTGGCGGGAGTTTTGAGGCGCATTACTGCACCTACTGTCTTAGGAGTGTGGCCCGCCCAGAGTTCCAAATGTTACACAGCAACCAGACCGGTGTTATATACCGTGCATTTATATGTCTCATTTACATACACACAATATACAAATGTGTCTGTCCATTCACATACACACATAATGTACAAATCTGTACACACATACAGCATGTAAACATCTTTCTCTCCCTTCACCTACACAAATGTAAAAAATAAATAGAAGCCAGGAGTTTGGGATCTTAAGGTTTTGTCTTGCTTACTGTTTATTCATATTTTCTTTTGCATGCTTGTATTCATTGAAGAGAGAGGCATGGGGTGTCGAGTGGACTTGCAGTGTTTCCCCTCACTTATTAATGGGCCACATACTGCTGGGCCCATTGGCCTTCTGCTACTGCTGTTGAAGTGTTTCCATAGACACGTGCGGCCTGTGTAAGGTTGCGCTCCATCACTCCCATTGTGATGATGTTGCCCCCAGAGGGTCTTTCATGTGAAAGTGCACTACACCTCAACCTTGAACCATTATAGATGCATCTATTGCAGAGCAAATGTGCACTGATTAAGTGAAAGAGAAACAAACTTGACAAGGGGGCGGTGGACTTCCTCCCAGGTTTATATGAGCTGCTTATGCTTAATTTAGAGTTGTACAAACATGTCAATAGACCTCCTGTGAGGTCATCACCAGGGCCATGTTTAATCTCAGGAGCCAGCTGGGCCCATGGCGACTGATAAGGAACGCTACTTGCTGGGTGTGGGCGCATCATCAGGGAGGGTTTTTTTTTGTTTTTTTTGTCATTGCCGCTTTTTGTGCTGTCATAATTGTTTTAGTCACAGGTTATTGTTAATCATCATCATCATAGTCAGTCTTGTGGTCAGCCACATCATGATTCCCCAACTAACTAATGCGTTTTCATTGAACATTCAGTATTTTTTTCAGTGTTGCCTGTAGGTGTTTCATCTTTAGGGTGTGGAGTTCAAGCCCCGCTGTTTAACACGCTTCACACCCAGTTCCCTTCTATAAAAGCTTTAATTCATGCTTTGAGTCAGTCGGCAGGTTACGCAAGAGAGGAAGTGTTGCGCTGCAGAGTTGAAACTCACATATTTTTGGGGCTACGGGCACAGTCCTCACTTTATACATGCCTTTGCTGTTGACTGTGGAGGTTTAGTAGCTGAGAACCACGTCGCCATTTATAGGTGAAAGAGGACCTTGTACAGGATGGCTGAACGGGATGTATCACATGTTTACTACAGGGCAATGGTCTGATATGTATGCATGCTCTAGAAAGGACACGTATGATGCTATTTATGTGTAAAACTTGTTAGCATTTTAAGTTTCCTCGACAGAATTCAGTTGGAACGCTTATGAAAAGTTAAGCGCTATATAGAGACTCCTAACTGAATTATTTTCTTGCAACAAGACCGTCACAGCTTGAGATCCTGCAGTGATGCAAAGTGTACGGGAAGCATTTCGCCGCAAAGGCCATAATTTAGATATTTATGGTTAGACAGATGAACAACATTCACTGATTACTAACTACAGTGCTTTACTTTTTATATAAAGTCCCGCAAAATACTCCTGAGAAAAGGCTGCAATGTGGTATGGTTGGTACAATTCCAGTTTGTCCCCTTGGTTTACAGCTTTCGAGAATAAGGGGATCATTTTGACGAGCGAATGAGTGTAGAAATGTCGTAGAACGACTCTGCTGTCATCGCTCCTCACCAGTTTTATACGATAATCATTTCATAAAATATTATGGAAAGACTCCATAATGATCCAGCCAGGGCAAAACTTGCTGCACGCTCACTTAACTAAAGACGTGATATATTTTATGGTTCTGCTAATGTAAATGTAGGGGATACACTGAATCCAAAACTTCACCAACATTTTTGGGGAAAGTTATGACTCTTACGACACACAAACCACCACCATCATAAGAATGTTCAAATATTACTTTAACATTGCTTTTGCATTTTAGGTTCTACAGTTTAGAAAACCTGTTTTACATAGTACCTGTAATATTTGCCTAGAAATGTGAACCAGCAACATCTGCTTTTCTAGCTCTGCTCTGGCTTTTGTTGGCCGGCAGTGCATGTGTTTACAATGATGGACGGTGGCCTTCAGCAAGACACTCACTGCAGACTGATGACTAAACAGATATGGCATGCAAGCAGAGGTGATGAAGACAGACGGACAAAAGACGTAGAGCGTAGCAGACAATGAATGAGGTCATAGAGGCCGAGAGGTATCGCTGTGCATGTTTCAGAGGGTTGCAAACAGGAAAGACAAGTAGTGTCGAAGTCTTAGTAAGCTCTGAGATTGTTTTCCTGCTCAGCACTTAGAACTTTGGGTATATTCATTGTTCTTTGAACAAGCTTGTTGTTTACCAAGAGTGCTGTTGAAAAGGAACATGGAGATGAACTCCAAGACTGAGTAGAGCAGGGGTCACCAACCGGTCGATTGCGGTTGACCAGTCGATCTTTGGGACTGAACACGTCGATTGCTGTTGTAAATTCCCAAATTATAAGTTTATATTTATGCAGGCACTGTTCAAGGTGGATTTCATTTTATTTATGCCAGGCACCTTGCAGGGCAGCTAAGAGTCCTTCTTAGGACCAGTGGCACATTCGAGCCAGCCGTGCAGCTGCTGTTGAAATGCGCATTTATGATTATGTCTGTCTGTGTTGGTGATAGAAGATATCAGACATATCAATGTCAAATCAGCCAGCTGGATGAAAATCTGTGCTGTGTATGAATAAAGCCCATCAAACATTCTGTTGTCTGGTTCATTGACCGGAGCGGTTGTGTGGATGTGGTGCTCCAGTGAATTTGCTCAAATCACATACAGTCCTAGCTCTCCACTACAGTCATGAAAGTAGTTAAAGTGAATGCATTAACACATCAGCGCTGTCCCCTCCCGGAGAGTGGCCAGCAGATGCGCATTTTGACCAGTGAGCATGCCCGTACGCCTCGCCACGCTCCAGGCACGCACCCAGCCCAGAACTCTGTCCCCAAAGCCCGGCCGGCGGTGCCAGAGCACGGCAGTAGGGCAAAAGGCACACTGAGAAAAAGCTGAAATGTTAACACCGACAACCAATTTTAAAATGCTAAAAGGAAAAATCATTCAACATGTATCCCGTTTAAAAAAAAAACAAAAAAAACAAAAAAAAACTCCCTCTCTACAAAATGATCTTTCTACAAATTTCACGTGCACACTCACACACTGGGTATGTGTGTGCTCCAAAATAAAGGTTTGTGACCACAGGAGCAGAGGCACGTCACACCCATCTCCATGGAAACCAGACCTCAACAAAGTTAGCATAAAGCGTGACACAGAGTGAAACTTTTTAGGGTTTCGTCTTAAAAGGAGCTCTTGACGTAGATACCCGGACACCGCATGAAGATTTTTGTCAGGAGTTGAAAAGTGTAGGCACGCCTTTCGCTCTGTAAGAGGTATGGCATTCACTCTATTCAGGCAGGTTTTTTTAAAAAGGTTTTTTAGCAATGATAGAATGTTAATTGTGCTTCAAAAACAGTCACCACGAATAAACATCCACCCTCCCTTTTAGAAAACCTGTTTGTGTCACATGAGAGATCTGTCCACGGTATGCTAACTTTTTGAGTTCAGGTTTTGGTTGGTTGTCTCTGCTTTGTATGCGGTTAAATAAAAAAAAAAAACACAACAAAAAACCATCCATTCACTTGTGTACTGATGCCATGCTAACTTGACTGTAGCCTTTCAGAGTCGTTTTCTCGTGTACGGTGTATTTACTGTATACTGTATGTGCATGTAAACAAGACACTTGTGTCTTCCCTCTGTATTTCCTGGGATCCAAGTCGGAAACGACGACGAAGGCAATGCAACTATGATAAAACGGAGGTAGAACATCGGTTGTAAAATGACTACATGTAGCGTCTTTATTTGGGATGGCCATTTGACAAAACTAACAATCGATTGTTATTGTTGGAATGGGAGAGTCTCTGAATGTTCTCTTATTAGATCTCTTTCCCAAGTCTTCTGCTCAGTCAATTTTCTTTTGGCTTGGTCAAAGTAAGTAAGTGTTGTTGGGGTATTTGTCGTGGCAAACAAAGGTGCAGTCCTCTGATTGTTTCTGTTGATCGATTGAATGGTTTTATTGAGGTAGAACCAACTTCAGGCGCACTCGTAATTTTGAGCGTTAGGCGCTAATTGTTTTTCATTTTTATTAATGTAACCCCCCATCACAATTGGCGTACCCCACTTGGGAAACCTAGGATGCAGAGGGTTGAAGCACTGAAACGCCGGTCAAACACATCCCGGCACGTGAGATTTTTGTAGCCTAAATGCATCGGGTGTTTTTATTCTCTATCACTTTATCCGCATGCTGCACAGATTTGTGTGTTTGTGTATTTCATTGCAGAAATTTGGATGTCAACAAGTCTCGTTTGAATCTTGTGCTTCAGCAAGACATGAAAAACAAACCGTGTCGACCGCTTCATCTCTAAATGCCTCTATGACACGTTTGATACTTATATGACATGTCTGCTATGAAGTGTATGATGTTTAAATTTTCTTTTGAGTAATTGAGTAGAGAATAATTGCCTTATTTACAGAACAGTGGTGACAAGATGGACGGTTCACACCTGAGCTAGGATATTTGTTTAAAACCAATCCAGCCACTTGGCTGTCCTTTGGGCATGCAAGTTAGAAAAGCCAAATGTCTGGGCTGTGGGACTTGTAGTGTTAAACTTGTGCATCATCTACTGTGGCCTTAAAGATGATTGAGTTCAGATATCCGTTACTTAATCAGCGTCTCTACGTTGTGGATGTGTATGGTAGACTGTTGAGGTGTTCGCGGAGGAGTGAAAGTATCTGGTGGCTCAGTGTTTACTCTTTTGAGCCTTGTTAACTGAGCGGCCAACTGTCAAGATGGTTTGATGGCCTGGAGGAGATGTCCTGTTGACTCGCACTGTGGGCTGCCTCGGTGGGAGCGGCTAGCGCGCACACACAAACATTCAGTGTGCTGAGAAGGGTAAAGAAGTGTGTAGCTGCGACCTTGTGTTGATTCAGATGTTTTCCCACAGCGCCTGTAAGAAGACAGGGAGACATTAAAAACCAAGAGGTTGTTTCTGCTGCCAGCTTCCTAAAGGTCACAATGGGGGCGCATGCACACTTGGATGCGTACAGAAATACCTAACCTGCATTTTTACACTGATCACTTCCTTACTCAGTTAATAAAAGGGCTTAAGGTCATTGACCATCTAACATGAAGTCACTATGATGTCCTTTCCAGGCCTGTAACAAGGAGACGGGTGTTCTGGCTGCAGCCAAAGTGATTCCAACCAAATGTGAGGAGGAGCTGGAGGATTACATGGTTGAGATCGAAATCCTGGCTAAATGCGACCACCGCTACATTGTCAAGCTGCTGGATGCCTATTACTTCAACAACCATCTTTGGGTAGGTGGCACCAACACCATGGATGATGCAGACTAGTGTATTTATGTATTTGTGTAAGCCAGTGGTTATTCATTATTTTATGTCAGGACATTTGTCCGCAACCCCCTGAATTAAAATACTGTCCTATTGAGAACCTGATCATATTTATCTGTACAAACCACGGTCTAAGTTGCTGGCACCAGCATTCTGCCGACAGTCACAACATAACAAACAACTACTGCTATGGGGAGGGTAATAAGCAGCAACTAACGTTAACGACAAACACTATTCAGTGTGACCGCAAGGCATGCTGGGTAGGCCGAGGGAGCTGCTTCTGGGCTACACAGCAGGCACTTTGTAATTACTGTTCAAGTTTATGTGTTAGCTTATTGCTGTTTTTTGCGTATGTAGTACTAGTAGGTCATTTATATTATGTGTTCACTTGCTGTGGATGTGTTGTGCTGTTTATTTTGTTCGTCCAGTCAGTGAGACTGCCCTGTCCATGTGTCAAGCTAGTTGTTGGCTCGCACTTGCTCCAAATAAAGAGCTTATATGAGATAATTATAGAGCCTCATTTAATACTGTGTTCGCGGTATACTTCATTGCATTGCATGGCGAGCCCCCTATTCGAGAAGCACGTGTGTAAGCTAACTCTTCTGCTCGCTGCACACACAAGGGTGAAAAATCAACTTGAAGCATGCACCCCTGTTGCATGTGCTGTTACTTTTCTGACGAATTAAACCACAAAGTTTGAGCCGATCAGTAAGATCGACTTTAAATTTCTTACACTACTCAAGGCGCTCTACAAAACACCCACTGTAACTTGAGGGTGTTTAGCCGAATCATCACCATTAAGGGACTGGCAGGCACATGTCTGTAAAATGTGAGCAAGATTGATTGAAAAACATGGCCGCCATCCAGCAAACGTCTCTGCAGGGGCACGGGCGGGACTTAGCAACTTGGCATCCCAAGTCAGAGACAAATGATACAATCCATTGTAGGTACCACGAATGTAATTTACAATCTCCAGATTTGTGTCACAATTGTATCCATTTTGTTCCTTACAGTATGTTGTTTTTAATGTCTTTTGTGGCCAATGCAGAACAAAACGAGTTGAAAAAAATGCACACGATGACAGGATGTGGGCTCGTTTAATGAAACAAGTCGCAAAGCCATATTTCTCCCACACATGAGTGGTCTGTTGAAAGTGAAAGTTAGGTGAAAACCAAATCCCATGGGTCGCATAATGCATCTGCAGTGACCTGGTCTCCCCACCCCCAGATGTTGCAACAGGAATGTGAATTTTCCTCAAGTATACATTTTTCATCCTTCAGCTTCTTCTGGAAAAGGAAAATGGTGACCTTGTGCTGTGCCGTGACCTTGAATATTCTGGGGATATACAAGCCGACCAGAAGGGCTAAAGATAGTTGTCTTAGTAATGCTGAACCCCCTCAAGTAGTAGTAGTAGTTTTAGTAGTAATAGTAGTAGTAGTACATTTTATTCCTAAATACAAATGTATGTGTAAGAATAACACAGAGACTACACTTGTAACACGTGTCATTTGCTATGCAGAACTACATTTAAAAAATGAGCAAATGTAGTCCCTTCTGTGTTTTTAAAGTCAAAAGTTCTACTAATACAGCGTGAACACTTGAAACACATCTGTGTCACAGCCTTCCACAATTGTCATGTAGTCATGGTTTTTGTTGTCCATAGTTGGAATTCCTTAGCCACCCCCACTGCCCCCAAACAGTCAGATCTGGATTCAGTGTGATGGATAGTTTGTGCAACAAACATCCTTGCCTGCCCTATTTCACACCACATGCTTCCCCTCAGTTCGTCTTCTTCCAGATGCCGCTTAACACCTTCGATAGTATTTCCCTCAACCTTCTCCCACTTGTAATGCAGAAATGTAATCAAAATGCACATGGCAAACTGTATACGGTGTAACCCGTAAGGCAGCGGTCGCCAACATTGGTCGCCAAGATTTTGCAGTTTTTTTTTAAATGTTTTGTTTCTGCAGTGATGCACAATGACAAATTAGCCACGGACCGCAGATGGCCCCTGGGCCGCACTTTGGGCACCCCTACTTTTGTGGATCTTTGTCGGGGTCGGGCTTGTGGCGTCTGCAAACTACAAATCTATTTGGCTTGTTGTCTCAGTGTCGTGGGCGAGCGAAGCGATGTGGCTGCGTTACAACAGTCAGTCCTAATGAGCCGTGTATTTTGGAGGTGCACATCTATTTGTGCCTTAATTTTGAGGGAGCAAAAGGCTGATTTTGAGTCACTGTTGCATGAACAGGCACATTGCTGCGCTCTGACACTCTCGCTCTCTCCTTGTCGCTCAACCTGTGAGCGCGAGGCGATCCGGTGTATGTCTGCTCGCTCATGGTACCGCCGGTCGGGTTTTAGGGACTGGGCTCCTGGCTGGAGCTTGCGGGTTGCGTGCCTGGAGAGCGGCAAGGCGCACGTGTGTGTTCAGCGGTCAAAATGCGTGCCTGTTGGTCACTCTCCGGGAGGGGAGGCCACTGATGTAATATTTTTTTTCTAAGTCTCGTGATCGACCGGCAAAGTCCCAATCGACGTGATCGACGGGTTGGTGACCACTGCTCTAAGGTCTAGGAACCTCAAATTTGTATTTTGAAACTTTAGTCCCATAAGAAGTACTGGGAGTAGAGGTCAAACTGTCCCCAAATCATTTACTGTCCACGCAGTAAAAAAAAGTAAAATTTTTACAAGTGTAAAAATAACTTCACCACATTTTAATAGTAACACGCTAGAACAATTAACAGTATCTCAACTTTGATAACAAGTAACAATACATACAGGATGATGATGGTAGGGTCATAGGATGGTAGGGCATGCTTACTTCTTACAAGGCAAGATTCCTATTTTGGAAGTGTTGCACAAAAAGGCCTTAGAAAAAGCAAAGCTAGCAGTTAATCCTTTCATGACGGCAAAACTGAGCTCTTGTAAGGAATGCAGAGTTCTCCCGTTATGTCATGCATGACGACGGTGCATGCTATGAAGTTTTGTACACATTTAGAGGCCTGTTTTTCCCTGAAAATGTTGGTTGAGTTCCATGTGACCTGAGGGACATTCAACTTCAGGGGTCCCACTACTGTAAAAACAGAATAGAAAAGTGTACCAAGTTCCTCCCCCCTATTGGGTGAACTGAGCAAGCATGAAATGAGGCATTCCAGGTCTGACCAGTCCAGTAAGACAGACATACGGGATGCAAGACAGAGGTTAAGTGAGAAGGTTTTGTTCCCTTTTCAGGAACAGTCTGCAGCGTGAGAAAAAGTTGGCCTTTAGCACAATGACAGTGCTGCGGACATCAGCACACTTAGAGGAACAAGCATGCGCTTAGAACAGGGGTGCTCACACTTTTTCAGCCTGCTAGCTTCTTTTAAAATGACTACGTCCCAAAGATCTACCTATTATAAACATAGAAAATCTATTTATAAATATATATTATTTATATATAACCGGTAAACATTCAATTCAATGACAATAAAGGTAATTACACATAATTGCTCAATAGTTGTGTACTTAACCTGAGTAGTATGTCAGTTAAAACAGCTGTGTAGCATTCATTATACACTCAGTTCATGTATTGCGTTCAGTTAGCAAACTGCAAATGCTAGCATTTACTAAGAAACATTACAGATATACAAGAAATGAAAATGATTACGCAAAAGACAATGCAGTCGAAGTCAAGGCAAAACTTCTCACATCTATTTATTTTAATTCAAATCACATTTATTTATTTAAATAACAATTTTAAAGGGACTGTTTGCAGCTGCCTATAGGGCGCTAGCTTTTGTGTTTTGTGTTTGTGTGTTGCGAGCCCTCTTATAAGCCGCGCCCATTGACCCCACATGTGCAGGATGCGAAATTTTGAGCTGGTCCCTTTTAAAGAAAAGACATTAAAGTGCAGTTTTAATTTGAGGTAGTGCAAAATAACAGGGTATGCCTGCAGAAAACAAGTTTCATGATCATTTCAATGTGTGCAACGTGCCAGCACAGTCTCCCGTTGAGTCATAGAAAATGTTTTCCTGAAACGATGTTACTCTTATTATGCATCATCCGTTTAAGTGGAGTTGAAATGTCTAATTAGTTGTCGTATTTGGAGGTGTTTGAAGTCACCATGAAAAGGGCTAATTCATATCGTCAGCGTGTATATGGGATTACCAATCGAGCTAGCGCATTTCTTGTATTGCATTTTGTTTGGAGTCTCGATTGAGAACCTGTAATCTGTTTGCTGACCTAACAACTAGAATCCTAACGTTTGTGGGAGCAGAACGACACTGCTGGCGTGCCCCACTATTTCACTATTTGTAATTATTCACTTTTTGAGTGTTGAAACAATGAAATCATTGTTTGGTTTTCTCTTTTTTTTCCAATCGCTACATTGTTCAGTTTATATGCTACAGTGGTTGCTTGGTGACTTAATGGTACCTCAGTAGAAGACATCATGTTTTGTCTTTGTTGGCTCATTTTGGAAAAAAACACAGATGACTGAAACATTAGAAACTTGAGTGCTGCACTATTCACACCTGCGGGGGACTGCGGGTTTTGTCGGAAGTTGTACATTCATCACAGCTCTCGGGCAGGGTAAGCAACAATAAGCACTGCGACATGTCAGCTCAACGTACACCTTTTCACATTTTGTAGTAACCTCACAACAGCCGCCATCAAATGCGCTTACTTAAAATAGACCTTTGCTTCCCAAAATAACATCACTCACATTTTGTGTTGGCACATTGAAACGCAAATCTGTTTAATTAAAAGCATAGTGGTCATACTGTAAAAGAAGATGACTGTTCCAGCCCAGAGTGGAAATGTTGTGCATGTAGCTTGGCCGGTCGGGATACATTCTTCACTGCCACACAACAACTTACTCGGAAGTCTCGCTGCTAATGCTGTTAAAGGTTGTGTTGCTGTGGAAGCACAATTCATTTTTTTCCCCCCATATGAGTTATGTAACTATGGTAGGCCGCATATCATCTCTTGTGTTTGTTGTTTCAGTCCATTCTTTCAATTATTGATTTTCACTGTCCACTTTTCTTTTGAGCCGCGAACCTGGAACACGCCTTTTTTGTACAATCGAAGCTCCGACAGCCAGCGAAGTGTCGATATGCGAACTGCTCCAAAAAAAAAAAAATGCATGCAGCAGGGAAATCTGACAGTAACGGGCTGTATGTCTATCGTTGGCATGGAGACAAGTCCTGGGATACGTTCACTGACACAAACAAAACACATAGCGAAGGAATAAGCTCAGGGGCCAGAAACAGGTGGTGTGCCGCATTCGGCCTGTGGGCCACCAGTTGTGTGGCCCTGCTTTAGTTCATCCCAAAGGTGTTTTATGGGATTGAGGTCAGGACATGTAAATTCTTCCACACTATACTGTCATTACGAACTGCACCTACACAGTCAGTCACTACATAGTCCAAAATGTCTCAGTATGATGCATTTTTAAGATTCAAGGGACCTGGATTGATAGATTAAGTGTGTATTTTGTATGTAGTGTGCACAATATGTGCGTGTTGAGACGTTCGGGGAGGACAGGAAATGAAAGATGCTTGTTAGAGGTTACAGTTGGCCAACAAGACATCATTTTAGGGAGTGTCCTGTTTTCTTTTTTCCTCCTCTCTGTGTTTTGACTTCTCAGTTAAACTGCTGCTATATATTTGGACAGTGCACTTTAAGAGTACAAGCTTGCCTCACACTCCACACTCTGAATCTATGCCGACTATGTTCTAGAAGCATCACCACACTACAGTAGTAGACTTTGACATCCACTGGTGCTGACATGTAGCAGTAGTGAAAGTGCACAAATAATTAAGTTGTTAATGATGTGAACTGTGATAATGGTAGTTGTGTATTTGTTTGGGAAATGCTTAACAAGTTACATTGAGGAACATCACATTTACGTACACTCGGGCAAGTCAACATATCTGAAAAGTAGGAACAAGTTTCAGCTTTATGTTCACTTTCCCTCTCTAGATCATGATTGAGTTCTGCCCAGGAGGAGCTGTGGATGCCACAATGCTCGGTAAGTCCCTATGCATTGTTAACAGCAGTGGTTAACACTAATGATCTACACTATTTAAGTACGCTCCACATTTGAAACAATGCTTCTGGACCAAATTGGCCTTGAAGGCTGAAGAGAGCAGACACAGTGGAGTCCTCTGCTGTGGGAAAGCCCCCCGTCTGTTTTCACAGCGTAATCCCCATCCTCATATCTGTGCGTACCCCCATCTGCAGCTAACTAAACACACCTTCTCTTTATCTGGGCTTACTGCATCAACACAACCTGTGAGGCTTTCGAGTCACAGCATGACCTTGTGTAATCTTCACTCCAGTCGCTAGATCAGCACCTACCCTTAGATCAGAATTTGCAATGTTGAGATTTTTGAACACTTCGTTCCATCTTAGAGTTGGACCGAGGGCTGACGGAGCCACAGATAAAGGTGGTCTGTCGGCAGATGCTGGAGGCTCTGACCTACCTGCACAGCATGAAGATCATCCACAGAGACCTGAAGGCTGGCAACATCCTCCTCATGTTGGAAGGGGACATCAAACTAGGTGAGAGTTGTTTTTAAAAACATTCCACTCAGATCTGGGTTTGATGTGATTATTTTCTGGAATGTGTAGACAAAATGACAGAAAATAGAGAGCCACTGCTCTAGCTGAATATATTTTTCCCATGAGAAATAACACAACAACACAAAACACTTTTCATAGTTTTACAATTAGTTTTATAAAACACTTTGAAATGCATACAAATGGCGGATGAAAGGGGTAAATGTATTTTTAACGTCACTTTTACCTTGATTGAAGACGTGGTTGTTGACAGAGAGATCAACACAGAACACCACCTTTGTGTTTCACCATGAGTTACAGTATGCATTCAATTCAATAGTGTTTCTCAACTTCTTTATTAAAATGTTGGAGCTTGCAACCTGCTCCATTGTGGGTTATTTTGCAGCCGTGATCACAAGAAAAGCAAAGACCGTAACTGTTAGTTAGCAAAGAACAACAGAGTCAACCTCCGACATCGTAGACGGGCGATTGAGCTGACTTCCGGTTCCGCTTTCCATTTTATGAGCAAGCTAACAGGCTGCTAACAAGGTTGTATAATACATTAACAATACAGTTGGACTCACGCAGTGTATGAATAACCTAAAAAAACGGCATTTTGTACACTAACCAGAAAATATATACAAACCGAGGCACAATTTTGTCGTAAATTTTGGACTTAAAACACGCTAACCCTGACGAGGTTCCACAGTATTAGTGTAGTCTGTTGCTGTGCTTAAGCTCTGGAGTGTGATTAATTAATCCAATCTATTTATTTTGTTTGTCATTTTGTTGTATAAAACGTTTATTTATGATGGGCTTTCAAACTGTGTATTGTTTTTCCAATAAAGTAATAGTCCTTGTTTCCAAAATTGATATTTGAGTACATAAAATTGAATGTAATTAGTGACAAAAATATTTTATAAAAATTGTCTTTCATCGATTAATTGTTGATACACATCTATTTACTCAGTCAGGAAAAAGTATGGCATTTTGAAATGTCAAATTTGTAGGAACCCTTATTTTAGTTAATTTAACCATTTTTATGCTTGAAAATGCTTAATTTTTGCCAAAAAATGAGCAAAATCTGCTTAAATATGCCTTTTTTTACTAATAATTGGCCGTACTCATGAAAACCATGAAACAGCATGATTTAATAATATATTTTGAAAAACCGTGATCGAGTGAAGCCGTAAAATTTTAATGCGATGTGGCGAAGGACGACTATACATCCATTTTTTTGGGTTCTTTATCAACTAGCTATGTTTGAGAAAAACCTCACATACTTTACCAAAAGCCTGCATCGCACTATTGCATCTGCATTACATTGCAGATTTTCACTTTGCGCTGTTTTTGCGACTTCAGTGCAAGCCAACGCCCCTTAAGTGGAGCATCATAACGTGTGGGAAAGTTTGACATGCTTTCATTTTTTTTTTTAATGGGCCCCTTTTTTTGAAGAGTGCGCCACATACTTCACATTGCACTGCTGGAGTTGTGGACCAATGGCGAGCGAGTTTCATATTTAAGGCATAACTCTCTCTAAAAAAGTAGTGGAAAGTGGTTTCTTTAATGTGTCTTAAGGCAGTGCTGACATGCAAACATCAGGCATAACATTTCATATTTAAATATTGAACTTTTTAACCACTTGTCGAGAGGAAAAGCGGAACAATTGCACATACATAGATGTATTGTATTTTAGAAAGGCAACAGCAAAGTATTTGTACTTGGGTGCTATTTTTCCTCCTCCTTCAACTGGCTTTACCTGCTATCCCTCCGCTATTACCTGCTATGCGTCTTTGTCATGGCTGTTTTATCACAAACAAGCCGATGTGTTTCCTTATATTGTTGTTTTAACATTCTTGCATTTGACACTATATTTAGATACAAGCATTGGGTGTTGCCTCTTTAAAGTTGAGTCATCACAGTTACATTACAAATCTCCAAACTTATGGTGCTGTTAAACTAGCCATGAGTATGTTTGCTAACATGGTGAAAATGTTTGTTTTGGACACGATGATGGAGGATATCTAGGATAACCATCTCAAGCCAGTCACAGGAAGGAACAATGTGTCAGTAACTGGTTAAAATAAACACAGTGGAACCTCTCAAGTCAATACCAATATTTTTAAGACAAAAACGTTTCTGAAAACATCTCCAGAATGATCTCACTACACATGACCTCACTCCAGACAGCACAAACGGGTAGACTCTATGCCTTTGGATGTGCTTTTTTTTGGCTTTTTATGCCTTTTTGTTGACACTTATTTGGAAAAAGGGCCAACTTCAGTAAAGATAAGAGAAGAAAAACACTACACACTAAACACACATGACAAGAATGTAACAAAAAAAAAACAACCATGTCATTTGTCAATAAAGTTAAGACTGAGTGTTGTTTTTTTTACATTTTACTGTGGTAAATGGTCATTCAAAAGAATTGCCTGTTTGGTTAATAAATGTTTTATGATGATAATTATCAACCTGGGACTTTCTTCTTCTTCTTCCTCTTCTTTTTTATTCTTTATTCATGTATTCTTTATTCTATTAGTTTTTTAAAATTATTTATTTCCATGCTTTTGCAGATGGTATCTGAGTTTATTTTGGTTACTTACACTTTCACAATGAAATACTTGATACTAATACAAAATAATGAGGTTAATATTAATACAGTGGAACCTTGGTTTTGGTTTTACAAACTAGTTGAGTGCCCAAACAAAGCATCCATGCATTGTTGGGACGCTATAGGTGGAACCTGGCCAGGAAATCCGACAAATCATGCAGTCTATGGGCCAAATGCTATCAAAGGTAATTGATGAGTCTTACCTGTGGAAGGTTATTCACTGGGATTTGGTTTGGGCAGTAAAATGAGTCGTACACTTCCATGCAGCACATGAATGAGGCATCTTCTCCGCTCCGACTCTTGCCACATCCAATATGACGGTGACGTTGACGTACGGCTCAGCTTAAGAAGAAGCCAATTAACTGTTTCACAGGTCACTAAAACTACCATGACCACCACATACCTGGAAGACGATGACATCACAGACAGGCAGACTGAATCGAGTAATGTTTATCGTCTTCATCATTAAAAGTGCTAAAAAAACACATCCATATAAAACCTGCCGTGGTTAAATCCAATGCTTTATTAGTATCGATTCAATCAATTGATTGCCTTTTTAAACTATGTTAGATTGATATATGTCGTCCTGAATGGACACTTGAGAACCCAGATTGGTGTAGTTGAATCGTAGGAATATAAATGTAATGATGATTGTATCTGCTGCTGAAGTTTACAATAAAGTTCAAGTATAAAGCTCTTAACGAACCACTCTTTAAAAGTTTGTCACAGACTAGAATGAAACAGTGTCTGCATGGCTCTTCCACATACAGAGATACCTGTACACACGTACAGATGCACACTCGCAGTACATACGCACTTCCCCACATTACTCACTGAGTGAACCAGGGTGTTATTATCTTGTTGGTTTTATTACAGTGACGGTGATGTCGGCAATATGATTATAGTTATTACAATTGTGTGTGTTACAGTTCTGTCATTCTGATCACTATCATGGTTAATAATTTCATTACTACTATTATGTGTGACTGTTTCAATGCAGTATTATCATTGTGGTTATTGATATTATTTTGTCCTTCCCGTCAGCGTCTTCATAGCCGTCAGACATTTGCTGTTGTAGTCCTGTTTGTATCTGTTGTTTTGTTATTGTTGTCACAGTTTTTGTTGTTGCTGTTGTCCTTGTCTCTCTTTTTTGTACGCCTCTTTTCCCCACACTCCTCTGTTTTCTTTTCTCTTCTCTGTCCCCTCCTGCTCCGGTCCGGCCGCTCCAAATTTGCATAACAAAACATCAAAGTCAAATAAATTCTGTATAAGGGGAAGAAAAAAACTAAATAATAATCTATTTCATTTGCCATTTATATGTATTTTGCTTTGATTTCTGCATGTAAAATTATAATTAATCTCTATGAAATGTGCTTTTTGTTACTTTTGGGTGTCGGCTTAATGACGGATTATCGACTGATTTTAATTGGTTAATGCTAACTGGATTTACATGATTTCTTTTGGGGAAAAATGTGTTCTGTTTTCTTAGGTTTCGATTTGCATCAAAGCTTTTGGAACGGATGAATGACGACAACCAATGTTCCTCTGTACTACTAATAATGGAAAAAAATACGTAAATCAGCAAACACAAATTTTTTTTATTTTTTTCTAGCTGATTTTGGTGTATCTGCTAAAAACACCAAAACCCTCCAGAGAAGAGATTCTTTCATCGGCACGCCATACTGGTGAGTAAGATATGGGTTCCCATACACCACAGGAATGTAACCGCATCAATGGGTAATGAACTTGGAATTCTAAATTTACATGTTTGGGAAACATCGTTGTAGTTCTTCTTCCATGGAAATGAGTATCTTATATGTCCTGAGCTGTTCCGGTGTCATAAATTCCAAATGCCCACAGCTCATCCATTCTGTAGCTTTAATGATAGTGTTGTCCCACCAGAGCCCTTCCCTTCTCTATACCTGAACAAACTGTTAACGTCTCATTTGAAGGCTTCAGCAGTGAACCTTGAGCCACAGGGTTCTCCCCCTTACATGAGTGTTGCTTAGTCAATCATTGCCTAGAATAGCGTCATCCATTCAGAAAGAGCCCGCACTTCAGTATCATCTCTACACAATAATGAGTTCTGAAAGGCCGTAATACCGCAAGGCTTTGCTTAGGCTTTGTGATTGCCAAAGTCAACACAAAAAGTGGTGTACAAACATCACTTTCTTTGCCATCTGAACACAGACTGGTGTTGCAGGGTCTTTCTAAGAACCATTAGCACATTGACAGCGAACAAACTGAGCAGTATTGTGAGCTTGCCTTTGACTAGTGGAATATTACTGCGTTGAATGCTTTCAGATAGAAGTTGTCGCTGGACCCACTGGAGAGTTTCACTACAAGTGTCCTCTTTCTGCCAGGATGGCCCCTGAAGTGGTCATGTGCGAAACCATGAAGGATGCTCCGTATGACTACAAGGCCGACATCTGGTCCCTTGGAATTACTCTAATCGAGCTTGCTCAGATAGAGCCTCCACACCATGACCTCAACCCCATGAGGGTGCTGCTAAAGATTGCCAAGGCGGAGCCTCCCAGCCTGGAACAACCAAACAAATGGTGAGAGATGCATTTAAACAATTCCCTGAATGATGTAAATGTAGTCTTTGTTAACATGCATGATTGGTGGGTCATCTATACAGTCATCCCTCGCCACTTCATGCTTCGAATTTTGCAGCTTGTCTATCGCGTTAAAAAAAAACGCAAGACAAAAATATGCATATTGAAGCAAAGTTGAACATTTTCAAGCATAAACATGGCAAAATGAACTAAAATACAAAATAAAGCATTCAAAATGACATAATTTTCTACACTGATCACTAGGTGTCAGTAATGTTACTGAAATGTTCGGTTAGATACACAAGCACTAGACACGATCGCCGCTGCATACACACACAGCAAAAGTGTGACGCTCCGTGAGGAGCAATGAAGGTAACGTACCCGAAGTTAGGAGGGAAATGCCGCAGCCCTCGTGGGGCTGCATTAATGAATATTAATGAGCAAAGTGACCCCATCAACACAAAAGAGCCGGTATGCAGAATTCTTTGCAACAAAACTAACTTGCCCACCTCAAACATATCCACCCGACCCAGTTTTCCCATCTGGGGGGAAAAAAAACTACACATGGAGCGGCAGAGCCTTCGTCCCGACAGTCAACACTCACTAAGACGTTTGGTCGGCAAAGTAAATACAAACAGAACAGTGCAAAATGGTGGCCATTCACAGAAAATTATTGCAAAAAAAATGCTGCTCTTTAATACAGTTGATTCAAGAAATGCTGCAAACGTTACAGTACCTGTGAGAAAATCTGTCACAAATGGCAATTCCACAACTTTACAGAGTAAAAGATGGCATATTAAAGGAAATATTGCTTTATAATAGTATATTATTATAATCATAACATTAGTGGTCTCAAAAAATGTTGATTACATCCTTTAGCGTCAATTTGTCGAACAATAAACATAGTGTCAATTTGTCGAACAATAAACATTTCAAAGAGCACCTTCATTGTTTTGAGATGCAGTAAAAAAAAATGCCAGTCATATTTTTTCATCGTACTTTTTTAAACAGTTCTGTTAAAATCTTGTCTCGTATCATTCTCGTGAACCCAATCTTGTGCGTCGTTCCGTACAGCAAATTAATAACTATACTGTATTGTTTTAATTTTTAAACACCACCGTAGAGTACAGTTTTACAGATGCCAAGTGCTGGATTTATTCCAAGCCATGTACAGTATGTCAATTCCCCCCCCCCAAAAAACATTTTACAGCGACATATTTCATTAAAACACAATAATAGACAGTGTTGGCACCAGAAATATAAATACTGTAACATTTCTCAGACATAATTAAATGAATTTGTACAAATAAGGCCTACAGATAAACCTTACCTTACCTTACATTTCATATGCTCTTGGTACTTCTGTACTATTCAATCCCATGATTCCTCAGTTCATCTTCAGACTAGAAACAACAGACTAGAGACTAGAAACAACTTGTGACTTTGCACCTGGAAAAATCGCTGACAGGCCCACTTTTCCCACTCATTCACTTTTATGAGTCTAGATGTGCTACACTGCGTTCATAGACAGTAGGTGCTGAAAGGAGTCTCGCCATGTGCCGCATAGCCATCATTCCTGTCAAGACCCCGATTTTTACAAAAGACCACCAGATGATGCGCATGTATCACCACGACACGTCCAGAACTGTTCTGTTCTTACCTTTTTGCTACGTTAAGCTATCACATTATGTCTCCCACCCAGTTTTCTTCATTTGTCTTAAATATATATAAATTTAATGTGTTTTTGCAGGTCACCAGAGTTTAAAGATTTTCTGAAGAGGGCATTAGACAAGAACCCCGAGACCCGCCCGACAGCAGTGCATCTCCTGGAGGTGAGAGGATAATCAATTTAAATTAAGGCAGAAGAAAAGAATAGAGTGGAGCTCATTTTTTACCTATAATAGCTTTCTAAATCATATTTCCCTCTAAAAATTTATCTCAAAACCCTAGTGGTTAGCATGTTGGCCTCACAGAGGTTGTGGGTTCGTAGCTCCATTGCAACATCTCTATTCTGGCTTCCCCTCACATTCCAAAAATATGCATGTTAGTTTAAATGGAGACTCGAAATTGTCTAAATATCAGTGTGAATGTGGGTGAATGGTTGTTTGTCTGTGTGAAAAATGATGTGAAGATACTGGGCCCAGTCTCAAAGGGGTTTATGAAATACCCAAACAGGATTCCCGCCCATTACAAAGGCCAATTTGGTGCCAACTGTTTCTGGAAAAAAAGAAAACAGAAAAAGAACTGAGCATGGTGTGGTTTCAAGCACGAGAGCGGCATCTCATTTATTACAATTCTGAGCCACAGTTTTCTGGCCTTCAATCCCACAGCTTAGGGAACACCAGCTGTTTACATTCCCAGCCCAGGCCGCCGTGAACATGTCGGGATCACGCCTCGCCTCGCCTCGCTCTGTGCCAGCCGGCCAGTTGGAGAAGGGAGAGATGAAAAGGCGAGATCCAGGCAGGCTCACTGGGTGGGGGGTGAGGAAGAGACGGGCGTGGCTCGGTTTTTGGTGCCATGCTGGATGGTTTAGATGTGTATCATGGTCTGTGCTTGTGATGTTTCACATAGTTGTGCGTGCACGTGGCATGCTTTTAGGTCAGATTAGCATGTTTGAGAGGACCGTAATCGTGAATCATAGATAAGAAGGGTGCATGATTTTGTACAAGTAGCTATGTGTCATGTACTTGTGAAACCAAAATAACATGACATAGTAGTGAGCAGTGATCCTTGCTGGATTCCTCCTAAATGGTTTCTCAGCCAGTATTTTTTGTTATATGTATTTAAGGTTATTTGCATTACACATAACTACTTGGAATTGTTATAAAACAGTCATGCATTGCCTGGAAGATCATAGCACCTGCTATGCATTTAATCAGAATGTGCTAATGCCATCACTTATATAGCTCACAGTCACTAAGAGACATGGTTGCATGACACCAGTTGCTATGATGTGCTGTGATGTACAGTATTAAAGTAGTCCTCATTTCTTGGAATTGTCTTTTCAGCAGCATTCATCAGCATTCACATAGCCGTTTTAAAGGAAATACAAGTTTTAATCAGATTAGGCCAGTTGTTTTGATATTTTATAACCTAATCTTCAACTTTGAGATCATGTAACACTGAAAATGATCAAATTGTCCTCACTTTGCAACACACGGTACATTTTCAGGTTTACAATGCTTTTTCCCAGTGATTGCAACACAGGTAGCCTTGTGCTCTGCTTCCCCAAAATGGTTCATGTTTAACCTTTTACCAGCCATCCGTGCATGCGTGACACACTATCAGTGTGCTTCTAACGCAATGTAAAACCACAAAAGAGGACATAAGCTCCACTGTTCTGCCTCAGTGACATTGGATTCGGTTTGTTTGAACTGAGTTTGCATTACGACACAGGGGGACAAATGAATACTGTATATCCTTTTTTAAGTTCTTCTGTCTCCAATCATGCACTGAAATGCACACAATTTGATTTGATAACATCAAAATCATTTGCATGCCGCAGTAGGGTGTGCGGATTGTCTGGTGTTGCTATGGCAACCAAAACAAAACTATCATTCAGTAATAGTGGACCAGCCAGGACACCTCTGTTGTTGTGTTGGCACAAATGCTTACCTGTTTAGAGTTGTGTCCAGTGCCATGCAACAGTCTAGTCATTATCCATCCATCCATGGACCCTATCTCAGCTGACTTGGGCGAGAGGCAGGGTACACCCTAGACTGGTCGGTCGCCAGTCAGTTGCAGGGCACCTATAGACAATTATTCACACTCGCATTCATACCTATGATCAGTTCCTGCCTCCACCAGGACCCTTCACAGCATAAGTGTGATGGATGGATGGATGGACGTTGACTGCTAATGCAATGTATGTCTGCCATCTGTGCTGTAATAGGATGCCACTCAGCATTTACGCTTCCTGCCTTGTTAAACATCAGTGTGCTGTTGTTTCTAATCAAGTTACGGAAAAAAAACAAACAGCTGAAGCCAAGTGGAATAAACTGCGGCAAGTAACGCAGCAACAATAAACATGTATGCCAACCTGCACCCTTAAATGCTCAGCCACGTCTGCAGCCTCCTTTTGTCAGTTGCTCCAATTAAATTACACGGCATGTGAATAATAGATGATGACTCTTTTTTTTTTAACTTCTGCAGCACTCCACTTTAAAACAGGCTTATTTGTGCTGTTGACTATGCACACTTTTGCCTTCCAAAGTGAAAGAATTAGTAATCAGTCATCATTTTTTTAAAGCAATCCTTTGTTGCTTTAAAGTGTGAGGGATTGCTGCACACTCTGCAATTGAATGGCAGACACAATTGGGGAACTCAAAAGTGGCAGGTTGGGTTTCATCAGCAGTGAAAGTGGTCCTTTATACTCTTTCTCTCTCGCTGATGACTGCCATTACTCACATTTTTATCACAAACAAACCCAATTCTCTATTCCTTATCTTCTCTATCTGTCCCCTCAGCACCCTTTTGTGAGCTCGGTGACGTCGAACCGCCCGCTGAGGGAGCTGGTGGCCGAGGCCAAGGCTGAAGTCATGGAGGAAATCGAAGACAATAGGGAGGAAGGAGAGGAGGACGACACCTTGGAGCTCACTGTGGTACCAAAACCTGCCTCCTATGTCTAATCTGTCATTTTATTGTCTTCTGCATCATTCTCGGTATCTAAATATACTACAAGGGGCCTGTTTATGTACTTGTTGTTGCTCATTTACAAAAGTTGCTGACTTTAAACTTTTATGTTTGTAAATGTGTGGCCTGATTTGAGTTTGCCACATACTGTGTAAACTAATGTTCTGGAGTCTTGCCCAAATACTAGAAATAGCATTGGTTTTAAGTAAAGGTGTATCAAGCTGTGTAGGTCCCATCTAGTGGAAAATGTGCATTAGTATTTTGCACATACTTACCACTTTGTTCGACAGTCCTTGAACGCAACCTCTAACTTTCTCCCACGCCACACAGACTACTATACTGTAATTTTTCTTTCACGTCATAAATGCTGGTACAATGTGGGAATGCATAAAGGTAAGATTTGATGACCTTATTGAGTGCTAATGTGCATATCTGTGCGGGGCACCTCTCTGAAAAACAAACTCCAGGCTCTTACTGGTGGATGGTGGGTCTGTATTTATTGAATGCTTTTAATTTAAGTTTTACACAATACATAATGAATGATGATAAATTAGGTCGCTATAATGTATGTATGCCATTTACCACCATTCTTGTCTTCAGTCATGGTCAGTTGACAGGTCAATTGACACACGCCCCCCAAATAGCGGTCCTCGGCTATGCCTGCTGGTAACTAGCAGCTCGTAACCCAAGTTTTAGCTCACAGCTCAAAGCAAAAAATCAGCCGAGAGACAGCTCGCATCTAAAATCACTGGTTAGTTGAGACACTATCGCGTCAAACAAAATAGTGCCGTTGAAGCTTTATTAACGTGTTAACTTTCACAGCTCTAATTAATAACACTTGAACATTAAAGCAACACAAACCATTACGTCTTTGACAAAGATAATTAAAGTCAGGCTATAAGCAATCTGTACATACAACCAACCTTGTTTGCCCCCACCCCTTTTAAACAGCATTTCTGGGTAAACAGTGCTTTCCTGCCAAGGGACTGAAGGTCGCTTCTGGCAGAGGGCATTCATGTGTCCACAGAGGCCATGCGATTACAAAGTAACATAGAGCACGAGGCTGTTCTTTACCACCCTCAGGATAAACAAAAGAACAGTAACCGGAACACTTGCAGCCTCTTTTAAATTTAGACCTTGGCTTTGGCATTACTCCTGCAAAAAGGAAAAGTGCTGCCTGAATTATTTATGTTCGGACATTGTTCTGCCTCAGCTGTACTAGACTGTTGACCGACAGATCCTAGAAATGTCATGGAGATCATAAAGCTCCCTGTTTGTTTAGTTTAGTGAGGTATTTAATATAATCCCAATGCTGAGCTGTGTTTATCACTGACTTAAGAATGTCTGCAGCGTCCGGAAATGACTGCAATTTTAGATGCAAGGTTGCAAAAACGGCCATTTCCTTAAATCTTGGGATAAAGAGAATGTACATACATGCTGTAAGTTGCAACACACTTAACATAGAGCTAATTAGACCTGATGCAAGAGATGCAAGAATGGCTACCAAACAAAGGTTGCTTACCTTGAAGGCTGTTAGCATCCTTTTAAATTACAGCATTTTTCCATATCAATGTATAACCAAAGTCCATCTGTCTTTGCCATGCTAGACCAGTCAGACCAGTTTGGAAGGAGACCAGTCCCCGGAACCCCAGAGCCCCACCACACCCTTCCCAAACACACCACAATCTCTACTGGAAAAAGGCTTGGAGCCGCCGGGCCCCATCATGGCCACCCCTGTTCCCCTACCGAGACACAATCTCCCCTCTAAGGATCAGGTGGACTTCGGAGATAAGCTGGAGTCTGAGAAATATGAGAGCGTTGTGTCGATCAAGACGTCGAGCTCGGACTCTGGCATCGAGGATGGGAAGAGCACCCCCACATCTGAGGAGGAGAAGGTAGGCTTCATAATGAAGCTTTTCTATTAGTTTTTTTTTATGTTGTCTGTGTAATAATTTATAGTTTTTATTTTAACTTCAAATATTATTTTTAGCTTTTTATTATCATTTGATTTTAATGAATTATTTCATTGTTTTATTGTTTAATTTTTATGTTTTTGTTTTCCTTTTTTAATCTCTGTGTGCTCTGTGTGCGTGTGTGTGTGTGTGTGTGTGTGTGTGTGTGTGTGTGTGAGGGATGTTAATCATTGCGGTAGACGATTCAAAACGCATCTAGATACACAAGATACAATACGATTCAAAAACGATATAATTTAAAAACAGAACAATCCCATATGATTCCATACTGTGTACAAACGATACGATTTGATTCCACTACTACATTTGTTTTCAAATGTGTAAAGGAGCACATCGTCTCCCCAAGCATGCTGTAAGGCAGGGGTCCCCAACCACTGGGCCGAGGAAAACGTTCAGGCGCAATGATTAAAATGAAAAAAAAAAACACACAAAAAAATTTTAAAAAAGAATCATTTGTAAATATCTTTCACGCAAAGGAATATAATTTTTCGAAATATTGGCCATTATTGTATTAAAAAATAATATACAGTTAGAAATCCCACAGTTTTTGCATGTTTAATGTGAGCGGCAACTCGTCACACTTGGACGGCCCCTGAACGCTCCATCTAACTTTCTCCCACGCTGCACAGATAGACTACTATACTGTCTTTTCCCCCCTTTTCTTTCACCTTATATTTGGTCCCGAATGCTGATACTATGCGGGAATGCATAAAGGTAAGATTGGATGACGTTATTGAGTGCTATTGTGCACACTTGTGGTGCACAATCTCTCTGAAAAACAAACCCCAGGCTTGTACTGGTGGATGGCGAGTCTGTATTAGAGCCCGGTAAGCTGTGACTTTGTAAAACAAATACAGCACTATACTTTAGTGCCACGCTGTCAGGGACGGTTAAGCAGAAGGTTCTAGTTTTAGAGAGTGTATTCCAGCGCTTTAATGTTGTATTTATTTCATCTGTACGAGATAAACATTGGCAACTTATATCATGTCACTATGATCTAAGGCTATTATACAGCGTTTTAAAGTGAAATACAGATACATGCAGATATACAGAGCATCCCACTTTACTTCATACGTCCATGCAGGATTTCCAGGGGCTCATACATTCACAAGTTAGTCTTCATTCAAATCATTTTGAAAATGTTCCCAGTAATGTATTTAGTTGTCATTTGATATATTGCATGTTTTGAAAGCAGCTGCATTGTTACATAAAATGTAGTTTCGTCCCTTAGTAACGTGATGCGTGTTTTGATTATTATTTTATTTGTAGTCAACTTTTTTTCCACTTTTTTATGTTTGTTTCAGCATTTGTTTTTGAACTGTTTGCAAATGCTCTGTCTACAGAAATAACTTTTCAATAGCTAGTATTATGATATTGGTAAAATGCTTTTATAAATAAGCCTTTGATAAAAACATCATGTATTAGTTTAAAAACACCTCACGTTAGCCTATGTATTACCACTTTCAGCCCAATGCAGCCACTTGTTTTTATTTTAAATTGCTCAACTATCGTATCAAATTCTAGGCTAATTACCAAAATGCACTAAATGTATATATTTTCATTTGACAGGCAGAGGGGAAGAGTAAGATGTGGAGGCGTTACGTTAGATGCAACATCTGCAGTGAGCAAGTTAGCCAGGGCTCCAGCACCAGCAAAGCAAAGAACACTACAAATTTGTGGCAACACCTAAAAGTAAACCACAAAGAGGCATGTCCTTATGTTGACAGTGTTACTTAGTTTTCATTTAGTAGTCTTCAGCTTCTTTGTGTTGAATCGTATTTTGGGTATTAATTAAATGAATTAATGTACTGTTAAAGTACAGTATACTGTGTATCCTGTGTATATTAATGCTCTTATTTCATATATTGGTCGATATATCGGTTTTCAAATGACATACCTCCTTATTTTCAGCCCCGAAATTTCACATCGGTCGGGCTCTAGTCTGTATTCATTCAGTGCTTTTAATTTGATGTAGTTCCTGTCTTAGTTTTGCACAGTACATAAGAAATAAGATAAATTAGTGTTGAAAATCTTTCCTGGTGGCTAGCTAGCGCCCTGTTTCTGGTAGCGCTGCTATTGCTATTCAGGTCCATTCTCGTCTTCAGTCATGCTAAGGTGCGGAGAATGCGCGCCAATCCTTTGGCCGGCAGCCCAGGCTCTCGCGTTGTTTAAGAGACACTCTGTCAACCGGTTGCTAATCTTGCGATACTTTGTGCATATCTCTACAACCCATTAAAGGGATAGTTCAGATTTTTTGACATGAAGTTGTATGACATCCCCATCAGCATTTTAGTTCAAGGATTTATGGCTCATTCCTGTCAATCCAGGAGGATGCTACCGATGCAACCACATCTCTCCCTTGTCAAACCGGATATCCGGTCGCATCGGTTTATCTTTGATAATCCTAGTGTGTGTATTTCTGTATTCATTCCAAGAATCCAAAGAACAACTCAAGTTGGCCCAAGGGAAATACAATTTCTCGATAGGACATAATCAAGTAAATGAATCTGTTCCAGGGTAAAACTGTGTATCAGGGGAAGGTGGTTTGACCTCTTGATTTTTGTGTGTATTTAGAGACACATTTCCCAACAATTTTTCGTTATCAAGGTTGCTGTGGAGACTGAACAACTCACGTCTCTCCCACAATTGGAGGCATCTGAGGAGAGTGTGGACATCATTATCACTTCCTCGGACCCAGCGCTGCCCAAGAACCAGTTCTCTATGGACCAGAGCTCAAATGTTCCCAATCATCGTCCAACACCGACCCCAGCACTCGTATCTGCTGGTCTCTCACCAGCACCTAGCTCCGGACCGAGCAGCATCCTAAGCAAAATGAGCGCTGAACGAGTATCGATAGGATCCACTCCCGAAGCGGCCGCACCTTATATCAACGGACGGCTCAATAGTGTACGGCACTCTTACCCGGGCAGCATGGCGTCGGAGACCATGGACAGCATGTTGCTCAACAAGGAGAGCTTCTCTGTGTCTGCAAGGGTGAGTCCGCATCATGCGAACATTACATCACTGGACGAATGAGCAGTACATGTATGTTTACTGTCCCGTATATCACTTTACATGCTTAAACACTGCAGCGGTTGGTGTAAAAAGGGTGCGAAGAAAAGCGCTCGTAGTGTCTTCAGGAAAACCCCTCCTTGGAAAAAATTTTTCTCAGCATGCAGCGAGGAACTGAAAGTGCATTGTGTTGTGCGTTTTGGGGTGTGGGTGTAACACAGTTGAGACAGAGGATAGTCTGTATTTTGTAGGTTTGCCCGCACATTTTAGGAGACATACAGTATAATACTGTATTTAAGGGCCAGTTTACATGAGGCAGTTTTAAACTGAAAACAGGTTGGCCTGTTCATGATTTAGACTAGAGCCTGAAAAATGGCCTTTATAGTTTTTGAACGGGCCGGGCGCCCTTTTGTACAGTCTACAAAAAAGCTGTCTTGTTTTCTGACTTCCCCTGGTGCTGTTACGTTACAGTATGTGTAGACAGCACAGACATAGAATAATTGATGTAAATAACACACCTTCTGTAACAGAGGAGGGATGGCACCTGTGAACTTTCTCGCACGACACTGACTTCATCATGCATGATGGGTGAAAGGGTAACGCTTAATGCTGGCCTTCACTCTTTGGAAGCAGTTATACATTAAACTAACAAGGCAAGTTTTTTTTTTAATAGCAATAAATTTCGAAATCCCAAGAGGACCAAGAAACACTTTCTTCATTGGACTCCCAGTCCTTCCTTGAAGCAAAAAAATATGCATGATGTTCCATTCATTGGGGCCCAATGTGGCCTTTGTGTGGGCACAGTCCAGCGCTGACCTCGGTGAATGGAGGTCTCTATGCGCCTCACTGTCACCCAGCTGCTTCTGGAGCTTTATAGACTGACCAGGACTGTTGTTGACTGTGTGGTGGAGTCTTGTCTCTTTGTCACACTTGCAAGTTTTTTCCAGAACAGATTATTCAGCAGAGAGGCACTGCAGTGTCAGTGAATGGACCATGGACAGGCAGGCGTATTCAGTGTGATGTAATACACTTCTACACCAACGTCAACCACAATCATCCACGTATTATTAAAGCCATACAAGGATAGTCACCTGAGTATTTCTGGTCTCAGTTCTTATTTTCTATTTTGGTGCGTCCGACACAAACAGACGAAACACTTGTTGTGATGTAATTTACCTTTGAGAGCCCATTCGTCACTTTTGTACTTGTAAGGTGAAAATGATGACACAGTTGAACTGGTGAGAATGAATTAAATAGCTTATTATATTTTCCTCCTCATCGCCTTCCTTCAGGACTATTCGCGGAAGACTCTGAAGCGAACCAGGAAGTTTATGGTTGACGGTGTCGAGGTGAGCGTGACCACCTCTAAGATCATCAAGGACGATGAGAAGAAGGATGAGGAGATGAGGTTCCTGAGGTGTGTGGGTCCACTACGCAAACAGCGATTAAAACAAACCAAACACATCTTTATCTTGTAAAATAGCAACATTGTTGTCATAAAATATATTTTTTCCTCTGCAATATTATACTTTTTTTTTCCCTCAGGACTTTGTTGTGTTTTTTTTTTTATAGGCACAATGACATATTTGTTTTTTAAATTATAATTTTACTGCAATATTCCAAATTTTACAACTTAAAAAAAACAAGTAAAAAAAAAATCCTCACAATATTGTTACATTATTCGATTCATGTTAAAAGTAAAAGTAGTTTTTCTCATAATTACACAAAAATGGTTTTATTACATTAGTAATTCATGCATCCATCCTCACCTTTTGTGATTTACCTCACTGAGATTAGACTTAATTGGTTAATGAATGAATAAAATCCTTTCCAACTGTAAAGACACTAACATCCTCATTGCCTCATTTCAAATCATACACGATGGCCACTAAAAGCCCCAAAGGTGCATTACTCGTGTCACCTAGTGGTAGGAATATGACACTACAGCTACACTTCATTGATAATTAATGTGTGTTTGCTTGTGTTTGTCTAGACGCCAGGAGCTGCGTGAACTGCGTTTTCTCCAGAAGGAGGAGCAGCGATCTCTGGCTCAACTTCAAGCCAAACTGGAAACACAGAGAGATCAGATGCAAAAACGCTTCGACCAGGAAATGAATGTGAGTGAGACACGCGGAGATGCAACACCTATACCCTTACTAGACTAAAGTAGTAAGACACACCTGTTTATCACTGACATTGGCGCGTCATTGAGTCCTATGTCTCTACGATAAAAAAACAAGCTGATAGAAGCAGATTTTGAAACTACTTTTCCCACAGGAAGTCATGGAAATAGAAGTAATCCGTCCTGGGGTCAGTCCTTACAAACTGCACAAGCAATGTTATCAGTAACAATTTAGGACACTGCATCAAAGTCAACTAAAATGTTTAATTAACTCTGATGACACCTTCGGGTATTTTCCTGAGCTTTTTGACTGCTTTTTGTGGCCTCTTTTGTGACACCTTTGTGGGCAAAAATGCACACGTATTAAAAGGAAAAACAAATGGGCTAATTTTGCCGATTTATCGATATATCGACATGTGCATGCGTGGTTTTATTTCCTCCTCTCTCGCTACCAAACATGCTGAATGACAAGAGGGTTCACTCTGTGCATCTCTCTCAACACCTGGGCACATTGGTTCTGTAGCGGAATGACCGGAGTGAGTGAACCCTCCTCCCCCCTCAGTCGTTCAGTCTCTTTGTCGCAGTGGGTGGAGGCGGGGGGGCGCTAGCGAGTGCACACACAAGAGTGCTGCGTCGTGAGGAGTAACAAGCCAGCAAACGCAAATATGAACGAAGACAGGAAAGCGATGGTTTCTCAGGCGAATGCCACAGCCCCAGTATGGGAATACTTCGGTTATAAACGGAATGAACAAGGTGAGCCCATGAACACTCGACGTACCGATATGTCCTGTTTATTGGAACTATTTTAACTTCTTCCCGTAATGCATTATTCTCAGCAGAGCAGTTCATTGGCCAATGGCTGCCGAGCTCCCTCTGGTGGCCCGGCAGGGCAGCCATTGGCCAAGAAGTTAAATAGTTGCTGTTTTTTTCTTTTAAACTCGTATTGGTACTTGTATATTTCTTTGCTACCTTTGAGTGTTAAGTTGCTGTGTGATCAATTTAGGCTTCTATCTAAAATGACACTTTGTCCGACTGTTTGATTGAGTGATGACCCCTTGCGATTTCAGATTGAGTGATGACCCCTTGCGATTTCCGATGGGTGGACGAGCTCGTTGTGAGTTCCTTTTATTGCTTGATATTGGCTCCTAACACAGAAAGAGCTACCGTTCCCGCACTGACTGGCGAGCAGCGCAGTATTTAAATGATAGTAGTCATTCGGACGCCCCACAGACGCCCGGGTTCTGTTCAAGGTTTTTCCTTGCCCCTGTCGCAAAGAGCTTGCTCGTGTGAGGTTTGAATGTTTGGTAGTTTTGAGCGAATCTGGTGTCGTTTTTTAAAGTAAGGAAAAGTATGATTTATGTTTATTTTTGTATATGTATGCTTTTCCTATGAAGACTGGCACACTTTTTACTTAAAATTTGCATAGTGAGTCCACTTACTTGGCAGTTCTTTTTGCGTTCTTCTCTAAACACCCCCTGGTGCCTCTTCTTTTTCCTTTTGGAATATGCGTTGCGAAAAAGCCAAAGAAAAATGAAAAATGCGCCTGAACTGAGCTCTCATGAGGTATGCTGTGTGCTGATGTGATTCATTTATTTTATTTATTACCTTCTCCCAGGCCAAGAAGAAGCACTACGACGTGGACCTGGAGAACCTGGAGAAGCACCAGAAGCAGACCATTGAGAAGATGGAGGCGGACCACAACATTAAGCTCAAAGAGGAGACCAAACGCATCAAAGCAGAGCAGCAGCGCGAGTACCAGAGGTTCCAGGAGCAGCTCAAGCAAAAGAAGAAGGAGGTAGCGACACCTTTAAGACACTACTGAAGCTAACGACCACGACGTATTTATTTGAGAACACGCCTTCTTTTCCTCCTTTAGTTAAAACAGTCTGTGGACAAGATGCCCAGGAGTGAGCGCAAGGAATACTTGAAGCAGTCGATGCTGTCCTACCAAGAAAGGAAGCTTAAAGATGTAGGAGATAACTTCTTCTATTGTGCCGTGATCATTCTTTATTTCCTTTATTTACCATTCGTTTCCTTTTGTTCGAAGGAGGAACAATTCCTGGCAGCCCAGAAGAACTACTTGGACGTAACTCTCAACCAAATCCTCCTCAACAACAAGAAAGAGATCGCAGATACGGAGAAGGATTGTCTCTACAAGAAGCAGCAGCTGATCAGAGGTCGGGAAGTTTGTGGTGCCAGCGGCGTCGTATGAACCTGACGGCGTCTTGTCTTCGGCTCTTTTTCAGATCGTGAAGGTTCAGTATGGGAAATGGAGGAGAGGAACATCTATGAGAAACACCAGCTGTCAAAGCAGCAGCTCAAAGACCAGTACTTCCTGCAGAGGCACCAACTCCTCAAGAAACACGGCAAGGTGAGGCTGATGATTGTACGTTACGTATCGCCATACAAAAGAAGCTAGGATCCATTGTGTCCACATGACCACATTGCTCGCTTCCGTGGACAGGCGCTAAAATGCATAGGCTGAATGCTAACATGCTAACATCGTTTGCTAACATCTAAGCAAGAAAGCGGCTCCGAATGCATTTTTATGTCACGCCAGACGGGCAGATACCATAAGAAGAGTTCACCTGCTAATATGCTAACACCTAGCAAGATAAATACTATCAACAAGACAACCCCTTCACATTTTAGACGATTTTGACTGATCTTTGAAGGCACGGAGAGTATTGTGTTCTACGGCTGTACAAACACGGAACCTACCAAAAGAAAGATGTGTGTTTCTACCGTTTTCCGTTCTTTAGTAATCAGCAGTAGAACATGGGTAAATATCAGTTTCCGACTTAAAAAAAAAAAAAAAAGAGTGAGAAAACGTCTTTTTGTGAAAAGATACATTTCACTTTGTGACACACTTTTTGTTGCTTTTGTGACAGCTCAAATATGTAAAAACTATGCACAAAAAAGGGTTGTTTTATATCAAAATAACAATTTATGTTCAAATATAACACCATGATTTATTTACAATTTTCACATTTGGAACTGAACTGTGTGTGTGTGTGTGTGTGTGTGTGTGTGTGTGTGTGTGTGTGTGTGTGTGTGTGTGTGTGTGTACACGTTAAAATTCCCCTACAATGCGTAACCTTATGCACGCTACACTCCTCCATGTTGTTCCACTTCCTCCTTGCTGTCGTGTATGTTTTTTTCCTTCCCATTCAAATTCACATGCCGAGCTCTTGCCGGTTTTTATTGCTTAAAACTGCCCCGAAAGTGACATCCATTAGTGTGCAGTTGTGTCATCACCTCTTTTTGCCTCTCGTGCAAAAAAAAGGTAAAAGACGTATAAAAACGTCTTCGGGATCGGGCGTTCGGGTTTATAAGCACGTCTTTGGTATTGAATAGGTTAACAAGGCAGATCCAGATTACTTTTACGTCACGTCAGATAGGCAGATACTGTTTCAAATGACAGTAGTAGAAATGCTAATATGCAAACCCTTGTTATGCTAACACCTAGCAAGATGGGTACGAGCTACTGTATTTTAAGTGCTAACTGCTAACTATATTAGAGTTTACACGACACCTGCTAGATATTTTAAAATTGGGAGTGTCCCAACGAAATGGAAATGCTAACAAAGCTAATACCTAGCATGCCAGTGACCTGTTTGGGTCTGCTGTGATAAGAGAAGAACATCACCTTCTTCAAGTTTTGGTCCATTGTGATAACAGAAGAACACGACCTTCTTCAAGTGCTAAAATGCACAATATCACTGTGGCATGCAGAATGCTCACATGCTAACAGTTCATATACTAGCAGCTAAGAAAGAAGGCAGCTCCCGGTGCATTTTATGCACGTCATGTAGGCAGACACGGTTTCAAATGAGAATAGTTAAAATGCTAAATTACAAAAGAAATGTTATGCTAGCACCCAGCAAGATAGGTACTATCTACTGTACTTTTAAGCGCTAACTGCTAGCTAGTTTAACACTGGGAGCGTCCCAACAAAATGGAAATGCTAGCTAATGCTAGGTTTTCATTGAAGTATTTAAACAATCTGCGGTGCCCTCAAGTGATCAGGGATTGTTTCCCGCAGCAGGTTGGGATTATAATTCCTATTTTTATATTTGTTTGCCAATCCAGGAGCAGGAGCACATGCAGTGCTACAACCAGCGCATGATCGAGCTTTTGAAAAGTCGGCAGCAACAGGAGAAGAGCCGCCTACCAAAGATCCAACGCAACGAGGCCAAAACCCGCTTGGCCATGTTCAAGAAGAGCCTGCGCATCAACTCCTCAGGCAGCTCCTCTGAGGACAGAGAGAGGATCAAACAAGTACTGAAACATTTAAGGCCTTTTTAGAGAAGACAAAACTGACGGACGGCCGACAACGTGCAACACGGCCCAGCTGTGAGTTGACAGGCTGTTTGTCCCCTCTCAAGTTTTCCCAGCAGGAGGAGAAGCGGCAGAAGACCGAGAGGCTGATCCAGCAGAAGAAACACGAAAACCAGATGAGGGAAAAGATCGGCGAGTGCGATAACAACATCCGAGAGCTGCAGGAGCTTCAGGTACATGTTTGCACATCCTGCTTCTGAGTTCCTCCATGCACAAAAGTAAACGCGCCAAATGTTGCCGCTGCCACAGAATGAGAAGTGTCACCTGCTGATTGAGAATGAGACGCAGCGGCTCAAACATCTGGACGAACTACACAACCAGCAGCTGAAAGAGTGGCGGGATCGTCTGAAACCCAGGAAGAAGGTGGGTTTCCTGTTTCCTGTTTCCTGTCGGTGCGAAACCACCTTCATCAGTACAGTGGACCCTCACAACATGAACGCCATCCAGTCCAGGCTTTTGATTTCAGACTTTGTCCATTCTAAATAATGATCTGTTATATGTACAGTAAATGTAAATATCCTCTACAATGTGTCGCGTGGGCCAATAAAAAACAAGCTGAAGGCCAGAAATGGCCCCCGGGCCACACTTTGGACACCCCCTGATCTACCGTAAACATGATAATAAATAGATAATCCATAAAATGAATAAAAATAGATGGTGTAAAATAGGATTTTAGCGAAATTATTCTTTAGCCACCATTTTAAAATGACTATTTTAATTAATATTGTGTATTTAAATTCACTATTGGATATTAATTACATAATAGGGTATATCATATGTACTATTATGTTAACATTGTTATATATTATAATTACAGGAGATAAAATAAAATACGTTGTAAATTTAAAAAAAAATGAAATAACATTTCAATTATTAGTATTCACGCTTAAAATAAGAGTTTGACCGTTTAAAGCAGGGGTGTCCAGACTTTTTCCAGCGAGGGCCACATACTGATAAATGAAAGGATGCAAGGGCCACTGATATTTTCAGTAGTTTTATGTAGCTCAGGAAAAAAACTGCATTTTACCTTTGTAGTATAGGTGAAATGCTGCTAAAAATGACATAAAACAAGTTTATTCTTTTAAAATTGCGACTTTTGTTCTTTATTCAATTATGACTTTTTTTCGTAATATTTTGGCTTTATACTTGTAAACTTACAGCTGTTTTTTCCATTTCTGCTGTTTTTTTTTTTATTTTCCAATTATTTCATTTAAGTTTCCTCTTGTAATTTTCTTCTTGGAATTATAACTTTATTCCCATAATATTTTTATCTTTTAAAACAATTGTGTATTTTTTCTTTATTTCAACATTGTTACTAAAACGATATTTTCCTTCGTATCATACGTTTATTCTGGAAAAATTGCAACCTTTTTCCCCATTTAGAGAACTTTTTTTCCCTCTTAATATTTTGACTTTCTGCTGTTGATTTTTTTTTTGTATAATTTTCAGAATATTTCCCATGTGATCAAATTTGCCCCAACCGAAGTTCCCAAAAATTACAACTTAAAAAAAAAAAAATTCTTGAATATTTCAAGTTCATGTTACTAAAATGACATTTTTCCTCATACAATTACTTTATTCTTGCGAAATTATGTAGTTTTTTTACAACTCTTCTCTTAATATTTTTTCCCCATTTTTGCTGCTGTTTTTGGTTGTTGAAAGTTTCCATGTTAAATTGCATTTTTAGAGTGTGCTGCGGGCCGATAAAATCACAGCCGCGGGCCGCAAATGGCCCCCGGGGCCGCACTTTGGACACGAAAGTAGTCGATTTACTTTCACACCTGTGTGGCTAAGTAAGCCACACGATTAAAGCGCTTAAAATGTTACTTTAAACATTGCGTGTCGAGTTCATAAAGAGGTTTAGAGGTGACAGTTTGACATTTTTGGGATTTCCATTAAGAGTATTAACCCGGAGGCGAAGTCTTAGGGTTTTTCTGGGCAGGTTTTGAGATTTGTCCACTTTTCTTGTCCATCGCAGGCGCTGGAAGAGGAACTGAACAACAAGAGGAAAGAGCAGGAAGCGTTCTTCCGGATAAATGACGCGTCAGAATTCCACAATCTGGGGTCTGTCAGCAAACTGTCCAAGTTTGTGCCTTATCCAGACTCGTCCACCACATAAGCACCACACCTCCTCTTTATGTCCTTACTAACGTCACGAAGCACATATAAGCACCGTAACCCGTATTGGTAGGATCATCTATCATGCCTTAGCATCTGTACACCGGATCATTGACACCGTTGAAGTTGAAACACCCCAAATCATCAGTTAGCGTGTTCATACTGAGGTGATTTTTATTAGTTAAAAGTTGTAAGAGCCCACAGAGGGATTGCCTTTTTTGCAAGTTGCATTTATTAACAATGACCGCCTCGTTTTGTCAAGGCATTTATGAAGCTCCCAAAAGTATACGTAAAAAATAGTTTACATTCCCGTACGCTTTACTATTTAGTTTTGTCGTAGCGCTGCCAAATTATGTCTTATTTATTTTTCCTGACAATTTAAGCTAAATTCATCACTGTACGTTTTAATTTAAATAATTTTCAGATTATAAACGGCATATGCAGTATATTTTAACCAGACGTTAGTGGTATTGGCTGTGGCTTTTCTTTTAAATTATTATTCAGGACTTTATCTTTACACACAAAGGGAGAAGCGATGAAGTCATGTACGTCGATAGTTATTTGCCTTTTATGTTTTACTGTACAAATCAGCCACACTGGATGGAAATGACTTAAAGCCAAAGCGAAGTACTGTTGTGTTTGTCGGATTGACCCATTTAAAACGTGTTGAGTGTACATTTGTGTTGCAGTCATTCAGCTGCGTGCTAACCAAAGTGCAATATTACTTGTTTATGTCTTGTTTAGAGCGCAGAGGTCTATATCTCCTTTACCCATTTTGGCCTTCCTATTGCACTGAGGAGGAGAATGCGATGAGGAGTCGCTCTTTATAAAGGATGTACAAGTCCATGCTTCCGATTAGATGATTTTCAAGGGAGTGCAACAATTCATTCTGCTGTAAAACCACCTTGCTTGAGTGAATGCGTTTTCTAGCAGTTTGCCATCAATAGTTAGGTACATCTTAACTCCGCGCTCCTTGATTAAATGTGTGTTATTTTCGGTTGAGGTTACTGTGTCACGCCGTCTTCCTCCCTGCCTCAGTTTGGATAACAAGGAATGTATGGTGGCTTGTGAGTGTGAATGAAACTGTATCAGAAGGAACCACTGTTGTAAATATCTAATAAATGCAGATTTTTTTTAAATTACTGGATTGTTGACTGGACAACTGATTACTTATTTTTTTAAGTTACAAAATGGTGCATACACTTTTTACCCTTAGCCCCCAAAACAGTCCCTCTCATAAGGTTTTTCACTTTCACCACATCAGATCTTTTCAACACATTCATTGTTACAGCCTTGACGAGGTCAACTGATGTGTTGCTAGGGCTGTGAAACGATTAGACATTTTAATCAGATTAATCATGATTATTCACCATTAGCAACTCATGATTATTCACCATTAGCAACTATGTCTGAAAAAAGCCCATTTTTAACTGTATTTAACAGGATTACTTATGTTTGTATGTATTAACAGCTCCAAATGAACCGAATATGTCAATCAAGCTAAAAGATACCGGTATACGCAAGTCAACACTAGTCTCTTTAATAGCAGAACATTGGAATCACACTTTAAAATGTGCTGTTATGAGGAATGGGGTTGCGTTAAAGACCACGTAATTTAAGGTCAATTTCAGTGTATTTGTCAGCATAAATGTAGCGAATTGTACATCCGAATTAATAGATACGAAGTGAGTAGCAAGAAAATGTTTATATAGATACACACACGCACACATTATAAAGCCGTTTTTGTGATGTTCGTAGTGTCCCTGAATGCATCTCGCGGTCGTGTAATGAGAATGAGGAAGTGTCGTTCCCAGGAGAACGGACCAGAGGCGTGTGTGAGTTGGAGATACATCCAGTATATGGTGTTGGAATTGTACTGCTGTTGATGTGTTCAGGTCAGGATGAAGTTATAAAAGAACGTCAGACTGTGTGTGTGTGTGTGTGTGTGTGTGGGGGGGGGGGGGGGGGGGGGGGGGGGGGGGGGGGACCCGCCACTCTGCTTCGAAGCACAGTGGAGAACTCCGTATGCCGTCATAACAGAGGCGTGCTTGCTCCGGTGTGCATGCGTTAATTACACTAAAACATTTAACGTAATTTAATAAATTAGTTACCACACTTAACGTGTTATTTTTTGACAGCTCTATTACTTTTGGAGCCAATGTGTTTTATTAAAAAGTGCACTTTTTACCCTTAGGTCCCAAATGGGCCCTTTTATTTATTTAAATAAAAATAAAAAAAGATTGGTGTTTTGGTGCTCTTTTTGTCAAAAGAAGAAAAATCGGTGAAAAGTGGAATATGAGTGCTGTCCGATAACCAGCTGGCATCTGCGAGAGAAGACGTCTTCAAAGGCCTCGTCTCCTTCAGCCACAAAATTGCCTTTTGGAATTTGAATAAGAGCACCAAACATGGGACATTGAAAGGTGGAAGAAAGTTTCATTCTTTGATGAGAAAAAATGTCCCATTGACGGTCCTGATGGCGTCCAATGTTACTGGCATGACAAGGAGATCCCACCCGAGATGTTTTCCACACGGCACAGTGGAGGGGGCGCCATCATGATCTGGGGTGCTTTTAAGTGGAACAATGGAGCTTCAGGTTGTGCAGGGGCGTCAAACAGCAGATACTCAAACGCAGGGGGGTGTTTGAGCTATGGTCTTAAACTTTTGATCAGCCTATTTCAGTTTAATGGTTGTTTTGCAACAAGTTTTTTTTGTCTCACTACCGTTTCTCCTTTTTGCATTTTGAAGCTCTGCTCCTTAAGATCCAATCGTGCAAAATGTAACGTCTTGCAATTTTTCAACTGGTCTTAAAATCTTAAAGGAATGTATTGTTTGCAAAGCTTGAGACATGGTTTCATATTATCTCTGCACAAGAAAAATGACCAATAAATGCACCAGATCTGAAAAATCTGAAATGTTTATTGACTTAAGATTCAAAAAGTTAAAAAACCCAAAAAAAAGTGACAAACTTTACAATACTGCCATGATGACCACCCATACAAACAAGTACTGGACCTGACTTACCTCACAATCACAACATTAGGTGCATTTATGCTGTTTGTTTTAGAGAATTATTGCAGTTCTATGTCAACATAACGTAGCGACTCGCATTTTAAAGTCTTGTCTGATTGTCTTACATGTGCCAATTATCCACTTTACTAATTGGTGATGACAACCATAGATAGAATGCACTAGGTCCAAACCCGCTTCCAACCGCTCATTGAGCTAATTCTTTCTCATCTTCGCTTCCTGGTTCCTTCATCAGTACAGTTTTTAAACAGTCAAAAACATTTAAGATAGTCTTTACAATTAAAAAATAATTTTGATACACTGACCGTGCTTGAGACCAGTCAAGCCTTAATGTAAAACTATTTTATATATTGGTCACACGCACTTTGTTGTGTGAAAATACTGTAAATAATTGCACCGGTCACCAGGTCAGACACTGAAAGACACACCCCACCAGTTCTGATGTAGTAAACATTCCCAATTATATTTCCTCATATAGTGGTCCGGGGCATTTATGAGGATTATGGATTTATTTTGGAGGAAAACTATTTTTACAACTTCATAACAGTAATATGTGTCCCTGGAGCTTGTTTATGAACACCAAATGTGAGAAAAATCTATTGTCTCGAAGAAAAAAATAGAAGGCGGGCTTCACTACACATATTAAAATAAAGCCTTTACGTGAACAACACGCCCGACGATTAACTGAAGCCCATCGTCGATTTGCGAGGCCATTATTTGAGGAAATATGACAGCCACCTTTTTTAGCATGTGCAATACTTTGCCTGACCGCATGTACAATGAGTGAGACATACACGATGTTACACATCATTGCAACATTGAACAACACATAAAAACGGATGAATACGCGTGACTCATGTAAGAAAGCACTTCTACTTGGCAACGAGAACTCTTGTAGTGATTTGCTGTTACATAGCATTTAAAGCCCATTAAACTCCACTAACTATTTGGCCACTACTGGAATGTTTGTAAAATATTTGTACTATTTATTTTTTTTATGGTACAGTAGCCAGTGGAGTTTTGTGCCACCCTCAAATTTACTACCGTCTGACACCTGCGCATGTCCAAAAAACTGCTATTATGTCAATATTTTTCCCCCTGTAAATCTTTTCAACTTCAGAAGTGCTGCAAAACTTCCAAAAATTGAATAAATCATCAGGATAATATATTTTTTTAATATTAAATTTGAAATTATTTGTTACAAAAGCCACAAAAACACTATTTCCCAACTATTATAGTTTTTGGAACTATGATATATACAGTATGTGTGCATATAAGGAAAATAATTGTGATTTTTGGAATAAATAATCCATAATTCAAACACAAAGTGACATTTAGAGGGTTAAAATCCTCACAATTATTGAATGTTTGGACATTTTGAGCACGTCTGAAATTGGTTAAGTGAAAAATATCGATGCTTTGATTAATTGACAGCAGTTTTTCGAACGTGTTCATTTTTTTTTTGCCACAAAGGCGCAGAGAGGGTGCAAAGGTTTCTCAGAAAGTTTGAGAAAAATTGTACAAAAACGCCCGAGGATGTCTTAAGGGTTAATGTTGGCGCATCACACCATAGAAGACATGAGTGGAGTGAAGATTAGTTGTAATGCTACGCTAACACCTAGCCTCTGTAATGCTAACACTGACAGGAAGCTTCTAATAAAGTCATAAAATGTATAGGTTATAGAAGTAAACATCACAAAAGCCCATGTTTATTATTGCTGGTTTAGTTTAAGTATAAGAAACTGTACCTATAAATTAAAAAAGCCTAATCGCTAAAAGGTAATGTTTTTTTGTCTACTTATGGTTTCTTGCTCAAGTAATTCGAAGGGATCCAGCCCTCGACGTCTTCTCCTACATTCTTGCAGAACCACCAGCCGTTGCTGTTTTTCTCCAGCACCTCGAAGAGCGTCCCCACCTTGAAGCTGGATGTCTGGTCATCCCCTTCGAAGTCCGCCACGGCCAGATACAGCTCGTCCTTACTGGGCTCCTTAAGCAAGGGTGGGAGTTTGTCTCTGGGTGGGCCAGGCTTGTCACTCTTCACTTGGGGTTTCGGAGGAATGGGAATTTTATTCACTTTGGACTCTTGAGAGAAGACCTTTGGTCTAGGGGGTGGCTGCCTGCTGAGTTGGGGTGGTCCCGGTTCTTTAGAATCAGGCTTGAGCTCGGAAGGGCTGGACGTCTCGGCCTTCTTTGGAGGGGGAGGTCTTCTCGGAGCCAAGGCCGGAGGTCTCTGAGGGGCCTCCTTGTGAGGAGGCACTGCTGGTTTCTCCTGACTGTGGCCGTTCATGTGTTTCGGAGAAAATTTGGGTTCCTCGCAGTTCTTGCCGTTATTTAGAGACGACATATGAATAGGTGATGAGCTATGAGTTGGACTGCTAGGGTGGGAGCCAACCGCTGGGGTGTCGTTCTGAAGGTTGGCCTCCCCTGAGGCGGAGCTGGGATCTACAGGTTTTGAAGGCCTCAGCTTACTTCTCAGGTTGGTGATGTCAAGTTTGTTGTCTGCTGCTGGTGCTGCCTGTGGATCCGGCTTTGCAGCTGGAACAGGTTTAGGTCTGATCACCGGTTTGGGCTTCATGAATATAGCTGGGCCAGTTGCCTCTGGTTTCTCCTCTGGGACTTCTGACTTGGGTTTTGTTGGCTGCTTGGGTACCGGCTTCAGGTTAAACTTCTTCACCTCTTTGGCAGAGACCTTGTGACCACATTCAAGACCCATCTCATTCCGAAGATGAAGAGCTTTGCTCTTGTCCTCCTTCTTTGGTTCTGGGGTTTTCTCCGGTTTAAAAGGTCCTGACTTTGGTGGAACCATTGGTATGATGACCCCTGGCACTGGAGGTTTGGGGGGCAAAGGTTTGGAATTATCGGATCTTGGTTTCTCAGCCACCTCCAATTCAAAACTCTTATGGATGGACTCCCTTCGCGGTGGTAGAGCTGGTTTCTCCTCAGGCGGCGCTACAGGGGCAGGAGGTAACGGTCCAGAGAAGGCAGAACCCTTGACAGCGCTGGACTTCCAGTCCCTCAGCTTTGGGCGGGCACAGGACTCGGGGGCTGCGGTCGGTTCATCTGGTAAAGGCTTGGACCAGCTATCATCTGTTCTCTGAATATGTGAGGAACCACTGTCCTCCAGTCGTAGCTTCTCCATCTCATTGGGAAGAGGTGCCAGGAAATTGGGCCTGAGGGCGCTACTTGTCTTCTTGTACTTATCGATAAAAGTAGCCGGGGCCCACCCCTCTTGGTCATCTATTTGGATGTACCACCAACCGCTTCCATTCTTCTCAATCACCTGGTAGATACAAATGAGTCATTTTCGCTCGGTATTTCACTAAATTACCAACAAAGTAGATTGTGCTGCATTTACCTCCACTTTAATTCCAGCCTGAAAGCTAATCCCATCGGGAATGGTGGTCTGGAAGTCCGCAATTGTGTAGAACTCCTCCTCAACTTGAGGCGGACCAGGCGGCTTGGGAAGGTTTGTACCACGTGGCTGTGAAAAGGCCCAAGTTGTTATGTTAAGAACAATAAAATGAGTTTGCATGCAAGGTCATACCAGTATACCGTATTTTTGCAAATAAAGGCTATTTCCTCAACTGACGGTGTTTATTTAAAGTAAGCCATTTACTAGCCATTTACTAAGAAATACATAATCAAAAAATATGAATTTTGTCATTTTTTTCTTTGATTTTGTATTAGAAAATATTTCTCCAGAAAAAAACGGGGTATGAAAAAGAGGGGTCGTCATATATCTGGGTCTATACGGTACCGACGCTGACAATTTTCCCGCTTCTGGTTTAACATCAGAGCCGTAACGCGTTTCCGCAATATCCCGCTTTACAGGGTTCTGTGTGAAATCCACACACAGACGTAATAAAGTCCGGCTTTACTGTTAGGGCTGTGACGATACCAATTTTGCGGGATCTAATAATGCAGTGCAAGTGAAGGCTGAACTGTGCTCTGGTAAAGTTGCAGCCACGGATTTGCACTTGCTACACAACTGTAGGACCAAGCTAACGTTTATCGGTTTACTGATGAAGTGTTTCTTTTCAACACAGTATTGCCTCTGGTAGCTGAAACATAAATAGAGGTCTAAGAGAGGTGAGGCGTTTGTTAAATTGCATTATTTGGCGCGTGGCCACTATTTGTGGATATACATTCATTTAGGAGTCTTACTATGGAGAGGTCTCTACGTGGTGGAGGTCTTTGTCTTAGTCCCACTTCTGTAAACAAAAACAGTTGCATTACTGTTGTGTATGAATTACAAAAACTTCCAGCATCATCTACAGTGACTTGTTACTTTTGTTTTCGGAAAAGAATGAGAGTCTGTTTTCTTTCTGGTTCTCTCGCCTGGCGTTGACCAAATGGCTCTGCTTGGAGAACCCGTCCAAGTCGTTGGTACTGGCGTGTGCTGCAGCGCCCGCCGCCTGCTTCTGGCTCTGAATGTCGGCTTTCTTCAGGTAGGAAGCCGGGGCCCAGCCCTCGCGTCCTTGGTACCTGATTGGACGAGAAAGTTTCGGAGAGCACGTATCACTTTGCTTCTCGGTGGGCTTGTTGTATAAAAAGCACAACACGCCAAGAAATGCTGATTCACTTGTTGCTCGGAAGAATATGAGGGTTCTGCTGCCTCGCCCAGCAGATAACGGACAAGCAGAGGTGGCAGAAACAAACACACACTAACAAAATAAATCGAAAAACAGCACCATAACGATTATGAGACAAGGTTACAGTGTTCCCTCGCTCCATCGCGGTTCACCTTTCGCGTTTTGCGGATTTTTTTTGGTGCAATTTTAGTGCTATTCTTTTTTTTTTTCCTATCGTATGAACGCTGTTAAAGGCCGAGCCTGGCCCTTTAAGAAGAAGTGCATTGTGGGAAGTTGAGTGTTGTAGTTCTGTGCTTTATCACCGGGCGGCGGTGTCTCTCTATTCTCTCTCTTCTGTCTGCACCGCCCATTGTCTTCGGCGTCCTGATTGGCTGTAGACCATTGTCAATCAATCTCCTTTGTGCCGTCTCCTGTTGCGGTCATGGCTACCAAACTAGCTAACCGTGTGAGCTGCTTGCTAACCGGCAATATTGTAAACAATAGAAAAAACAGAAAAAGCTAACCGTGTGAGGAAGGAGCAATATGTTTTAACAAGGATACAAAAACGCTACAGCCGAACGGCGCCAGGGTGAGGCACGGTCAGAGGAGTGAAACACACTGAGTCACTTAATAATTCCTTGCGTCCAACCGAGTAGGTTGGTCATTAAAACTAAATTTGAACTTTAAGAGGTTTCAAACAAGAGAGAAATGTGAGAAAATGTGAATGCCTGTCTGAGAAAAGTGTACAAAGTGCATGGCGAGGGGTTTTACAGCCTTAAAACATATACAGTAAGAATTGTAAAAAAATATAGTTGGCTACTTTGAGGATTTCACTTATTACGGGCTATTTTGGGAACCTATCCCATGCGATAAACAAGGGAACACTGTATACCGCAAATGAATTACGACTCTATATTAAATTTAACAGTGGCATCTGGTGGGGCAACCTTTGTTTACTTTGTTTTGTAGCGCGACGTGCTATACAGAAAGATAGCATGTAAGGCACAAATATTCACAGCGCAAAGGCAGTCTGGAACAACCACACTGGAGCAGCTGAGGTTGTTGAGGTTATGGTTCTTGCCCCAAGGCATTACACGTGGCAATGTGGGAGTGGCTGCTGTTCCACATTCCCCAGCCATGTAGCGCCGGTACCACCTTCCAGTTAAATGTTTTAAGTCTCCGCTGCGTTGACAATACTTTTTAAACAGTGCCACTTATCAGTATGACACACCAACCAGGCATCCAACCCACTTTTTATTCGTTACCCAGAAAGTTTAATAAGACATTATTCATGTTTAAAATATACTAATATGTCTGTGACGCTATCTTTCCACTATTTTATTGGACAACGAACCATATTTGGTAAGTAGGTGCAATATATTTATATTAAAATAATATATAAAAAATACATAATTCTAATAATATATAAACACATACAAATGTTCCTAAAATTATATATTATAAATATTGTTGAGAATTTTGTATTGTACATGTATAAATACATGTATAAATATTGTACAACATTAATTTTTTTTTTACAAAAATAAAAATGTTGTAAAAAGTCCTACACATACTGATGTTTACATTTTACATTACTTTAATAATGTGTATTGTATTTGTTTGTAATAATTATAATTGATGATGATAATAATAATAATAATAAGACCTTATGATAAAAGTCGAGACAATATGGGGTATGAAAACATCCACCATACCAGTAGTCATCTGTGCCCTGGGTGCAAAATGGCTAAACAAATACTGTACATAAACAAGATACCAAACAAAACTAACACCTACATCCTATCCACGAAATAAGAGCTTCATGGGCTCCTAACAGCCCTAAAAGTCCTAAACTGGGCCCTGGATGTAATCAGAAGAAACACTGAAAATAATGGACAAAAAGACAATAATAATAAAAACAATATCAAAGCCCTGTTAGCAACAAATTATGTTGGTAGAGTGAATTACCTGATTTTCCACCAACCCTCCAAGTTCTTCTGAATAACCTCCACAATCATTCCTCTCTCCAGGTCAATCTCATCCTGGTCCCGAGCCGAGTAGGGATAAATCACTGAATATTTCTCCTCTAAAACAGAAAATGAAGGCAATGCTGTAAGTTACGATGTGCAATGTACTGGATAGGATTGCTATAAAGACACAAAACTGATGCAGCGAAGAAGCTATGGAGTACAAAGCACACAATGATAAATTAAATGTTGCGTTAGCACAGCTCGCAGGGGGAATTATGAATATATTTCTTATATTGTCGGTCGGTGTGGAGTTTGCACCTGTCTGAAAAATGCAAAAAAAAAAAAAAAAGAATGTCAGCAAAGATACATTATCTTTTTAGGACACTTATTTAATAGATTTGGAAATGGTGATTATATAAAATATGTAAGAAATGGAGGCAACACCTTGTACAATGAGTAGTGCACACATGCAACAACCATGCAAGACACTTCATTAGGTACACATTCACGAATTTACTCCATAGATATTTTTGTTTTACCATATTAGACAGTTTACATTGCATTTACATTAACAATTGGTATTAATTTTGTCAAAATTGAATTGTTTGTAACCATTAATGAATCACACACATTGTATTAAACGACTGGGCAATGCGGAAGAAGCCGCAGCTCCAGCTTCCAATTCTAATTGGTCACTTTGAATGATAGACATCAATTTCGACCAATCAGAAGCCACAACATTAAATCTGTTCCGTAAACAACACCTTTAGTCAATTACAAGTTCAAAATCCCATTCGAGTTGCCGATACAAAGTTTGGCTGCTCTGTAGTAGAAGAACCAAACTTTCTACCGAATTGGAAACACGTTTGGACGTTTCCTAAAGCCCTGCTAGGCAGTACGGCTATTGATTTTTCGTTATAGGATGGCTATTTTTTCAGAAGATATCAAAGGTAAGACCATATGTTATGGATGGCTGTGGTGGTTTTTGGGCTTTTTTGCTTCCTGTATGAATCGTCACTATCACAGACTTTTAAGGTTGTTGAAGATTTAGTCTGTGGCTTTTTGGCATTCAGTACAGGGTTTGCGAAGCTGATAGCATGTTGGGCTGCAAAGTTCTGTGCCATACGAAGGAGGACTTGAATTAAAAACTAGTGAAATTAACCTAATGCGTTCCATACGAATGTTGTGCACCTGGGGTTGTTATTGTATTACATTTCTATTTTTCTATCACTTTATTTAACAGCAATGGTTGTTAATGAAGTTTTGAAGAACTTTTGTACTTTGCGTGCAAGGATTACATTTGCTGTACGTGCACACACACAGACCTTTCATACAGGACATGCCATGCACATAAAGTAGATGTGGTTGCATGCGTAAACATTTCAGGGTAAAGGGGAAGGGGGAGAAGAAAGGCGTGCGCTCCACCTTGCCCAAAGCCCGTGCTGAAAAGATCCCCTAAAGTTCTGCGCCGGCCCACGTGCCTCGGCAAAGACCAGAATCTTCGAGGCGCTGACGTAGCAGCACAGTGGTGAGGCAAGACAGGAAGTGAACATTACACCCGTCAACCCATCTAGAAACTTCTAGGTAATAGCCAGGCTTGGATTGTGTCCCTGGATGCAATTCCATTATTTAATTTTCCATTTGGTCCCTCAAAGAGATGTTGGATTTTAACAATAGCCCCAATGTGTACCTTCTTCTCCTGGAAAAGTGAAGTCATCAGGGTCATCCTGAGCCTCCAGGCAGGTGGCAGGAACCCAACCCTGGGCATCTTCTGAACTCACAAACCACCAGCCTGAACAGCACGTAATATGAAAGAAATACTGTTACAAAAGTGAGTACATGCCTCACAGTTCAACAATTTCAAATTCTCAAAGGACAATACGATAGAACGTGAACTTGGATACACTTTAGTGCCGTGTTTACCAAACTTTTTGCAGTTGCGTACTCATTCAGACATTTGACCTGAAGCCATGTACCCCCTAATCCTGCACACTTAAAAAACAACCCTTTTTTCAACTCAACTTGAAATATTGAACATAATTAATTGGTTAGTTATTCATTCATTTTCTATTGGTGAATTAATGATAATTCGTTTTATAGTAATTCCAGGTCTCAAATATTTGTCACATTTTGATAAATTTTTAAAGTATGATGTTTCTATGAAATATGAAGTCTGATTTTGGCATCCTTTCGTTTGATTGGGTTGGATTTGATCTTCACTTTTTTTGTCCACTCACGACGGCTATGGTTTAAGCCTGCTTATTAATTGAATACCAAATAGAAGGGGAAACTTAATCATGATAAAGCAGTATCCGAAATCTGAAAAATAACAACGACAAAGCTAATGATAAAGCCTCATTTTTGGGGGAATCCTCACTCACAGTGACAGGTTTTCAGCGCTGCGCCGTGCGGGGATTGGAACACCAATATAAATGGCATCTTCAAGATTCAACACTCTAAATGCACAAAATAATCATCAAACATACTTGTTTGTTCATGTGAGCAATGAACAACTTCATGCTCTGTCTCCTTTCTGCTCTGTTGTCCTTGCGCCATGAGGCGTTCAGGCACACTCGCAATTGTGCGTTTTAGGCGCTAATTGTTTTTCATTTTTATTCACATATCCCCAGTGACAACTGGTGTACCCCTGGGGGTACGCGTACCCCACTTTGGGAACATAGGCTTTAGAGTAATCTGTGTACAGTTTGTAAAGCAGTGTAGATTTACCATTAAATTCAAATGTCATGGTTTAAGACTGCATGAGTGCTGCTGGCATAAGTGAGCTGCGGTTCACTAGTAAAACATAAGATATGTGAGGTGCATTTGCAACATTTGTTTTATGTATTTTTTTATGTTTTACAGTCATTCCTTTTTATCGTGGTTAATCGGTTCCATACCCGACCGCAAAGTAGGATTCCTTATTTACAGATGGAATATTTTCATAACTATAGCATAGAAAACCTGTTTATGTCCTTGTAAATACAGTTTTTAACATTAGAGCCCTGTAGACATGAAGTAACACCCCTATAGTGACCTTTACACTCGTATCACCCAAAATAGTAGACATAATAAGAGTAAATAAGCCATTTAAGACATAAATATGGCTCGTGCTCATGCGTGTGGCTCTAAATGTTTTCCCTAGGGGCGCAGAGTGGCGGGCTGATAGGAAGTGATGTCGGGGGTTTAGGGATGAGTTTTAGCTTGGTGTGGGTTATGGCCGCAACAGTAGCCTGTGTTTTTATTGGGTATTTTTATAAAGGATTATTGTGCCTGTTGTGAGATAATTCAAATCTGCAATAAAAGCTTGCCGTTCCGGCGATCAAGTCTGGTGTGTGTGTGTGTGTGTCTCACCGAACATTGCAGTAACATTACTGACACCTAGTGACCAGTGTAGAATACTACATATCATTCACAGCGTCTTTGAATGCGTCTTTTTAATGCTAATATTTGTATTGGCTAATAATACAGTATGTCGTATTCAACCACAAAACAGCATGATTTGTCAATTAATATATTTTTTAAAATCATGATAGAGTGAAGCTGTGAAATTCGAACCGCGAAGTGGCGGGGGACAACTGTACTATTAAAAGGAGTTAATTTCATTTTGGGCTATGCAAAAGCATCCCAGTTTGGATTGTGCTCTAACATAAAGATTCTAACATCCTATAAGTGGAACTTACCCGACTCATTTTTCTCAATGACCTCTACCACCTGACCCACACGGAGGCTGATCTCAGAGCTCTCCTGCTTCTCGTAGTCCGTCACCGCCACGTACTGGTCCAACAGGAGCGGGTCCCCCGAGGTGGCATCTCCTGTTAGCGTGACATCACGGGCGCACTCATTTCCTGTCTGCTGTTTTTGTTTTTATTACGAGAACGTCTCAACAATGTAGCAAAGCCTCCACTCATCCAAGAACTTTTATTGACATATTCACCTCGACATCATTTTGGGCATCACTGTCAGGTCAACTAATGCAGGTCAATGAATTGATATTTGCATGAAAATGCCAAGAATAAAAACAATTGAGAGGAGGCTTAACTAGACTATGGAGAGTCTTCCTTGAATGCGAAGCAGGCGAGTTAGCGGACGTGATTGGAGAGACAGTGTAAAGTGGAAACAAACATAATAACAGGTATGGATGTTAGAGAGATTATTTAAAGGTATAGACTGTTATGCCAATTATAATCCAGCACCACAAAAACAGACCCACCACCAACACCATGAAAAATATGAAATCACTGGTAAAAGTCATCGCAACCCACTGGTCTGGTTTCAATCCCGATTCATTCAAGCTACACTCAATTTAGCCAACAAAAGCTTATTTAAATATCATATGGCTGTGCAAAGACCAACAACAAAGGTGGAGATAGCTGAATGAACAAACACAACTCATGACGTTGCAACAAATATGACAAAATGATGGAATATTGAATTTAAGGGGTGGCATAAATTAAAATACAAGCATCCCAAATACTGCACCTCAGATGCACATCCTTCAGTGAGCAGTGGCAAAGCAAAGCAAACGCAAAGTAAGTCTGAATTAAATTTTTAAAAACCCTAATAAAATTATTTAAATTATAATGTGATTATTAAATGTCCTCAAATAGGAACCAGTGATGTTTATTATTTTATATACAGCGGTGCCTTTGTTTGTACAAATGCAGTTTTAGAATCATTTGATATATTTATTAAGGAGTTTCATGAGACGCCAATTCACGAGACGAGACGATACACAAGATTGGGTCCACGAGAACCAGATGACATGAGATTTTAACGTGAATTTACAAGCATGTTAGGTTAATGGGCGACTCTAAATTGCCCATAGGTATGAATGTGAGTGTGAATGGTTGTTTGTCTATATGTGCCCTGCGATTGGCTGGCGAACAGTCCAGGGTGTACCCCGCCTTGCGCCCGAAGTCAGCCGGGACAGGCTCCAGCATACCCCGCGACCCTGATTAGGATAAGAGCCATAGAAAATGGATGGTTGGATGATTCACAAACAATGCATGTGCGTTTTGAAATGATTATTGTCCCACATTTCACGCTAAACAACATTATTTTGAGACGGTACACGGCGGTACTTGCAATTGGAGGTGCCGCGCAAGCAAGACACACTTCCTGCCTTTCACTTTTAATGCGCACCCCTTCTCGCTAAATATAGCGACCATGGTGCTAAATTGTCAACACAGAGCTCTTCTATGTATGAGGCGTGTTATGAAACGAAACCAGTGATGCTGGAGCTTTTAAAGTTGGCGCCCAGCCAAATACAGTGTAACTAGAACCGCTTGTTGATTGAGGGTGCAGACAAGTCTGAACATCTACGTGGCTTGATCTGACGAATCATAAGTAACTCTGATGAAATGTAGAATTACTGCAGCTTCTGCCTGGACGACTGGTTTCAGGCTGCACTGTTGTTCTCACCATACGGTTTTTCTCACGTCTTTTAATCTGTCGCCAAACGAGATCTCGCGACACCCCTAATATTTATGCATTTTATCATTTTTTCCCCCCAAATAAATGATACTTGATAAAAAATAGTACATGTTAGAATACATAATAGTAAAAAATGTCCAAATACATTCCAATTGCATTTTTTAAAATTAATAATATTGTATGTATGTGATCATTTTAAAGGAAAATATGAATAATGAAACTATAACTTAATATAACATATTTCATAATACTAAGACATTGCAGTAGCACACTCTCTTTAAAATCTAACCCCAAACTGCCTTGTCATGTCCGCGCTGCATGGTGATATCACGCATAGTAAAGTCCATTACCGCCACCTGGTGGCACCACCTGATATTACTTCCCCTGACAGTGCAAAAAGGTGCCTGTCTTATTTGAGTTGTCGCAATTATTTGTTCAAGTGGTGAATATTATACTGTTATTTGAGGAAATTTAAGACAATAGCACAACCCAAGATTAGTTTTGGGCGTAGTCTGACAACAAAAATGACATGGCAAGGCATTCTGAATATGTGATGCTTCTTTCATAGTGGATGTTTACTGTGTAATATTTATAATATGTATATGTATGTACTGTATAATGTAGCCCACTACAAACTGCATAGACAACCTATGTAGCAAAGCTGTATGTAACCACACTGTACATTCAACAACTCCATAGTAGCCAATAAGTTTAAAGGTAATCATCTCCAATTCCCAAGTGCAGCTGGAGAGGGCATGGGGGTGTGGAAAGAGGTTTGGGTGGTGTTTCTCTATAGCATGACTTGCCGGGTCAACACACAGCACGACCAAGCATGACAGTCAGTGTCTTACTACCTCGCTTTAGGAAAGTAGTCGCTCTCTCCACAAACCCTGATGGAAAGGAAAATGAATGGAGAAGAAAACTGAAAAGGAATGACATGGATGCAACTTAAGAGAGAATAAAGGAGAGAGAGAGATTGTGTAAATAAAAATGTAAAAATGGAAATGAATGCATCTGAACAACTGGGGTGACAGTATTATTGCTGTTATTCCACCGCTAGAGGGCGACAATGTAAAGCATCACAACAACAGTAGGGCGTTTTCAAGAATGTATGAAAATAATAGAAACTATTACATTTACCAACACACACACACACACACACACACACACACACACACACACAAATATATACATAAATTTAAATGTGACTGACCTGATTTCTTCTTTCCTGTTGGCTCCCTGTTAAACAATAAAAGAACACACATTAAAACCAGGAACATTCGTAATTATCATCCTTTAAGACACACATACAGGATGATAGAGGTGTCATGATACACTCAGCCCATGAGATAAGACGATACACACTATTGGGTTCGCGAGAACGAGATCATAATTTAACATAACTTTTTAGAAAACTACAATGACAAAACGTATGAGCGGACAAACAGACTTTTTTTTTTTATTTAACTGAGTCACAAAACAATGCAGGTACATTTTGAAATATTTGATAACTTTGCATGCATAACCAATGCAGGAAGCTTTTAACCGCTGAACTTATTTTCCACAAATTGAAACAAAAACTACAAATGATACAAGTCAAAATAATGACAGCAGTTGTAGTTGCTACTACTGGTCATTTATGCTGATGTGTAGTTATGTAAAGACACGTGAAATAAATTGCAATAGATTAGCTGTATGTTTACGCTAAAAGGACTACACTTCCCATGATGCTTAGAGTGAAGTAGTGAATTGATAAAAGTCCTATGCAGCGATCGTGTTTTGATCTGACCAATCTCAAGCTTGATCAAATGTAAAATAAATGCAGCTCCTGCTTGGACATTAACACCGCCGCAGCCACACGTCACGAGCCAGCGAAGCTGGAAACACCGAGGTAGGTTGGATTGCAAGGTTTGCAGTGTGCGTGAAGCACTTCATGTGCGGTTCCAATCCGGCCTCAAGCACTGCCACTTCCATATTATACGTTTATTATCATTCACAGTCGCGGGCTTCTAGCTGATTGGCTTCTAGCTGTCCTGTTCTTGCGAGACAGCTTTTCTCTAAACAAGAAATATCGTCACGTTTTAATCACCCTTAGTGTATAATACAAAATTGAAACAGCAGTATGTAATGGCAGGCTTCTCAGTGGCAATATACAGTCATGGAAAAAATGATTAGACCACCCTTGTTTCTTCAGTTGCTTGTTCATTTTAATGCCTGATACAACTAAAGGTACCTTTGTTTGGACAAATATAACAACGACAACAATAATAGCTCATAAGAGTTACATTTTTTGGTAGTACAAAGCTATAGCTATTCATGTAAGAACTTAAGTGATTTTGGTTATTATCAAGAAAACCAGGGAAGCTGCTAGATATCAGCTCTTGAGTTTAAACTAATGAGCTATATTTGTTATCATCATTATATTTGTCCAAACAAATGTACCAGGCATTAAAATGGATCAATAAACTGAATAATTCCATGACTGTGCATCCAGCAGTGGTGAAAAAGCAGAAGAAGATGGATGAATGGATGGTGTGTGTAAACTGTTTCCCCGTAATGCTATTTTTGATGTAATTTCCTTAGTCTGTGTTATTGTTGGTTTTCGTCCATCTGTGATGCTAGCGTTTCTTTCCTGTGTGATCCTAGCAACAAAGTTTACCATGGCATGCAAGTCGAAGTCAATTCTGTTGAACTATCTGGCTAGAATTCTATTTTCTAAATGTATTTGTTTAGTTGTCTATTTGGTTTAGGACATTGGAAGTAAAACAACAGAACCGCATCTATTTTTAAAACATAAATAAATGATATTTCAAATGCAATCTGGTATTAAAATGCAGGACTGCTTTTGACATAAACCAGATGAACAGAACATCACTTAGGAGCAGCAAAGACAGTCTGAGTCAGTCGATGCCTCCCTATTTCTTGCCTCAGTATCATACTTTTTACTTGATCGCCTTCCTTTTCCATCTGCTTAAATCACTCATGTCTGTGTTGCTCATGTTTGGCAACAACTCTCTTTATTATCCTTTATCAACAAGAATGTTGTCAGGATCGTAGTAATGCATCCTTCAATCTCTCAAGCTGCTTACGCCTCGATAAATCCTTCGTCGCAAGTGCGGCCAGTAGTGTGCTATAAAAGGAAATAACAACCTGGGACAAGCTAGGCCATTTAATAATGGGGATTATTAAAGAGCAGCAAAGAATGCTGCTCTTTGCTTTCTTTGTAGGGGAGGTGAAATGGGGGTCAGGTCAGGTTAAGCCCATAAGAGAGCCTGGGTTACACAGTATAGAGTAATATGAATATCGATACAGAAGTAGCAGTCGGAGACGTAAGAGAGGTAGTGATATTAACCCTGAATGTGATGACACACACCCTTCTGGAAGACTTTACAGTTTTTGGTTTATTTGGTTAATGGGAATTTTTGTGTTTCACTATTATTTCTAACAAATTCTGAATTGTCTGGCTTTAGTGGTGTTCAACTTTAGAGGCAGTTCAACCTCTGGATGCCTCAGCGACTTTAGAAGAAGTGTATATTATACTTTGATACAGTTCTGAATTGCATAACTTTAGGCATTTTTTGACTTCAGAGGGAGTTTGACTTTTGAATTCCTGTGTGACTTTAGTCTGGCTACAGAGGTGTTTGATTTTTAGAAAGAGTTCAACCTCTGCATTTCTTCTTTCTATGCATATTTTTCTGCAAAATCTTGGTGGAATTGTGTGGCGTCACAGATGTTTGACTTTAGAGGTGGTTTGACTTCTGGATTTCTGTAAGACTTCATAGGTGTGTGTTTCGCAAATATATTGTTTTCTGTCAAGTTCAGAATTGTGTGGCTTCAGGCATGTCTGACTTCAGAGGCAGTTTGACCTTTGGATTTCTGTGTGACTTTAGAGGCAGTTTTTGATCAACTCCAATTGATGATGATGGGGGGGGTTGTGCATATTTGCTCCAATTGCTGGACTTTAGAGTTATAGGATTTTAGAGTCTGTTTGACCTGTGAATTTCTTTGCAACTGTAAAACTATAGCATGTATTTCTCTTCAGGGATGTTTGATTTTAGAGGCAGTTATTCCTCTGGATTTCTAAATTTCTAAATTTTATTTTTTCCTAAAATGTAGTCTTATTTCCTAATAATGTGACTTCAGGGGTGTTTAACTTTAGAAGTAGTTCAACCTCTGTATTCCTTTGCCACTTCAGATGCATAATTTATCCATTTTTATTATTAAAAAATATTGCATGTGGGTTTAGGTTTGTTCAACTTTAGAGGCGGCGTGACCTCTGGATTTTTGCAACTTTAGAGACCTGTTTTTCACTAAGATTTAGTTTGAATTCCTAGTTGTTTGGATTGAGGGTTGTTCAGCTTTAGAGATTCCGCTGGTGTGTTGTCATACATTGACTCAATGGTGAGGTCGGCCCTGATAAAGCCGTCATCACTTGATAGACAGCTGGGTCATGTGTGAATATCTGTATCAGCTCTACGTGCTCAAAGGAATGCTATTAACTGCTGTATCTCTCTTTGCACTTTCCTTCTTTCCCGTCTTACTTTTGCTATCCTGTACTTGTTGCAACACTTCTTCTTCTAAGGACACTCCTCTTCCTCTTTGCAGTTCGAAGTACATTTTCCACTCTTCTCCTCTCTGCTTCCGTCTCTTTTAAGAGAAAGTCTACAGTGTGTAGTCTTCAGTCATGGCAGGGGATTTAGAGCCCCCGTTAAATCATCTAAAGCCTCACCCCCCCCCCAAACAATGATGCTGCAATAGCATAGACAGATTTAATCTAATTTCAATAAAGACAAACCAAGGTCCTCCCTATATTGAGTCACCTCCCTCCCCTTCCCGCCTCGCCCAACATATGCTCGGGGCTTTGCATGAGGAGTGAGGAGCTATTTGTCCTTGGCAACCACCTACAGCCGTGGACGGAATACAGAAGAAACCATGTAAGTGCTGATGAGACTGAGAGGTCTGGCTGTCAGACACCATACATCAATATCAATATAGTACTGACTGCTTTCCACTCTTGCGTCCCTATTTGCATTCAGACGGGGAGTGGTGCCATTGCACAGAAGACCAAGAGTATATTAAAGTTAGGGATGAGGCAGAGCCCATCGGGTTCCAATACCAGCGTAATTCACCTATCGGAAATTTTCGATACCACCTGCAGTGATTTTTATGAGCCACGTCTGTGCTTTAATGTTGTCAGCAAGCGTAGCTAGAAGAATATCAGCAAATGTAGGCCAAAAGAGTATCAGCAAACTTAGCTGCATCCGGCCTCCTCACTCGCCGCACACCATCGCTCCGCCTGAAGCGTTCACGGCCGCACAAAACAGTCGGACATCACAAACTCTTAACTTTACACAGAACTTCCGGGTCGCTACAATATCATACTTGGCTGTAGAGAGGAATTTATTGCAGACTCATATAAAATCAACAATAATGATAATGCAGCAACCAAGTTATGTGCAGTGTTAAGAGTTCTGTGTTGTCTGACTGTCGGCAAACCCGTGACCTCATCAGGCTGAGCACATGTGTGTGTATGTGTGTGTGTGTGTGTGTGTGTGTGTGTGTGTGTGTGCGCAGCACTGAAATTGTGGAGAGAGCTGCATTTGTTAATATTTTTTTAGCTCCATTTGTTGCTATTCTTTTAGCGTGGCGGCGGCCGACGGTAACCTGTTTTGTTCAATAAAGCTATTGTTGAATTACCACTTCCTTGTCATTCTTATAGTGTCTATAGACGCGACAATAATAATAATATTAAAGCAAACAGAGCCCTGGCATTGGAATTTTATGGGCATCAGCAGATACCCAAATTCAGGCATCGGGATGCACTCCGAATTAAAGTATGTAACTTAAATTTGGTGTGTTTGTGTACAATACAGTATTGACCCGGATACGAGACGATGCCAAATAGGGGCGAAACTTGAGTATTCCTTGAGTAATTTGAGTACCTTGATAACAAAAAATAATCAAGGATTTTTTTTTCTGCTTCGAGGAATCGTAACGCGTTTACGTCACCAACACACTTCCGTCACACATTCAGAAGAATAAGCAGCTGTTTAGTTGAAGGAGTGGGAAGATTAAAGAGGTGTGGGAGCATTTCAGGCAAACAGCGGCACTTTACATACCACGATACCGCATCTTGGATGTTGCCTCATCTCCGAAGACACCCACAATGGTGTGGAAGACCAGAGACAAGGTCAATTTAACGTAGCGCAAATCAATGAGGTGAGCGTTAATGTACCTTACGAACGTAACGTTAGCCGTGTGGAGGGGTAGCTTTCGCTTAACTATGTCTGTCGAATGTGTGGCTAGTTTACGACGATGGTAACGGGGCTTCGTACAGGGTTTATTTCATCTGCAAAAAGACAGCGCTCTTAGTTAAGAAAATGGAAAATAAAAACTTTACAAGTCACTAATGGCCATTTCGAGCCGACAATACTGCATCATGGAAAAAGGTAATGTGTGTCTCACTCGCTTGATTGATGGATAAAATATCCTAATGTGCTCCACAACAGTAGGTGTCTTAATTTGAGTTTGAACACTGCAAAAACTCAAAATCCTATAAAAAATATTTGTCTTATTTTAAGTGTATTAGCAGTAATTAGTAGTGTATTTGTATTAATGGAAGGAATGTTCAGTAGAATACTCGATGACTAAAATATTCAATAGCTGCAGCTCTAATCCCAAATATAAAACAATCCTTCTTTTGCTGCAACTTTACAGATGACTGGTGTTTGTGAATGACACGAAGAAAAGCTCTGACTGGAAAAGTCATTTCGCAGCAGCGGTTGCATGTCCTAATATACTGTAAGACGTCTTTTTCAGATGTTTATCTTTTGGGGAAAAAATAGTCTTATGTTCAGGTCAATACGATAAATGGTCTGAGAGTCCAGTGCGAGGAACTTACTCTTTAGGGGGGTTGAGGTCTTCAGGTCTGGTCTCAAAAAACACTCTGACCTCTTCACACTGAGAAATGTAGACTGGAAGCTGGATGAGGGCCTGGAAGGGTACAGGATAGGGGAAAATGTCAGATTCAGTCACTCTACCACATACAGAAGAAAGCTAGTTTAATTTTCAGGAGTTAGTTTGCCATTGTTGCAGTTGTTATGGCACAAATGAACACATACAGTATTTCAAGTACACTTTGTGTTGTTCTTAAAATATGATCTGTGAAAAACTGGTGGTCCTCAACGAACCCAAAGTGGTTCATGAGTAACTCAGCGGTTGAATTTCTCTTAGTATTATTCTTCTTTTGAACCGTAATTTCCCTAGAATTCCAGCACAATTTCAGAATTTATTGACCTCCAAACCAATTTCAGACGATTCATTGTTCTTTTGGATATTTGGGAGGTACTGTAATGACCCGAATATACAGCATCATCTTATATTCGAAGGTCTAGAAATGTATACATGCATACCAACAGGTGGCTCCAAACATCTGAAGCAAGTCACTCCCACATACCAGTGACCTGAACAGATGCAGCTGTTGCAACGTTGGAAAAAAAGCGTCCCAAAGGTTGGGCAAGTTGGCAAACAACAGAGGAAGAGTTATGATGCGAAAGATACGGATGGTCCTTGGGTTAAGCCTTTTTGTGGTTACGAATGAGCTCGCATAAATTAAATACAAACGTAATGTTGGTCCGTAAACACTTGAGTCGCTCTAGAAGTAGTTAGAGCATGCACAGCGGATCCCAGGAGAAACACCCACCAATATTGGCTGCACGTTTGGTTTTGACTGTGGCAAACATCACAAAGGATTAACATTGTATCCTTGACAGTAATAAGTGGTCTTATTATTGGCTGGAAGACCAGAATCAATATCCCAGTGAGACGTATGTTGATGCACGAAAAGGCTAAGATTGTTACGGGCCTGCTAGCAAAGCTTCTTCCCGGCAAAAAGCCACAGGGATAAAGTTAAGGAATTGTTCTCTCTTTTTTTTTTTTTATTACCGCTTCATTTAATTTATTACTGTTGGGTTGAATTCTTTATTTAATACTATTTTAATTTACATGTCCTTCAAGTGTTCTTTTTAGAGTGTGACTGACTTAGGAGTTACCGTAAATTCCGGTGTGTTTAAGCTGCAGCCACAAAATTCAGAGAGAAAAACAGATTTGTCCATATATAAGCCGCAACGGACTGTAAACCACACATGTCCACCTCATAAAATGGCATATTATGGCGCTCACGAGTCCGTCAGGGCCAGTTAGCTCTTTCTTTGACAGGAGCCAATCATGAGCTTTGTAAATACTCACAATGAGCTTGTCAACAGATTGGAATCTCCGAAGGTCATTACTCAATATAACAGTCTGACTCACAGTGTCATCTTACAAAGAACGCGAAAATCATCACACAACAACTTAACACTCAAAGGTACCTCAGAAATATACAAATACCAATAAGAGTTAAAATTTTTTGTTTTACTTTTTCCCGTAATGCATTTAATCCCAGCAAAGCATTTCCCAGAGGGAGGCTGACGTCATTGCAGCAACACGGCAGGAATAACCAATGAAATGCTTTGCTGTAAAAGCACTGCTGTATAATGCGCAGTTTTCAAAGTATAAGAAAAAAATAGCGGCTTCTACACTGGAAATTACAGTAATTTAGGTATCCGACTAAATTCCGACTTACACCAAAACTTGACTTACTTCAATCAGTAACCCGAGGACCACCTGATGATCAATGAAGCAGAGTTATCAAACATCTGTCAAGCAACTTACAAATACGATTTCCATTTTCTGTTGCAGTCAGCCAGTTGCTACTTCACTGAGATTGAAAACACAATAAAAAAAAATAGCTCAATTTGTCTTATATTTGGGTCAATACGTTTGGTTTACTTAACGTTTATGTTCAAAATTTTCCTAGCAAAGATGTACCGTAGAATGTAAGTAATCCATGAGAAATGGATTTTCTTTCATGGTTCAAAGACAACGTCATGATCCTGTTCTGTCTTTGATCCCTCCATTGATCTCGGCCTTGCCTTCATGGCCCTGTGGAGGATCACTTGCACAAGACAGATGGACTCTGACAACACGGCTGCAGAAGACGACAAACAGCCATTTTTATTCTTGTCACTGCCTTTCTTCATCTACTCTTACTTTTGTCTTTCAAACAAACATCCAAAAAGGGGAGAGACAGATAATCACCCAACAAGCTTGATGCCCAAAACCAGGAAACAGAATATCTCCTGCCAAAGACCTTGTGCCACGCCCTCTTCTGCTGTAGCTGGCAGGCAAACCTCAATACTATCCATCAAGCTCTCTCTATCTGGCCTCTACCTTGGGTTTTAATACTCTTAAGTGTTTCTCTTCTGTCCTTTGAGGGAGCACAGTGTCTCTAACGTCAGGACTGGCAGCTATGGGATGGAAGCCAGACACCCAAACTAAGGTGCCCTTGTCCCACGTGGTACTTGCATACAGAGTTGGTAAAGCCACTTTTCCACTAGCTGAATGGTCCAAAATAGACGCTTGCTGATTCATAGTGTAAACAATATTGCTCATTCACAGTGCTCCTGAGCTCAATGCTTGATTTACGGGCCCTCACCCCCCCAACGAGTATGTCTGGCCCCACGACTGACGGAAAGCACCGCACAGTCCATTAGGTCAAAGTTCACTGCTAACCTTGGATTTATGTCTTTCTTCTTGTCAGTCCATGGCCCGTCCCCTCATTACGATGCTCCCCAGGGATGAGACGGGAGGGAGAGAGCGGCAAGCGTACATTACCGCAAATGGACTTTATGGGTGTTCTTTACAGCAGCTGGCATTAAGGTAATTGTGCGTGTTTGTACGCGTGTGTGTGTGTGTGTTTTCAAAGAACAAATGGAATGAGAAGTGAGATTACCTCCGCCAAGCATGACGCAGGACGCTATGTTGTCAGTATACCAGAACTGTGCAATGAAAAACATGAAAATTCAAATGATTTTTTTTTTTTTTTTTACTCAACTACAACAAACAAAAGTTTTTTCTTTGTTTCATTACTTAAACAAACTTTTTATTGGACAGCAACTTACAGTACTACCTCTAGGATTGAATACTTAATTAATGGAATTCAACCGACAAAAGGCCTCTGAAGTCACACAAAACTTCAATAGCCGTGATGTAAAATTAGACGCGAAGCCCAAGCCCTAACCCTAATCCTAACCCTAGCCTTAGCCCTAATACAAGTACTTGTCAAACAGCAACACTTCGTTTCAAAACAACAGGTAGAGAAGTCAGTCTTCATACCACTATCATGGCTTTCCGGCATTCCCTTACACACAGACGCTGCCCCGCCTCTGATACTACCTCTGAAGGTGTAGCATTGCTTTGTCAACTTTTTTTGGTGTCATTTATACAGAACAATGACTTTGAAAAAAGGCAAGGCAAACATACTGTTATTGCTATGCCTTGGCAGAAGTCTGCAATCTTTTAAGAGCTCTTGTTTATTATGGTGTTTTGCTCACAAGCATCATCTGGAACTCACACTGGATCAAGCAGCGTGTGACCTCATCCTAACTCAGCAGTTTAGCAGTTGATGTATGCAAAAAATAAACCAAAGTCTGTGTATTTTTTTATGTATGTTTTTCCTGACTTGAATGAAAACATAAGATTTCCCAACCGGGGGAATTCCACACGACTCAGGTTAAAGCCTCAGTTGTGCGGAGAAGGTCTGACTCAGCACTTCTCCAGCATCAACATGACGTTCCACCTTGTCAACAGGGTGGATGAAAACAATTTATTTACTTAAGATGTGTTTTTCACAGTTAAAGCTTGTTCTATGTGTGGATGCCAATGGTGCTAAAGGTCCTTCCCATAAATATCCACAGGAAAAACTCCCCTAAGGCAAGATGGTACATTTAAATACTAAAGTCAAAGCTACCGTCCTCCAAGTTCCCTTCTCAGAGAGGTGGAGGGAGGTGTGAGTAGTTTAAGCCAACTTGTAAAATAGAAGAAAAACACCACCTATGCTGACTACAACCAGCTCAGCACCACCAAACTTTTGGCCTTTAGATTACAGTGCCCTCCAGAAGTATTGGAACAGTGAGGTCAATTTATTTATTTTTGCTGTACACCGAAAACAACTAGGTTTGATATGAAAAGACGAATATGAGACCTGAGAGCAACATTTGATCTTTTATTTTCAGGTATTTGTATCTGGATCCGATGCACAGCTTAGAAGATAGCACCTTTTCTTTGAACCCACCCATTTTTCAAGTATTGGAACATGTGATTTTGTTGCCCAAGTGTGCTTATTATATATTATAATCAATACACAGCACTGAATGTCTAAACTCAGTTTCAGAGTGGATAGGATAGGTATTACCTGTGCATGAAAAACAATCAATTGTGAACCTGAGAGAAGATGGGAAATGAATCGCAACCATTGCACGAACATTGGTTATAACGTGTACAGCCATTTGGAATGTCCTGATGAAGAAATAAACTACTGTGTAACAGACGTAGAACAGGTAGACCAAAGAAAACATCAGCAACAACCTGCAAAGGGCAGGAGCGAAGGTACCACTATCTACTCTTCATAGAAGACTTCATGAACGAAAGTACAATGATTACACCAAAAGAAGAAAACCACTCGTTAGCAAGAAGAACAAGAAGGCCAGGCTCGAATTAGCCAAAAGGTGTACAGAGATGAACCTCGTTTCTGAGGCAAAAGTTTGATGGGCTGATTTTGGTCTTTTGATGTCAAACCCAAATGTTTTCAGTCTAGAGCAAAAATAAAGGAATTGGCCTCACTGTCCCAATACTTCTGGATGGCACTGTAGACAGACAAAAAAACGGATGCTTTGTAGTGCAACAACTTGAGAGTCCTGACCTCAGTCCTATTAAGCAACCTTAAGATGGAGTCGAGAGTCACACTCCAAAATCTTGCATAAAGTCTTCCCAGTTGAGTGGAAGCTGATGTACACGACAATAAAACTGGTCAAAGGCTTTAGCATCAAGCTTAATGTTTTCCTTTTACTCGAAAGGCAGCAATTAGTTGCAAGCTATTGGTATGTTTATGGCTGCAGCTCTGCTCCAGTTGAGCCGAAGCAAATACTGTAGTGCATTTTTCGCTCATTTGGGAGGTGATTACTCTGTTTGGACAAAATGGGTGCACAAGCAAGTTAGGAATGATCTTCCCATGGTAAATACTGTATTGACCAGAATGTAAGTCATTTTCAAGACCCGTTGAAGTAAAAATCAAGTCAAAACCGGTTGATTGCGATAAAAAAGGATATCATATTTCTTGCAGTTGATGACTTTGCTTTCATTGATCACCATTATTTTAAAATTAACACTGTAATTGCCAACATTTTCAGACAATTATTTTCTCTGTGTCGTGCTTGCATCTCTCCGGGTCACTGGTGTGTGTGAGTGACAGGAAGAAAAGCTCTGACATGCATGTATAAATCTCTTGACTCCAAATGTACAGTAAGACGACTCATCTTTTTGAGACATTTAATAATGTCTTTTAATAATGGGTCAATATGATAATGCGTGACAACATCAGCTCCAAAGATGGGGTGTGACATTTGGAATACTTGTCGGTTAGACACAAAAGAAGAAAAAAAAAAGTAAAATTACTTTTTTAATTTTTTTTATTTTTTACAGGCAGCAAGAAAAAAACACGAAAAATAGGCCACAAAGCAAGTATGAACATACTCCGTCATGGCCTGTATACTCACCCTGCAGTATTCATTGATGGGCCTTAGCCTTTTCATGGCCACATCTCTTATATGGCTCCTTCTGAACAGGATCTTTCCTGGAAAAAACAAAGAATATTTTACGGGTTTAAGTGTTTGTATGAAACACATAACAAACTTGAAGAACAATGAGGACTTTGTTTTTCTGTCAGTTGCCCCAAAGGATTGTAATTAGCTGGTCTTTCCAAAACACAAATTATGTTGTCACTGTCTGCGCTTATCTCCATTACTTAGTACTAACTACAGGTACAGACAAGCTATTCAACTGCAGTCTACTCCCACGGGGTGTCCTAATTTTGTCACATGACCATATGTATGTGTTTCCTTTGTTCCTAACGTACTACACACAAAAGGGGTGAACATTTGTGAAAATATGCACTGTGCGATTGCCTGTTGCCTGTGCAATTATTTTTCTGACTAATACACCGCATGTTGGCGCTGTTATTAAACCCAACGGTTTGACCCCATAAGTCGGAATGACGTAAAATTTCTCACAAAGCTCAATGCGGCCTACGAAACATTCCACTGTAACTTTAGGGTGTTTGGCCAAATCACCATGAAACACACACCATTAGGGTACTGACAAGAACAGGTCTGTAAACAACATGGCCGCCATCAACCAAAACATATACTGTAATACCAATATGTACCATATTGCCCATAAGTCATTGACCATTTGTCCAATGATTATAAAACTACATATACTGTAGCTAGCATGTCTTCCAAAGCATTTTCAACACAACCCATAGGGGGTGCCGCAAATTGCATTTAATCTAATTTGTGTTAATAAAGAATTGAAAATGACGTGTGTTTAAACAGAAGGTGCCAAATGTGACTGTTGCTTTCTGCGTCACTAAATAAATAAAGCTACTTTGCTGCACACCCAACATGTTTATTTGTTTATCTGAGTGCTTTAGCTGTTTTCTTTGAGGTGGAAAAGGTCGCAAATGAGATCTGTTTATTTGTTGGGAAACTTATTAGATGTGCTCCAAAGAACAAAACAAAACAAAAAAACAACGTTCAATGATTAAACAAATCTAACAAATCAGATTTGTCTATGAAAATCCTTACTCGAAGATAGCCCTGGTTTACAGTCATGACTGCAATATACACAGAACTCTAAAAACATTCATATGTTGGAAATTTGAGATCTGGCAATGGTATTTTAGTTTCATGATGCAGGAAGTCAAATCTGGAATGAGACCCTGAGAGCAACGAGACACTTTAGTTGTAAGACTGATGTATTTACTTGAGGGTTAGATAAGGTTTTGGAGGCCTTTGTACAGTACCACATTCATTGTACGTTAACTGTTTGTCTTGTGAATGTGAAACACATGTCTGAGCCAACATGAAGAGAACCACAGAGACAAAATGTAGTAGTCGTAGAGTAGAAAGGAGGAGTCTTCAGATTGCTGAGTGGATAGATGTGTGGTTGACCTCCTCAAAAAGACCCCAGACTAACTTGCACGACTTGCACAATAGCCACAACCGCCGGCACTGAAATGTGTGCAAAAAAAAAAAAAAAAATCACTGTTTCCTGGTATATTAATCAACAAAGAATGACAAAGAATCTCAAGCACATTTTGATTATCACAGAATCCATTCCATAGACAAGAACACTAGTAGGCGTCTGGAAAGGGGATGGCTTGAGGAGAAAGGAGTGTTTTTCTATCTCTTGTTCCACCTCCTCCTACTCAGAGTTCATCAAACATTCTGTGTGTTTTTGTGCATATATCTGCTCAATGAGTTCCAGACCTTCATAGCCTCGAAGAAATTTCATCCTAGACCTGCCAAGGTGACCCTTGGCCACGCATTGTGTTGTATTTTGCCGGTTTTGAGTTCATTCTCTGTGCCATCGCGTCACATGGGTCGCCAAAACAATCCTCAAGCTGCGGCAACGCGGACCATTAAGGCTGTGATTAGTAGTACATTATTTCCTGCCTTTATATGACTCGTTCAGAGAGTGGACAGCCCACCTATGTGAACCAAACCTCCAAGGTTGCACTCTTACCCGGTAGGAACGGAATGATCCTGCGCTTGGGGTCTTTCTGACCTCCTTCCACTGGGAATTTATCCAGTAGCTCCATCTGAAACACAAAAAGTAAGCATCAAAATCTTCCAAAAAAAAGCACAGAATAGAATAAATAGCTGCGGAAGGGTCACTTTAAAAAATGTTGTTTTTTTTAAACAAATCAGCAGTTCCTGGGCCAATAAAAGAAAATGAGTCTGCCAGTGTTTAGGAATGCACAGAACAGATGGTTGAGCCAACCACCAACCGTTACCCCCCCCCCACCCCTGGTTCATCATATCCTGCTGCAGCTAAGAACACTGACATCGTAGAACATTTCTGTTTTTGCCATTATGGAAGCGTAGTTGCGAGTGACTTTTGCAGTGTAACATTGCCTCAACTTTAGTTCTTTAAAAGTATTTGGGAGTGAAAGCAAGATAAAAGTAAGAGGACCTCCAGAGTCAAGCCTGACGCAGGTGATATATTAATAACAGCATTGTCATCTATAATTTACAGGTGCGGGGCCTAAGATTGTAGACGAGAGGAGATGCTGAATCAGCCCTGTAAGGTCAAGACACATATGCACCATCACGCAGAAAAAAGAAAAGAAATGTAGCAAATTAAGCAAAATTAAATATTTCAACTCATGGTAAAAAAAAAGAATAATACAAGATATGTTTTGTACTGTGTTAGGCCAATTTGCTCATTTTAAGTAACATGTACTAAATCTAGGATATATTACTTTAAGTAAGAAAGATAATTTGCCAGCAAAACAGGAACATTTGACTTGCCAAACTGCTTGAATCGAGTAAAATTGCGTTTTGTCATGACAAATTTTCTCATTTTGTTGTAGATTATTTTGCTTATTTTATAAGTACCATTGACCCAAATATAAGACAAATATAAGACAATGCTTTTCTTCCTGTCACTCACATACACAAGCTAAGAAATATGATACTAGTTTAATTGCAATCTACGAGATGTTATTTCACTTATACTGAAAACATTATTTTTAAAAAATATACATGTTCATTTGTATATGTTTGTCTTAAAAAAATATTTGTCCAAAAACGGGTCTTGAAAAATAGAGGCCTTCTTATATTCAGGGTTTTCTTATATCGGGGTTAAAACAGTAATATATCCCCGATTTGAGTACTTAAGCACATTGATTTAACATGGTAAATGACAAAAATATCTTCTATCTTGTTAGTCAAAAATAGCAAATGCCTTTTTTTCCCCCATATTTCTCAAGACAAACAAGAAAAATGTTAAATTCAAACTGAAAAAAAGAAGTGGACCATAAATCAGCCAAACCCAGAGACAACACATAGGAAGCAATACCCCCCCCCCCCTCCCCCCCCCTCCACCCACACACTACAACCTCTCCCATGTGTGATTGCAGACACACCCGCTCTCTGTCTAGTCTAAAACCTTGAATCTACTCTGTAATCATCAGAGACACTCAAGGCAAGAAAGTGCATCCGGTGGGAGTGAATAGGCTCACCAAAATGCCAGTTACGTCAAGCATCTTATATGAAATATTCATGCTGGATGACTGCCTCAACTTGACTTTCAGATGGCACAGAAATATGTAAGGCCAGCCAGCGGTCATTTTGATGCATCAAATTCCATATTATAATGCACCAACAATGCATATTGGAAGAGGTAATAAACTACAAAGACCAGAAACTTTCTGGTTCCTACTTTTTGTACCTAAAAGTATAGGTACAGGTATGGTATAGTCCCCAAAAGTCCATCCATCCATCAGTGCTGGTAGCCTCATGGTCTTAGCCTGCATGAGTGCTGTGACACTGGGGAGCTGCGGTTCATTGTGGTCAAAATGATTTCCAACGAGGCCTGTGACATGCTAAAGCAGAGCAGGATCCCCTCCTTTGGGAAGTGGGGCCGCATGGTGCGGAGGAGCCCAAATACACCTCCAAGGTGACAAGTGCCTTGCTGAGGAAGCTGAAGGTGATGGACTGGCCAACTATGTCTCCTCCAGACCTGAACCCAATTGAGCAACTCAAGGAGTGCAGGGAGGCCAACATACGCCAGCTCCACCGGTGATGTCATCATGGAGAAGTGGAAGAAAATTCCATGAACATCATGTGCAGCTCTGGTGAATTCCACACCCAAGAGGATTAGAGCAGTGCTCGATTACAATGGTGCTCACGCTAAATATTCACACCAAGGCCACAATTTTGACTGTGAGGTGGACTGACTTGTGTTGCCAACTATTTAGACAATAATGTCTGTCTGTTGACTCATATTTACTGGATAGTAAATCTATACCGATTTCCAAGCTATACATTGGCTACTCTAAAGTACACCCACACTTCTTTTCTACAGTGTTGTCCTTTGCGAAGATATAAAACGCTGAAATGTGAGGGCTGTACTCACTTTTGTGAGATGCTATAGGCCTGCAGTCGTCCCGCGCCACTTTGAGGTTCAAATTTTGCGGCTTCACTCGGTCATGGTTTTTCAAACATGTATCAGTTACTAAATCATGTGGTTTCATGGTTGAATACGGCCCATTATTTGTAAAAAAAAAAAAAAAATGCCTATTGAAGCAAATTGTACATGTTTTTTGCCTAAATTAAGCGTTTCAAGCATAAAAATGGCGAAATGAACTAAAAGCAAATAAAAGGCATTCAGAAAACACATTCAAGACGCTAAGAATGATATGTATTATTCTGCACTGGTTGCTAGGTGTCAGTAATGTTACTATCATGTTCTGTGAGACACACAAACGCAAGGCTTGATTGCCAGAACAACAGGTTTTTATTGCAGGTTTGAATGCTCTCACAAGAGGCACAATAATCCGTAATAAAAACATGCGCCACTGTTGTGGCCCTAACCCACACCAAGCTAAAACTCTACTAGGGAACACATTTATAATGAGACACACCAGCACGAATCTTAGTTACTGTATGTCTCAGATGGTTTATTTACGCTTATTATGTCTACTATATTGGGTAATACGAGTGTAAAGGTGACTGTAGGGGTGTTATTTCACGTCTAGAGGGCTCTAATAATGTTAACTTAGAACAATTCTGTTTAGCACGTATTAATGATAGACCAAATTAACCTCCCCGGACCATACTTGGGTCATAAACAGGTTTTCTATGCTGTAAAATGAAAATATATGATTTATAAACAAGTAATCCTTCTTCGCAGAAAATCTCTTACCACTCTCGGTTTTGGAACCAATTAACCGCAATAAACAAGGGATTACTGTATGTCGATTATTACACATTTGCTGTATCTTATCAAGGTACAAGGATGTTGGGAATTAATAGTAGTAGTGCTTAGTAACTCAATTCTCTGATTCACAGAAGCCGTCCTCCAGAGGACTATAATTTGTCTGGTCCGTATCCGCTTTAGGCCACATTAACCCTGTAAATAAAAAAAAAGATCAGACTGTTGTTAATGAAGAGCGAGAACAAATGCTGCTCTCTTTTGCAGCCTCTCAGCCCAAAGATGCTCGCATTCAGGCCACTGTACATTCTTGTATGAGGTCATTTTTTAACCCGTTACATGCAAGAATCTTATGGGAAAATATTAAGCCATTACAGCGGGATTCTTAAAGTCTCTGTTAAAGGTCAGTCTTTTACCAGGAAACATAAAACAAAGTGTTAACAAAACGCAATGCAAAATTAGCCCCCAATACGCCAATAAAACGTGACTCCTAATAATGAAGAGTTTTGAATACCTCATGTGGAAAATATGCAACAGCTGTTAAGAGGCAAGAGGCGATGTATTGGATTTTTTCCAGCAGCTTTAAAGTCTCTCCAAAAGTTGGGATCTTTTGAAGAGTGGACACGTGTGCAGCATGGAAAACTGTTCTTGGTGGCATAAATGCAAGAGGATGACCCACAGTAGAAACATCTCTCTACTTTCCATCCCCGGGCAAGAAACCAGTCTATTTCTGGGGAAAATTGTTTCTTTTATGTTGAAACAGTCATTATCTCACCATGCAGACCAGTTTGCAATGTAAACTTTATTCTAACCAGGTCAATGATCTGTGACAGATGCAACTGAGCTACTTTTTACAAGAAAAGAAATGAAAGTGGCTAGTTCCTATTCGCACTCTAATTTAGTGGAACATAGAAAAGCGTCTGGGTGCTCAGTGCAGTCTGAGACAGTCAATTAAATATCAACTGCATATACCAGCTAAGATGCGACCAAAAATAGCCCGTAGCTGAAAGCATATTGGCTAAAGGCTAGCATGAAAATAACCAGAGAAGCTTGGCATCAAATAGCACATTTTTACTATCCACTTTTACAAAATTTCCTATTGGAAAACTGTTGAAATTAGAACAATACATATACAGCCATCCCTCGTTTATTGTTAATTGGTTCCAGATCCGGCCGTGATAAGTGAACTTCTGCGAAGTAGGATTCAGTAGTAATAATTTGAAGTAGTTAGAGCATAGAAAACCTTTTTCTAAACATTCTAAACACTTTCTAAATACAATTTTTACCATTATTAGATCCCTGTAGACATTAAATAACACACCTATAGTCACCTTTACACTCCTATTATTCATTAATTAGACCACATGGCTCAACTTTAATGCGCAGGCTACGGGATCACTGAAGAGACACAAGACAGCCGCCGCTTTGAACATAGCATGATACCGAGCTAAATAGGTAGCCACCAAATTATTTATTCTAACCTTAAGAAAGGATTTCCAACGGAGTGGGGGGAGAAGGACAAAGTAAGAAGCCAAAAACATACCACTTACACACGGAATGGGAGGAGAACTTTTTTTCCACTCGATCATGTCAGACACGCCGTGGCTAACTCCATGCAGTGTTAAGGTAATCGAATCTAATGTCATGTCTCATCAATGTAACATTACTGACGCCTACTGACCAGAATACTACCTATATATTGTCTTTCAATATTTTTTGACTAATAGTCCATAGTCAACCACGAAACAGCGGTCATTTATTAATTAATTCATTTTGGAAAAAACACGATAGAGTGACGGACCGATGTTCGAACCGCGACGTAACGAGGCTCTACTGTATAACTTGTAATGCGCAAATATGACAGTTACCTATGTTATCGTGCCCAACACCATGATAAAGCATTACCTGTTTAGTATCTGAAGGTTAAGTTTTGGCTGCAGGAACGGATGAATTTCATCTACCAAGTTAACTAGCCAGCTAGTGCCTGCGCTATCAAGAGCAGGGGTGAGAAAACTGTTTGACTCATCTGCCATATTGGGTTAATATCTATAATTCTAAAAGTCTACTTGGAATTATTTCTCTTACTTTAGCTGTAAAAGTGTCGTACAATATGTGCTTGGGTCCCTTTGGCATTCACAATATGAACTATAAACTACAATACATTGAAAAACAAGAGTATGGGAATGTCCCTCCTTGTTTACCTCCCAGACAACCTCCTCAACATGTTTGGCAGTTAAGCAAAACCACAGCAAACACAGCGAAACATGCAAACAAACTGTAACAAACACGCAACTCTCCAATAAATATATGCGTTTTCTGGTAATTACTGCAGCTTCAGTGTCAAAGCTGTAAAAAACAAATCTGGAAAAATTTGGCAGGACAGATTAAATATCTTAACGGGCCGTACATAGCCCGCAGGCTGTATCTTGCTCATGTCTAAGCTGGAGGAAATCAGTAAAAACTCTTGTTGACCCTAATCAACTAGCAAGGTTAACTAAAATATCAATAATACCGCCTAGTAAAACAATATACAGTGGTGTGAAAAAGTGTTTGCCCCCCTTCCTCATTTTTTATTTTGCATATTTTTCACACTTACATGTTTCACATCATCAAACAAATTTAAATATTAGTCAATGACAACACAACTGAACACAAAATGCAATCAAACTTTTGTTATTAAGGGAGAGAGAAAATCCAAACCTACATGGACCTGTGTGGAAAAAGTGATTGCCCCTAAACTTAAAACTGGTTGGGCCACTTATTAGAGATCTATCAGTCTGGAAAAGATTGTAAAGACATCTATAAAGTTTCAGGACTCCAGCGAACCACAGTGAGAGCCATTATCCACACATGGCGAAAACATGGAACAGTGGTGAACCTTCCCAGGAGTGGCGGCCAACCAAAATAACCCCAAGAGCGCAGTGATGACTCATCCAGGAGGTCACAAAAGACTTCACAACAGCATCCAAAGAACTGCAGGCCTCACTTGCCTCAGTTAAGGTCAGTGTTCATGACTCCACCATAGGAAAGACACTGGGAAAAAACAGACTGCATGGCAGAGTTCCAAGACAAAAACCACTACTGAACAAAAAGAACACTAAGGCATGTCTCAATTTTGCCAGGAAACATCTTGATGGATCCCAAAGACCTTTGGGAAAATACTCTGTGGTCTGACAAGGCAGAAGTTGAACTTTTTGGAAGGTGTGTGTTTCATTACATCCGGCATAAAAGTAACGCCGCATTTCAGAAAAAGAACATCATACTAACAGTAAAATATGGTGGTGGTAGTGTGATGGTTTGTGGCTGTCTTGCTGCTTCAGGACCTGGAAGACTTGCTGTGATAAATGGAACCATGAATTCTGCTGTCTACCAAACAATCCTAAAGGAGAATGTCGGGGCATCTGTTTGTGACCTCAAGCTGAAACCAACTTGGGTTCTGCAGCAGGACAATGATACAAAAAACACACCAGCAAGTCCACCTCTGGCTTAAGAAAAACAAATCAGGAAGGGGGCAAACACTTTTTCACACCACTGTAAGGTTGTTATTTTGATATTTCGGATCATAAATATGTAACTTCGGGGCTTCAAGTGTATGACACAACACCACCCCATTGTTAAAGATCAGGTCAAATGCAGCTCGTGGTTAAACTAAAGCATCAACTGTTTAGACCAGCTGTGTTGATAGGAAGTGGTGAATAACACTTCCTGTTTGGCCCCAAAGCTACCTCTATTTAGTGTAATATAACCTACAGTGGAAATTCTCTCACGTTCTCTCAAGTGTGTGTGGCGATGACCTGAGCTGACTGTAAAGTAGCAGGATATGATCGCAAGGGGCCTGACAGGAAATTAAGAGTGAGCAATAAGAGGAGATGAATGACTTGGATCCGTGTCATTAAGATGATGATGTCATGACTACCGCCCTGTCTCTCATCCAGAATTCACAATTACATTATATACACCCACTCAAAGGGGCAGCGTTATTTTGCTTGAAAAAACACCGGCCCGAAAACAGGCGTTCAGAACTTTCCAATAAAAGTTAATCGTTCATTTTTCAAAGACATGCAGTAAATTGCCCCGTGCCTTATGAGGTGATGTGACTATTAATATTAAACATGTTATCATTTTAGTCTCAGAGTAGAATAAAAGTTCATGTTTCGATGCATCTTGATCAATTTAAAAGGCCTGTAGTCTGATTAGGGTTAGTCATGTGTGGCATGTGCGCAGTGAGTTGTCCTCCCTCGAGCCCTTGCTTGCGTCAGATCTATTGCCTTCGAAAGAGGAAGGGAAACTAAGACGGTAATGTGATTCCCTCCTTGTGCAACACACATGGCCAGCGTGACTTTTGACAATGATTCAGACATTTCTGTGGTCATCACACAGCCATCCCTAGGCTCACTTCATTGGAACATCTTCACTCCCACCAGCATAACAACTACCGTCTTTCGTGATGGAAATGTACATACAAACTAATTCTAATGCTAGAAATTATATATCACTCACCTGCAGGTCGAAAAACTTGCTGTAGCGTCTGTAAATGATTTCTGTGCTGCCATCGCTCCAAGACACTTTGATGATGTAAACCTATGGGACAAAAATACAAACACAAATTGGTATGTCTTCCTTCCCAGTCCATTTACACTACTTCCTGGTGAAGAGGAAGTCATTATCCTGTCAGGAGGGTACTTGTTCGTGTGTGCGGACGTACGTTAGCAAGCCACTTCCTGTTTCACAGTGGATGATGTAAAATGATGGGATGCTATCATTTAAAAATCCGAGGTAGGGGAGGAGTTTGGCAAAATATCAACACATTTCTATGATGTTAAAAAGTGGAAAAAAAAAATCCTGTAGCGAAGTATTTGCGTTGGTTTGTTTGTCTGTCTGTTTGTTAGCAGGCCACTTCCTGGTTCACAGTGGGTGATGTAAGATGATGGGAGTCTACTATCTGCATTCTAAGGTTTGTTTACTTCTGTTTGGTTATTTGTCAGGCTGCTTCTGGATTCCTAGAGAATGACATAAGATGTCCCACCCAAAGAGAAAACAAATATTGTTTAACATTAATTTAAACCAGGGGTCTGCGATTGACGGGGGCGACCAGTCCAGGGTGTACCCTGCCTATCGCCCAAAGTCAGCTGGGATAGGCTCCAGCATACCCCCACAACCCTAGTGAGGACAAGCGACATAGAAAATGGATGGATGGATGGCTGGATAAACCATTTGCGGCCTGTGGTTTGTTTTTTATTCAATATAGAAATAAATTTCAACAAAAAATAGAGCAGTGTAAAGACAAAAAGCTGAAACGTTGATCCCAATAACTAATAATAACACAAAGCTTTGTCCTCAGATATATGTAAAACATTTTCCTTAGCTTTTTTTAAAAATAAAACAATATATATATATTAAAGTGGCCCCCTGCATCTTTACATTTTTCAGTATGTGGCCCTCAGTGGGAAAGGTTTGGACACCCCTCTTTTAAACCACATTTGCTTTTGTTTGTCCATTCGTTTACTGTCACATGACACTTTGGTTCATGAAAAATTACAGAAGACCTACAGAATAGACATCCAGGACTGAGAAAATTGTCTATTCTTTCTCCATTTTTATTCAGATTTGCACCAAAAATTGATGGCTTCTTCCTCGGCACATGTGACACCGCTGCACAGATTTTGGTTGTAATTGGTTATGTAATTTTAGCAGCCAAACAAACCAACCAACTACCAAACAGCAATTCAGCATAAAACCGGCAGAGGTAAATAAAGCAAGCAACAAAGGCTAAAGAAAACATTTGTGAAAGAAGTGTTATTACCGCGATGCGCATTTGTGGTATTAAACGAACTATTACTATTAGCGTCTAGCTTAATAAACACAGTCTGTTAGCTTGACCCAGTTCTTAATTATCTTCCACAAAGAATAGTGGTGACTGGAAACTCCCTGGTGACGGCTGCTGACTTCACTCCTGGACCTTGCTCACCCTTCACGGTAACATAAATCAAATATGACCATGGAAAGGCCAGCAAAAACGCTTTTTAATGCTTTAATGTAACTGTGCAATGTGTCCACTGCACGTCAGGGTGCATAAAAGTGTCCGGTCAGCACGTTTGGAGAAAGAAGACACAGATGGAAAACAGTCCTGCCAAAATGTCTTTCCAAAATCACGCACGCTTTGGCTCTTCGAATGCAAACATCCGAACATGCAGCGGGTTTCATCGGAAAGCGACCCCTGCTGCACCTTTTTTGGCAGCATAGAGTTGATCCCTGCTGATCACATGATGTCATGCACTTGCACGACCTCCACACTCACTTAAACAGAAAAGAATGATGGAGGCTCTATTGTGTAGGGGAAAGAAATGAGGCTTTGTCTTTTGGACAGTCTTGTTTCCCACACAGGGAACCAAACAAAATTCCAACATATGTTTTGTTTTTTTCCAATAGCCGACAAACAACATTGGAGCTACTATGCATAAAAGGTAGTGAGTGCATTTAAATGTTTAAATGATAAATAATGATAATGCTGGTATGCATAAAAACTTAACCGTGTACAATGATATCCAAATCAAGAGCTGTATACATAGCATATTGACTCAGTTATAAAACAGTATTCTTTCTCTTGCAAAAAGCTTGAAAAAGAGCGACTCCTCCTCAAATGAGTCCGAGCTTTTCTTCCTGCCACTCTCACACAAGGTCAAACAACTGTCGAGTACGTAATAAATAGAATGTCCTTTTTTGTCATAATCTACTAGTTGTTATTTGACTGATATTGAGAATGTGATTTACAGTAAAAATGAGTCATTTTGTGTACGGGAAGATGGGTTGTCTTATATTCAAGTTCTTCTTATGTTCGAGTTAATACTGATATCCTGACACTGACAATTAATTTGTTAAATTGGGTGTGTATCATTTATTTAATTTAAGGGAATGAGGGGGGAAATAAGGCAAAAGAGCGGCCGTCTTATATTCGGGTCAATACAATATTATTCTAATAGTGACAACATTTTATTGCCTTGTCAGTTGTTTTAGTTCGGGACTGTGTCAGTTCTTTCTTTTAACGGTAAAAGGGAAAGAAATTCAAGGGAGAAGAGGGGTCGTCTTATAAAAAGGGTCATATTATAGTCACTCAAGTCAATACAATAGTTTTCATTTTGGAATGAATTGCAGCTACATGGTGTGCCTAGTGTTGTGGCTAACGAGTGTAGTATTGCCTGAAAGTATTTGTTTTGTCTTTTGAGGCGTTTGCAATGTAATCACTTAGGAGTCCTGAAAAAGCAGGAGTCGTCTTATATTTGGTTCAATGCAGTGTTGTTGTAATAGTGAGAAGTAAAAAAAAAAAAAGGTTTATTAGTTTGTGACTGTATGATTTCTTTAAGAGTAAAAGGAGAAAATGAAGGGACATGACAAGTTGTCTTATATTCAGGTCAGTGGGGTATTTAGTTTAAGATTGTGGTTGTAGTTTTCAGTGAATTGTGGATCAGTGGTGTATTGAATGAGTGTAGTTTTGCCTGGAAGTATTTGGTTTTTTTTTCTTTGTGGGAGTTGTTGATTCCCAGCTAAAACATGCAGATGCAGGGAGGTCATAGGTCGCATGACACAATTAAATGCAGCTCAGTGACTGTACTTTTCAATATGTCACTCCCAAACAAAAGGAGTGTTCAAGCTTACTCCAAATTTCACGTGAACCGTATAAAGTGGTGTAATAGGTCCGGTTTTTGTTTTCACTATGTGACAGTGGTTGCAACCAACTAAAGTTGAATCTCTGCTGTATTTTCCTGTTAAATTAATTAATAACACTGCCGTTTATGTGTAATAGTCCCGTTAGAAGTCACAATGCGAGCATCTGGCAGAGAAGTGTAATTTGATCCTCTCTTTGTTTTTACTTTAGCCGACAGGAAAAGGGAGGAAAGCTGCAGAATGACCTGGATATGTTGCACATTTAAAGCACCAAAAGCTTTGGTGTGTCGTTTAAATCAGTCTTACGTAGTGTTTGCTGGGATTTCTCCGCTTTTGGACATCTTGCACGGTCACTTCTTGCACGGTCCTCCTTGGCATGATGTCCTCCTCAGTGGGTCCCCTCCAAAGAGATCAATCTGACGCCCTTCTGGAGCTTTTTTGTGGGGCTGAGCGATCCAAAAGTTTGCACAGTGGTGATTCTTTGGTCATCCGAGATAGGGGTCTGTTAGTTTTTCCCCCGGCAGATTGTCCTATTTCCCGTCCCACGTCACAGGATCCAGAAGAAGTTGCAGACTTCCTAGTTCCTAGCTCCCTTCTTCTTTTTGTGTCCCGTCTCAATGACGGTCTCAAAACACACTCCCAGCCTATCCCAGCTCGCCCACTGCAGCCAAGTGGGACGGTCCACTAAAAACTCTATGGACCTCCCACTCTGTCCCGCTACTAGAAGCTGTACTCATGCTTGGTACTACCTACATTTGTTGCAAAACAGCTTCATCTGTTGGCCGATGGGACTCATTACATCTTCCCAGCACATGTGGCACTTCTCTTATACTGTAGCTGATGATACAGAAGATAAGAAGGGTTTTTTTTTATACCTATTTATTCTAAGCATTGAGTGAAACATTAAAATTGATTGGGAAAAAAATGAAGGTTTGTTATAAATATCCAATCTATAATATACAGTTTATCACAGGTATCCAAAGTGCAGCTTGGAGGCATTTATGGCCCATGGTGTGTTTTTTAATTGGCCCTGGGACATTTTAGAAATAATATAAAAAAAAAAACCCAAAAAAACAGCAAAAATGTAAGAAAACGAGCAAAAAGTCACAATGTAAAGAAAAAACACTGAAATGTTGATACTAATCTCCAATAATGACACAAAGCTTTGTCTTTAAATGCAGGTGCATGCAAATTAGTATGCCAGAGTTATTTGAGTTCAGTTCAGATTTCAGAGACCAATGAAAGCCTCAGAAAGTTTTTGCAGTTCATTCTCTGATTAGAGCGCAAATCAGTACAGTGGATCAAATTTGCACGTTTTCCCTCCAAAAATATTTAAAAATGTATTTTTAAATTATTTAAAATAAAAAATATTTTAAAAAATAAAAAAAAATGTAAAAATATTTTTTTAATTCTTTAAAAATATTTTACAAACATTTGTATTTTTTTCTCCCTTTTTTTTTTTTGCAGAAAACACATCTCATTCACGTTAAGTTGGTAATAAGTTCATGTATGTGATAATAAACCATAAAAAATTATTTATTTGATGTTATTACTTATTTAGCTTTAATTCCCTGAAGGAATATACTGTTAAATGTATCATACAGTGATGCAATATAAGTGTAGAAAGTGTCATACAGTACTTAAAAAAAAAAAAAACTTAATATGCTTTTTCAAAAAATGTTATGCTGTAAATAAACTGTTGATACTGATAATAGACTTCGTTACTTATTTTGTTTAGTTAATAGCTATAATATTATTGCCAAATAGAATTCCTTTCAAATTAATTAAATAAAAATAGAGATGTAGTTACTCTCGCATAATATTGCAGGCAAAATATTAACTTATTTGAAGGCAGGGTACACCCTGGACTGGTCACCAGCCAATCACAGGGCACATATAGACAAACAACCATTCACACTCACATTCGTACCTATGGACAATTTATACTGTTATACTGTTAAATACTATAACAATAAAATACTATACTATAAAAGTTGAATGCAATAGGAATGTACAAAGTCTCATCACAAGAAAAAAACATAGTGATGGAGCTGCCACTACATTATCCTGTAGGCAATATTAAAAAACAAAGTTACTTGAACAACCAATACAAAAGTTAAAATGTATGTTTATGACATTATAAGGCCAATTGATATAGTCTTGTACAGCATTATTAAATGCATCGGGGATTTACTATACACGTTTATGTGGGTTATGTATCCAAAGCCATTTCATGAATGATGGATGCAGGTCACAAAAGGTCACTCAGATGAAAGGGGAAGGGTCAGTGCCATCACACATCTGCAGCTTGAGGTGTGAGGTGATGCCGGAGAAGCGTTCTTGCAGGGGCAACACATAACCCAGCGGGTCCCCTCGAGCCACTGTGCCGATGTAGCGGAACGGCCGGATATTGAAGAGCTTTACACAGTGCACTAGGAGAGAATTGAATGGGATCATTTCATGAATGAAATTGATAATAAAACATTAGACGTTTTTAAACATCATCCATCCTTTGACCAAGGTGTATATGCGTCATCACAGTTATATTCAGTAAGTTATTAGTCTGCTGAGCATGCATAGAAATAACATGACACGGCTTAAATTGGTCTTTTGTAATCCCAAATTGATCCTTTGAACGTTCATCTTGTAAGATGCCACAACATAAACTCAACACCATCGCTGTGTCCTCCTAATGATGTTGTTTCAGCATTATAATGCAATGTCAGAGTGAGGTAATTCGTCTCTGTGATGTCAAATCGTGTCCTCACTTTAGTCCGTAGATCAAAGGACCTTGACTGCACATGTGCACATGTGATAATGCAACCCAATTAGGGGCAGAGGGATTTAATGATGTTCTCTCAGGACTCTAATGCACCTCAGGATGCACAAATACTTAGGATCCCGGCTGGGGGTCGTCATTCGTCCTTTTGATGGAGATTTACTGGAATGAAGGCGGGTCCTCGGTGTTAAAGGCAACCGGGAGTTCAGTGCAATCTTAATCTAATCCCTTTAAATCGCTAAAACCACCACCACGTCTCCAATTTAATACCATAGCATCACCTTTGTCCTCTGTCCTACAGTCCAAGCCATGACAGATGATGATAGTTCAAGGGGTCATTGCAGATACTTACAATTCAGTGATATTATTGCGAGGTTAATTGGCAACTCTAAATTGCACATAGGTATGAATGTGAGTGTGAATGCTTTGTGCTCTGCGATTGACTGGCGACCAGTCCAGGGTGTAACCCGCCTCCCGCCCGAAGTCAGCTGGGAAAGGCTCCAGCATACCCGCAACCGTAGTGAGGATAAGCGGCATAGAAAACGGATGGATGGATGGTTTATTGTCATCTATTGGCATTATGGTTATTATTATCGTTAAATTAATGGTAGATTTTTGTTTCAAAGGCCTGTATTTACAACAGAATTGAATAACTATATCATAATTCAGTAGACCTGTCAGGAAGAATGGCTAAAAAAAATCAGTTTTGCTCTGAAGACTGGTAGCGACAGGTTTATTTTTTAAAATCAGGATTGATTATGCCCTGAAATAGGCAAAAATATGATGGAGGCACATGTGGCTAGGACTACTTTGATGTTGCTGCCAGAGAAATTAGCTTCTTTATTCAAGACACGTGCATGGTATGCTGCTTGTTGAACTCTCACAAAGAAACCGGTCTAAAGATTTGCTGAAGCCCTGCAAAAAGTACATGATATACTGTTTGCTGAACATATGAACAAGGAAGGAAAGAGTCAATATTCGTTCAAATCTGTGGACAAATGGAGATGCTATGCTGGCATCATGTGCTCTACATTGGTATACTGTGTTTATGAAATTGCAGCTACATACCAAATAGCACAACCTGAAGCATTTATTTTTGGTTTGTTTGTTTGTTTCTTAGCGTTAGCGCTATCGTTACAGTTCTTTATTAGTTCTTGCGCATTTCAAAGTACTTAAATACCGCAACTGAGCATGTTGTTTTGTGAGTTAGTTAGTTTGTTAGTTATCACAAACTTTTGACTGTAATGATGTGACTATTAGACAGAAAAAGATCTTATATTCCACAGATTTATACATCCAAACAAACAGGCAACATCAGTGACCTAGAGATATGCAACCATGACACAGAAACCTGCTGGTTCAAAAATGGGGGGTCATCTTAAGCAGTAATCCCTCATTTATCGCGGTTAATTGGTTTCAGACCACACCCGATAAGTGCATTTCTCTGATGTAGGATTCCTTATTTATAAATGTAATATTTTCATAGTTAGGAAGCATGTTTACAACCTTCTTAATATGTTTTTTTAACATTAGAACCATCTAACCATGAAATAACACCCCTGTCGTCACCGTTACACTCATATTACCAAATGTAGTAGACGTAATAAGAGAAAATAAGACATGAGACATACATAAGACATCATCACATGGTAGCATTGGAAGAGTTCCTTGTTCGTTTTTTTTACTTCCGTTTCGTTTACTTCCCTACGGTGGCTATTATCTCATCAATGTAACATTCCTGACACCTAGTGACCAGTGTAGAATACTACGTATCATGTCTTTGAATGCGTCGTCTAAATGCGTTATATTTGTATTTGAGTTTATTTTGCCATTTTTATCCTTGAAAATGCTCAGTGTAGGCCAAAAATACATAAAATGTGCTCAAATAAGCATATTTATTGACAAATCACAGGCTGTATTGAACCACAAAACAGCGATTTATTAATTCATATATTTTTTGGAAATCTGTGACTGAAGTGACGTGCGAAGTGGTGAGGGACGACTGATAATATGGTGTTTTTAATTTTCCTCCGTTACAGTCTGCATTAGTTTCAAGAGAGACAGTGATTTGATAATGTGCATTACTGGCTCCTACAGGACTGGAGTGAAACTGTATCGCAAAATGTAGTCATACTCACCGTCACTGACAAGTTTGACTCCAACGTACTGGAACCCAGTAGGGTCTTTCTGACTCACCGGACCAGCCAGAGAGCCAGAGAATGGAGCGCTGACAGTACCATAGTCAGAACATACCAAGTCCACTGCCCGATGGAGGTAATGACCTCTGTGATAGGAGGGAAAAAGTCTGTTATATTGACAGGGATCCACTGTAGATTTTGAGGTGAGAGTCAGTTTTATTCTGTTTGATGAATTTTGCAACTTGAGTTTCATAGCACTTTTCTGAGGCAGGGAGGAGCACCCAAAGCCCACTCACTGAGACCTTCTGGATGTCTGCCAGTTCTGTCCAAAGGTTCAATGCAATAGCCTTTCACTTTCTCTGATACGGCGCTCTTGTCTTGACAAACTACCTCATAACTCTCAGATCACAGAGTGAAAGAAAGAAAAAGAGAAAGACGCTTTAGGGAGAGTTTGAGAGTTGATCACAGCAGAAATGCAGCGTGAAGAATATTTTGAGTTTAAACATCGTCAGTAGAGAAAATCACCCCCTGGAGTTAAAAGCTCCACAGCCGTGCAGATCGCAGCCTCTCACTCTGTTGTTGTAGTGGCCAGCACATAGAACACGCCACGCTCCAACTATGGGACACAGTTAAAATGCATTAATGTATGATAATTTGCACTAAGGTAGTACAGATTGGTATCAGGGAAGTCAGTGTGCAGCATGTATAGTAGTATATATTTACTAGCCACTGAAAATGAATCAACACACAGCCATTATTGTCTAAATAGCTGGCAACACATGTGAGTCCACCTCACAGTGAACATGTGCCAAGCACCATTGTTATCTAGCGCTGCCTTAATCCTCTTGGACATGGAATTCACCAGAGCTGCACAGGTTGTTACTGAAATTATCTTCCACTCCTCTATGATGACATCACTGATGGATGTTAGCTTGTGTTCCTCCTCCACCTTCCTTCCTTTTGCTTGAAGATGACCCGCAGGTGCTCAATTGGGTTCAGGTCTGGAGGAGACATACCTCAGCAAGGCGCATCTCATCCAAGGAGGGGATCATGCTCTGCTTCACAATGTCACAGTACGTGTTGGAATTCATGTTTCCATTTTATGAACTGCAAATCCCCAGTTGCCGGCAGCACTCATGCAGCCCCGGATCTAGCACCACCATGCAAGACACATTTATCTTGATACTCACTTCTGTTGCCTGCTATTTTACAATAACGGCTGTATGTGGAGTTATTTTCAGTGGATAGTACATCCAGTACAATACTGCAATACAAACTGTGCACTGACTACTCTAAAGCATATTCAAGTTTCATTTTGTTTGTAATGTAGCATCTTATGTATTTCAGTCACAGTTTTTGGAGAAAAAAACATACTGGCACGGATGACTTCAAAGTGAAAGGCCTAACAAGAACACAATACAATGGGGATATCTCCACTAGCCTTTCTTCTATTAAGATGCATTCATGTGTAACCGTGTCCCCTCACCTGGCATACAGCACTGCCTCGTTGCGGGCCCTGAACACTTGTCTCTCAGGTATCGACCTTGGCAGATGAATCGGTCCGTCTGGCAGATGCCTCCCAGGCTAGTGCAGCCTGTGTCATTTCTTCGTCTCGTACTTCCTGTCTTTTTGACCTTCTTCATTCGGGTGGCAGCATCAGATCCCCTGTCGTCCGCTCTTGCTGCGTTTCTCATCCCCTTAATGGTGCTGTCAGCATTTTTGGCAGGGCTGTGAATTATTCCACCTTTCTTTGTGTCGTGTTCTGACGTACAACTTAACAGGACATCTGGAGATATAAAAGTTAGACTTATTAGACAACTTGGCTTGAAATCTCATTGTGGAATGAACACAAGCTCCCTGATAAGACAAGAAACACAACTAAATGACTATTCTTTTAAAGCGGCCTGATGCAAGTGATCAATATCTCAGCCTGAGATGCAGGCGGCTTTACAATGCTATCAAAGCCAGTTTAATAGAACATTCTCAAGAGTTTTAAATTCAGATTAAGTCTACTGCTACTGATGGAATTGCATTTTCTTTAAACTTACTCTTCCGGCAGCTCCCCCCTCACGTCGGTTGTGTCCGCATAGACAGAGTGAGTTAATTCAGTTATTCATAGTGTCTTCACTCTGACACATACTAATTACGCAGCTCAGACACACGTCTTTGCTCTTCATTAACTCCATTAACCTCAGCGCCGCGGAAAATATTTCAATGGCACTGGCCTTGTAAAAAGAACACACTGGGCGGCATGATTTAACGAAGCTGCTTATCTCCAGAAGACTTTTTAATGGCTGCCAGCCAGTCCGAGGATGGCGGACTGCGGCGTGGAGAAGCAATTTTCAACCTGCAAGTGGACTGAAAATGACTAAGGGTGACATTTTTTGTGAAGAAATTACATGTAGGGATCACAGTGTTTTACAAGTGAAGGCTTCAACTAGGATATTTGTAGATGAGACTATATTGACAAAAGACATCCTTTATAGTCAATTTATTGATTGATGTTGGGTTGGGCCAACACCTGTAGTTCAACGTATTTCTTATTTATTTGTCTTTGCAACATACTTAAAATAGTTCTATACAGCTATAGTGGCGTATACGCTACAAAGACAAAAATCCAAGCAAGATTAAATACGTTGTTATTGCGTTGATGATAAGGGAACCGGCTTAGAGATTTATTCATGCAAACCAGCAGGTACCCCAAACAACTTTTCTTCCTGCCACTCACACACACTAGTGGCCTGAAAAGGTGCAGTAGGAGTTGGTGATGCTGGAAAATAAATGTGTGAATATTGTATATTCAGGTCAATAAGGACAATATGCTTAAAATAAGCAAAATAATCTGCCAACAGAACAATACATTTGTGGAAAACAGAGCTGCTCCTCCCTACATGCACTGTGCGTAGGGCCCCGCGCAAGGGGGATGCACATTGCTGCCATGAGGCATAGAGCACCAAGTCATGCCCAAGGCAGGATGGAAAAACATGAAACATGTAATCTGACACCGCGCTCACTGCCACAATGATTGACAGCACGCTGCAGAAGAAGAGAATAAAATTCACTCACTCACTTGTCAGTCCTTGGAGGTGTAATGGTACAGCTGCTTCCTTTTGAGACAGATGTCCTTGCATTTTGAAAAGTCACATTTTCTTGTTCTGTAGATTGTTTTGCTTATTTTAAGTAATGTACTGTAGTTCAGACTTTCAGGCATATTACTCAAAGGAAAACTGCACTTTTTTTTGGAATTTTGCAGATCATCCACAATCCTTATGTGAGACATGAACACATATGTCTTTCTCTTTTCTGTACGTTCTAAAGATATAAAAACTGATAAAAAAAGACTTAACTAAGAATGTACATCATGGGAAACACATGCCTATGAAGCCCTCTGGGGAAAAAAAAAAACATACAAAAGAACAATGCTCCATTTACATATAATGTGACGTGCATATTAACCAAGCTGCAGCGACATTGATACTCTTATTATTAACATTGTTACGCTAATCGAACCACGTTACTGGCGTATTGACACCTTGCCACACCATACTGGCTAGCTACTAGCCTGCTCGCGACGAGCTTCACCACACACTCGCCCGCAGCACAACGCCACATATTGGTGCTGCTGCTACTGCTGCTGTGTTTTTATTTTTGAGTTTGGAAAAGTTAATATGACATTATTTGGCATTAATTATATCCCTACAAGGGAATGGAGCAATAATTCATTCTGTAGTCTCCCGAGATTTTTTTGTACACATTTTCTGTGTATCACTGTGAATTTGTATGTGTTTATAAGAGTACTGAATTTTTTCTTTGATTAAGTTACTACATTCGTTTTCCGCGTGCAATAAATGATATTACGCAATGCCATTTTCTATCGACCTTTGGGTCAATATTGATGGAGTCCCATGAATTCTGCTTCGCGACAAGTGTCAGGACTAATGTGCGGATTTTGTTCCTCTGAAAATGTCCAGGAGATGAGGAATAGAATTAGAATTTATCATTGATGCAATGTTATTTTGGGATTGATGCAAAGAGGAATACAGTTTACCTTTTAACAAGCACATGAAGTGCCTTATCTTACTACGATTCAGTTCTGATTGGGTAGCACTTTTAACGTATTGTGTGATGCAAATGCAAGGCACAATAGTGTCCAGAGTGTGGCATGACTCATTTAATCTCTATCAAGTCTCATATTCATGTCACTCAGCAGCAGACCTTCAGTGTCAGCAAGTGCCTTAAGCTTCGCAGTTAGACGCAATGATTTAATGTTGCATTAAGCATTCAATCATGCCTTAAATGTCTTCCCCAGTGGCGATGTGGGCGCACAGTCATTCTAGCAAAAAGACCCAAACTCCCCCAAGGTTTGTGTTTACATGAGTCTTAATGGAGCTTAGTTCATGGCAACCTCTGGGGGAAAACAGACATTTGTGCACTATTATTTCCCTTAATGGTGCTCTTATTAGTGTCCACTGTTCAAGAGTGAAGTGCACACACTTGATACAGTCCTATAAACACTGCAGGCATTGTTGCATGGCATGTGCCGTGATGCATGTGATGCGTAAGCTGCCGGTATAGTGTACACTGTGCATCCATACTTACAGCATATTAGTAGAATAGTTGCAGTGAGATAGCTCCCAAGCAGCATTGCCTGAAGTAAAACTATCTGCAGCACAGGGATGCAAAACAGAATTATTCCAGTTAAACGGATAAATGTCACACAGTGTAGTTGTTGTCTCCTGCAATGTCAGATTATGTAGCATTTCACATGGCTGAGATTTCAATTTCCAGTCATTACAAGTGAGATAAAATGTGACTGTACGTACCCGTCCTATGGAGAAGTTGCAGTGTTGTAGACAGTGTGTCCAAATACAAAGCAGGAACTGTTAAAAACCTATGCTGTGGAGTCTGCAAGACCTGGACCACAAGACATTCCCCCTCTGTCAATATTGATACTGGCCTGTGGCAAAGGCACCCATTTAGTTGCTAGAAAAAGGCTGTTTATTGACTTTGTGTTGCTTTACTAAAGACTACACAGAGCTCACACTCTCAGAGTGTAACTTGAACGTCGCCTTATGTTTACTGTGGATTGAGTCACTGCCACTTAAATCTATTTTTGTCTTTTGTGTATAGCTCAAAATGCTATCTCGCAAAAGCGTTGTCAGACATACTTGATGGAAAATCTAGTATTTTAAGGCGACATATTCTTATACAGTTGTCCCTTGTTTATCGCAGCCATTTGGTTCCAGACCCAACCGCGATAGGTGAATTTCAGTGAAGTAGGATTCAATATTAATAAACAGAATATTTTTGTAGTTAGAGCATAGAAAACCTGTTTATTACTTTCTAAATACAGTTTTTACCATTATTTGAGCCCTGAGACTTGAAATAACACTCCAGCCACTTTTACACTCCTATTATTCTTTGTTCATGACACATTGCGCAACACTAATGCGCAGGCTACGGGATCACTGCAGAGGCATAAGAGACGGCCGCCGCTTATAGCATGTAGTAAGCTACCGAGCTAACTACTTAGCTTCAAATTTATTTGTTCTAAACTTAAGAAAGGGTTTCAAACAGAGCGAGGAAGAAGGACAAAGTAAGAAGCCAAAAATGTACCACTTCCACACGGAATGGGAGGATAACTTTTTTCACGCTATCATGTCAGACATGCCATAGCTGACTTCATGCAGTGTGAAGGTAATTTAATCTAAGGATTGGTTGGCGACCAGTCCAGGGTGTACCCCGCTTCTCGCCCAAAGTCAGCTGGGATAGGCTCCAGCATACCCCCACGACCCCCATGAGGATAAGCGGCATAGAAAAGGGATGGATGGATTGTCACCCAAAAATTTTATTTGAGAATACTTCTAGTTTTACATACAGAAAACAACGTGAAATACAACAAGTCAAGACAGTGCATGATATGCTGCTTGCTGCTATGCCTCATGGAGCTCAAGAAGATGAGGCTGTACAGGCTGTAGATTCAATACATGATATTGAGTTCATGAGAACTAGAAGAGACAATGTTTTAACACTGCTTTTACTTTACTACAATGACGAAATATACTGTAGGACTGGACAAACATATTTTTTTTAACTGAGTCACAAAACAGTGAAGGTACATTTTGAAATGTTTTATAGCTTTACATGCATGACCTAAGCACGATGCTTTTAACTGTTGAACTCACAAATTGAAACAAAAACAAAAAATGTGATAGTGTTTTTTTCTGAAAAATGTTAAGTAACTTTGATCAATGACTACAGCTTCTGCTTGGACATTAACACTGCAGCAAAAAAACAGCCACACGTTGTGAGCAAGTAATGCTGGGAACACTGAGGTAAATAGGATTGCAAGGTCTGTAGTGTGCGTAAAGCACTTAACGAGCAGTTCCAATTCCGCCTCACGTTCTGCCACTTCAGTATTACATGTATTATCATTCACAGTAGCAAAGCCATAGCTCACAGTCTGATTGACTTCTGGCTGCTTTGTTCCCGCAAGTCATCTTTTCTCTAAACAAAAAATATTGTCATGTTGATCTCGCATGAGATTTCATGACACCCTTAGTGGTAGAAATTGTAAACCGCCTGGCTCAGCCAGCCTCGCCTTCCACCCATGCTTGAACCAGGGTCCACAGAATGAGATTTGAGAGCGCTAGCCATCAAGCTAAAAGGTGTCAGGGATTGAGGTTTACCAAAATACTGGCAGGCACCCGTTACACTCCCATACCAAACCTCAATCTAAGATGGGTCACAGCACGAATGTGGCCCGCCTGGTCCGGTCCGCCCCTGTGCACTGCTGGGGCTTGAACCAGAATATTAGCTGAGAATGCTAATGACTG